>NW_022631066.1:7374766-7974766 GCF_010015895.1 Lontra canadensis
CGAATGTTTATAGCAGCAATGTCTACAATAGCCAAACTATGGAAAGAGCCTAGATGTCCATCAACAGACGAATGGATAAAGAAGAGGTGGTATATATACACAATGGAATACTATGCAGCCATCAAAAGAAATGAAATCTTGCCATTTGCTACGACGTGGATGGAACTAAACGGTATCATGCTTAGCGAAATAAGTCAATCGGAGAGAGACAACTATCATATGATCTCCCTGATATGAGGGAGAGGAGATGCAACATGGGGGTTAAGGGGGTAGGAGAAGAGTAAATGAAACAAGATGGGATTGGGAGGGAAACAAACCATAAGTGACTCTTAATCTCACAAAACAAACTGAGGGTTGATAGGGGGAGGGGGGTTGGGTGAGGGGGGTGGGGTTATGGGCATTGGGGAGGGTATGTGCTATGATGAGTGCTGTGAAGTGTGTAAAACTGGCGATTCACAGACCTGTACCCCTGGGGATAAAAATATATTATATGTTTATAAAAAATAAAATTAAAAAAAAGTGTATATTTGACTTAACAATGTATAAAGGTAATTACTATTGCTACTGACTTCCTGAATCCCTATTTCAGGGATCTTTGTGTGCTTTCACTCTGATTGCTGCTGTTCTCTTTCATGTTATTACTGTCTATTATTTTAGGTCAATCTTGCTTTGTGGTTCCCTTCAGATCAGTCATTATTTTGTGTTATCTAGCTATTGCTTGTTTGCCATTTTCCTTCTTTGCCTTTTTTCTTGTATCTCACTCCTTTCTTCTGGGATCAATTTATTTTCTCCTGGAATCTACCATTTATAGGTTTTCTTTTCAACAAGGGACTGTGGGTGGTAAACGTTTTCAGTCTCTGTAAACACTTTTTAGTTTATCCTCACATATGTGTGATAGTTTAGCCAGGTATAAAATTTTATGAATGGTAATTATTTTCCTTGGCTCTTGGAAGATTTAATTAACTTTAAGGCTCTACTTTTGCTGATGAGAAATAATGCTATAACCTAATTACCATTTCTTTAAAAGTTACATTTCTTTCCTCTTTGCTTCTAAGACTTTGTCTTTGGGGTTCTGTAGTTTTATTACAGTGTATTAAGATTTGGATGTATTTTTACTCATTCTGATCAGCACTTGTTGTTACTTTTAAATGAGGTTTAAAATCATTTATTAGTTCTGGAAAGTTTACAGACATTAGCTCTTCAAAGATGACCTCTTCCCTATTCTCTCTATTCTCTCTTTCTGGAATTCCTATTACACAAATATTAGATTGTGGTAGATTAAGATAGCCACAAATTATTTGTTATTTCTCTTAGAGATGGAGTCTAATTCCTCTCCTCTTGAATATATGCCAGACTTGGGAATTGTTCAACCAATAGGATAGAGAAGAAGTATTGTCCTGGAACTTCTAACACTAGCTCGTAAAAAATGTGCAGCTTCTGTCCAGGCCTATCAGAATAGTTTTGTGAAGAACCCTGAGCCTCTATGTAAGAAGTCCGGGTTCCCTGAGATCACTATGATGGAGAGTTCATGTGTGGGCACTCCAGTTGACAGTCTTGGTTGAACTTATCCTTTCAACCATCCCATCAAAAAGGGCAAGAGAAGTAAAACCATATTGAAGCCTCCAGATCATTAGACACTGTGTGATATACCAGTATCACCCAGCTAGGTTCTCTCTGAATTTCTGACCTGAAAAATCATCAGGTATAATAAAATGTTATCGTTTTAAACCAGTGAGTGTTGGGGTGCTTTGTTACACGGTAGCAGATAATACGATAGATCTTCTTTTCTATAGCTTTAGTCATGTTTTCCATCTCTTTATCTCTCAATGGATAATTTTCTCATATAATATTCTAGATCACTGATTCTGCCTTGAGCCATCATTGACTATTTTGATATCAATAACTATATATTTGTTTTTCACAGTTCTGTTGGTTCTTTAGGAAATACCTTTCATTACCCTTCTTTCCGCAGTGTTGATTCACCCTTCCATATTCTTAATAATTTTAAACCTCACTGTTTTCTGATTACTGGTTAATGATCTTTCCATTAATGATATCTGTGGAGACATATTTTTTTAAAGATTTATTTATTTATTTGCTTATTTATTTATTTATTTATTTTAGAGGGGAGAAGGACAGAGAGAATCTCAAGCAGACTCCGCATCCAGTATGGAGTCCAACTCTGCTGCATGCACCTGACACAGGACTTTATCCCATGATACCCTAAGATCATGACCTGAGCCAAGATCCAGAGTTGGATGCTGAACCAACTGAGCCACCCAGACCCCCTCGTGCTGAGACATATTCAAGGGTGAATTCCTAAATTATTTTGTAATAGTAATATTAGAAAATATTTTTATCTTTTGAGCTTATTTTTAGTGAGATTCCTTTTCTTTGAGATTTTTTTATGGAACCAGAGTAGTTAGCACTTTCCTACCATACACCTCAGAACATCATTAGGCAGGGGCCAATCTTTGTGTTAACTTCAGAACAAATTTAGGTGCGATAAAATTGGGCCTCAAACTCAAATGAAGCAGAAGTTTTAGAATAAAATAAAATTCTTTCACCCAGAGCTTGGATGGTGACAAAGAGTTATCATTGTGAGGTATGTGAATCTTCATTTTCCTAGTTCACATATTTTGTTTTTAACAAGAAAAAAAGTTTTCCATAGGAATTTTATTTCTAACTTTTTCTCACTGGAGAACCTTGTCCTCCTCTTTATCCCCTGAATAGATGTTAAAAGAAAACCTCCAGATCACTGGGATTTTCAGGTTAGCTGCTGGTCACATCACACACTTACTGTTCTTTCTTTTTTTCACTTCTTTCCTCATTTCTGGTACTTGGGGATTTCCCCTTATTTATTGATTGCTCAGTTGTGCATTCATTTTTATTGTTATATTTTATAAAACGTTTCTAAATGTCTGTAGCAGATCCATGTATTGCTCCAATTGGTATTCTTTCTGTCTTTAGTTAGAAAGTCTGAATTTTGGGAGCACCTGGGTGGCTCAGTGGGCTAAAGCCTCTGCCTTTGGCTCAGGTCATGATCTCAGTTCATGATCTCTGGGATTGAGTCCCACATCAGGCTCTTTGCTTGGTAGGGAGCCTGCTCCCTCCTCTCTCTCTCTCTCTGCCTGCCTTTCTGCCTACTTGTGATCACTCTATGTCAAATAAATAAATAAAGTCTTAAAAAAAGTCTGAATTTTCTTTCTTCCTCCTGCCTTCATTAGAAAATATTTATATATATATGTACATATCTATATTTATTCTTTTTTAAATAATAACATAATTATTACTTTTTAAAAAATAGCTGCCTTTTGATGATTTGATTATATATATTTGCCCTGAAAGATCAAGAAAGTAATACACTTCCACTCCATTCTTCATTAGTATTCTTATTTCATATTTCCCACTATTTACAGTGAGCAAGAAATTTTCTTTCCCAGGTTTATTGCATCAACTTTTAATTTTATATTTATGTAGTTATTTTTAAAGAAAATGTAACATTTCCACTGTGAGATTCTATTACTTAGACTCAATTCTATTTTTAAAATGACGTATGGTTCATCTGAGTTCCTTATGGCCAGCACTTCTTCATTGTGAATTCTTTATTTGATTCATGTTTTATGGTTGAATTATGGCTCTAGCTGATTTTTTTCCAGAATACATACACAAGTAGTACATATTCTGTTTTCTTAAATATTTGAAAATGTTGTATGTAAAAATAATCGTTTTTATTTATAAAAACTATCTTAGCTGGGTATAGAATTTGGGGGTCACATCTTTTCTGCTCAAAAACCCTGTAAGTATAATTTTGTTGGAGAGCGAGAGCGAGAGAGAGAGAGAGAGAGAGAGAGTAAGGGCACAAGTGGTGGAGGGGGTAGGGGGAAAGGGAGGATGAATTCTTAAGCAGACTCCAGGCTGACCATAGAGCCCAATGCAGAGACTCAATCCCAGGACCATGGGATCATGACCTGAGCCAAAAAAAGGGTCAGCCACTCAACCAAATGAGCCACTCTGGTGCTCCTACTTTTGTTCCTTTTGAGTCTAATGTTGCTGAGGTGAAGTCGGAGACAAGATTAATTTATACCTGTTTCTTCTGTCTTTTAGGTTCTTAGGATTCTTTGTTTTTGAATAATCTCTAGAGGAGAATAAATCATGAAGTTAGTTGTTCTCTATAAATTTCTCTAAAACCTCATAAATGCACATAATGGGATCAGACAAAAAGAAGAAAATATCTGCAGATTTACATATTTTTTAGTAAAGTTTTCTTCTACTATATCCTTAATTGTTTCTAATATTTCATTCTTTGTCTTTAAAAATGAATCCCTAATACTTACATGGTATATATATATATATATATATATATATATATATATATAATCTTAGATACATATAATTGTTTTTCTAATGATTGTATTTTCCTTGACCCTCTCCTTTGTGTTTTCTGTAATTTTCATCAGTCTCATCTCCATAACGCTAGTTCAGATTTTTGCCAAGTCAATTCTGCTCAGGCTTCTAAAGTTTAAGTTCTGTAATGGTTTCTATTTCCGTGTTTTCTCTATTGTCATCAGCTCACTTTTCATACTGTTGCTTTGCTATTTCTTCTTTCAGTTGTTAGTTCTTCTTCGGGTTTTTCTATCGCAGTGTTTGTGTTTCATTTCCTGGGCAGTAGGAAGTGATTGTGGCTTAACATTTTCTGCTGTTTCCTGGAGGAAGTCTTGTTCCAAACTGTAGTCTTCATTTTCCTTTTTTTTGTTTGCATTCTTTTTGCAGAACTATTGCATCATTTTTCCCCTTTTGTTTACTCATCTTTGAAAGAAATCATGCCTTTATTTGTTTGTTGTTTGTTTTTATGTGTTTGCTTGTTTGTTTTGCTACTTGCCAGGAATATTGTGAATGGAAAATTTTTGGCAGTGTTTCCTGTTCATCTGTCTACTTGTTGAAAGTTGGTTTTGCATTAAGGCTTGCTATTGGATGTTATTTTGTTCAGTTATTTATCTGCTTATAGTTTAGGTTGTACACAATGAAGTGGTAGGGAAGAGAAGTTGAGGAGAGAATATGGAAGAGTTAGGTACATTATCTTTGCCCATACAACCCCCACACCCAAACTGTTGAAACAGCTGGAGTTCTGCCTGGTCTTGCAAACACTGGAATCAGCAAGGGTAGTCTGGGAGAGGCCAATTCAGTATAAAAACCAATGGCTTGAGGGCCTGTTGTTTACTGAATACATAGACTAGGTACTAATTTTTCTTTGGTAAATTGATTTTAACCAGTAGCTACAAAATTTTTTGTAGCATCTTTCTTCAAGAATAGCATTATATCTAGGTCATCATTTCTCTGGCTAGAAAGCTGTATTCACTGGAAACAGAAATACTGGTCACTGCCTCTCTTTAAACTCTGTAACTCTGGCCATTTACACTAATCGCTACTCATTTTTGATGTGACCTACTCCCAGACTTTGCTCTTCCAAATTATGCATTAGTAGGGCCTTCAGAAGCTTTTCCATTCCCCCAACCCGACCAATTTAAGTTCATAAATAGAGGCAATGAGCCTTGAACTTGGTATTCTTGTCCAATTGGTTCACCTTTAGCAGATATTCTTGGGAGTTTGTGGAATGGGATTGCAGCCATTTTATGGTTTCAGGATAAACAATTTCCATTTCTCTTTTTGGTCCTTGGTGATCTTTTAAGTGGATTTCAGAGAGAGGAGTTTTTAAAGTTTGAATGTTTTATACATTAAAAATCTATTTTGCACTGTAAATAATACCTCTAATTTTTTTGGTTCTGTAATTTTAGTTATGCTACAAATTGGATTTCTTATCATTGTAAGATCTATAAAAAATTTGTATATGACCTTCAGTGTTCTATCTTTAAAGTTAAAACTACTTTATTCACAGAATTGCATCCATTTTTTATTTTTATTTTATTTTTTATTTTTTTAAAGATTTTATTTATTTAACACACAGAGAGAGAGATATCACAAGTAGGCAGAGAAGCAGGCAGAGAGTGAGGGAGAGAAAGCAGGCTCCCTGCTGAGCAGAGAGCCGGATTCGGGGCTTGATCCCAGGACCCTGAGATCATGACCTGATCCGAAGGCCAGGTGCCCCTTCATCAATTTTTTAAATATTCAATTAGCAGTGGGAGAAGTTGGTAATAAAACATATTTGGAAAGAGCTCCCTCTCATACATGGTTGTTGATTTCTGGAAGTTATTTCTACTTTTATTTATATCTTATAACTTATTGAAAATATATAGCCTTGGTTATACTATCTTATGAATTTCCTCCCCCAAGGAATAGTTTAATATTTATGAATGTGCTATTGTTCTATAGTCTTCACGAATCTCTACTATTACTAAAAACCAATCAAGCACCCTGAAGACATCAGGAACCACCCTTTCTAGCAGGGAGATAAAAATGTCCCCCAAATGAAGGAAAAGATTCTTGGGTGATTTTTTGCGTTTCTCTATATTGAGAGTCTGTACTCATGTGTACAAGTGGATACAATAGACCCTTGATATCTGAGATTCTTCTTCGTGAATCCCTAAATCTGTGAACATGGAAATATTAAAAACCGTACACTGAAAATGAGAAACCAACTTCCCAGAAGATTTCGAATTATTTGGACATTTTTAAAATATATCATTACTTCCCAATCAGGTTTTCATGGTGATTTTCTGAAAGTAAGGGTCAAAACTAAAGAGTAACAAAGGTAAATGAGAGGCACATGCTGGACAGACCGGGTGAGTGAGACAGGTTTACACACCAGCTGCGACTTCTACATAGCACCCAGACTTTCTTTTTAGATCCTGGCCTCAGCAGACTACCCAAATGACCCAAAAGTATCTTTGAGGTTGTTGGTCAAACTCACTAATCTTAAATTACCAAATATACAGTTTTCCAGTTTGGGTTCTGTGGCTGATAATACAGAAGGACTCATGTTTTTGTCGGGTGTTTTTTGTTTTTCTTTTTAATCTCTCAAAGATAAGCAGGATAATTCATATTTTACCAGCCCAAGTCTTCATTTACAAAGCTGGTGGTAAAGTTCCCTACTGTCAAATTTTAACACTGGTTTCAGAATTCCCAGTGCAAATTTACACTTGGTTTTCCAATTAAAATGGGCTTTTGTGAGTCCCCTGCTGATAGCCATTGGCTTGATAAAAAGTAACTTCATTTACAACAAGGGTGTTTAGGGAACCCAGTGCAAGACTGACTCTTTCTGCTGTTGCCTTGAGCCCAGCTGTGCTGAAATATTAAACTTTAGTAAATTAGGTGAAATTGCAGCTTCCTGGCTGATACAATAATGTCCTTTTCTTTTTCTGCAAACCGTCTTCAGTATGAGTTGTCTGCACAATTCTGCTCTAAGAGAAATAAAATTCAGACTATCTCCCAAATCCAGACAACTTTTCATTTTCAAGTTAATTGTGCCATATCCTACTTGTCTAACAGAATGCCTCACTTTCAGACATGTAGAACTGGGTTGCTTTATTATTTTAACAGCAGCTGAATATAGTATTACTTTTTTGTGCCCTACTCAGATAAGCAGTCATATTCCTAAAAATGTTGACCTGATGTAAAAGGAGCAACTTTTTCTTTATTGATTAGTACATACTTTAACAACAGTAGTGAGCTATGGAAGGAAATCATATTTCCAGTCACACCCATTTTCAGTTTTTTCCTCCTTCTTCTCTTTAAGGAAAGTGTTAGTTCCTAGGTGTTTCATTCATTGATCAAACATTTATTGATTGACTATTATGTGAAAAGTTCTGGTTTGTTTTCAACTAAATATTTTTTAATCATTTTTTAAACTTATTTTCAGCATAACAGTATTCATTGTTTTTGTACCACACCCAGTGCTCCATGCAATCCGTGCCCTAATACCCACCACCTCGTTCCCCCAACCTCCTACCCCCCCACCTCTTCAAACCCTTCAGATTGTATTTCAGAGTCCATAGTCTCTCATTGTTCACCTCCCCTTCCAATTTCACCCAACTCCCTTCTCTTAACTCCCCATGTCCTCCATGCTATTTGTTATGCTCCACAAATAAGTAAAAACATATGATAATTGACTCTCTCTGCTTGACTTATTTCACTCAGCATCATCTCTTCCAGTCCCATCCATGCTGCTACAAAAGTTGGGTATTCATCCTTTCTGATGGAGGCATAATACTCCATAGTGTATAAGGACCACATCTTCCTTATCCATTCGACCATTGAAGGGCATCTTGGTTCTTTCCACAGTTTGGTGACCGTAGCCATTGCTGCTGTAAACATTGGGGTACAGATGGCCCTTCTTTTCACTACATCTGTATCTCTTCAACTAAATATTTTTAATTAGAGTAAATGCAGGGTTAGCAGAAAGGAACTAGGTAGCCCATATTTCTCTTCTGGATATGTTATTTTTTCAGTGACAAAATCCCTGGCAACAGCTTTATAGTTGTTTGGCCGACTTGTTCTCCCCAAAGCCTCTGGGGGTGGGTCTTTTAGGTCAAGACCTTGTGTCTCTAGAAAACTCCAAGTGAAACACAAATATTTTTGTCGCTTGGAAAGCTAACTCATTAAAGACTTTTCAGAGTTTAAGCCTTTCCAAAGTATTTGCGAGATGGTGGAGTCCAGGTGTTCTTTTGGAAAAATCTCAACTCTGTACGATCTAATGAGGCCCCATCTAACAGTTATGGGGTTTACGGTTCACTGAGGTTCCTCAAGGGTTGAGTCCGGAGCAAAACTGAGGTTGCACTGCAGGAGACGTGCGCAGTGTACTGGAGGCACGGAGGACGAGGACAGAATCGCTTGGGGCAGAAAGAGGACAGCCAGACCGTATCACACTGCCATAGGGCCATTTTCCAGTATCTAACCAACATGATTTAGACCAATGGTCTGCTAAGTTTTTCTGAAAAGGGATAGATAAATGCTTTAGGCTCCGGGGCCCATGTGATCTTTGTCACCACTACTCAACCCTGCCTTGTAAACCCAAAAGCAGGTCCCCACAGCTACGTACAGCCATGGAGAAGACAAAGGAACCAGCATGGAGGTGTTCAAAAAACACTATTTGCAAAACCAGGCTGGGGCCAAGCTCAGCCCTCAGGTGGTAGTATGCCAGCCCCTAAAGATTCCCTGGCTCCTGGTAAATCCACTCTCTGTGCCTCTGAATCTGCGTTCAAGTAAGAGACGGTTCCTCCTCCCCTTGGGTACCAGGATCTACCCAACGAAACCAAGTCCCTAGCAGCCTTTGCGTGGGGCGATCCAGCCGAGCGACTGCACAGTTTTAAGAAAGTTTTGAAGTGGGCTCTTTCCTTTCTTCTCTTCCAGCCCTCGGTCCTTGCTTTCCACCGCAGGGACGCGGAAGGAGTTGCGGTGTGCTTGGGTGAGCTGCGTGGGCTCCGGAGAAGAGCCCGCGGGCACTCCGGAGAAGGCGAGGGCGCACAAAAGTTGGAGCCCAATCAGCACCGAGTCCAGCTCGCGAGTCCCAACCTTCAGGTGACCCCGCGCGGCGGCGGCGGCGGCGGCGGCGGCGGCAGCGGCGGCAGCGGCGGCGGAGGAGGAGGCAGCGGTGGCGGCGGCGCGGCGACCAAAGCCCGCAGCGGCTCGGAGCGCCTCCGGGAGGAGAGGAGGCGAGCTCGGCGAATCGTCACTGCCAAGCCGAGCGCCGAGCTCAGCGGTCCGGGGCTGGGCGCGAGAAGGCGAGAGCCGGCACGCGCCTTCTCCTTTCGCCCCCGGCACACCGCGAGAGGCTGGCCCGGGGCGCCCGGAGTGCGGGCCCGCGCCGCGCGCCGTCGTCGCCCCTCCCCGCCGCGTTTGAACACTGGAGGTGTGCGTGGCCGCGGCGGCGGCGGGAGCGGAGAGTCGGGCCGGCGGGCTGCGCTTCGCCGGGGCGGCGGCGGTCGTGCGTGGGGCTCAGGATGCGGCCGGGGGGCGCGCTGCTCGCCCTGCTCGCCAGCCTGCTGCTGCTGCTGCTGCGCCTGCTCTGGTGCTCCACCGACGCGCCCGCTCGCTCCAGGTAACCCGCCCGCCTGCCGCGCGCCCCCCGGGGCTCCCCCGCCGCCCGGCCGCCCGCCTCCGGGCCGACGCGAAGGGAAGCCGACGGGCGGCGGTCGCGCGAGGGCGGGCCGGGAAGGGGGCGTCCAGGAGGCGGGACGGGCCTGGCCCGGGTGACCGAGGGGGCGACGCGGGGACCAGGTGGGCTCCGGCTGCGGCGGGGAGGGAGGCGAGGGCTCCGGCGGGCGGTCTTTGCGGAGCGGGACCTGCCGTCGGGTCCCCCGCGGTCTCCCGAGTTCTGGTTCGTGGTTCCCCTTCCTTCCCGCCCTAAGCGGCTTCAAACTCCGGGGTCTGGGAGCTGCCGAGGGCGGGGGAGCCGGGCTGCGCGAGGACGCCCGGGCCAGGTGCGAGCGCGCTGCGGCCGCCGAGCCTGTCAGCGAGGTGTAACAACTTAGTTTTCTTCCTGGCGGTGCAGGCTCTCGGTGGAGGAGAGCAGGGACGCCACCCGCGGTACCCCCGCCGCGCTGAGGACGCTCCGGAGCCCGGCGACCCAGCTACCGCGCCCCACGAACAGGTACCCGCGGCGCCGGGCGGCGGGCGGGAGGGGACTCGGCGGCTGCGGGGCGCGGGTGGGGCGCGGCTGTAGCCGCAGGGCTCGCCTCGCGCTGTCTGGCTGGGACCGCGCGATTGAGTGCGCTTGGGTGTCCGAGTGTGCTCTGTGTGTGTGTAACTCCTCACACTGTGTGTGTGTGTGTGTGTGTGTGTGTTTAACTCCTCACACTGCCTTAACCTCCCCTGTAAAGCCTGGATCTCCACGTAGAGGTTCTTCGAACCGAGGGAGACACTCAGACCGCTGCACTTTGCCAAAATGGGTGCTGAGGCCCCTTCTCCGTAACCTGGTGTTGAAAACCCCGGAGAGAGGCAGCTCAGCCTGTCTGTAGAGGGATTCGGTTGGTTTGCTTTTTGTCTTTATGCTTTTCAGGGCACCCGTGTAGAGATTCACGTTTGGGAGAATTCTGTGCACAACGTTCAGACTGTTTTTGTCCTTAGTGAATGGAAGCTTAAAACTGCTCTTTTTCACTCACAGGAGTATTTATCTATGTGCAATAATTATTTGGTTTTTATCTTTCTTTCTGATTATAAAAGTAATACATGCTTGTTGCAGAAAGTTAGTTAATATGAGAAATGTATTAAAAAATATTCACTCAGAACTGTACCACCCACAGATCATATTAAGGCTTTGGTCTATATCCTTCCAGTAGTTTTTCCTACCTACATATATTTTAAAAATATATTTAAGATTAGACTTTGTGGTCTACCTTTTCTCCTAAAAAATTAGATAAATATATATCATTACCCCCCCACTGTTGCTTTTAATTGTTGGATAATTCATCAGATGAATGTGCCATCTGTTTAACTCTTTGTAGCTCTAGACATTTTGACTGCTTCCTGTTTGCTTGTTGTTTTATTTGCTGTTAATAATTCTATTAAGTGTATTCTTGTATGTAAATCCTTATCTTCATATTAAATGAATTCTCCAGGATGGAATGATAGAAGTCATATTATTAGGTTGAAGAGTATATACATTGTTGGTTCCAAACACGTATGGCCAGTTACATCCTGGAAGAGTTGGTTCAATTTACATTTTCACCAGAAGAATGTACCGTTCTGTGCCTCAGCAACACTATTCTTACCTCAGTTTTGTGTACTGTCTCTTTTCCTCTTCTTATCTTTTGTCGATCCTTTTTTCTTTGTTTCCTTCTGTACATTCTTGGCTCTTGGACCTTCTAAATCTTTCTGATTGAGCAATCCCAGGCTCCTGTGTGGCATAGTCATAATAAGGGTCTGGGGGAGCCTGGAAGAAATCTTGAAGTGCAGGAACAGTCTCCCACAGCCCTCCTATTAGGATTTTATAACATGTTAGAGGTATTAAGAAATCCTAGAGTAACAAAACTTTTGATAAAAATAGTGGCCTCTGGGGCGCCTGGGTGGCTCAGTGGGTTAAGCCGCTGCCTTCGGCTCAGGTCATGATCTCAGGGTCCTGGGATCGAGTCCCGAATCGGGCTCTCTGCTCAGCAGGGAGCCTGCTTCCCTCTCTCTCTCTCTGCCTGCCTCTCTGTCTACTTGTGATCTCTCTGTGTCAAATAAATAAAATCTTTAAAAAAAAATAGTGGCCTCTAATTACAGGTTTGTATACTATAGATAGCATAGCTTTCCAGTGATCTGGGGAGCATTCCATTTTTTTTTTTTTTTTTTTTGCAGGCCTTGGTACTGTTTGTTATTCATTTTGGCATTGCCCCTTGGGGAAATTTTGAAAGAATGCACTAATTGAATTACCCGGTTCTAGGCCTTTTTTGAGGTAATTCTTTGATGAATTTTTTAGCTTCTTTTGGCATACTTCTTTTCTACTTTCCATGCTTCTTGAGCTAGTATAGGTAATTCCTATGTTTTTCTGAATCTGATTCAAAGGCTTTTTAAATACCATTCTGTCATGTTTTTTAAAACCTGTCTAATTTATTTTATATGCCTTTTATCATTTATGATTTTAATTATTTATGTAGCAGGGATACAAATTTTAATCTGTACCACTTAATTATGGAGAGAAATTTAGAATTTATTTTATTTTTTTTTAAAGATTTTTTATTTACTTATTTGACAGAGGTCACAAGTAGGCAGAGAGGCAGGCAGAGAGAGGAGGAAGCAGGCTCCCCGCTGAGCAGAGAGCCTGATGCGGGGCTCCATTCCAGGACCCTGGGATCATGACCTGAGCCAAAGGCAGAGGCTTTAACCCACTAAGCCACCCAGGACCAGGAGCCCCTATAATTTCTTTTAAAGATTTATTTATTTATTTTAGAGAAAGAGAGCATGAGCAGGAGGGGCACAGGATGAGGCAAAAAGATTCTCAAGCAGACTCCCCACTGAGCTCAGAGCCTGAAAGGGGCTCGATCCCAGGACCCTGAGATCAGGACCTGAGCCGAAGCCGAGAGTTAGACACTTAACTGACAACCCAGGCACCCCGAGAAATTAGAATTTCTTAATTTTTCTGTAGCTGATCTGATCTTTCCTTCATGAGCCCCACACTGTAGGTAATAGGTAAAAGTAATAATAGTAATGCTAATAGTAGTAAAGATAGCCACCACTTAGTGAATGTTTTAATGGGCCAGATATTGATCTAGGCACTTTACATTTACTAACTCACTTAACCCTTAAAAACTACTCAGAGAAACTATGATTATCTTCATTTCATAGTTGAGGAAACTGAGGCACAGAGAGAAGAAGTAAATTTCCCAGAGTCACAAGGTTGGCAAATTGTGGATCCAGGAGTCAGACCTAGGCCATGTGGATACAGAATCCCACACTCTTAATGGCCCTGATGTGTAACCTTTCTGAGGTGCTGGGCAAGACGGGGTGTGTGTGTATGTCTCCAGGTTAAAGCTTAGTCCGATGTGACAATATAAGCAACTCTTTCTGGCAATATTTATTCTTCCTGGGAGCAAATGCTCCATCTGCCATATTGTTTTCATCATTTCTTTTTACTTAAAGATGACACCCAGATACAAGGGGGAGGTGGGCTTAGATGATGTGTTAGTAGGGTTAAGAGTTGGGGTTCATGGTCATGGTAACCTTTGACTCCTCTAATTTCCAGAGTGATGTTGTCCATTTTCCACCTGATGGCTGGGTACCACCCAGCTGATAGCCAGTTAGGAAATTGCAGTTTGTGGCTCATTGTTTTTCTTCGGGTATTCTACGTTATTGGTCCCCTCACTCTATCTTCCTCACTGAGCTCCCACCTGGTGCTACCTTTCTGGGATCTGGTGAAGATTCTCTCTTAGTCCTCGCCTGTGTTGTTACTCTGCAACATTTGCTCTGAGGCTGTCTCACCCAGGTCTGGCTCACCAGATCCACAACCAGTCTCCCAGCTATTTCTGGGACCTGTCTAAACATATAAGAATGGAGGCTGGTTCAGGAAATTAAATAGAGGTCCTCCCTCTACTTGCACAGTGAAGTACATGTGACCCTATTCTAAGTTAATTTCAGGATGAGAGGCTGTCCAAGAAGTGATCTTTTCAGAGTCCGAGGTGGGGGAGGAGGCCAACTTCCGTCTACTCTTGTGGTTACCCTTATCTTTCTGTCCCCAAGCCAGAGCTCTCTTCTTTCCACCTCTGGTCCCAATTGGGAATGTGCAGTCTACCCCAGTGCTTCATATTTTCTTTTGTCCTGACTCAAACCTCCAGGTTGAATTCAAACCTAAGTCTTAATGGTAATTTGTGGAGACTGGGTTTGAAAAGATTGAGAAAGCTCCAAGAGCTGTTTCTTCCAAGTAAGGTGGTTAATGTGCTCAAGTGGGAGAATGAGAAGAATCTGGAATTCTTTTCTTGAGGCCATAGCATATCTTGTTTTGCTTGGCTACAGCTGAATATCACCTTATCCTTTCTCTTTGCATTTTTTGAGTAACAAGTCTTCATTGCTCCAGAATCCCCCAAAGGATGCTTTAAAATGACAGAGGGAAAAGTCATGTCAAAGTCAGAAGACAAAAGAGAAAAACTTAATAATAATTTTCAAATTATAATTCCATTACAATGGATGCTTTCTTTTTCTAATAAGTTTTGTCAAAGTTTGTTCTAGGTTTGTTTTTCATACAACCAGCTCCTAGATTTATTTCTCAATTTTGGCATGTTTTCCTTGTTGTTACTTCATTTGTGCTACCTTTATCTTTTAAAAATCATTCCTTTCTTCCAACTTAATGCCTTGAAGTGAATGCTTTATTTATTTTTCTGTTTTTCTTTGTAAGAGAATGTTTACTCCTATGAATTTTCCTTTGAACGCAGCTTTGGGTCTGTTCCTTAAGTTTGGATACATAGTGTTTTGATTTTCAAAAATATATTCTAAACTGTTTATAATTACATTAATTTTTAAAATATTTTATTAATTTTTTTTAAGTATACCCAATGTGGAACTTGAACTCACAATCCTGAAATCAAGAGTTGCATGCTTCACTGCCTGAGCCAGCCAGGTGCCCCTATAATTGCACTAAAATTTTAAATAATTTTTATCTCCATAGTGATTTAGAAGAATACTTAAATTTTCAGGTGGTTGGAATTTTAAAAAATACTATAGAATATTCTTTCTTTTAATTTCATTTTTTATTACAAAATAAATTAGTAGAATCTGCTATAATGTCATAAGTTAGTTCTCAAATACTCAAGAAGTGAGAGATTGGACTATCAGCAGTGTTACTCATGTAGCCGGAGCAAGTCTGTGTAACTAGCTGGCTTGGAATTCCAGGGTCCCTCCATGAAAGTATCTAGGTCCTGGTTGTGACTTAGTGCCTATTAGTGGGGGTGTCCATTCTGACTTTAACATCCATGGTGATGATTCAGGCTCTGTGGCTAGCTCAGATTTCCCAGTGAGCAGCAGCTATGCTTTGAATGTTCTGGTACTTACTGCCCATTTCATTGCCCCTTCAGGGATGACTGGACTATGAGTTTTCCAGAGATGTGGGGACCATAATTCTACTTCTCTGCTTTCTTGGAGAGGGTTACCTGCTATTTTCCCGAGTGGGCTGCCTTTCTGTTCCCTGTGACCCTTTCTCCCTGCAGTACAACTTTGACTTTTCCTTGTTTGACACCTGGGCTTCCACAAGGGCAGACATCAAAAGTCAGTTGTGTTACATCCCAACTCATTATTGTAGCGAGTGCTTTATTGCATGTTTTATAGCAACTTTACTGCATGATTTTTAGATGAGTACAAAGAAAAAGAAAACTGCCTGTCATTCAGGGTACAAAAGATGGGTACTACTTGTATTTTCAATAACTTTGTATGCACATATCTGGCAGTTTTGCTATGCATATTTTGGTAGGGGTTAGTAAAACCTTTTTTAACAACATCTGAACTTTTCTTCATGTCATTTGTCTTTCTGAAACATAATTTTTAGAACACGGTATTTGAATTTGTACACCTATCATAATTTAGGCTTGGGTTTTTTAAAAGATTTTGATTTATACTTTCATATGAACAACTTTAATTTTTTTTAAAGATTTTATTTATTTATTTGAGAGAGAGAGGGAGCATGCGGGGAGGAGGGTCAGAGGGAGAAACAGACTCCCTGCTGAGCAGGGAGCCTGATGTGGGACTCGATCCTGGGATTCCAGGATTATGACCTGAACCGAAGGCCATCGCTTAACCAGCTGAGCCACCCAGGTGCCCCATCATATGAACAACTTTATACCTTTGCACATATTTATTATTCAAATAAATTCATAGAAGTGGAGGGGCTAGATCAAAGAATATAGGAAATTTCAAAACATTCCTATGACTTGTCCAACAAAAATGGTGGTTTGAATTTATTTTCCTGTTAGCAGTGTAGGAGAGTGACCATTGACTCAAAACTCCTGACAGTTCTGTGTATTAGAATTTCTTTTCATTTTTTTAGTTTCACTCTCAGGATGTAATATTTTATTGGTGTCTTAATTTGTATTTGTAACGTTGTGCTTAATCTTTAAGATATTTTTAAATTTTACTTTCTGGGTTGGCTCTTAATACTGTTATCTATCTTTCTATCAAGATCCTCTGTTTTCTGGGGCTCCTGTGTGGCTCAGTTGGTTAAGTGTCCAAACTCTTGATTTCTGCTCAGGTCATAATCTCTGGGTCCTGAGACTGAGTCCCACCTCAGGCTGCAGGGGCTCTGCTGTCAGCCTGCTTGAGAATCTCTCCCTCTGCCCCTCTCCCTGCTTGTGCATGCACTTGTACTGTTTCTCTCTCTCTTTCAAATAAATAAATAAAATCTTTAAAAAAAGATACTCTATTTTCTTATAGATATACAAGAGGTTTATGAATATCAAAAGTGTAAAACTTCTCTTTACCATGCATTTAAATTGGTTTTCTAATTTAGTTAACATTTAATTATGTCTGTGGTTATTTAATCCGTGCACGTTTCCAACCTGTCTGTATTCTATCACTTGTATCTACTTTTCTTTCCCAATTCTGCTTCTGAATTGATAAACGTAACAGTTCATTTATTGAAGTATTTGCTATGCTGAGATAAGTGTACATTTTAAGTACATTTTAAAATATTTAAACATTTAATTATCCTAGAACTTCTTCCGGCATGTGGCAAAAATGTGGGCTTTTATTAAGTTATTATTATTCTGTCCTGGACTTTTGCCTTTGAGAATTCTTTTTTAATTTGAATTAGGCTCTTGCTCACAATCTAGAAATATTGGGTGGGGTGCCTGGGTGGCTCAGTCAGTTAAGCATCTGTTTTTGGCTCAGGTCATGATCCCAGGGTCCTGGGATGGAGCGCTGCGTTGGGCTCCCTGCTCAGCTCAGCGGGGAGTCTGCTTGTCTCTTTCCCTCTGCCCTTCCCCCTACTCCTGCTTTCTCTGGAGCTGACTCTGTCTCGCAAATAAATAAACAAATAAAATCTTAAACCCCAACAAGTCTAGAAATACTGCTGAGATTTTCTTTTCTGTTGTTCAGTGCTCAATACCATTGTAAACATTCAGCGTTCAATGCCATTATAATTGAGCCTCTCCCCACTTCTTCAGTCTTTGTTTCCATTGCGTTCTTGGTCAGCTGGCATAAATCTTGGACATTTTAGCCTTAGAAGATGGATGATGGTGTTTCTGAAACTTGAGATATTTAAGGATCCAATTCTTATTTTTCACATATGAGTACTGAGTTATTGCACCATGACTCCATTTTTTTTTTTTTCTGGTCTTAGAATTTTTCTAAGATTTCTGTTCTTCTATTTTCTGCCTTTGAGGGCCCTGAAAAACAAATAAGAGTAATCCTAACTTTTACTTTTTCAAAAGTAACCTGTTTGATTTTTTTGTGTTACAGATCCTGAGAGGAATGTTCTTTCCTTTCTTTGCTGCTGTTAAATTTACAGCAGTGTGTCTTTTCAGTGACCTCTTTTGGTTAACTTTTTCTGTAAGCCTTTTTAATCCACTGGCCCAGTTACTCTATTTTGTTTCTATTTATTCCATTTGGTATCCTATAATGGATTATGTGATGTGTTCCTCACATTCTGGTTGTATTCTGTGAAGTGAGTCTTCATTTTTTGTGTATGCCAATGCTGAACCTCTTCCCGTCATTATCCTTCCATGTAAACGATTTCATTTCTTTTTCTGATTTCAGTTTTCTCTTTGTCTCTTTCCCTTGTCCTCTGGGATGGCCTCTCAAATCTGTCCTCTACATTTCTAAATGATTTTTCTATAGTGTCAGTTCTCTGTTTGGCCCTGTCTAAAACAGTACATCTATTCCATTTTTATTCTTTACAGTTTTTTTCTTGTCTCAGCCTGCATCTTCTCACATCAGTTTATATCTTAGGAAGCTTCTAAGTATGCTTTTAATACACCTCACCCTTCATTTCTGATGGTTTTCTTGTATTTTATTGAGAATGCAAAGCAAATGCTTTCTAAAGATTTCTTCTGCTGCTTATAGTAAATATTGTTCAAATATAGTAAAAAAAAATGTATAACTTTTCCTTACACCTTGAGAACAGTGTTCTGCCAAGTTAGAGAATCTTTTTTCTTTAAGTTTTTATTAAATTCCAGTTAGGTAACATGCAGTGTAATACTAGCTTCAGGTGTGCAATTTAGTGATTCAGCACTAATATACATCACCTGATGGACAGTGATGTTGAGCATCTTTTCATGTATCTGTTAGCCATCTGTATGTCTCCTTTGGAAAAAAGTCTATTCATGGCTTCTCTCCATTTTTAAAAATTAACATATAATGTATTATTTGCCCCGGGGGTACAGGTCTGTGATTCATCAGTCTTATACAATTAACAACACTCACCATAGTACATACCCTCCCCAATGTCCATAACCCAGCCTCCCTATCCCTCCCCCCAAACCCCAATCCTCAATTTGTTTCCTGAGATTAAGAGTTTCTTATGGTTTGTCTCTCTCCTTGGTCTCATCTTGTTTCATTTTTTTCCCTCCCTACTCCCTAAAAACCCCACCCGCCTCTCTAATTCCTCATATCAGAGAGATCATATGATAATCATCTTTCTCAGACTGACTTATTTTACTCAGCATAATACCCTCTAGTTCCATTCACGTTGTTGCAAATGGCAAGATTCCTTTTTTTGTTGGCTGCATAGTATTCCATTGTATATACACACATACATATATATGTGTGTATATATATATCTCACATCTTCTTTATCCATTCATCTGTTGATGGACATCTAAGTTCTTTTCTTAGTTTGGCTATTGTAGACATTGCTGCTATAAACACTGGGGTGCTGGTGCCCCTGTGGATCCCTACATTTGTATCTTTTTTTAAAATTTTTAAAGGGTTTTTTAAAAAAAATTTTTATTTTTTTATTTTTTATAAACATGTATTTTTATCCCCAGGGGTACAGTTCTGTGAATCACCAGGTTTACACACTTCCTACATTTGTATCTTAAGGGTAAATACCAAATAGTGCAATTGCTAGGTCATAGGGTAGCTCTATTTTCAACTTTCTGAGGAACCTCCATGCTGTTTTCCACAGTGGCTACACCAGCTTGCATTCCCACCAACAGTGTAGGAAGGTTCCTCTTTCTCCACATCCTCTACAACATCTGTCATTTCCTGATTTGTTAATTTTTGCCATTCTGACTGGTATGAGGTGATATCTCACTGTGCTTTTGTTTTGTATTTCCCTGATGTCGAGTGATATGGAGCACTTTTTCATCTGTCTGTTGGCCATTTGGATGTCTTCTTTGCAGAAATGTCTTCTGTCCATTTCTTGATTGGATTGTTTATTCTTTGGGTGTTGAGTTTGATAAGTTTCTAAATTTTGGATACTAGCCCTTTATAGCATGTGTCATTTGCAAATATCTTCTCCTATTCTGTCAGTTGTCTTTTGGTTTTGTTGACTGTTTCATTCCTTGTGCAAAAGCTTGTGATCTTGATGAAGTCCCAGTGGTTCATTTTTTCCTTGCTTCCTTTGCCTTTGGCCATCTTTCTAGGAAGAAGTTGCTGCGGCTGAGGTCGAAGAGTTTGCTGCCTGTGTTCTCCTCAAGGATTTTGATGGATTCATATCTCACATTGAGGTTTTTTATCCATTTTGAGTCTATTTTTGTGTGTGGTATAAGGAAATGGTCCAGTTACATTCTTCTGCATGTGGCTATCTAATTTTCCCAATACCATTTGTTGAGACTTTTTTCCATTGGACATTCTTTCCTGCTTTATCGAAGATTAGTTGACCATAGAGTTGAGGGCCCATTTCTGGGCTCTCCATTCTGTTTTGTTGATCTGTGTGTCTGTTTCAGTGCCAGTACCATACTGTCTTGATGAATGTAATCATACAGCTTTGTAATAGAGCTTGAAGTCTGGGTTTGTAGTGCATCCCACTATGGTTTTCTTTTTCAACATTACTCTGGCTATTTGGGGTCTTTTCTGGTTCCATACAAATTTTAGGATTATTTGTTCCATTTCTTTGAAAAACATTGATAGTGTTTTGATAGGGATTGAATTAAATGTGTAGACTGCTTTAGGTAGCATAGATATTTTCACAATATTTGTTCTTCCACTCCCTGAGCATGGAACATTTTTCCATTTCTTTGTGTCTTCCTCAATTTCTTTCATGAGTACTTTCTAGTTTTCTGAGTACAGATTCTTTGCCTCTTGGTTATGTTTATTCCTGGGTATCCTATGGTTTTGGGTGCAATTGCAAAGGGGATCGACTCCTTAATTTCTCTTTCTTCTGTCTTGCTGTTGGTGTATAGAAATGCAACTGATTTCTGAGCATTGATTTTATATCCCGACACTTTACTGATTTCCTGTATGAGCTCTAGGAGTTTTGGAGTGGAGTCTTTTGGGTTTTCCATGTGAAGTATCATATCATCTGCAAAGAGTGAGAGTTTGACTTTTTCTTGGCAGGTTTGGATGCCTTTTATTTCTTTTTGTTGTCTGATTGCTGTCTCTCCATTTTTTTAAATTGGTTTTGGGGTATTGAGGTTTTTTTTTTTTTTATAGATTTTATATTTTTATTTGACACATACACACACAGAGCACACAAGTGCATAAGCAGGGGGAATGGCAGGCAGAGGGAAATGGAGAAACAGGCTTCTTGCTGAGCAGAGAGCCTGATGGGGGGCTCGATCCCAGGACCCTGGGATCTTGATCTAAGCTGAAGGCAGATGATTAACATACTGAGCCACCCGGGTGCCCCAGAGTGTTTAGTTTTATAAGTTCTTTATATAGTTTGAATATTAACCCTTTATCACATATATCATTTGCAAATATTTCTCTCATTCCATGGGTTGCCTTTTACTTTTGGTGATTATTTTCTTCATTGTGTAGAAGCTTTTTATTTTGTTGTAGTTCTAATAGTTTATTTTTTATTTTGCTTCCCTTGCCTCAGGAAAGATATCTAATAAGAATTTGCTACAGCCAGTGTTAGAGAGGTTACTGCCTATGTTCTCCTCTAGGATTTTAATAGTTTCATGTTTCACATTTATGTCTTTATTTTGAATTTATTAAGAAAGTAGTCCAGTTTCATTCTTTTGCATGTTGCTATCCAGTCTTCTCAACACCATTTTTTTGAAGAGACTATCTTTTCCCATTGTGTATTCTTTCCTGCTTTGTCAAAGATTAATTGACTATATAGGTGTGAGTTCATTTCTGGGTTTTCTATTCTGTTCTCTTGATCTGTGTGTCTATTTTTTTATGCCAATACTGTACTGTTTTGGTCACTACAGCTTTGTAACATAACTTGATGTCTGGATTTATGATGCCTCTAGCTTTGCTTTTCTTTTTCAAAGTTGCTTTGTGTATTCAGGGTCTTTGTACATACAAATTTTGTTCTAGTTCTGTGAAAAATGCTGTTAGTATTTTGATAGCATTTGCATTAAATGTATAGATTGCTGTGGGTAGTATAGATATTTTAACAGTATTTGTTCTTCTGATCCATGAACATGGGATGTCTTTCCATTTCTTTGCATCCTCTTTAGTTTCTTTCATCAGTGTTTTATGGTTTTTCAGAGTATAGCTCTTTCATCTCTTTGGTTAGGTTTATTGTTATGTATCTTATGGTTTTTGGTGCAATTATAAATGAGATCAATTCCTTAATTTATCTTTCTGCTGCTTCATAATTGGTGTGTAGAAGTGGAACAGATTTCTGTACATTGATTTTGTATCCTGCAACTTCACTGAATTTGTGTATCAGTTCTAGCAATTTTTTGGTGGAGTCGTTCAGGTTCTCTGCTTGTGGTATCATGTCATCTGCAAATAGTGAAAATTTTGTTTCTGCCTTGCCAATTTGGATGCCTTTTATTTCTTATTTGTTGTCTGATTGCTGTGGCTGGGACTTAGAGTACTATGTTAAATAATGGGTGAGAGTGGACATTCCTATTTTGTTTCTGACCATAGAGGAAAAGCCCTCAGTTTTTTCCCATTGAAGATGATATTAGCTTTGGGTTTTTCTTATATTGATTATATTGAGGTATGTTCCCTCTAAACCTACTTTGTTGAGGTTTCTTATCATGAATGGATGTTGTACTTCTTTTAAATATTTTTTTTCTGTATCTCGTGAGAGGATCATATGGTTCTTATCATTTTTTTATTAATGTGGTATGTCACGTTGATTGATTTATGAATATTGAACCATACTTGCAACCCAGGAATAAATCCCATTTGACCATGGTGAATGATTCTTTTAATGTCTTACTGGATTCAGTTTGCTAGTATTTACTGAGAATTTTTGCATTCATTTTTATCAGGGATATTGGCCTGTAGTTTTCTTTTTTTAGTAAAGTCTCTGTCTGGCTTTGGTATCAGGGTAATGTTGGTCTCATAGAATGAATTTGGAAGTTTTCCTTCCTTTTTTTTTTTTTTTTTTTTTTTTTTTTTTTGGAATAGCTAAAGAAGAATAGGTATTAACTCTTCTTTAAATATTTGGTAGAGTTTTCTGGTGAAGACATGTGGCCCTGGACTTCTGTTTGTTGGGAGATTTTTTATTATTGATTCAATTTCTTTGCTGGTTATCAGTCTGTTCTATTTCTTCTTATTTCAGTTTTGGTAATTTTTATGCTTCTGGACATTTGTTCATTTCTTCCAGTTTGTGTAGTTTGTTGGCATATAGTTTTTCATGATCTCTGATAATTATATTTCTGTTGTGTCAGTGATATTTCTCCTCTCTCATTTGTGATTTTATTTATTTGCATCCTTTATCTTCTCTTTTCTTTCTCTCTTCTTCTTCTTCTTCTTCTTTTTTTGAGAGAGAGAGAGAGAGAATGTCAGTGGGAGAGGGGCAGAGAGCAAGGGAGAGAAGAGTGAGGGAGAGGGAAAATCTTAGGTGGGATTCATGCCCAGCATGGAGCTCAACGTGGGGCTCAGTTACGGCCCTGTGATCATGACTTGAGCTGAAACCAAGAGTCAGATCCTTAACTAACTGAGCCACCTAGGCACTGTGATCTCCTTTCTTTTTGATAAGTCTGGTTATGAATTTATCAATCTTATTAATTTTTTCAAAGAACCAGCTCCTGGTTTCATTGATCTGTTCTGCTGTTTTTTGTTTTTTGTTTTTTTTTAGTTTCTATATCATTTATTTCTGCTCTGGTCTTCATTATTTCCCTCTACTCGTTTTAGGCTTCACTTGCTTTTTTTTTTGTTTTGTTTTGTTTATTATTATTATTATTATTATTATTAATTTTTTAGTTCCTTTAGGTGTAAAGTTAGATTGTTTGAGATTTTTCTTGTTTCTTTGGTAGACCTGTATTGCTATATACTTCCATCTTAGGACCAATTTTGCTGTATCCCAAAGGTTTTGAACTGTTGTGTTTCCATTTTCTTTTGTTGCCCTGTATTAAAAACTTTTTTTTAATTCTTATTCTTTTCTTTCAGAGAAAGAGTGCATGTGAATCATGGGAGTGGGGGAGGGAGAGAGGGAGAGAGAGAAGCTTATGCAGGCTCCACGCCCAGCATGAGCCCAACACAGGGCTCAATCTCATGAGCCTGAGCTCATGACATGAGCTGAATTCAAGAGTCAGATGTTAACCTACTGAGCCACCCAGGTGCCCCCTCTATGTATTTAAAAAAAAAAATTTTTTTTATTCAATAGAGAGAAAGTGAGAGAGGGAATACAAGCAGGGGGAGTGGGCCCCTCTATGTATTTTTAATTTTCTTCTTTGATTTATTGTTTGACTCATTCATTGTTTAGTAGCATGTTATTTAACCTCCATGTATTTGTGGTCTTCCCAAATTTTTTCTTATAGTTGACTTCAGGTTTCATAGCTTTGTGGTCAGAAAAGTTGCATGGTATGATCTCAGTGTTTTTGTCTTTGTTGAGCTTGGTTATGACCTATTATGTGATCTTTTCTGGAGAATGTCCCATGTGCACTTGAAAAGAATGTATACTCTGCTGTTTTAAGATAGAATGTTCTGAATGTATCTGTTAAGTCCATCTGGCCCAGTTTGTGATTCAAAGCCACTGTTCCTTGTTGATTTTCTGTTTAGATGGTCTGTCTATTGATGTAAGTAGGGATATTAAAGTCCCCTACTATCATTGTATTATTATCAATTAGTTTCTTTATGTTTGTTATTATTTAATATATTTGTGTGCTCCCATGTTGGGTACATAAATAATTATAACTATTAGACCTTCTTGTTGGATTGTCCCCTGTATTATGAGATAGTACCCTTCTTTGTTTCTTGTTACAGTCTTTGTTTTAAAGTCTATTTTTGTCTAAGTCTTGCTACTCTGGCTTTCTTTTCAAATCCATTTACATGGTAAGTGTTTCTCCATCCTCTTACTTTCAATCTGCAGGTGTCTTTAGGTCTAAAATGCATCTGTTGTAGGCAGCATATAGATGAGTCTTGTTTTCTGTGCATTCCGATACCCTGTGTCTTTTGATTGGAGCATTTTGTCCACTTATATTCAGAGTAATTATTGATACATATTTCTTTTCATTTTATTTCTTGTTTTGTCATTGTTTCCAAAGATTTTCTCTGATTCTTTCTTGTCTTTGTCACTTTTGGTCTTTCCATTCCACTCAAAGAGTCCTCTTCGATATTTTTGTGGGTATGATTTAGTTGTCAGGAACTCCTTTAGTTTTGTTTGGGAAACTCTCTCTTTCTCCTATTCTGAATGATAACCTTGCTGGACAGAGTATTCTTGGCTATAGATTTTTCCTTTTCAGCACTTTGAATATATCATGCTTGCCAAGTTTCTGTTGAGAAGTCTCCAGCTAGCCTTTTGGGTTTTCCTTTGTCAGTTAAGGACTTATTTTGTCTTGGTGTTTCCTTAAAAAAAAAAAAAAAGAGTTATTTATTTCAGAGAGAGAGAGAGAGAGTAGGGGTGAGGTAGGGGTGAGGGAGAGGGGCAGTGGGAGAGAGAGAGAGAGCATATCCTGAAGCAGATTCCCTGCTGAGTATGGAGTCTGATGTGGGGCTTGATCATCCCTCAGATCATGACCTGAGCTGAAACCAAGAGTTGGATGCTCCATTTCTTTGGAAAAAATCGATGGGATTTTGATAAGGATTGTATTAAATGTGTAGATTGCTTTAGGTAGCATAGACATTTTCACAATATTTGTTCTTCCAATCCATGAGCATGGAACATTTTTCCATTTCTTTGTGTCTTCCTCAATTTCTTTCATGAGAAAACTGAGAAAACTCAGTTTTCTGAGTACAGATGCTTTGTCTCTTTGTTTAGTTTATTCCTAGGTATCTTATGGTTTTGGGTGCAATTGTAAATGGGATTGACTCCTTAATTTCTCTTTCTTCTGTCTTGTTGTTGGTGTAGAGAAATGCAACTGATTTCTGTGCATTGATTTTATATCCTGACACTTTACTGAATTCCTGTACAAGTTCTAGCAGATTTGGAGTGGAGTTTTTGGGTGTTTCACATAAAGTACTATATCATCTGCAAAGAGTGATAGTTTGACTTCTTTGCCAATTTGGATGCCTTTAATTTCTTCTTGTTGTCTGATTGCTGAGGCTAGGACTTCTAGTACTATGTTGAATAGCAATGGTGATAATGGACATCCCTGACATGTTCCTGACCTTAGAGGAAAAGCTCTCAGTTTTTCTCCATTGAGAATGATATTTGCTGTGGGTTTTTCATAGATGGTTTTGATGATATTGAGTTATGTACCCTCTATCCCTACACTTTGAAGAGTTTTGATCAGGAAATGATACTGTACTTTGTCAAATGCTTTTTCAGCATCTATTGAGAGTATCATATGGTTCTTGTTCTTTCTTTTATTAATGTATTGTATCACACTGATTGATTCGCAGATGTTGAACCAACCTTGCAGTCCTGGGATAAATCCCAGGTCCTGGTGAATAATCCTTTTAATGTACTGTTGAATCCTATTGGCTAGTATTTTGGTGAGAATTTTTGCATCTGTGTTCATCAAGGATATTGGTCCGTAATTCTCTTTTTTGACAGGCTCTTTGGTTTTGGGATCATGGTAATGCTGGCCTCATAAAATGAGTTTGGAAGTCTTCCTTCCTTTTCTATTTTTTGGAACAGTTTCAGGAGAATGGGAATTAATTCTTCTTTAAATGTTTGGTAGAATGCCCCTAGGAAGCCATCTGGCCCTGGGCTCTTGCTTGTTGGGAGATTTTTGATGACCGCTTCAATCTCCTTACCGATTATGGGTCTCTTCAGGTTTTCTATTTCTTCCTGGTTCAGTTTTGGTAGTTTTTATGATCTCTAGGAATGCATCCATTTCTTCCAGATTGTCAAATTTGCTGGCGTATAGTTGCTCATAATATGTTCTTATAATTGTTTGTATTTCTTTTGTGTTGGTTGTGATCTCTCCTCTTTGATTCATGATTTTATTTATCTGTCAAGAGTTGGATGCTTAACTGACTGTGCCACCCAGGCATCCCTGTCTTGCTGCTTTAAATATTTTTTTCTTTATCATGATATTTTGCAAATGTAATTACAACATGGCTTGGTGTTGCCCTGCTTTTGTTGAGTGTTGTCTGTGCCTCCTGGATCTGGATGTCTGTTTTCTTCCCCAGATTAAGGAAGTTTTCAGCTATTCTTTCCTCAAATAGATTTGCTGTCCCTTTTTCTCTCTTCTTCTTCTTTTCTTCTTCTGGGATTTCTATGATATGAATGTTATTATGCTTGATGGAGTCACCGAGTTCCTTAAGTCTATTCTCACGTTCTGTAATCTTCTTCTCTCTCTCTTGTTCAGCTTCATTATTTTCAATCATTTTGTCTTCTAGGTCACAAATTCATTACTTTGCTTCTTCCATCTGCTGTTCATTGCATCATACCTGTTTCCAAGCTCATTTATTGCATTCTTCATTTCTGATTGATTCTTTCCTAACTCTTTGATTTCTGTGGTAAGGGTCTCCTTGTTTTTCATTGTTTCCTCAAGCCCAGTGAATATTCTTATAATTGTTGCTTTAAATTCTCCATCAGGCATGTTACTTCTATCTGTTTCACTTCAGTCTCTGACCGTGGCCTTATCTTGTTCTTTCATTTGGGATGAATTCTTCTGTCTTGGTGTTTTGTCTAAGCCTCTGCCTTCTTCTCTGTGTTAGAAAAGCCAGTTATGTTTTTTGTTGCTGAAAGTGGTGGCTTTATGAAGAAGAGGTCATAAGGTATCCTGGGCCTGATGCTTCAGGGGCATCTCTGGTGCTTTCTGTGTGTTCTGCTGTTGTGTTTTGGCTGTTCTGTCCTTCAGGCCAGTCATCTGCAGAGGCTCTCCTGGCCTGCCGTGGGCAGTGTTTTGTCCTTGGCCTGAGTGTGGTAAGTATTAGTTAGGCATGCTCTGGTCTGCTTGTGAAATGATACCTGATGCTGCTTCTACTAGCACTGAGGCCCTGCAGAAAGAACTATCTGGTCAGGAGATGTGGTGCAGGATTGGATTTCTGCTGCTCTTCTGGAGAAGGGGCCTTCCACACTGGGACTGAGGCAACCTTGACTGAGAAGGGCAGTCCTGCCAGTGTGCGAGGATGTACGGTTGGGTTTAAGCAAGTTAGGCAGCCAGGGTTGACACTGTGCTGTTTCCTGCAGGTGGCTCTGTGTTTCTGCAGAGGGGCAGGTGAGGGAAACAGCGCCAGTTAGCTCCTTTGTTGTCTCCCAGGGATGATCTCCGAAACAAGTTTATTATCTTCCCACTGTGTTCCCTAAGTGTTCCCTCAGATCACTGTTTCCATGCCGTCGGCCCCCCCGCCCCATCCCACAGATGTTTGCCTGCCTTCTCCCAAGGAGCAGTGCAGTGTCCTCCAGGCTCTGTCCCAGCCAAGCCTGTTGATCTTTACAACCTAGGCTTTAAGATGCACTAGTTGCAAGAACTCATGAAATTCAGGCCTTGTCATTTTCTCCCCGACCTATGGCTTTGGGGAAACGTTCTCCTTGTACGTTCCCCTTTGTGCATCTCTCTCTGTCCTTCCATTATCCATGACAATGGCTCCTTCCCCTCTGCAAAACGCACTATCCATTACTCTCCTAAACCACGTCTCCACACTTCCTACCTTCTTCATGCGGCGTCTTCTCTCCCTTTAGTTGTGGCCTTTGTTCTGTCAGACTGTAGGCCGATTTCTGGAGTATTCAGAATGTCTTGATAGTTACTAGGTGTGTTCGTGGGATGAAGCGAGCTTAGGGTCTTTCTACTCTGCTCCCATCTTCCAGGTGTTAGGAGTTAGTTGGGCAGTTAGGTAGTAGGGCCAGGGTCCCCAGCAAGAAAATATGGAGTCAGGACAGCTAAGAGAAAATAGCACTGACATCCTGTTCTGGAGTGTAGACAGGAGCACACTGACATTCTGCTTTTCAGCCCTTGCAGAAATGACTTTTGCAAAACATCCTGAAATAAGACAATTAACTAC
Source organism: Lontra canadensis (assembly GCF_010015895.1). Classification (NCBI taxonomy): domain Eukaryota; kingdom Metazoa; phylum Chordata; class Mammalia; order Carnivora; family Mustelidae; genus Lontra; species Lontra canadensis. Next base: position 7,403,531 of record NW_022631066.1, read on the forward strand.
AAAGCATTTGTAGTTGCCCCCTGTCATGGACAGGAGCAGTTAAGACATAAGCCCCTAGATGTTAGCAAAAAAAAGACTGTCACAGAGATTGTGACCTAATAGGTAGACAGATATGTGACCAAAGCCCTGATTGGCACAATTCAGCACACCCTGATTGCTGAAGATAGTTCCGCAAAAGAGTTCATAAAATCCCCTAAACTTAGACATCTTGAGACCAACCCTCTCAGGCCCCCCTCCCTCTCCAGGAGCCTTGTACTCCTGCTCAACAAACTTCACCTTGCTGCCCACTGCTCTTTGTCTGGTCTACCCCTTCTTTCTTCGAAGTGGTATGACCAAGAACCATGGGCACTAAGGGAACAAAGATCCTGTAACATGGAGTGATCCAGTGAGAGAATCCTTTAACATGTTTTATGTGTTTTTAATCTTTTTTTAAGCTTCTTTTAAATTTAGACACCTCTAAAGGAGGCCTCTCTCTAGCCTTGTGCACATCAGACACTCTTTGGGGCTCCCACCAGGGACTCAAACGTTCCCCTTCTTAGAGCACACACCAGAGGAGAGGCTGAGCTATGAAGCCCATCAACAAATACTTGAATTTCTAAAATTAGAATTTAAAAAATTATGGTGAACTATGGGTAACATAAACTTTACTAATTTGAGTTTGTAAAGACCAGACCTCAAATCTATCTCTTGCTTCCACATGTCGATCTCATGGAGTGCCAGAAAGGCCATGTATTTTTGGGTTGTCCGATTTGGCCAACTGAATGACTTGGTGATTGGCAAATGTCACCTGAAACCCAGGGCTGGGGCCCTGGGGCTCTCCCCATAGCTGCCGCCTCCTTTATATTCCAGGGCATGAGGACCGATGCCCTTTTGTGCCCTTTCGTACCTTACTTCAGTGTTTTACAATATAATATAGCATAACATCACATCACATCACATAACATACTCTGCATAGATAGAATCTCAGGAGAATGCAGAAAGGGAGCCATGAATGAGGAGTTGGCTCAGCAGCACCCAGACAGCCTCTGCTGCTTCAGAAAGCAGGTCCCTTCTGTGTGGGGACAGCCATCTGACTTTCTGGTTGGGGCAGGTGCTTCCTGCTCAGGTAAAGAAAGGAAGACAGTGGGAGGAAGGTCAAAGCCACCCTAATTTTTTTTTTCTCCCTGGACCCACTGCTTCATCAGCTGCTGGTAATTTCTCCATGGGGTTCCATATGCCCTTCCAGAAGCCCTACATCTGAAGCATTTTTGAAGCCGTCATCTGTCGCCATCTAAATGTGTGGTTGTCGTCTTGTGTAGACTTGTGTGCTTTCATGAGAATGTGAATAGTCTGGAAGGGAGAGAACCAGGTGGTGTTGTGTCTCTACTGTCTTATACTGAAAGTTGTAATCATGTTTCATTGGACATTTTCTTGTTGTCTGTATTCACAATGGGATCACAATTGTGAGCTCTGGAAATTCAAGATGAATGTGAACTAGAGCCTGTAAAAGGGAGGCATGGCTAAGCATAACTCTGCAATGGTGGCTTTTCTCTCTCTTTTACCCCTTCCCTCTTCACCCCACCCTCCAAATGCATGAAGGCTATCAAACTATAGTTTTGAGCATAATATATTTCACTTTGGTATCTTTCCTCCTTTGCTTTTAGGAGTAAGGATACTGTACGTGTCCTGATTTTAAATATTCGTACACTTTAAAGTTGCTTTGAGTCTCGTTTCTGAAATAATTTGAAATGAGGTTTTAAATCTTGCATTCTGCCACTTTTTTCTACTTCCTCATCCTGCGTCTTCATTGGAGCTCTCCTTTCTCAGGCTTGTAGGGAGTTCTCTGTGCCCACTGTGATGGGGATCACTGGGGTCCTGGTTTTCCTGAGGTCTGGTGACAGCTGCAGGACACACTTGTGGGGGGCGGGGAGCAGTCCCAGACATGGGCTGCAGGCCTTGCTGGGTTCCCGTGGGTTCTCGGACACGTGGGTGGGCAAGCCAGGCTGGGCCTGAAGGACACACAGAAATGTCCTGCTGTTTTCCTGGCTTTGCGGGTTAGGTGGATGAGGAGATCCGGCGTGGGGGGAAAAATGGTGTCTCACTGTCCTGCTGTCGCCTCAGAGGAGGTTGTCCTAATTATGTCCTAATTAGAGGCTCCTCCGACTCCACAACTCCCTTTTCAGGACTCTCTCCACAAGCAGGTTGGTGCTTCTTCTCATGACTGGAGGCATGACATGCCGCCAGCAGGACGGTTCACCTGTGCGTGTCACAGCGAAGGTGGTTCCATTGCAACGCCGGTCAGGGCTGCCTGCGCGGCATCTGGCCTGGTGTGTTGATCCAGTGTGTCCTTAATAGACCATTTCCTTGAGCTGACAGGCATCAGGTGAAAGTGAAACAACAGAAGTCTCGCTGCCTGGTGGTAGGAATGAAGCTTTCCCTCAGGAGTTGCAGAGAAGCACAGATGTTTCAAGAGATGAGGCGCTGACTGAGGCATAGAAGGAGGGAAGGCCTCCACCAGCAGAAGGCACATGAAGAGAAGAAAAGGAAATAAATATATCCTCGGCCAGGTGCACTGATTTTTTTTAGAGCCACTAATATTAGCTGCTCAGCAGCTTCAGGGTGCAGAGGTCCCGCAGCCTCTCTTCGGGGAACAAAGAATCCCTTGAAAGAGCTGCTGAATGCCATGAGGAAACTTGAGAAAAGTCTTCTTGGGTCCCAATGATGTCTGGGTTTACGACTGCTTTTACCATGAAGAAGATGGTTATCGCTGTAGTAGGTTTATCTGCACCCACTTAGGAAGTTAGCGAGGCCAGGTCTGACACGAGTCGGCTAGGAAGGCCCATCCATGAGTTGTGTTTTTCCGCAGCGTCAGCTTGATCCAGTCAGAAAGCAAGGTTAGCACCATTGGAAAGCAGGCTCAGGACTCCATTTCACTATGCACGCAACTTGGCTTCACCCACGTCACCCTGACCTTTGCTCAACTGAGCAAAGCGCAGTTCTAGGCACACAACGAGGACGGTACAACAAGGGGTAAGAATTTCACAAACCAAATGCGGAGACAGTCCGTGAGCACACAGCTGGATGAGGACTTGGCGTGGTCTGGGGCAGTTCTCAGAGCTTCCTGCAGACTGTGTTTGAGCAGTGGACTATCTCTGTTGTGTTCAGAGATCAATCGGACAGAGCCTTTGCTGGCAGTTGCGTTCTCAGTGTGCTCAGACATGAAGGGGTCTGTGTCTGGAGAGCCTGACCCCAAGCTACAAAAGTCCTCCCTCTTTTAAAGGCGTTTAATCAGTCTTGGGCCTTTGCAGGCCTCTTCTGGTTCTGTTGGTTGTCAGATCTGGGTGTTGTCAACCTGTGTTGGTTTCGTGATATCTGGTCTTAGCCATAACGCCCCCTTGGCTGCTTATGTCCTGCTCGAGAGGAGGGACTCCATCTTGCTTTCTATAAGGAGACTTAGATCTACCTTGTCTGTATCCCCAAAGGGAGCAGTGGAAAAGTTCTCCTTTCTTCCAGCCTAGATTTTTTGGTTGGTCAAATAATTAAATTGATATGCAACAGGTTAACAGGGTAAAAGCAAAAGTTTGGTAGCATGTATAGGGCAGAGGCCCAGAAAGACTGAGTAACCCTCCAAAGCTGCCAAAGCCACTTTAAATTCCAATATTTTAAATACCATCTTCAACTAAAGACAAAAGATGTCTGGGGTGGGGAGGCGCTTATGCAAGCATACAAGGGAAAGCACCTTAAACAAGGGTATGGTTGTGAGATTTAAGTTGCTGCCTTCTTTACTGGTAACAGTTTCTAGAGATTGATTTATCCCTCCTTTCCTGCTACAGGAAGGGAGACACCCTTAAAAAGAGAGAGTTCCCTGGGGCGCCTGGGTGGCTCAGTGGGTTAAAGCCTCTGCCTTTGGCTCAGGTCACAATCTCAGGGTCCTGGGATCGAGCCCCGCATCGGGCTCTCTGCTCAGCAGGGAGCCTGTTTCCCCTGCTCCCCCGCTCCTGCCTCTCTGCCTACTCGTGATCTCTGTCTGTCAAATCAATAAAATCTTTAAAAGAGAGAGAGTTCCCTGATAAATGTAAATGTCTCTTGCCAACAGGTATATTCAGTTTTCAGAACTTCCCCTGAGTCTGCCATTTCTTAAAAATAACCAGCTTAAAATAATCAATATGCCAAAGAGACTTATCTTGGAGTAGCAAAATTTGCTACCATTCACAGATTTGAAAAACTTTGTGTCACAAAGTATGAAGAATGATTTGTGCATGCTAAAGATAATCAGTCAGTAATTCTAGAGAACATTCATATCCCTGGATGTAATTATTTCTAAAGAAAATTTTACAGGGCATAAGGTGGGCTTTTGAAATTATTGTAAAAATAATTTCCATTATCTTGTTATTATTACAAGTTATTGTAAAAGCACTAGGATTCTCCAACATATAATTTTTAAACTAGTATTCCAGACAATTGGAGTTGTAGGTGGCAAAGACCATTCATTCTGAAAATGATTAAAATCTCTCACTGGAGTCTCAGTCGGAATGAAGCGGTACCTTTGTACACTACCTCTGGAGCATATATTCAGTGTGTCATATATACTGTTTCTTGAATATCATGGGTTTGAACTGTGTGGGTCCACTTACACGCAGGGTTTTTTTTTTTTTTCCTGATAAATACAGTATAGTACTGTAAATATATTTTCTCTTCCTTATGATTTTCTGAGTAACATTTTCTTCTCTCTAGCTTGCTGTATTGTAAAAGTACAGCTGGTAACCTTAAAGCCATCGGTTATTTTATCAGCAAAAATGGGTTTATTCAGAAATAGGAGAGGATTGCAATCAAGGACAAACAAGCCACGTCAAACCTTAGGCAAATCCACTGAACAAGGAGAAGAATGCCTTTTTGTAGAGCGGAGGGTAAAGTTGGGACTGCTGTTATAAACAAAAAGCCCCTTGGAGTAAACTGGGAGCTGGAAGTATAGTGGCTTTTCATTGCCTATATTGTGATGGTCTCTCATTGGCTGGGCTGTTGCCAGAGGGAGGAGTTAAGCCTGTCTTCCCCCCAGCCACCTAGTAAAGTGGTATCCTAGTAAAGTGGTATCTCTTCTTGGGGGGTGCAGTTGAGGGCCAGTGGTAGGGCGTGAGAGCCCCTCCTCCTTTCTCCATTCTGGTGTGGTTTCCCTTTGTTAATTTTTGCAGAGTATATAATATATATGCAAAACATTTGTTACTTGACTGTTATCCATAAGACTTCTGGTCAATAGTAGGCTATTAGTAGTTATGTTTTTGGAGAGTCAAAAGTTATACATGGATTTTTGAGTACACGGGTTGGTGCCCCAACCCTTCTGTGGTTCAAGGGTCAGCTGTATTTTTTTTTCCGAGAGATTTTTATTTATTTATTTGAAAGAAAGAGAGAGAGAGAGAGCGCGCACAAGCAGGGGGAGAGGGAGAAGCAGACCATCCACCAAGCAGGGAGCCCGATGCAGGACTCTATCCCAAGACCCTGGAATCATGATCTGAGTTGAAGGCAGATGCTTAACTGACTGAGCCACCCAGGCACCCAAGGTCAGCTTTGTTCTTTAAGAGATTATATCTCATCATTTCCTTACTCTGTGGGATATAATGTGTGATCCCAATGCTTTGTGTTTGGAATGTATCTTTTAATGCTTTTAATGCTTTGGTATGTATTTTATAATGTATTTGCTACTTTATTATTTTAGGGAAACCACTCATATTTTACATGTTTATATTTGTCAGCATAGCTTTGCTATTTGTGAGTTAAGTTTGTGGACATATTTTTGTGTTTTTGATTGGGCAATCCATCCAACACTCCCCATTCATTTTGGGGTTATCAAAATACTCATGGTTTCTTGTCTGAGAATATTACTCATACAATGGATGTCTGTATCAGAATATATAAGGAGCTTTTACGATTCAATAACAAGAAGACAAGCAAACCAATTTAAAAATAGGCGGAAGATCGAAACAGACATTTTTATAAAAGAAAATATAGAGATGGCTAATAAGCATCTGGAAAAAAATGTTTGACCTCATTAGTCATTAGGGAAAATCCCAATGAGATAACCTTCCACCCCTTCTATAATGGCCTTTGTAGAAACTCCACCACAGCATGGGGTGCAACTCCCTCCCCTCCCAGGGTTTGCTTCTGTTATTGAAGCCTATGATGGAGGTCATTTGATATGACCAAAAAAACACTTATTAATGACTTGTAGTCCCAAGTTGGAGGAGGGAAGGATGGCTCTCCAGGAAAAGTTCTGGAACAAAGACCATGAGTTGTAAGGACACAGGAGTTTTGTAGACATCTTACGAGTCTTTGGGAACCCTAAGACCATGAGGCAAAGCTTTACATTTGAGAAATTATTACAAGATGGAAATGTAGTATCTTTTTGGCTCTGGGAGTTGTGAGGTCATGTCTTATTTTCTACTCCTCTGAGAACCATGGGCATTGCAATCCTGAATCTTGCAGTAAGCCCTCATTCTAACTGCCGTAATGCGTGGAGTGAGAGCGGGCAACCTATTTAAGAATGTTGACACCAAGAACTAATTTAAGGTCTTTCTTTCCTCATTGAGAGGTCCACACAGTTATAGGGGGTAGTGAGTCTGTGTCACACAATTGAAAATAACTAAATACGTGTCTGTTATACCAAAGATTGTGATGAGGCCCACAGAGTTTAAGAGGGCACCAAGACTTCTGTTTCCTACAAAGATGATCCTCTAGTTAGGGGCGCCTGGGTGGCTCAGTGGGTTGAGCCTCTGCCTTCGGCTCAGGTCATGATCTCAGGGTCCTGGGATAGAGCTCCACATTGGGCTCTCTGCTTAGCGGGGAGACTGCTACCCCCCCCCCCGCCTACTTGTGATCTCTCTCTGTCAAATAAATAATATCTTGAAAAAAAAAAAGATGATCCTCTAGTTAGTCAAGACATTTAAAACTTCATTCTGAGGGACACCAAGATTTGACATATAGATAGCCTGTTTGAGCATTAGGCCTGAATATTCTGTGGGTCCCATTGTATTATCAGCCCCAAAGTGGGCACCAGGTTTGAGAATAGATGGCAGAATGGGGAGTTTTTAAGTGGGAAGGGGAATTCTATTTGGGTATTATAGATCTGTAAGTGGGGAGTGTTCTCTTTTGTGACTAGAATGATGGGAAGAGGGACCCAACCTGCAGTCTGGTAGGATGACATAAGAACTAAAAGTCGGGAGTTGAAGGTAACCAGGCGGAAGGCAAAAGCGAGATCCATTTGGAAACACTATCCATTTTGTAATTTTAAGAGCATCTTTGAGTGGCTATTTTGCCTCTTTATTAGAACTTTAATTGAGGCTATTGACTGTGGACAATAGGAAGGGGAAATTTCCAATAATGCCTTGTTGTAAGACCCATGCCTATATTGAATGAATGGTGTGTATCCCAATCACAGCAGATCCTTTGTGGGGACCCAAAGGGAACTAACAGAGTTTTGGTGACTTAGAATAGTGGTGTCAGCAGTAGCATGCTAAAAAGAATAAACCCAAAGTAAGCCCATATAATTATTAATCATTGTGAGGGCACTTTGATTTGTGCCTGATTAGGCACAAATTTGTGTACAATATGTGCAGATTAGGACAACAGACCAATGAAATCAATTGCTAATGAGTGGAGGGGCATTTGCTTCTTGTTATAATCCTCATCGGCCATGATGCCAGGACAAAATAGGGCACAAAAAGCTCATTGGGAGGTTAGGGGTTAGGGGCTAAGGGTTCAGCTAAAACAAGTGACATGGAGATGCCATGGCATTCAGCCTCATGTTTAAGAGTTGCAAGACCATACTGAGCATTTAGTCCAAGGGAATGGGGGTGCTATATGAGTTTCCAGAAGAAATGTGAGCTAGCTGGTCAGCTAAAGCATTATAAGAAGCCTTCTCCATGGGACCTTTAGTATTAGCTGAGACATGGGAGACTTGAAATGTAACATGTGAGGTATGAGAAGAAGTATATTCCCAATGTGGAAGGCCTCAGAGGGAAAAATCCTGAATGTGAAATCTATTTTGTGCCCATTGTTGAGACCAAACAGTGGGGCCATTAGCTATTACCCAAGAGTCTGTAAAAATATGAATAATGAACACTTTACTAAGGGAATCCTCTAGTGGCCAAAGTGGCCAACTCTTGGGTCCCATCCTTTATCAGCTGTGTCTTGGCAATGAGATGGAAAGAAGCAACTCTCCAGTGGGTTCCAGTGGTGCTGTGTTCCATAAAATAAATGGATTCCCTTTCTCCTGGACTTGAGAACCTGCAAATGGCCATGAAGACCACGAAAGGGGCAATCTTTCTTGGACGCATGGACCTGGGCAAGGAGATACCAGAAAACGTTAGAATTCGTGGCTAGGTATTCCACAGTAAAGGAATCACCAGATGGGACTAGTGGCATTCTTAGTTGGATGACATTTGGGGTGGCTTCCAGGGCTAGTTATTGGGGTGGCTTCCAGGGCCAGTTGTTGGGGTGGCCACCACTCAAATTCAGCTGATTTTCTTGTGATCACCTTAATAGGTTTTAATGAAAATTTAGGTGGGGAAGATAATTGCTTCTAGAAGCTAAGTAGGCAAGTAGATGTTGGGCTTGTTTGAGAGTGCTGGAATAGGGTTATTGACTGGATCTGGTATGGCGTGGTCTTTGGGGGGCCAAATAATGCCCCTAGATCCAACTGAGGTGGTGACACCTTGTGTTTTTTGGGATGCAGTGACCCAACGATAGTCAGTCTGAGTATGGACCACAATTCCAATCTTGTGCAGTAGCTTCATGAGTCTCTCCCTTCAGTGAGATGTTGTCAGTATGAGGCCAGATCTAGGTGCTTCAGAACAGAGCAAGCCTTTGAAAATGCTGTCTGCATAAATGTTGTGGAGATGGCATAACCCCTAAGTAATTTAGTGAAGGGACATTGGAACACCTCAATGGTGAACGCAAAGGTAGCTGTAATGCTGGAGAAATGGGGACAGAATCAAATATATTAACTATATCAGTCACTCCAATGGTCTACCTCCCAGAATGTATCATCTCCTTGATGATATTTATAAGCTTTCCTGCCTAAGGAGTCTCCATCTAACTTGTTAGGCTTTGTGACTCTTAGACATTTGTTAAAAGGCTGGAGAACATAGGAGGATTCATAATCTTTGCTGATGATCTTTATGTTGGCTCAAGAGCTCATTTGTTTCCTTGTGAAACTTAGGAGGTGAGGAGATAAAGCACTTAGCACTGGTGAGCATTTCGGTTTTAGCTTCCGCGCGCTGTGAGTCTCTCTGCAGCCCTAAAGTCTGGGATCTTTATAGCAACACAAGGGCAGGAGGAGCTGGGAAGATATTTGGTGCTCTCTGTGTTCTAGTTAAGCATTTCCCCTCAGGAGGGGAGCTTCAGCTCATATGGTGATGGTTCTGTTTCACTGTTCACCTCCTTGGATACACTGGGGTGGAGGTGGTGGGGAACGAAGCTGTTGGGCTTGTGCAAGACACAGGTGGGAGTCTGAGAGGTTGCTGGCACTGAATCAATCATCAATTGAAGTCCAAGTGTACGTACTTTGGAAAAGTGTTTGAAGGTTCCTTAGAGTGAAGCATAAACTTGTCATATGCCCCAGAGACCTTTTGTTCCTAGATATCTACCCCAAGATAAATAAAAACATGTGTCCATGCAAATCACTTGTATGTGAATGTTTATAGCAACATTATTTATAATATTCAGACAATGGAAATAATTCAGACATTGGTCATCTAGTGAGTGGATAAACAAAACGTGGTGTATCTATACGTGAAGTGCTATTTAGTAACAAGAAAGCGTGAAATAGGAACACCCAGCAAAACGGAAGAAAACATTATGCTGAGTGAGAGAAGCCAGACACAAAATACTGTATGAAACAGAGGTAAACTGCAGATCAGTGGTTGCCTGCGGGAGTGGGAGTAGGGTAGAGATTTAGAAAGAGGATCTCTTTGGGATGATAGAAAATATTCTAAAAGTTGGCTGTGATACAACTATATAATGTGTAAAGTCACTAAATATCATTGAATTGTGCCCTTGAATTTTTTAGGCACAGGAGATTTTGTGAGGAGATGCATGTGTGTGACCTCTGTGCACTGTGTAAGCTTATGTAGTGTGTGTGCATTTGTGTGTGGGGGGGTTAAATATATGAGGCTGAAGTATGTAAGTGTTGTGGTATTGGGATATGCACAGGGCTTAAGTATTTCTGAAAAGCACCAAACTTAAAAAGGCTTCTTAGGTAGTCTACATAGCTATCAACAGTACTGTGAGGGGGAAGAGTAGGAAAAAAATGTGACAGGTTCCCCCTTAACATATAGTTTCCTACATTTTTTTTTCATGTTTTCTACACAGTTCAAGTCAGCTTTGAAATGTTTGTTTATTTAAGATGGAGAATGATAACCCGAAGGTGGGTTCCTGTGATGCCTAGGGCGCTGTGTCAAGCTTACCAGGATCCAGGTCCGTTGAGCTAGTGGGCTGTTAGCCTGGGCTGGCTTTGGCCGTGTCAGTCTGACCTCACTTAGTTCTCACAGCAACCCTGTTTTGCAGGACTGTTGCTATTTCTTTTGTGCAGAAGGAGAAACCAAGACCCTGAGGGTTAATCAGGTGTCCCAGGCCACTGAGCTGAAAAGGGCAGCTGACTTACTTCCAAGGCTGTCCTCCAGAAGGAGGAACAGGGATCAGGCCCACTGTGTCCCTGTTAATGCAGGTGATCTTTCCGGTCATTTAAGGGGCAGTGGGAGAGAATGGCAGAGAGAGGTCACGCATGACTGAGACTTGCTAGTAGGATGGATGGCCTCGGGGACATGCGGGGCGAGAGCCCCAGAGCCTGGCAGGCAGGGGACCAGCCCAGGGGACAGCTTTGAATTCTTTTAGACTAGAGTCAGACTTGGTGAAGTCAGGTGTCTAGGAGCTAGGAGGATGTCCAGCAGACCCTGCCTGGAGAGGGGGGCCTTAGGGGTTCCGCAGGAGGCCCACGTCCCTGTGCTGATTCTTGGAAACAGTTCCCTGGGGAGCTCTCCTTAGCCTGGAACGTTGGTGGTGGGACTGGGGCAGAGCTGCCCAGTCCGTGTGGGCGGGCGATCTGTGCCCAGCCTCTAGGGCTGCGGCTGCCTCCGGAGGCCCACCTCCAGAAAGTCGTCCTCTCAGCTTACATGCAAACCACAGACCAGGCCGGAGGAAGTGCACTGAGACCCCATTATTTCCTTTACCCAAGCTGATACTAACCATTGCACACAGTTTAGCTCTCCCAAGCTTTACTGAATGCGTGCGCAGGTGCACAGTGGACCCGTGCGCATGCGCATGTCCTCTCCGCGGAGGCCGGCGTTCCCTTTATTCCCATGCCATGGGCCAGGTCTGGGGAGATTATACTTACTGCGTGTTGGGGAAGGCCCAAGAAACACAAACACACGTCCACTGCACTCACCAAGAATTCCACTAAGCGCAAGTCCCCTAAGGAAGAAATATATCTATATCTAAACAATTTTATCCTGACTCACTCAAAACGGTGATTTCCTTTTCTTTTGCAAATATTCTTCCCAGCAGTACCGATCCCGGCACACAGTCAAAGGTTATTAATGGCTTCATTCATCTGTTCAGTGGATATTTATGCTGCGGGAAACCTGTGCTCTTATCTCCGAGCTGGGTGCCTGGAGGGTGGGTATGCAGGTGGTGCCTAATTTGATTTGGGTAGAAACAGCCTTCTTTCTTTCCTTGGGGAGGCGCTTGCAAAGTTCAGCTCAGTGTTTGCAGCCAAGCACATCAATCCTGTAATCCCCAGGCATTTTCTGAGGCCCCGCTCTTGTCAGCCAGAGGTCCTGGATCGGTGACAGCCCCGAAGAAGCATCCGTCACTGCTCCCAGGGAGTCCCCGGCCTAGAGAGGGAGCAACAGGCACCCATGATGACCAGCCAGTGTAAGTGTTGTCATGGAAACATGTCCAGCACAGCAGGGGGCAGTCCAGGGGAAGCTGGACAGGGGAGGGGGCAGAAGTAGAAATTCTGCGATAGGCAGAGCGAGGGAGATACTCACGATGTGTACAAAGGCTCGGAAACGTATGGCCAAGATGAGCTTGTGAAGCTGAGACTCTGTTCAGAGTGTCTGGAGCCCGGGGCATGAGTGGAGGATGCTGGACAGGTGACTGCTGAGAAAAGGTGTACCCTCCTCCAGGTAACAGTGCCAGGGACCCGCTGAAGGGCTTTCAGGAGGAGCGATGTGCTAAGCTTTGTAATTTGGAAAGCCCAGTCGGGGGTGGGTATAAGGCAGGACTGAGGTTCAGCCTGGATGCCCACACCTGCTAGGATGGTAGTGGGAGAGCGGCTGCCCCTGCCCCTCCATCCAGGGATACCAGAGCTGGTGACCGGGTTGAGAAGGTGTCTGCATGGTGGGTGCCATGCCCAGCACCGAGCACCCAGTGTCTGTTTCCATGCAGACGGGGTCTGTTGTGAACATCCTCCCTCCCCCACCCCCCTCCACCCCCTGCAGATGATGGATGGAAGACGAAAGGGGCACCTGGATGGCTTAGTCCGTTAAGCAGCTGACTCTTGGTTTCAGCTCAAGTCGTGATGTCAGGGTCCTGGGATAGAGCCTCATGTCGGGCTCTGTGCTCAATGGGGAGTCTGCTTGAGATTCTCTCTCCCTCTTCTCCTACCCCTCCTGCTCATGCTGTCTCTCTCTCTCTCTCTCTCTCTCTCTCTCTCTCTCAAAATAAATAAATAAATCTTTAAAAAAGAAAGGGAAAGAGCTGTGAAACCAGTTAGGAGGCCATCACGGATGGAAGTTAGGCTGGGCCTGAGTTAAAACCCACGTGGTGGGAGTGGACGGGAGTGTAAGGAGGAACGTGAGGAGTCTGAATCCTCCAGTCTTTGTGATTGAGTGGAATTGGGGGGTGGAAAGAGTCTGAGTGAGGCCACTGGTGTGTGCCCTAAGGGAATGTGCCTTGCCTGTTGTAACAAAGCAACCCAGACTGGAGAGCTTAAACAGCAGAATTTTATTTCCTTGTTAATTTTTATTGAATTTAGTTCTGGAGGCAAGACATCTGAATCAAGGTGTGGGCAGGGTTGGTTCCTTTTGAGGCTGTGAGGGAAGGGTCTGTTCCAGGCCTCTCTCCTGGGCTTGTGGATGGTCCTCTTCTCCCTCTGTCTTCCTGAGGTCTTCCTTGTGTGCACGTCTGTATCCCAGTTGCCCCATTTTAACTTGATGATCTCTTCAAAGGCTTTGTCTTCAAGTCAGGCAAGATTGCCTGAGGGACTAGGGATTAGGACTCCAACATGGGAATTTTGGCGGGGACGTGGGGACACAGTTCTGCTGACAACGTAGAGACATCAAAATCAGTGAACCAGTTAAAGTTGGCCATTCTGAGGAATCATCTAATGAGGTTTGCCTGAATTGATGTGTGTTATTTGTAAGGTGGGAGGACAACTTTCATGGGGTAAAAAATCCCACCAACTAGGTTGAGGTGGGAGATTTTAACATAGTTCTGGAAATTCACATTTTCTCAAGGTGCGTGCAGGTCCTTTGGCTTCTCATGGCTGATGTCTGGGGTGGGGGGAGTAGCTGTGTCAGTGGATTTCTGTAGGGTACTTCTGGAGTGCTGGAGTGGTCACCACCCAGAGGTTGGAGCTCTAAATGATGTGTGTGTGTGTGTGCACGCATGCACACGCGTGCGTGTGGTGGATTATTTTGAGCAAGGAGATGAAGCTGCTTATGAGGTAGGGTGGGGTCAGACAACCCTAGATGCTCATCTTGGCTCAGTCCATTGGTCTGTGGTCAGGCTGCCATAACAAAATACCACAGACTGGGTGGTTTATAAGACAAACATTTATTTCTTAATGTTCTAGAGGCTGGAAGTCCAAGATCAGGGTGCCAGCATGGTTGGGTTCTTGTCAAGGCTGTCTTCCTGGCTTGTAGACGGCTGCCTTCTTGCTGTGTGCTCTCACGGCAGAGAGAAAAAGAGAGGGAGGTGGAGACAGAGACAGAGATAGAGCTAGAGACAGAGACAGAGCTGGAGATAGAAGTATGGAGACAGAGAGCTCTCTGGTGTTTTTTCTTATAAGGGCACTAATCTTAGTGCCTCATCTGATCAGTGTCCCACTGGCATGACCTCATCTAAACCGAATTATCTCCCAAAGTCCCATCTCCAAAGACCATCACATTGCGGGTTAGGGCTTCTGCATATCAATTTTGAGGGGCATTTAGTCCATAGCACCACCCTAACTGTGACCTTGGACCTTTGCCCACTTTCTTGCTGGCAGCCTATGCCTGCCTCTCCAGATGGTGGGAGAGTTACACGAGATCCTGTTATGTGCCTGGTTTGTGCATTTATCCTTCGGTGTTTAATCAGAGCACGGCACGGAGGAAATCCCCAATCTGTGAGGTCTGTGCAGCGAATCTCGTGTCACTGGAGGACTCTCAAAGCAAATGCTGCCTCGTGCCATGCTGTCTGTCTGTCTGTCTGTGGTGTAGCAGATCACAAATGGTGTGTGCTCAGTAAGCATTGAACTTGGTAATTTAGAAGCACCTAAGTCCTAAAATTAAATTACCTCATTTGAGAGCCAGTGTGTCCTATTTTCAAGTCACTTTTCATTGTTTTCTAAGTAGTGTATTAAATAGTTAAAAAGCCAAAGCGTTTTATTAAATATTTTCTTCTAAAAACGTTATGTATGTGGCTTAGACTCATGTTAGAATCTGGCACCTCTGTAAATGTCATCGATTAGGACTCAGAGACATAATGAAAATTAGCAATTCCTGCCTTTTTATCCCTCACCCCTGCGGTAATACCTTTCAATCCTGTTAGCTATTTTTCTATTTACCTCCATATTTCTTAATAATGTGCTTCTACTTCTGCTTCTTGATTTATAAAATTTAATTAATTTATAAAGTTTATTTAATTTAGTTTTATAATTGAATTTTTAAATTTAATTTTATGTTGAAGTCTGTTTATGGCAGAAACAGAATTAGCCCCCTTATTCTCGATCCCCCATCTCAAAAGACCAACACATGCACACACCTCTTCACCCCTTATTCCCTCCCACCTTCCTAATGTAGTTTTATTAATTTTTAATTCATTCTATATGAAGTTCACATTATCAACAATTTGTAAATGTTGCTCAGAGATGAACTTTATCCTGGATGTGATTACAGCTCCTTTTTGTCCTCCTTGTGTGTTTTTTTCCTTCAATATTTCCTTTTTCTAGAGCAGTTTTAGATTCATAACAAAATCGAGAGGAAGGTGCAGCCTTCCAATTGTCAACACCCCCCCACCCCACCCCCCGGCCCAGAGTGGCACATTTGTTATCAACTGATGAACCTACATGGGCACATTATCATTCCCCAAAGTTCATAGTTTACATTAGGGTTTCCTCTTGGTGTCGTATGCTCTGTCGGTTTGGACGAATGTGTAGTGACCTGTATCCGATGGGGGAAAATGCCATCTCTTTAATTAGAATCTGTTTGTTTATGAATATATCTTAGAACATCACCTAACTTAGGCATAAGTTAACGATCCCTGGTGATATTTTTGCTTTGGTGTTTAGCAGTTAGTAAGGCAAGGGCGTGTGCATGGGTGTGTTTGACAAATTGCTGTGGAATGTGTTGTTGTCCTGTTGAGGAAAGGCAGAGGATTTTGTTGGTTTCCAGATGTTGAGTGTTTGTTAGTTTCCTGAGTCCTGTGGAGCCAGACAGGTTGGGTTGTGCTCTGTCCGCAGTCTCTCACATCTGCCTCCTCGGGCCATTGCGCAGGCTCTGGATGGGACACCAATCTGGTGGAGATTCCTTGACAAGCCGAAAAGTGCATCTTCATCATCACCTGCAAGCCTCCAATACAAAACTTGATTTGTTGGCTGTATTTTTTTCCCTCTAGCATGTTTTTAGCATAAAGGTCATAAAATGACAATAATCATAAGCCTGAAATGCATGCAGTGTTTTGAAACTTATCTTTATAGTCATGACATCGTGACATGTCGGTGGGGCAGGAAAGGCACGTATCCACCTGCCCGCCTGGACTCTTGGAATGGCCTCCAAACTAGTGTCCTTCTAGAGGGGAGCCTCAGCATTCTCAAAACGATGAGCTGAGTTCTTCTAAACGTAAACCTCATCACATTACTGTCTTCTAGCAACTTCCTGTCTTGCTTGGAGCAAAAACCAGAGTCCTTTCAATGGCCTCTGAGTCATTATCAACTCTGGCCCCACTGCCTCCCTGACTTCATCCCATTCAAGTCTCCTCCTTGTTCTCTTGACTCTTGCTGTCCACGGCACCTACCCATTTCTGGAACATGCGTTTTCTCCAGTGCCTTTTCTCAGACCACTGGTCGCCAACCCTTGCCCCAAATATCCACCTGTTCCTTCCTTCATGGAGGCCTTTTTCTGAGTTGTCAGGTCACTGGGGTGTCCCTCTTCAGTCCACTTCCTATCCTTTCTGGTTACCTTCTCCCTGCCCATTTGTTCTCTGTACCACTGTTCTCCTTATGACTCAACATCAGCTTCACACCTACCATTCTTGCTTGTCCCCTCTTGCTCGGAGGTCAGCTTCCTGTGGGTAGGAGTCTTTGCCTGTTGCCCTTACAGCTGGAATAATAGCCCTCCCCGAGTGGGGACGGAATAAACAAGTTCATTCCTGTTTTCTAAATGAAGAAAATGTGGCACAAAGAATTGAAATGATTTGCCTGACTCACAGGTAGCAGGTGTAAGACTTGGGACTTGAGCCAGGACCCCTTCCTCTGGGGATAATTTTATGGCAGAAAGGGTCTCAGCACCAGCTTTCTGAATCCCTCCTCTTTGTTTACCGTGGGCTCTGCTGTTCTTGTGGGTTTTGTTTATGCTTTCTTCATTGCACCCTGGATAACCTATCTTTTTCAAAAATCGAAAGAAATCCCAATTACCAGTCCCCTCCCCCCTTTGAACTTTCATTGCTTTACTAAAATGACCACTTTCAAATGAGTGTGTCATTATTCTGGTCACACCTTGAAGTGATGTGCTTAAAATACCTTTAAAACAGCACTGTGAAGAAATCCTTCTATATAAAGGTTATAGATGTGGCTTAAGATAGATGCTCCTGACTTTCTTTCCTTTATCCTCCATCTCGGGATGGAATCCACTTGACCTTCAGAACAAGGACCACAAAGAGGTCACCTAATTTATGTGGCATCCTGTTAAGTCACATGTCTTCACTGGAATGAACTCAGGAGGCCCAGAGATGCCGAGAGCCTCAGGTTTCCTCAGCAGAACGTGACAAGGTGAGGGGGATCAGGTGGCCCTTGGGGTTTCCCACTCTGCTTCAGTCAGAGATACACCTGTTTCATTAATTTGATATATTCAACATTTGTAGTAGACCTTCATAGTTAAAAAAAAAAAAGTAGGAGTTTCATGGCAAGACTTTGAGAACGATTTGTGATTTTATAGCGGAGACCCAGAGAAGCTACTTAAGTTTCTCTCACTCGCAGTCCAGTCTTCCCCTCCCTGGCTCCTGGTTTTAGAGCCTTTAGCAGAGTTTAAAAAATCGAGAACCCCATGCTAATTATCACTTGAGGTGCTCCTTGAAAAATGAGAATTCCTGGGTCCCACTGCAGACCTGTGGCACCAGATTCCCTGAGGCTGGCTTCCAGGAATGTGCATTTCTAGAGGAAGCCATGTGGCATCTCACCCAACCTTGTGTGTCCTGGTACTTGATCCCAACACACACCCCACTCATGCATTCTCAGGCTGCTCCCCTGTCATCAGGCCTCTCTTCACTGCCCCCCATTAGACCTTCTTTTCCTTGTCCCTCCCTCCTGCCCCACTTGTCCCCTCCTTCAGTAATATTATATCACTGGGATGGGGGGATATGCCCACTTTTGCAGGTGTGACCCATGCTTCTTCATACTTTCTTACTTTATTACCAAGTCAAGGTTTCTGGTCCCTCTGTGGGTTTTTTTTTTTTTTTTTGGTGAGGTTTTTTTGGCCCAGGAATCAAAAGAATCCAGAAACCTATCAAATCAGACTTCAGTGTGTCTGATAGGAAGTCTTCCCGGCAGAAGCTGTGGGTGTTCTAGAGGCAAGCAATGAGGTGAAGTTTCATCCGTTTATACTTGGAGCTGCCAAACAATGGATCAATCCAGACAGCATAGAGGTGGGAGGGCTTTCCAGTTTCAAGGAGCCACACAGAATAGTGGTCGTCAACCAAGAGCCTGCTTTGGATGCTTCCACCAGTGACTCACCTAGAAGTAAATCATCTTTAGTAATAAGTAACAGAGATTTATGCTTCTCGCTTAGCAAGAGTCCTTAGGTAGCAGACCAGACTGGTGTAGCAGCTCCCCAAGGTCATCCGAGTCCCAGGTTCCTTAATCTGTCCTCTCCATCATTCTCCGTGTGTGTGGTTCTCTCTCGCTGTCATGTCTGCAAATGACAGCCACTCCCTGGATGGTCTGCATTGCCATTGGGAGGAAGAGGGCAGGGTAGAGGGAAAAGAACTTTTTCCTAATGAGGCGTTGCCTGTGCACTTGGAAGGAAAATCCCTACCCAGAGATTTCTGCCTGAATATTTTGGGCCATAATTGTCGCATGCCCAGACTGGCTGTAAGGATGTCTAGAGAGACCTTTCTAGTTTTCCCACCTGAGTACTGGAGGAATGCGGAGGGGCTTCCCAAATGGCTTTGGGGCTGTCGATCCGCTCTCTGCCACAAGGGGGAGCCCTCGGTCATAGTGAGCAAGGGTTTTGTGTAACCCTGTTACGAAGAACAAGGGTACTTGGAAGAGGAGGGGCGAATGTACCAGAATAAAGTACAAGATGCCACAAAATGTGAGGTCCAGAGCAAAGTGGAGTGAGCACGGCGGAGTGAGTATATGGAGGTGTCGGTAGTGGGGTCAGCGGTGGTAATGGTGTATATATCTCTAAAGGGAAAAAACCAGCTGTATAAATGTGTAAAGGGTCCTAAACCAGAAGGGCAATAGTTGTACTTCAGAATGTGAAATATGGATGCAGAGAGACTTTTTTTTTTTTTTTTTTTTCCAAATACTGTCTATAAGCCAGCAGCAGCAGCCCCCTTTGCTTACTACATTGGTGGAACCATGGCCTGTTTCCCCGCCCCGCCCCAACAACACAGCAGATTGTGGTGGGCCGGTGCGGGGAGGTGGTTGCAGCTCAGGCCATAAAAGCCTTGCGGTGTGTTTATGTCCAGCCCTGTCTCCCTTCCCAAGTTATGGCAAATTGACTTCCGACCCCCCCAACCCTCCCCCCCACCCAGGCTCTATGACTCTTTGTGCTGGGATTATCTGCAACAAGGCCAACAGACACTTAGTCCCCCATTACCTGCTTCCTCAGACTGGGCCACTCCTTCTCTGAATGATTGTCTCTTTCGACTGCCACGGTGCCAGCGTTTGTGCTGTCCTGCTCCTGGCATTCACGGTTGCCTTCCCAGCCTTCATTGCTGCCTCTCCAGCCCCTCACGTGTGCTGTTTCTTTCACTCCTTTGTCTGCCTGTCTGATGCCTTAGCTCTTCTCTGGAGATCTAGCTCAGCCGCCTCTCCCCCGGGGTGGCTCCCAACTGCCGCTCCCTCTGTGTTTCTCTGGAATAGCTCATTATCACACTCTGGCAAAGTGGCTCTTTATTTGCCATCCCCTGGGGAGACCGAGAGCTATGTGTGAGTGGGGGCTGCCTGTCATTTTTGTATCTGCGACATTTACCGAGTGTCGTATCACAAATAAAACCAAATATTTGTGGAACGAATGAATGGAAGTATTGGGATTTATAACGGTCTCTGGACTCCAGAGAGAAAACAGTCATTATGATTGCTAATGAGGGGGCCAGAGTGGGAGGGAAAGGGCAGGGGTGCTGGCTCAGCCACCAGAGACAGGCCCAGCTCAACATTTAATGGGTACCGGTACCGTTTGCTCTATCAACACAGCCATCTCCGGTATACCTGTCGGAGTATTTGTGTTGGAGTATTTAAAGAAATAAGCATTCAGAGAGCTTTAGTCACTCAGTGAGGAAGTGAGGAAAAGTTGTAGGGATAATCCTAAAAGTTAATAGAGCTGAAAATCAAGTCAAAAGAATGCCTTGAAACACTGACAATAAACAAAACGACCTTGTTTCTTCTCCTCACACAGGGAGAAGGCTGTTTCTCAGGTATAGAGAAAGCCCTCCCTACTCATTCCATTCCTCTTTGGGTCTGTCTTTCCTTTAGACTGACCTCCTGGAAGGTGTCTGGCTGTGCCTCCACAGGGACGGGCAGCAGGAAGGTACACACGTGCCTCACCCTCGATATATAAGCAGAATCGTGAAACAGACCGTTCCAAGGCCTTCCTTTCGTGCCGCCAGCTCCCAGGGCACTGCGGGTCGCCCACCACCTCTCAGCATTACTGTTTTCCACACGTTTTTCAGGTTCTTCATGGAAGCATCTTCCCTCATGTGGATTCTCTCTGTTCCTTCTCATATTTTCTACCCCACCCTCCCCACCACCCCCTCCTTTCCTACATCATAACCTTGGGGTTCTGCGTGGAGCCATCCGTCATTTGGCAAGCAGGATCATGTGTTAATTTCCACAGAGGTGCTTCTGTAGGATTCTGGGTCTGTAGTGGGGTACTCCCCAGGTGTCTCATAGGTCATTGGAAGTCCAGACCCTATGCCTCACAAGGAAGGAAAGGATCTGATTCTTTGGGATTTCAAATGTGGGATGGATCTACATTTGGCCTCGCGAGAGCCTCTTACACCTGTCAGACTGTGCTCTGAATATGCTTTTGTAGAATGCATGTTACATATCACACAGAAGACACCCAACAAGCATGTAGAAAATGAAAATGGTATGCATCATGAGCCTGGCCCTTGTAATAATGGCTGAGGAATGCTGATAGAAACTTCCTTTGAGGGCAGAATGCCGAGTTTCAGTAGCAATTTTGGGGAGGAAAGACTTCTTTCTGCCTTATATATTAGTATGCTCTCTCCCATGTCAGTGAGAACACTGATGGCCTTTCCTAAATCACCTGATGGTGAGATGTCAGGGTTTTCCTTTTCTTTCTTTTCAGGTAATCATTGTTCTGGTAATAGCATCTTGAGCACTTGAATTCAGAGGAGAAGGTAAAGTGCTGGTCAGAGTGGTTCTCTTTTCTTGAACAAGTGGATTTCCATGAAATCAAGGTACTGGACTGTTTCCAGAGGTAAAACCGGACTCTTGTTGACTAAAGGGATAAAAGAATAGAAGCACATGCAAGACATTCCCTCATCAACAAGTAAGTGCCCACTTGTTGCCTGGGGGAAGAATGATCCTGACACCACATCTCGGTATCCTCTCCTTTGGAAACCCCTTGTCACCCTGTCATGGAGAAGAGGTCCATGAACACCAGCACCTGGGGTGTATGCAGGCATGGCTGCCATCTTTACCTGCGCTTACCTGTCTCCTTTACCTTGATCTCTGTCAAGGAAATCTCCTTGTCTGCTCAAATTATAGTACTGCAAAGACAAAACTACTGATTTTTCTTCTTTCATTTAACCTCATGCTTTGCTGGTCCCTCCCTCTGTTGAGGAGCCCTGCACTGATGCCATTTTGACTGCATCGGATCCTTATCACTAATCATGGGGCTCCTGAGCTCCACATTGGAAGACCGTTGGTGGCAGAGCCTCAGCCTGGGACCACCAGCCTTAGTAACCCCTGAGGCTAATCAGAAATCTCTATTCTCAGGCCTCAAGTCTGGAGTTGAGGCCCAAGCCTTCCATGTGATTTTGATACCTCCTGAGGTCTGAGAACCCACCAACCAAGAAGAGCTCATTCCTAAATGCTAGAGGGTAGAGAAATTAATTAGCAACCATACTTTATCAAACCATCAACATTTTCCTTTTTTTTCTGTTAACAATCCACTTTTCAGGGACATCTGGGTGGCTCAGTCCGTGAGGCGTCCAACTCTTGATTTCGGCTCAGGTCATAATCTCAGGCTCAGATCAAGCCCTGTGTCAGGCTCTGCGCTCAGCCTGGAGTCTGCTGGAGATTGTCTCCCTCTGGCCCTCCCCCTGCTCACTTGTACTCTCGCAAATAAATAAATCATAAAAAGAAAAATCCTCTTTTCATTCATAGGGCTTTATTGGTACTGAAAGATGGAATCTTTTTGTATTCAGATTAGTGAATTTGGGGGGGAAACTTGGGAACCACCAGGATTTTTGGCAAGATGGACCATCGCTCTTCCGCACGGTGGCAGGGGGGCTCTGCCCATGTCCCCTCAGGCCTCACAGCTGTCCTGTTTGCGGACCAGCCACCTCTGCTCGGCTCTGCATCTCTGCCTGAGGGCTCTCTCTGGCTGGCTGAGCCTCCTCGCCAGCTTTCAGCAGGTCTGACGTGTGGGAGAATGAATGCCCCTGGCAGCGACCCCCTCAGCTGGTGCCTGATGAGACTTAGCCCTTTTACCCCACCGGGACAGTGTTTCTACATGGGCCCAGAGAACTCTCCAGAGGACCTTAACGCAGGTACCCAGGAGCCGTAGTAGTAACATGCTTGATAATGCACAATTTATTAGATACATTTCCTTCTGTATCTGTTTTAATTTTCTCCCGCTCACCCCATTGGTGAGGGAGGGATTCCTGCCGCAGGGTTCTGGAGATGCCCAGACGCTGACATGGGTAATCAAGACCAACAGCAGTTCATTCGTTACACAGACTTGGAGTGGGACACTGCCTGTCACAGGGAGCCACACCAAGATCACACTTGGGAACAGAAGCGCAGGGCTGTGGGAAGCACACCTTGGAGGATCAAGAGAGAGGAGCGCCCATTGGTTCTTACAGGAGGATGTGATGTGTTTGTTTGAATAATTGTGTGGGCCAGTGGAGAGTTGAAGCTTGCTTCTGAGGGATAGACAGGGACTGTGTCAGGTCCCAGGACCGGGAGGCCTCTTTGGTCAGGGGCCCTCATATGGGGTATCAGAGCAGGGAGGGGAACTTAGGCTTTGGCCATTCAAGGCCCTCCTGGTTTTCCCCAGACGTCAAGGCCCACATAACATGGGGCCTTAATTGCGGGCCTTTGGCCACAGTAGCTCACTTCCCTCCTGTCTTGCCTGAGGCCTACTTTCCAGCAGGCTTTCCACATCTGAATCCTTGTCTCAGGGTCTGCTTCTGGGCAAACCCGAGCTGAGACCACCAACCAAGCAAACGTGTAATCACACAAGCCAGTCCCACCACAGGTGCACTTCTGTGCAGATCTGTAACTCATGTAATTTCCGAGAGTCCTGTTTTCATTCCCAGGTGCTTATTCTAGCTTCGGAGTTCTTTAGAACACCGCACTGGTGATGTTTAGATATTATTTCTTTCTAAAAGAAAAACAGAAGAAAAAGATCCACTTTTGATGAATACAAACCTATAAGTAAAAACTGGAGATATTGAAATAATAGTGAATAAATGCAATGAGAGGAAATCTCTTAAGGTCTGTTGAAATGTCTAATGAAATTTCTACTGGAAATGCAATTTTCTGCTTCTGTAATGGACAATAAGGTCAAAATCTTAAATACATTAGTAGATGACAGGCTTCACACGTGCACACCGTTTGGGGAGTGTGCAGGCAGTGTTGGAATGTGGCGTCTGTCACAACGACAGGAACGCAAAAGCAGAACTTGGGAAAAATGCTGTCAGAGTTGTTCAAGGTGGGGCGGATAGAGGGAGGGTGGCCCGAAACCCGGGAGCTGAGAAGTGTGAGAATGACCACCTCTGGACAAAATCCTGTGCAAGGTGCTTACATCTCTGTCCTCAATGTTGCACAATTTTTTTAAATACCTGGTACATGGAGTGAGTTAATTAGTACCTAGGATTATAATATAATACTCAATCCCTGTGGTTTCTGCTATCTATAAAGGACTTGGTAGAATATATGGAGTATTGTTCTGAAGATGACTTTAGACCAAGATGTACAATTTCCCTTAAGATTATTGCTTATGGGGGCACCTGGGTGGCTCGTGGTTTAAGCCTCTGCCTTCGGCTCAGGTCATGATCCCTGGGATCGAGCCCTGCATCGGGCTGTCTGCTTAGCAGGGAGCCTGCTTCTCCCTTTCTCTCTGCCTGCCTCTCTGCTTGCTTGTGATCTCTCCCTCTCTCTGTCAAATAAACCAATAGAATCTTTCAAAAAAAAAAAAGAAGATTATTGCTTATGTATTTTGGGACCCATCACAGGTACCTAAATGCCCTTGAAGGAGTGATCTGTTCTGGTGTGCCTAGAACAAAGGGGTAGGAGGAATGTGTCCTTTTCCTGTAAATGTCACATTGCCCTAGGATGCTGCCTCCTCTTGTATTCTCATTAGAGTGGTCAAAGAAGAGAAAGCCACATTGCCTAGAGAAATGCACATAACAACCAAAAAGAGAATGGAGAAAAATCATGGATGTGTCAACAATCTCATTTATTCCTTTAAAAAGGATACTTGGTGCACCCATCAGGGATCTTACGTAGCACCAGGCACACAGGGAACCCATCCTCGGGTCTCCGGCCCCCATAGAGCTGCCAGCATAGTCAGGGGGAGGGGAACATTAATCCCAGAATCTGACACTATCGAGTTATATGAAGAAAAAAGAAATAGGGTGCTGTGCAAACATAAAACAAGGAGACCCACTCTGGAAGATTTGAAAAGGTTTCCCGGAGAGACGGTTATTAGGATTTGGATAACAGGAATGAGCCGTTGTAAATTCAGAACGGTTCACAAGCTTCCGCTTAGAATTGGTGGGATTGCTGCTTCTCTGGTGCAGTTTCAATATTTCTATCTAATTACTTGCTAATTTGGCTGCATAATATATCAGGCACATTTTTGTTACCAAACACTCTCCGAGTGTCT
The DNA here is from genome assembly GCF_010015895.1 of Lontra canadensis. Classification (NCBI taxonomy): domain Eukaryota; kingdom Metazoa; phylum Chordata; class Mammalia; order Carnivora; family Mustelidae; genus Lontra; species Lontra canadensis. The sequence continues at coordinate 7,428,283 of NW_022631066.1, forward strand.
CCTTGGCTCTGGTACTGCCAAATGAATGGCAACAGTATTCTTTTAAGAATTGCTTCTGTGCGCCTTTATTTCCTGTTGTGTTGAAAGGGATTTTCATCATTTTCCAGTCGGCTGTGTTTCAAAGGGAAATTAACACCGTCCGTCGTCCTAGCTGGTCCATAGCATGAAACACCTTCTAATATTTTCTAGCATTCCTGTCTCTGTGTCTTAGCATACATCATATTGTTTGTCTAATGGTTTTGAAAATTTTGGCTAAATTCGGTGAACTTTAAATGATGTTGGATCCGCAAAGCCCAGGCGTTTTCAGATGATTTTTAAGTACCACCGATTCCAAAGACGTAGAGACAACATTGCCATTGAAGTAAGAGAAGATAAATCATTGCCCCCGAGAGTCAGTAAGATAGTTTTTTTACAGTCCATTTCACTAAGTGTTTAGAATGTGTATTACCTGATTAATCAATGTGTCGAGAGCCATAACGACATCAATGCATTTTCCCTTGAGCCTGGGGATGCTGGTAAGGGAGGAGCAGAATTATTGAAGCCTGTGTTTGCCACGGAGCACATAATCTGCTGCTAATGGTGAAAGTAGCTGTTGGCTGCCATTTGGTAAAGAGGAGATCAGTGTCGTAGGAAGACGAAAAGTGATATCGAAATTCTGTCTCTCTGGATCTGGGCAATTGCTCCTGACTGCCTAAATTCTGGCCTGTAAAAAAACTCTTAATCCACTACTTGTGGGGGAAAATGATAACCCAGAGCACAGACTGGAGGTTAAAAATGATAATTCACGGGGCACCTGGGGGGCTCAGTGAGTTAAAGCCTCTGCCTTCGGCTCAGGTCATGATCCCAGGGTCCTGGGATCGAGCCCCACATCGGGCTCTCTGCTGGGCAGGGAGCCTGCTTCCTCCTCTCTCTCTCTCTCTGCCTGCCTCTCTGCCTGCTTGTGACCTCTGTCTGTCAAATAAATAAATAAATAAATAAATAATCTTTAAAAAATGATATTTCACAAAAGTTGTAGTAAGTTGACTGTTTCTTTCTTTTTCGTTTTTTAAGATATATATATTAGAGAGAGAGAGAGAGAGAACGTGAGCGTGAGTGGAGGAACAGGTAAAGGGAGAGGGAGAGAGAGAATCTCAAGCAGACCCTGTGCTGAGCGTGGAGCCCAGCATGGGGCTTGATCCTGCAACCCTGAGATCGTGACCTGAGCTGAAATCAAGAGTCAAACGCTGAACTGACTGAGCCATTCAGGTGCCCCTAGAATAGTTGATCATTTGAAATGTAAGCTTTCTTCCTAAGTGGTTGTTGTGTTTTGTTTTGTTTTATATTCTGGCAGTCATACCTAATGGAAAATATCCCAGAAAGGAAATAAAATCCAGTTTAAGACTTGTTCTGACTTTGGGCACCTGGGTGGCTCAGTTAGTTAAGTGTCTGCCTTCAGCTTAGGTCAGGATCTCGGGGTCCTGGGATTGAGCCCCACATGGGCATCTGTGGTCACTGGGGAGTCTGCTTGTCCCTCCCTCTGTCCCTTTGTCCGTCTCTGCTTTTCATGTTCCCTCTCCCTCTCTCTCTCTCTTTCAAATAAATAAATACAATAATTTTTAAGAAAAGATTTATTCTAACTTTGTATGCATCTTTTTAATTCTTGGATCTTGCTCATTTCAGCTCTAGTTAACTGGACAGTTTTTATATGTGATTTTTTGCATACCAATTAGAAGCATCTGTGAATTAAAGTACATACTCCATGGTTCCTGGTGTATCAGGGATTTTTGGACACTGGGTTCCCTGAGAAGTCGACTTTGGGATGGAGATTTGTGTGCATGGAGTCTATGAGGAAGTGCTCTCAGGAATACTGTGGGGGAGGGAGTGAGAGAGGCAGAATGTAGCCGTGGGAGGAGATGGGTCCTAATGCAGTTGCCTCAGAGGCCTTGGCCACAAGCTGGCCCCTGGGCGCTGAGGTGAAGGTTAGGGCACTGATCAGTCCTAGCTGCCTTCCTGGGCTGGTGACCTTGCTGGAGCTGCTCCTTCCCCTGAGTGTGGTTTCTAGGGAAGGATCCAGGTCAGATGCCCATCCCAGCAGCTGGAGGGATGAACACCACCATCCCAGAAGAAGGATTGTGTAGACCCCACAGCATCCTCTGTCTACCTGCGCACGAATTTCACGGCCCTCGAAAGTAGAAGCAGTTCAACTGGCTCGGAGAGGTAATCATCAGAGTACCCGAGTTTTGGGGGGTTGATCCTCCGTGGGAGTTCTGGGATGATCACCATTGACTTTGACATTCCAGTGACTTTACCATTGTCGAAAAGCCTGTTCTCTCTTTCATAAAGGCTTTCAGAGTTCTCGGTCTTTGATATAATAATTTAAAAACATTATATCACAGTTATCATTTTACCACCTCACGCCTTTGTCTGTCTAAGGGGTGCCGTGTGGGAAAGATATTAAAAAAAAAATTCTGAAGGTGTGAATGTAAGTGACAGAATTAGGAGGTGAGCTTAGCATGTGGATGACAACACGGCATCAGATTCAGGAGAGCTGGGTGGCGGGATGAAGTCAGGACATCCTGCAAGTCAGACAAGGTCCTGAGAAGGCTGGAGGACGGTGACCTCTAATGACCTCTGGATGTGTTTGCATATCCATATTCCCCAGCAAAAAAGAGAAAGGGATATACTTCGTGCTCGGGGCCAACTGCATAGTGTCCCCTGAAGGCAGGGAGAGAATAACTGCTCTATTCCACTGTGATTCCCCACTTCTTTCAAGAACAATGATCTTCCAGTAGGAAACATCTCACGATAAAGAAGAGTGGGAACCCAGGACAGGTGAAGAGCAGGTCCAAGATCACCTTGTCGCTTTCAATAATTCCCTTCTCCGGATGTAGGCAGACTGTCTGCCAGGAACTAAGTGTTCCTTACACGTGGAATTGGAGACCTGTTACTGGTAATGGTTCAGGAATTACAGAGAAGAGAGGCGATAGAAAGCAAAAAATGGAACAAACTCTATTTCGATATTTGAAGAGGGGTTAGAGATATTTTGGAAACCATGAATTGGAGAGCATGACTTAAATTATGGGGAGCATTGAGAGGGAAGGTGGTAACAAAAGAAGGCCACATTGTGGATGAGGAACCAGACACATACAGTTAACTGAGTCTCTTGTTAGGTAGGGACTGAGGCGATGCAGGCACAGAAATCCCAGCCGGAAGGCAGCAGCCCGGGGTTTGCCACTTTGCCACTGTTAACTGAATGGCTGTGGTCATGTCACATGATCTGTCAGAACCTCAGTTTCTGTCAGAACCTCAGGGTCCATGTAGTTCAACTCCCAGTATTTGAGGAAGCACAACTCAATGTGAAAAAAAAAAATTATGTTCTTTTTTTCCTTTCTCTTGACACACATAAAAAGGGGTTCAGTTCCGAATCCTCAGCTTTTGTCTCAGTTTTCTCTCTCCCACCCCTTCCAGAGACGCAGACTGGACAAGTGCGGAAAGAACTCTTACGTCTCGTATATCTAGACCACATGGATTTTTTTTTACCCCTTCCCAGTGCTTCCTCCCCTCGCCTCCTCACGCAGACCTCTGTTCTTTATTTTTTTGACTGACAGCCAATTTCTCCAAGTCTTTCCTTTCCTAAGCCTTTTAGGTTCTATCTTCCCCTATGAGTTCTCTGTCAACTCTCTGACTCTGATATATGAAGAACCCAGGACCAGCTTGGCTGAGACAGCTCTCCTTAGAAGACAGATGTCGTGGGGGAAAATGGAGGAATGGGGAAGGCCATTGTGGGCTTCCTTTGGTATCCTGGAGGAGGGAGAGAACGCGCAACCAATTTCAGTCTCTCAGTGAGTTTTCGTTGTACACCAGGTGCGTGCTCTCTGCTGGAGAGAGAGCAGGGAGTGGAGCGTGACAGAGTGAAGCTCGGCCCTCTTGGAGTTCATGGTGATAAGCTGTACGAAGGAAATAGAAAGTCAGCGCTGAGGACGGGTGAGGGTCTCCTCTAGACAGGAAGTAGGAAAAGTCACTTTGAGGGGCCGACATTTGAGTGAATGAGGAGAAAGAATTTTCAAGGCAGGGGGAGCAGTGGGTACATAGACTCTGAGCTTGGCCTTTTTGAGAAGCAGAAAGAATGGACCATAGAGAGTGGGGGGGCACAGGGGAGCAGGGACCAGAGTAGGAAGAGACTTCTGGTCGGTCAGATAATATAGGACGCAAGCCTTAGTGATGATCTTGAGTTTTGTTCTGATGATAAGTGAAATCACAAAGTGGTTTTGTGTAAGGCAAAGACAAAATGTATGATTTAAGTTTTTAAAAGATTCTTCTAGGAGCTGCATAGAGGATGGATGGCAGTGGGGCAACAATGAAAGCAAAGGATGAGGGAGAATGCTGTGGGAGCAGTCCAGGGGAGAGATGAGGTGCCTTGGGCTGAAGAGCTAGAGGTAGAGATAAAGGGAAGTAGACAGATTTGAGGCAGACTTGCCAAAGGACTAGATGTCAGAGATAAGAGAAGGGGGGGGAGTCAAGGATGATGAAAGTTTTGGTTTGAGCATTTCATTGCCATCCACTGAGATGGGAAGGTTTGGAAGAGGGAGAGGAAGTCAAGGGTTATGTTTTGGATATGCTACACTTGACAAGACTATTAGACATCCAAGAGAAGCTGTCACATAGGTGCTTGGATGGTATAAATGAGTCTGGAGATCAGGGGGAAGGTCAGAGCTGCACATATAAATTTGGGTATCACCGCCAGAGAGACAGGCAAAGTCGGGAAATAGGGTGAGATCATTTAGCATTGGAAATAGTCAGAGAAGCGAAGATGATGCCAGAAGATAGGGGAGCAAATTCTAGGGCGCTCCCAGATCTAGAGGTTTGAAAGAGGAGTCGAAGCAAGCAGAAAGACCCAGGAGAGTATGCCGTCATGGCTCCAGCGAGAGGAGAATTTTCAGGAAAGAGAGTGGTGCCCTGGATCACATGTTGCTGAAAAATTGACTAAAACAAAAAGAAGCACACCATTGAATTTGGAGCATGTTGGGATTTGAGGAGCCTTTTGGAGGCAAACATTTGAGTTGTGTGATGAGTGAGAAAATTGTTAAGGGGGAGACAGTGATTTTAATAGTGCTTCAGAGAACTGTTTTGAAGGGACAGGGTGGAGGATGGGGAGTCAGGGAGGAGCACCTTTGAATGCTTGCAAGAATGACCCGGGAAGAGAGGGACACTGGTCTTTGAGAAGAAACCAGACCCAGGGGCACTTTGATCTTGGACTTTCAGTTTCTGGAACTGCGAGAAAATAAATGCCTGTTGGTTAAGCCACCCAGGATGTGGCATTTTGTGCTGCAGCCCAAGCGACTAAGAGAGAGAGGCACAGGAAACCCAGAGGTTTTAGATGTAGCGGAAGGCGTAGGAACGCGTTGCCCTCCATGGGCTTCTGTTCGCTCAGTAAAGTATGAGGTAAGGCTCTCTGCTGCTGGAAGGGTAGAAGTGGGGGGTGGGGGAGGTGGGAGCAGAGAAGAGAAGAAATGAAGGAATGACTGGGAGAGAGACTGAAATTCATTCGGAAGACAGGAGGATTGCCAGGTATCATTAAATGCCCATTTGAAGTCTGTAGAGCTGAATTTAAAGCACAGTCATTCAGCAGAAGTGCGTGCTTCTTCTCCAGCAGTATTTGGCTGGTTGGGGGTAGGCCCAGATGGCAGAGGTTGGGTATTTTCAGAGCTCTGAATTTTCCAGGCAAGGGCAATGCAGAGAGAGGGGCAAGGGAGATTCAGGATATTTGGGGGGGCATGCACTGGGAAGAGAAAGAAATGAAGGCAGGTGTGTGCATTGGAAGGAAGTCTCTGTACAATTAAAGATTTACTGCAGGGAGAATGCTAGCATCAGTGAGCTGGACACATGGTCTAAATCAACACTAAGAAATCATATTTGGGGGATGCCTGGGTGGCTCAGTTGGTTAAGCGGCTGCCTTCGGCTCAGGTCATGATCCCGGCGTCCTGGGATCGAGTCCTGCATCGAGCTCCTTGCTCGGCAGGGAGCCTGCTTCGCCCTCTGCCTCTGCCTGCCACTCTGTCTGCCTGTGCTTGCTCTCTCTCTTCTCTCTCTAATAAATAAATAAAATCTTTAAAAATAAAAAAGAAATCATATTTGGTATATGAGACTGGTGATGGAAGTCCTCACTTCACAGGATTATTCTGAGTATCAAATGGAAATGCTTGGTAAACTCTAAGTTGAGGTATCAGCCTGGTATACTAAAATAATGCAGTAGATATAATGTATCTTGATTTCTTTAAGGCATTCCACTATAGCTGATACCAGGAACAAAGTCATAATATGTAAATGATAGCACATAAAATAGATTTATGAATGGCTGAATAATTGCATCAAAAAGGACTGGTTCTGCTTAGTTGTAGCTCTTTGGCCAACCCCCTTTGGAAAATGGCATTTCCATTTCAAACAACCCTGTAAGGGTGAAGTTTCAGAGTGGGACATTGGACAAGTCCGGCTTCTGGTGTTTTCCAGATGCCAGCAATGACTAGATGGAAAAGATGGTCAAAGCTCCATAATTTTTATTTCACAAATCTCAAGCAGAGTGTTACAGGAACTCTGAAGAAATTACATGCAGTCTGTACTTTTTGTGTTCAGAATTACTCAGGCAGAATCAGAATGTGATAAGACTTGTAAATCCCAAATTACATTCAATTGTGTCTAATAAAGAGATTTTAAAAGTTGAGAAAATGTATGTTATTACTGGGAAAGAAATACAAGAGTTGAGAAAAAAAGATAATAAGCAGTTGAATTAGATGGAATCGTTTATTGCCTAAGGAAAAACCCACAGCTGTAATAAAAGTCATCATTCTGAATATTGTATTTCTGAATCTTAAAAAAATGCACTCAATGATGAGAATAGATAGAACAGATTCCATTTTTGATAGCATTGAAAAAGAGGTGTGTTAGATAATAAAATGTTCGCACTGTGTGTTCCTTTATCTCAACTTCTCCTTGATTCTCCTATGTTAATATGCACTTCCATTGATTACAGACCCATTCCTGTAAAGCTCTTGTAGACAAAGTACCTAAAAGGCCTGTGTATTAGGAACAGGCAGTTTCAGACTGATGCAGCCATTCTGATGGAGCCATGGATGGATCAGAGCCCCTAGACTCACGTGGAGGAGTTCATGCACACCGGTCTCCACTCAGGTTCATCCCCGAGCATGACCTCATCAGGCCTATTGCTTGACACTTAATGTGGAATGGAGTTTCCCATGGCGTGGCTTGAGTTCCTCTATGCCCAACATTTGTCCAACATTTGGGGCTATTTCGGAGCCTGACTCCCTACTTTGATTGGATTGCTAATTTCTCTGAGCCCCAGTCAAGAGGGGCTGGGGGGCTGGCTTGGCCAGTGTTGGATTGGTGGAACGGGGTGAGGCTCTGGGAAGGCAGAGCTGGGGGTAGGGTGAGGGTAGATGTTGTCCAAGGCAATCGGAGCCAGGTGTCAGTGATAGGAGGGTAGTCACAGTGATTGCTGCACATGGCTGAGAGACATCCGCAAGGTCAAAACTGGAAAAGGCAGATCTATCCATTGGGAGTGGAATGGGAAGTTGGGACTTGGGTAAATGTGGGCAGGGACTGCAGAGCCCTAAGGGTAGGAGCACCGCCTAAGGCTCAAAGTGATCTCAGTACTCAGCCTAGACCAGAGGGGAGCTTTCTTTGCAAATGGGGCTGTACAGGAGGACAGAAAAACATCCTTTAAAGCATCTTTTTTTTAATGCAAATATGTTCATTTGAAGTGCAGTATATCAAAAACTCATTAGAACTCGTTACCGTCTATGACCCCACTCCCAGAGACTAGTTTTTCAGATGAACAGGAAATGGGACTAATAATTAGTTAAAGAGCAAGAAGGGATATCCTACAGAGGGAAGGCATTTTCAAGGAGAACTTCAGGCATACAGGGAAAGAGGTCCTGTCCCAAGAGAGCACATGGGATTTGCAAAGTTCCAACATGACAGAGCAAAGGAAAAAGCAAACATCCAGACAAACAACAAAAAAATCCATAACCAGGCACAGGAACTCTGATTGAACTAGAATCAGATTATTCCAAATTTTAAGTGAAGTAACAGCAGGACGTTTGATCAGATAGGAAATTGTGACTGGCAGATAGGAGATTAATAGCCTTTAATGTAATCAGGAATTGAGTTGTGTTGAGTAGGGTTATTGCTCTGGAGTTGCATGAAATGAGACATGAATGACTGTGCTGCTCAGAACCCAACGCCCCATTCTAGTAATTGTGTTTCATCTTTTCAAGGATTATTATGTTGTGCTGTGTCCTTGTTGAATTTCATCTGTAATTATATCACTCCATTTTGAGATGGATGGGTCTCTTAGGATACTCTCCTAACACTTCCTAATTATGGTTTACGTAAGCTCAGTCAATTTGGTTATCCAATTCTCTTATACTTTCATTCAGTATGAATAAGGACATTTGGACAACATCATTTTAAATACAGTAAAATCTCAAAATGAACAGGGAGTGGGTTCTTCTGGATAATTAAAATTTTTTTGAAGATTTTATTTATTTATTTGTCAGAGAGAGAGAGAGAGATTGAGAGCACAAGCAGGGGGTTGTGGCAGACAGAGGGAGAAGCAGGCTCCCTGCTGAGCAAGGATGTGGGACTCTATCCCAGAGCCTGGGATCATGACCTGAGTGGAAGGCAGAGACCCAACCAACTGAGCCACCCAGGCACCCCTGGGTAATTAAATCTTAGAATTAGCTGGGGGTTAATCAGAACACCCTTTTGGTTCTAATTCTTCCAATTAATTTTTTTTTTCTAGAATTTTCTCTGTCTTTTCAGGCTGAATGACTCCAAAAATCTTTTTTTCCCCACTGAATGAGTTATACTCTTGCACTACCTTAGGTTTAGTTATCATTTATCCATTTGCCTATTTGTTCACATTTATTAAAGGGGAACCCTAAGGGATGAGAGGACACAATCATGTCAAGGCAGGTATAGAAATGTTTAACAGTGAAGCAAGGGCAAATTCTAGAAGTTGCTTTTTTTTTTTTTTTTTTTTAGATTTTATTTATTTATTTGACAGAGAGATCACAAGTAGGCAGAGCAGCAGGCAGAGAGGAGGAAGCAGGCTCCCTGCTGAGCAGAGAGCCCGATGCAAGGCTCCATTCCAGGACCCTGAGATCATGACCTGAGCCAAAGGCAGAGGCTTAACCCACTGAGCCACCCAGGTGCCCCCAGAAGTTGCTTTTTGAGAAATTCTAGTTTATCATTTTTTCATCACTGTCTTACAAAACATGGGTCTTAGAGAAAATGCATCACAGGTAAGGAACATTTGAGATACTTACTGTTAAACTGAATAGAGTAGCCTCAGAATTGTGAAAATCATCATTATTCTGCGACAGAACCTTTTGCCTCACTTGCCATTTATAAAATTGCCACAGTGAGAGGAAATGTTCCACTGGCTACTTTTATTTTATGATGACATATCATTTTATTTCATACTCAAGGTGCCCCCCCCCGCCCCCAATGTTTAGGCATGTTTCGTGACAGATTCTTTGCCCTGATTTTTGTTCTGGTGACGCTAACCTCAATTCCACAAGTAAACGCAAACAGCCTTTATGGGATAGATCACCATCCACTACTCAGGAATGTTAAGCCAGTAAATTAGGATTTTGCTCATTGCTCAAATGTGTTCAATGCCTAGCTTTTGGATTGTTATATTTTAATAGCATATAATTTCCCTGGAGCTTCCGCATTGATTAGGCAGGTTTTCCATGCTGGCTCCTGGTCTTGGAGGCAGTCTGCATTGCTTTGACTTTTCCTTGCTCTGATGATCAGAAACTATCGCACCGCCCTGTTTAACTTTGTCCATTTTGTTTTTTAAAGAAGATTGCATGGAATCATCTTTGCAGTGTTTGGCCCCAATGCTTTTCTGAAAATGAGTATGAAATACAATTATATAAAAATGAACTATGGACTTGCAGGTTATAAGATCATTTCACTCTTTGATGACTAAGCGTATTTTAAAATTGTAGTTATGGTTCAAATAGTTACATAGTTTTGAATTTGTAAGTGTTATTCGGGGTACCTGGATGGCTCATTCGGTTAAGCGTCAGACTCTTGATTTTGGCTCAGGTCATGATCTTGGGGCCATGGGAAGGAGTCCTGTGTTGGGATCCCCACTGGGCATGGAGCCTGCTTAAGATTCTCTCTCTCTCCCCTGTCCCTCCCCTCACATCCCACCCCTCACCTCTGCATGCAAGGGAGCCCTGTCTCTCTCAAAAAAAAAAAAAAAATCTTAGAAGTTACCCAGTGGCTATAGCTCTACCTCAAACTCCACTATAGGCTTAGCATGGATATACAGAAAAGTTATTTCTCCTTTAAAATTTTATCTACGTTTTATTGAGGACATATTTAGTTGACAGAGAAGTTTCTTTTTTTTTTTTTTCTTTTTTTTGGGCGGGGGGTTGGGATGAAGAACCTCGATGAGACTTGCATAGCTAATATGGACACTTCAACATGGATTTTAACTGACATTTTAGAGACATTTCCAACTCATGTCCTTTGGCCTTTTCTCAGAAAAGGCCATATCCTTCAATTACCATCCAGTTTGCTGGAATAATCCCCGTGGGAGGGTTGTGTTTGACCGGTTGGTGGGGCTGAGTGGAGGATTTGGTGATGCTGGAGGCTAGTTGTGTGGTTTCTCTATAGCAGAGCTCCGGGGAAGATGAGCACTACATCTGGACTCAGGAAAGCAATTATGTTAAATGTTCTCAGTACCATAAATCTCCTCCTGTATTATTTCCTTTGTTGAGCTGTTCATCTGAAAACCTAAAAGCAGCAACATACTCTTGTTAGTGACATGGTCACTTAACTCATTTTACTCTGGTAATTTTTTTAATTATTTCATTGTTTTTCCCACTGTTGCTTCTGGCTGTAAGACAGTCCTACATTTCTTTTTTTTTTTTTTTAAAGATTTTTTTTTTAATTTATTTGAAACAGAGAGAGAGAGAGATCACAAGTATGCAGAGAGGCAGGCATAGAGAGAGAGAGGAGAAAGCAGGCTCCCCGCTGAGCAGAGAGCCCGATGCGGGCCTCCATCCCAGGACCCTGAGATCATGACCTGAGCCGAAGGCAGAGGCTTAACCCACTGAGCCACCCAGGCGCCCAGTCCTACATTTCTTGAAAGTCTAACTCTAGGCTATCAGGAAAAGCTCTGAGGGGAGATGATCGATGATCAGGTTGACCAATGATCAGCTTCTTTTAAGACTTTATTCGAGGCGTGATGCTCAGTCCAGTAGGACTGGCATCAGCGGAGGCTTGTTGGAAATGCAGAGGATTAGACCAGATCTCAGACCTCCTGACCCAGAATCTGTATCTTAGTAAATCTCATAGGTGATTCAGAGGCACATTGTAGTTTGAGAAGCTTGCTTCTAGAGGCACCCCTCATAGTGACAAGCACCTTGAGGTCTCCTGCTGCATCCTTCTCAAGTGAGCTTTCTGTTCCAGCCACTGTGGTGAGTGTGTCCATGCATTATCTCTTACAAACAGCATCAGATCTGTCAAGAGGTAGTATTATCTCCATTTTGGACATGAAGCTGAAAGCACAGAGGTGTTCAATAACTTTCTTGGAGCTCAGCATCTAGTGTGCAACAGATCCGAACTAGGGTCAGCTTGCTGCCGGTGTTTGTCATCTTGGTCAGGGGAATCTGTTTATTCCGTTTGGAAATATCTTCAACACTCTCATTCAGAGTGCTGGAAAATAGTTTTACCAAAAAAAAAAAAAAGGATAGTTTTATTAAAAAGATAAAAGCACACCTCTCCTACAGATATGAATATGAACACGAGATATTTCGTCTAACTTATCTGTAAAGAAACTGGTAAGGTGTTAACAAGCAGTTCAAAGGAATGAATACAAATCTAGATCATGAATATTGAGATGAATGTGCAAATGGAGGCAAACCTAATTTCCCCACCGTGGGGGAGAGTTGTCTCTCCACTGGACATAATTCATTTGTACACCTATCGACAAGAATTATTTTGCTTTGCTGTCAGCTAGCTACAATTTATAGAATCACAAAATAGCTCTGTTAAAGAAAAAATTATTCATGACCCATGTTAAAATGGGAAGGTAGACTTTATTTGTTTCTATCGAGATAGGGGTGGGGACCATTGCAATGGAGTGTTTAAGCAGGGGAGAGAGATTGGGCTCAACTCTGAGGACCACAAGGAAGTGGGGGAGTTTATAGCCAAGGAGAACAAGGGGCAGGGGTTAGTGAACAGATTACCCAGAGGAGGCACTGGGATAAGGGAGCATTCTGGCTGAACTGGCCTGGCAGGTTTCTCACTGAAGGCAGGCTGGGGTGTTAGTTACCACCTGGGGGACAGGGAGGAATGAGGAACTTGGTCAGATATTCAAGATGATCACATGTAGGGGATGAAGGCTTCTGGCTAAATTGACTTAGCAGAATTCTTGCTGAAATTGAACCCTTAGAGACATGCCCAAGGATGGGGTCTAGTTGAAAAAGCTCAGAGGAGCCTGACTAGAGTTTGGTCAAGGAGAAGGTCTTCATCAACTCCCATAGATTCAGAATCAGGTCACCTGGAAATCGGGACAGATGTTGCTATAGCCAGTGAGTAGCTCTCCATTGAAGGACAGATTTTCCTGCCTATGAATAGAAGCAGAATAATATAGTGGTTAAGAACACAGAACCATAGCGTCTGGGCTCAAACCACATGAATAGGGAACCCTCTCCAGTTCTAAGCAGCAGAGTGATTTTGGGTATATTCTTTCATCTTACTGGGCTCTGTTTTCCTCATCTGGAAAATGGACACAGTGCCTACACTGAATATTCATTGCAAGGAATAAATGAGGCATATATAAAGTGTTTCAGAGAGCACCTGGTACCTAGTGACCACACAGTAGATGCTGCTCTTAGGACCTTCAAGCTTAACCAGGAGCGCAGCTCAGAATTTTTGCATCAAGAAGTATGGATACTCTCATTAAAAGGATACTTGGCTTCTCTGAGAATTTCAGACTCAAAACACATTCAAGAGAAGTCAAAACAATTTTGGTTCTATCGAGCAAGTGACTACTGTTGGAGATGGGTTAAAACAAAATCCTTAGAAACGCTGCAGTGTGGACAAAGTCCATCCCAACCCTACACTTTCGAGTTTATCTCGAGTCCCCAAGGATCTCCCACTGGAGGACAGCGAGATGAGACCCGGGTGCTCCAAAGCTTGTCACTTGTCTTCCATTTGTTCCCAGTGTGCTATTTTCTCTCCTCTCTGCTTTGTCCTTCCTGTTGCTCATTTAGGTTTGAAGTTTTAATTAATCTCCATATCAGACTTGTCCTTTTGCTAAATCACTTCAACCTTTGCAGGTGAGTCCGTGTTCCCCATCTGCCCCAAAGGCCTCACACCTGAGCCTGGCCCACCTCTTTCCCTTGCAGCAAACTTTAGGAGTGGAGAGGCTTAAATTCAGCAGAAGTGGGAGTCTGTTAGGTTCATGCCTACGGATCTTTCTTTCAACATCGTAGTGATGGGGAACGATACTATTAATACTCTAGGGAAAATTTTTCAGTGGATAAGTTTGCCTTGTTCAGATCACACACCTCTGAGTTATCTGATTCTGATCCCTTGGGAGCAATTTTACAACTCTGTAAGTTGTAGTTAACTCAGCAATGCAATATCACTCTTGTCTATAAATATGCAAACTATGTCTTACCCGGTAGAGGTCCAACTGGCTTTCCTGACCCTCTCCACCTGTTTGACCCCCGTTTGCACATTCATCTCAACATTCCTGATCTATAAATGCGTCTGTACCGTGGATTCTCCTTTGAACTGATTTTCTTGTTATGAATAGAATAAAATCTTTAACACGGGTTCACGTTATATCTGTATGAGATTTATGATTGTACGTTTTTGAAAACTATCTTTCAGCCATGATAGGGGACCAGAATACATTATGGTTGCTGATTTAGTAGTGCAGAGAGCTACCTAATTAATCTTTGTCAAGGGGAAACTAAAGACAGACAAGCATTAAGGTAAAAGCAAATCCGCGGAGATTGCAGAAATGTCTGCAATTTCAGTTGGCTGCTGTGTTCATGGATAAAAGAGCAAAGTTCTGTCTGGTCGTTTTAAAAGCACATTCTGTTATTTTGAATTCAATGGCTTCCACCAAAACACAGATTCAGGGTTCCTTGAAATTAATATGATTGTAGGAAATAGCCGGCATTTGTTCTGCAAAAGTCGGCATGGCAAGCGTGTGCTTACCTGTCTGTCCTCCTCATGGGATTCTTTGCTCAAGGCGGCAGGGACGCCGTCCTGTTCACTGTCCTGTCTCCAGTAGTCACTATCCTTAGTGGCACAAGCTTTGGGCTCCATAGATCCCACAACGAATGACTGAACAAACAGGCAGGCCAGGGTCTGCCCCTCGTCTCTCAGCTGGTTTTGCCAGTTCCCGTCTTGATTGGTATTTCAAAGGCAGACTCGGGTTAACCAAGCTCAGAGAACAATCAGACTGTGCAGTGGGTGGGGACTTGTATCTGTCATTTAGGGAAACTGTGAGGTGAGCCAGAGGAGGTGGGGGGCAATTGTAAGGAATATTTTGCTTGATGACTTCGACAAGTCAGAGCCCCGGTGGTCACTAACACCTCTTACCCCTCTCTGCAGGGTGGTTTCAGCAGGTGGTCAGGAGGCCCTTTCCCCTCCTCCGGGCTCCTCTTCTCAGGAGTAGGGAAGGAGCATGAGAAGTCAATGGAAGAATCCTTAGTCTTGGGCTTTTCATGACTAGGGTGCATTCTTCATCTGTTAAAACATTGTTTCTTCAGAGAGACTATAATTGGTTCGGTTTTAAGTTTTTCATTTAGACTCACACTCCAGTTTTGCCTCCTTTATGACCACCATAAATAGAATTTGGGTGTCCTTGAAAGTGTCCTTGAAAGACCTCAGTCACCTGCAGGCAGATTACTCTTCTCCAGGGGACTGATTGCATGACGGCCTGAATTACAAGTCATGCTCAGAAGCTGATGTCAAGTCTGTTTTAGAGGTCTTTGTGGATGCCCACTAAGGACTGGTGACATTATCTTGTAGAGATTGAATCCCTTGTGTGTGTGTGCTTTTTTAAGGGATATTCTTTGCATCATCAGAGACTTAATTTTTAGCCTTTTGCAGGAGCTGTGTCCTCCTTAAACCTCCCATTTTTCTGCAAAATTTTGCCAGGTGGCTCTGTAAAGCGATCGCTTTCAACTCAAGACTGACTTTAAAAAGACAGCATTTCTAAAAAAGGAGATCAGCCACACAGATGATGATAGCAGAAATGCTTGGTTTTGTGTATATTTTTCCCCAAAATCTTATTAAAAGATTTTTTTCTCCCCCGACACAGTGAAGTGAGGAAAATGTGCCTGAAGTCTTGCTTGCCTGCACCACACAAGTAAATTCTATAATTAAATAATAAAAGCAGTCAGAATCCATAGTACAAGATTTACAAGGAATGGAGAAAGAGGAATTTGTAGCATTTAACAAACTGTCTGTGAAAGATGAGAGTGGAATCTTGGAATCCGGGTCCTAGATGGTGCTGTATGTCCAGTCAAGGACTGGGGAGCATGTGCTGAGGGTGATGTGGGTCAAGGAAGGGCTTTGCACAGGGAAATTTCACCATCAGATGTGCACACGCAACAACCCCCCATGGGCCAGTGAGGACAGAGTGGAAGGGACAGGAGGTTGGTGGAGATGTTTGGAGAAAACAGGCAGGCTGAGAAGACAAGAGATCCGGAGAAAGTCCTGGGGAATGCTGTCACTGAACACCAGTCAGTTACATAAAAGTAACAGGCAGAACAAAAGAGCCCTGGGGAACAGGGTAGAAGACCGGGGAGAGAGGACTGTGATGGGGACCAGGTGCAGAGAGGGGAGACTGCTGTCCAGCTACTGGGAAGTAAAGTAGGAGGACCAAAATATCCCCCAGATTTGGTGATGCTTTTCAAGAACAGCTGAGTGGATTTGTAGAAGAAAAGCAATAGTAGCAGGGTACATTCTGAGAGCCAAGGCAATAGTAGGTAAAGGGGAATAGCAGAACGAGTTTTGTTCGGTTTTGACAATGAATTGGTAGAGAATTGAGCATGAGGAGAAGGAGGAGACCATGGGAGAGAAAGGGAACAAAATAAAGGGATGGGCCCAGATCTCAGAGGAGACAGGGAGGGATGGGGTGGCAGGTTGACTATCCTTTTGTTGGGCAGGGAGACTGGTTTCCTGAGATGGAAAGTAAGGTTGGCTGGTCCCTAGAGATCAGTTCACACCTGACAGCACTGCTTTTCTCTGAGATAGGACACATGATTAAGTGAGAAGTCTGGAAAGCAGATACCGGTGAATGGGTAGGTAGCCATTGAGGAAAGCAGGAAGGGAGGCTAGCTGGTGACGTGGAGCAGAATCATCAAGATGGACCAAAGACCAAGCAAATTGGACACCATTGATGTATCAAGGCACCAACCACCTACCTGTGTGATTGCTTATTTCCAGTGGTCCTCAGGGGTCAGGTATGGCAATGGATGAGGCCAGGAGTCTCCATTACTGCAGCTTTGCCAGGGGGAAGTGAAATAATGCAAAGAGAGAAAGGAATTGAGAGTGCTCTGAAGGTAAAGTGAACACCACAGATGAGCAGGTGGGCAGTCTTGCAGGGCAACCCGTGAGCAGAGACTGTGCTCTTATAATGGAGTGATTAAAGAGGCACTGGCTGGGTAGTTAGAGCCGTCTCTGCTCGCTGGTCTGGGAGGCTTCAAGTGCTCTGGGGTCCAAGGTCTCGTGCCTCTCCAAGGGGATGGTCACTGTCTCTTCTGTGACTCGTCTTGGGGGCGCGCTCAGCTGTGTAGCTTGGTGGATCATATTTCACCCGATCCTTTTCTGAACCTAATTCCAGTTACAAGTATTTTATTAGAAGGGCCTTCACCAGAAATTGAAATGAAATTAAAAAAAAAAATCTCAAGAGTTCACAGAAACAGAATTCGTGTTTGAAGCCTGAGAGAGTCAGTCCCCCCACAGTATTTGGTTATTAGAGCTTCCCTGGAAGCCCTCTTGATTCCTGTGCTTTTTCTCTGCCTACACCCAACTGCTCGGACCACCAACTTGAGTTAGTTTTGGGGGCCCCCTGCACTGATATCCTGGACTTCCGCCTGACCATGAGCTCCCCAAAGTCAGGTTATGATGTGCTTCATTCTGTAGCTGCCTTGACCATTTCAAGTTCTCCCTGCTCCCCTGGTCCCTTACGATGGGCTATTCCAACCTGATCTCCGAGACTCCTTTCTGGGTTACAGATCGGCCCGTGCCTGCTTTGTGGCAATCTCTTGTTCCACCAGCTTGCCTTTTACTCCGGGGCTTCAGAATTCCTGCCTGCACCTTGATTGGTTCCCACTTTCTCTCTTTTGACCCGTTTGGGAGATGTTCCCATGTCTTTTCTCCAATCGGAACTGACAAGGTTTCTTCTTCTCCTCGTCCAAGAGCAAGTTAGTCCGTCATAGTCCTCTGAAAGAGCTCAGATCTAAGCAACATCTAATTCTTTTTTTTTTGAATTTTATTTATTTGTTAGACAGATTACAAGTAGGCAGAGAGGCAGGCAGAGAGAGAGAGAGGAGGAAGCAGGCTCCCTGCTGAGCAGGGAGCCCGATGCGGGGCTCGATCCCAGGACCCTGGGACCATGACCTGAGCAAAAGGTAGAGGCTTTAACCCACTGAGACACCCAGGCACCCCCAACCTCTAATTCTTACCTACTCACACGGCAGAGAGGTCTGACCAGCTAACCTAACCAGGCTGTCTCACCTTCTCCCCCGAAGGCCTAATGCTCCCGTGTCTCCTGGGACTCCTGGTGTCTCTCAGGCTCTCAGATATTCAGGCATTTTAAAACATGGTAGATACAGGGATGCCTGGGTGGCTCAATGGGATAAGCATCTGCCTTTGGCTCAGGCCATGATCTCAGTGTTCTGGGATCGAGTCCTGCATTGGGCTCTATGCTGAGCAGGGAGTCTGCTTCTCCCTCTGCCTGCTGCTCCCCCTGCTTGTGCACTCATGCTCTCTCTTTCTCTCTGACAAATAAGTAAATAATCTAAAAATATATTTATTTAAAAAAATAACAGTTACATGGTTAATATGTACTTCTGTCACTTTAAAAACAAACATAGTTGAAAACAGCATGAATGGAGAGACTTCTCTGGAGGGCAGACAAAGGGTCTATATTGGTTAGATGCCTAATGTAGACAGATGTCTGAAGTTTACCGATTCTGCGTGTGCGTATCTTACTGTTTTCCTCGGCAGGTTTTAAGGACATTAGATGAAAGGAAGAAAAGTATGAAGACTCTGAATAATGAAAGGAGACAGGAGAGAAACAGAAACAAAGAGAGGTCAAGGGGCTTCCCTTTCTGTCCCTTTCATGGAGAAGTAGCTTCTAGGGGTGGGACAAGTTTCTGACCCCTGTGTGTCAATAACCATGACAGGTTTGAGGAACGAATATAGTGATGCATTAGAATAAAGACCTGATATGGATTTAGTGACTTCTGTGTGCCAGGTGTTTTTGTGCACATCCTGTGTATCTCCTTGTCTTAGTCCGTTCGGGCTGCTGGAACAGAATAGTGTAGAGTAAGCAGCTTATAAACAACCATAAATGTATTTCCCCTCTCTGGAGGCTGGATGTCCAAGATGGCGGCACGTTCAGATCTGGTGAGGGCTCACTTCCTCAGAGGTGGCCCTCTCTTACTGTAACTTCACAGGGCAGCCTGGGGACTCCCAGGCTGATTTTATAAGGGCACAAATTTCATTCATGACCCGCCCTGGCATGTTGTCATCCCCTCCCAAGCATCCCACCTCCACATGCCATCACCTTGGAGGTCGGAATTTCAACATACGAATTCGGGGATGGGGGCTGGTAAACATTCAATCTATAGCCTCCATTTAACTACTTTATTGAGTAAAGATTTTTATAAAGGAAACCCTAAAGGCTGGCCCTCCTGGTCCCTCAGACCCTGTTTTTCCCCCTGACTTCACGCGCTCATCTTCACTTTACACCGGACACTCTCATTTGCTTTCATTGGATCTTCTGTGATTTCAGTTGGACAAAACTGTTCTGACTTTTTATTAACAAAGATACTCTCCAATTTAAGGGAAGTTGTGGGACACTAAATCCCATTGGTGCCTGCTTGCCACAGTTGCACAATTCAGTATTGCAAAGCCATCATAATTCAAAGCACTGTTGGCTTGGTAATTCACTTCATTAATGGTGCTGCCTGAATAAAATACACAGCAAATTAGAAATAAACAAATCCTTGGAAGGTACGATAATATATTCAGAAAGCACAGAAGGTCAGGCCTGAAGACGGAGGAGAGAGAAGGAGAAAGGAGATGGGGGGTGGGGGGACCAGTCGGATCAGGATAAAGAGGGATTTTTGTGAGTCTGTAGGTGCTCTGTGGACAGTGTTTTTAGAAAGCCTTGCTGAGAAATACCGGATAACTAATTATGAAGCTGTCTTGTATATATCTTTACCTTCATACTTCTTGCTCCCCTCACTTCCTGGATCCAATTTATTATGAAATCTTGTCAGTCTTACCTGCAGAACAAATCTCACTGTCTGTCAGCTTCTGACTCCACTCTGCAGTTGCGGTGGGCCTGTGCCTTGTTCTGGCTGTTGGGGTTTGCAGTCGGGGTGGGCCTGTGCCTACTTCTGGCCAGGCTGACCCATGCAGATATGGGGGTCATGCTTTCCAGAGCTTTCTTCTCCTACCGTACAGGTACAGAAGCAGGTTGTTGGAATGAAGGTGCCACAAGACCTTCTGTCCAAGCTGTCTGGATCCCTAAATTTCAGAGACTGCAACTGCCCAGGAAAGCCAGCCAGCTGTGCAGCGGGCGTCTCCCAAGCAGGGCACAGACCCTGTTCCATAAGGCACCTGCTGGCTGGGTGTCGTCACATCATGTTCCATTGTCACCCAGCTAGGAAGACGAATTGCCTTCTTCTCTCTCCTAACCAGCCCACCTTTTCAGCGGCCCTGCCTCCCCTCAACTGTTTTCTCAGCAAAGGGAAGCTTTGAAAATGTACACAAGGGTTGCATGACTGTCCTGCTTCCCCTTGTTACTAGGATGGATTCTCCACATGCTTTAGCAGTCCTGTGTGCTTGCTCCCTTCCTCTTTCAGTTCCTTAGATGCTCTGGGCTGCCGCTCCATTCTAGGGCCTTTGCACCTGCTTTGTCCTCTGCCTGGAACCCCCCCCCCAACTTCCCGTAGTTCACCTGGCTCCCTTAGATTATCCTTGTAGTCTCCAACCTGCATAGCACTGTCTCAGAGGCTCCCTGAGGATGCAGAGGTCTCCCCGTTACGCACTCCAGCATGGCATCCCTTGCTGTTTTAATGATCCCGTCACAGTTCATCATTCTGTATTCATTTGTGCAGCTTTTTGTTTGAGGACCAGGTTTCTCCACGACCAGACAGCATGCCCCCTCAGGGAAAGGGCCACTGCCTGTTTTATCTACCCAAATAGCCTGTGCCTGGCCTCCAGCCCCTACCAGGTTCTCAGCAAATACCTTCAGGATGATTAAATAAACGCATTTAACGCTAGGTGAGAATTCTATGCATATTTTGGGAGTCTAAGCAAAGTGTGATTGGATACTGTTTCAAGGATTTATGGTCTCAGCCAAGATACCAAATGCTTTACATTGTTTCCTCTATATGTCTCCATCACGACAACAGTAGTATGAGATCAGACTTGAGGTGTAGAAGCTGATCTGGTGCGAGATGAAGCCCACATGTGTCTCGGAGTCTCAGGAGGCTGCCCGACCCCATGATCCATTTCCTTAACTTGCTTTTTCATTTGGCTTCCTTCCATCTCCAGTTTTCCAAGTTCATGAAACAAAAGGAACAAGCTCTCATATCATGGGTGTCATAGTAATCATGGGCCAGATCGACCATGCTTTCTTTTTGGAGAGAATACTGATCTCTTGTGTGTGCATGCTTCCTGCCAGACAGTGTCTCTTTAACGTGACGGGTGATGCATGGAATGATTACAACTGTTCAGTGATGTGTTCATTGGAAATACTAACAAGATATGAAAACCTGAAAATATAAAGTCTTCCATCGGGAGTTCTTTCCTGTTTTGACTTTATAGTGCAAACTTTTTTTTTTCCCTAATTTAGACCTGTCAGAGGTGAAAATATCAATTTCCTTTTCCACGGAGAAATCCAGTAATGGAATGAAAATCAGACTTCATTTGGGCACACTGGATCAATTATATCTGGATGTTGTTAACGTTATCTTATGGCTCTCATTTTAAATCAATCTTTTTTAAAATCTCTTTCATGGAACAGCACATATCTGAGTGAGAAGTCCTTCCAGCTGACAGAAACATGCAAAAGACTACAAGACGGCTTTCAGACTTTATCTAGCAAACTAAAAAGGTAAGCTCTACTTTTTACATTTAATCGAATTTTTAAAAGAAGTGTTTTGCATTCAAAAATGTTTTACTTTGAAACCTTTTGGAAAATGAGACTGTGTTCATGCTCAGGCTTCCCCTGGGTCTCTGAGAAGCTCTCTCTGGTGAGCAAGTGGATGGGCGGTGGATAGAGCAGGCCAGGGTGAGACCCTCATGGTGGGGACTCAATTTAGCTATCCCTGGATCCCCACTCACTGAAAACTCTGTGTAGTTTTACTGGCTAGACTTTATAGGCCTTCAGTCTTTTTTGAGGAGCCTGGAAGCATTCTGGATGCTCTCCTAGAAAAATGTACACTTGTCCTGAATCCAGCTTATAATTCCAGAAGGTTAGCAGGTTTACCCCTAGTCCTAGTGGTGGTTCACCTTCCACTCCCTAGCCAACCCCCCACCTGCTTCCAATCCTGTATTTTAGAGAGATCCCTGTACCATCTTCCTATTGGGAAGGGAGATCTTAAAGCTCCAAGCTTCACACATAGGAGAGCCCCTGGTGGCCTACGAGTCTGATGGTTGTGGTGTACTGCCTCGGCAGGCAGTGCCAGACGAAGGGTGTGCGTGTGGGGCAGGGGGCCTGTGCTTACACCCGTCACCTTCCTCAAAGGAACCAAGCTGAGTTGCATTTAGTATTAATCATACTCAGATCCTGGAACCCAGGATCTTCGAGGCAGGGCTCCCCAGAGAGGAGCACATAGATTATCTGACTTTGGGGGCTTAAAAGGGAAACATTTTATAGTATAGTATATAGTATAGTATAAATATTCCTGCGGTGTAAAGAGCCCCACAGCTCTCGCTTGGAAACCTCAGCTGCTATTCTGGGCCAGACAGTCATGTCTAGGGCAGGAACATAGTACCAGGGTGACCACCGCTGCCATCCCCGGGCATCACTTCTTGGTCTGAGCCTCTTGACTGCCTGGATCCTTGAAATTATTAGGGAAGCCTGAGACTGAATACGATCTCTGATTTACATTCATCTGGTTTGACCATCCAGTCCTGTGTTAGCTCAGTTTATTACAAAAGGAGAGCCCCAATAAAACTTCAGTTTTCTTTTCCCTAAATTCCAACCGATGGACCCTTATGCTATCTGGAGAAATCTACTGTGCTGTGTGCCTTCCGCCCACCACACCTGACCACCTTCTCTCTCTTCACTACAGTTTGGTCTGTGCATTTCTTTGCCCTGGAATGTTGACCCACAAGGACTTCATCAGCACACCACTTGCTCCTTGTCATCTAGTTTTCTTTGGATTCAAGTCAGAGGGGAACACCAGAAGGAGAACAGAAAGAGGAAAGGATCTTTCTTTGTGGTGGTGCTGTAGGTGAACCACCTACTTGGCCAAAGGAAAGGGCTCTATCTCGAATGAAGGTCACGACTTTTTGTTAGGTGTCTCTTTCTCTCCCTCCCTCGGCTTTCATTCTCTCCCTGGACCCTTCATGTCAGGAATAAGCCATTAACAGTCCCCTGACATTGTGCTTGGATTTCCCTACATCCAGCCCAGGCCTTTTGAAAAAGTCCCTTTCAGAAGCTGTCCTTAAAAGACTATAGTCGAGTGGGCTGTCATCCTTGCCAGGACCCTCACTTACCATAGATTGGCTAGAAGAAACTGTTGCAAATGCATCTCTCTCTGCACGATAAATTCATTCAATTTTGGGGTGGACCTAAAGTAGCTCACACATTACAGATGGTGCAACACATCTATTTTTATCATGG
Source organism: Lontra canadensis (assembly GCF_010015895.1). Classification (NCBI taxonomy): domain Eukaryota; kingdom Metazoa; phylum Chordata; class Mammalia; order Carnivora; family Mustelidae; genus Lontra; species Lontra canadensis. The sequence continues at coordinate 7,451,423 of NW_022631066.1, forward strand.
TATAGCTGTTGTTTTGTTTGTTGGGTGTAGGGACTACAGGTCTTTCTCTGAAACTTTCCCCAGGAATCTCGAATCCCACACCTCCCACAGGCTTCCAGCATCAGACATGGCAGAATGACACATGGAAAGTAAGAACTTGGAAAAATCAGTCCTTGCTCCACCATACCTTGTGACAGGCTGATGGGACTCCTTGCCTGATGTGTGACGCCGCACGTGAAAGTTGCCTTTGACTTTCATCAGCATTCTCTCTGACATGAGCTGGTTTTGCTCCCTGAATTGACAAAAGTCCTCAATGTAAGGATGACCCATAGCTATACGTTGGAGCAAACCACTTGAGTCAGCATGGGAGAAAATTCTTTAATCGTGGAAGGTTGTGTTTTTTTTTTCTTCCAAGGACAGAATTTAACAACTTTATTAAGTGCGTCAACAAAAACAGTCAGTGGCCGCGTGCTAATGAGAACGTCTGTGCCTTTGCCCTCGTGTTTGCTCTCGCACTTTTTTCTATTGTTTTGGATCTGGTGCTGAGACCTCTTCTTGCTTGTTCTTCAGGGGGTGCATTTCCATTATGCACACAATTTTCAGCTAGCTCACATAATTAGCCTGCACTGGTATTCTGTTTGGCAAAGGTCTAGGGAGAGCAAGCATGAATTGCCCATTGTTATGAAAGTGTTATTTTGCACACAGGAGACTAATTTTTTCAGTTGTATTATCTGTTGTCAGGAATTGTGTGTTCTGCAACTTCAGTGCTATTATAGACTTACAGGGGACAATCGGGAGAGCTATTCAATATGGGGTGATAAAAAGTAATTTCATTTTCTCAGAAATAATTATTTAGCTCTGTTTTCGTCATGGTCTGGTAAAGTCTTAGAATTTTCTCTTTCTTTAGCCAATTTGTCCCTTTCGGTTTGCGAAAATAGAACCTGGGAAGACACAGTTATAGTGGGAGGGAAACTGCTCTTTTTCTCCATTGGTCTTTAGTACATCTTTGAATAAAAGAAAATTAAACAGCTGCTATTTGGAGGACAGCAGTTCTGGAATCATAGTCCTTTATTGTCTGAGACTCTGAGCTCCATGGACGCGGCCCTATCCCATTGCCTTGCTGCAGCCAGAAGTGTGGGTGGTTGCAGCACTGTCCTGCTCCCTAGCAGGGGCAGGTGAGCCTAAGGGATCACGGTATTCTCCTGCACCCAACCAAAAGCCAGCGTGCACGCACAGGCAAGGCACTGTCACACTATTCCTGAAACTCGGGGACACACACTGTTAAAACATTGTCCCGCTGCCTTTCTGAAGTCAGCGAGCATGACCCACCCCCAACACTAGCTGTCCAGGGGGCATGCGCAGTCCATACAGGAACACCATCTGATTGCCTGGTCACGTCAGCTAAGGGGGCTGGAGTTCCTAAGCATCCTGGAAAGGTAACAATTCAAAGAACAGTTATTGTTCAACCACCACGCCCAGGACACTTCGCAGACAACAGACTGAAACACAACCTGTCTTCCTCTGAAAAAGGCCTACTTACTTAGCCTGGAGCTTCGGTGTGAGGGACAGGCTTTTGGTTTCCCAGCATCTGGAGGCTGACGTGGTGCTTGCTCCCTGGGAATGTAAGTGGGGAGACACTATTCTTGAGCACCACCTTGGCCTTGCTACAGATTGATGAGACATGCCAAAGAAGAGGTTATATACTTATCTGGAGCCCCGATTTTTGTACTCTTGTCCAGAGGATACCTCTGGATCTCCTGGTGTGGAGGCCAGCAGGGATGATGATTGTGGCCCCTCAGGAGTGTATATATTTGCAAACTTTAGCAGCTGCTTCCTGAGGGCCCAGTTTCCAATCAGCCTGAAAGTAAGTCCTAAATGAGCTTCTTCCCCTTGGAACACTCACAGTTCTTGGCACACTCTTAAGAACGGGGACATATCAAGAATAAAGTGTGTGGTTTAGACAATCACAAAGGCTCAAGAGACAGCCAAGAGCTAGAGGAAAGTGAAACAAGAATGTTCATCCCCTACACAACGCCACCTCTTCAAGATAGGTAGTTGCTTCACCTAATACACAGAAACAGAGAGAGTGAAGCAAACTGAGGAAACAAAGAAGTATGTTCCTAATGAATGAATAAGACAAAACCTCAGGAAAAAACCTTAATGATATGCAGATACGTAATTTGCCTGATAAAGAATTCAAAGTTATGGTCATAAAGTTGCTCACTGAACTTGGGATGAACACACTGATAACTCCAACTAGGAGTCTTAAAATATGAGAAAGTACCAAACAGTAGTCATGGAGCTGAAAAATACAGTAACGTAGCTGAAAAATACAGTAACTGAACTGAAAAATACACCAGAGGGGTTTAATAATAGAGGGATGAAGCAGAAGAACAGATTAGCGAGTTGGAAGACAAAGCAATGGAGTAAACCCAGACAGAGCAGCATAAAGAAATGAATAAAACTTAAGAGACCTATGGTACAGAATCCAGTGAAATAGCATTTACATCATAGGGGTCCCAGAAGGAGAAGAGAGAGAGAAAGGGGCAGAAGACTTACTTGAAGAAATAGGGCTGATAATTTTCCTAACCTGGTGAAGGAACAGACATCCAGGTTTAAGAACCCAGAAATTCCAAAATAAGATGAGTCCAAAGAGAGCCACACCAAGACACATTATGATCAAAATGTCAAAAGTTAAAGAGAAAAAATCTTAAAAGAAGCAGGAGAAAAGCAATTTCCCATTGTTACGTACAAGGGATATCCCATAAGGCTATCAACAGATTTCTGTTGATATCAGCAGAAATTTTGCCAGGCCAGAAGGAAGTGGCAGGACATATTCAAAGTGCTAAAAGGAAAAAAAAAATCTTTCAACCAAGAATAATCAACTTAACAAGGTTATTATTCAGAATCGAAGGAGAGGTAGAGTTTTCTAGAACACAGAAGCTAAAGGCCTACTAGTATTAAAGCAGCCTTGCAAGAAATTTTTAAGGGATTTTTTAAGCTGAAAAGAAATGGCACTCATTAATAACAAGAGAACATGAAAGTAAAAATCTCACTGCAAAAATATAATATATTTTTATTATATATTTAATAAATTTACAGTAAAGGTAGTGGGTTAATTACTTAAAAACAACTATAAAGGATAAAAGACAAACATAGTAAAAAATTGACCCAAACTATAATAATTAGTTAAGGGATACATAAAATAAAAATAAGTAAAATGTGACATAAAAAACATAAATCGTGGTGATGGGATAAAAATGTAGAGTTTTAGAATGTGTTCAAATTTAAGTTGCTATCAACTTTCAAACACATACAGAAGATGATATATACATAAGATGTTATATACGTAAGATGATATATATGAACGTAATGGTAATCACAATGCAAAATATATAGTAAGTATATAAAAGAAAATGAGAAAGGAATTTAAATGTAACACAAAATAAAAGTCATCAAATCACAGGGGAAGAGAAAAAGAGAAGAAAGGAAAAGGAGGAACCCTCAAAACAACCAGAAGACAGTGGATAAAATGACAGTAAGTACAACCTACCAATAATTACTTTAAATGTAAATGGTTTAGATTCACTGATCAAAAGACATAGAGTGGCTGAAGGGATAAGGAAAAAAAAAGACACAAATATACAGTAACTACAAGAGACTCACTTCAGAAGGAAGGACACACATAGACTTAAAGTGGAGGGATGAAAAAAGATATTTCATGCAAATGGAAATTAAGAGGAATCTAGTATCGTTATATTCATATCAGACAAAGTAGATTTTACACCAAAGGCTATAATAAAAAACAGAGCAATTTCCCCAGTACATAATGCTAAAGGGGTCAATTCAGCAAAAAGATATCACATACATAAATATATCTACACCCAACATAGGAGCACCAAGATAAATAAAGCAAATATTAACAGACCTATGTGGTGAAATATGACAGTAATACAATAATAATATGAGACTTTAGCACTCCATTTATATCAATGGATAGATTGTCCCGACAGAAAATTAAGGAAACAGTGGCCTTAAATGACACACTAGATGAACTTTATATATATAACTTAATATTATATAATATATATATATTATATATTACATTATAATCACCATGATTTATATATAACATATATATAATATATATATATTATATATAATATATAATATTCTGTCCTAAATCAGCACTATACACTTTCTTCTCAGTTGCACTAGGAACATTATTCAGGATAGGTTACATGTTAGGACATGAAACAGGTCTCAATAAACTCAAAAAGATTGAAATAATGTCAAGCATTTTTTCAGACAACACAGTGATAAGAAACTAGGAATCAGTTACAAAAAGAAAACTGCTAACACTACAAATACATGGAGATAATCATGTTGCTAAACAACTGTTGGGTCATAGAAGAAATCAAAGAAGAAATTTTTTAAAGTACCTGGAATCAAATAGAAACAAATATGACATACCAAAATCTATGGGATACAGCAAAAGTGGTTCTAAGAGGGAAGTTCTTAGCAAAATAGCCCTACCTCAAGAAACAAGAGAATCTCTAAGAATTGAACTTTACAAATAAAGGAACGAGGAAGAGAAGAACAAATGAAGCCCAAGATTAATAGAAGAATGGAAATAATTAAAGATCAAACTGGAAATAAATGAAACAGACTAAAAAATCAGTTGAAAAGATCAAAGAAACCAAGACCTGATTCTTTAAAAAGATAAAAAAAGATAAACCATTAGGTAGTCTCATAAAGAACAAAGATAGAAGGATCTAATAAAATCAGAAATTAAAGAGAAGTAACAACTGATACTGCATAAATACACAGTATTTTAAGAGACTACTGTGAGCAATTATATGACAACAAACAAGACAATCTAGAAGAAATGGATAAATTCCTAGAAGCTTACAGCCTTCTAAGAGTGCATGATGAAAAAACAGAAAATCTGAATACACCAATCACTAGTAAGGAGATTGAATCAGTAATCAAAAACCTTGCAACAAAAGTCCAGGACCAGACAGCTTCACTGGTGAATTCTATCAAACATTCAAAGAAAATTTAATACCTATTCTTGTTGGGCTCTTCCAAAAAATTGAGGAGGTGGGAAGACTTCCAAGCTCATTTTGTGAGATGTTAATCAGACCAGGCAAGGACAACCCCAAAACAGGAAAAAGAAAATTACAAGCAATATCCCTGATAAACTTGGATGCAAAAATCCTCAACAAAATATTAGCAAACCAAATTAAAAAATACATTAAGAGAATTTTATACCATGATTCAGTGGGATTTATTCAAGGGATGCAAGAATGGTTCAACATCTGCAAATCAATCGATGTGATAGACTACATTAACAAAATGAGCAATAAAAATCATATGATATCTCCCTAAATGTGAGAAAATCTTTTAATAAAATTCAGCATCCATTTATGTTAAAAACTCTTGGCAGCAAGGGTATATAGAGAATCTACCTCAATGAAACAAAGGCCATATATTACAAGCCCACAGCTTTTATCATACACAATGGTGAAACCATGAAAGCTTTTCCTGTAAGATCAGTGACAAGACAAAGATGCCCACTCTCCCTACTTCTATCAGCATAGTATTAGGAGTTCTCGCCACAACAATTAGGAAAAACAACAACAACAACAAAAACAAAACAAAACAAAAACAGAAGGCATCTAAATTGGAAAGGAAGAGGTGATTAAAGCTGTCACTGCACAAATGACATGATACTATATAGAGAAAACCCTAAGGACTTCAACAAAAAACTATTATAACTAATAAATAAATCCAATAAAGTTACAAGATACAAGATTCATATACAAACATCTTGCATATTTATACATTAATAATGAACAATCAGAGATACCAAAAAGACAGTCCCATTGACAATTGCACTAAAAAGAGTGATACATAGGAATAAATTTAACTATGGAGGTAAAAGACCTACACTCTGAAAACTATAGGTCATTGGTGGAAGAAATTGAAGAAGACACAAATAAGTGGAAAGATATTTTGTGTCCCAAGATTGAAAGAGTTAATATTTAAAATGTCTGTACTGCCCAAAGCAATGTATGGATTCACCATAATCTTTATCAAAGTTCCTATGGCATGTAATGCTAGAATTTATATGGAAGTACAAAAGACCACAAATAGCCAACACAATCCAGGGAAAGAATAGCTAGGCCAGAGGTACCATGATCCCTGATTTCAAACTATACTACAGAGATTTAGTAATTAAAACATTATGGTTTTGGTGTAAAAACAGACATATAGATCAATGGAATAGAATAGTGAGCCCAGAAATAAATCCATGTGTATGTAGTCAATTTCCACAAAGGCGGCAGCAATATACAACGGGGAAAGGACTCTCTCCAGCAACTGGTGTTGAGAAAACCGGACAGTTTACATGCCAGAATGAAGTTGGATACCATCTTATGAGCTCAAGTGGATTGAAGCTCAAAAAATGAGCTCAAGTGGATTGAAGTATTGAATGTAAGACCTGAAACCAAAACCTCCTACAGGAAAGCAAGTGGTAAGCCCTTTGAAATTAGTCTTTGCCATGTTTTTTGGATGTGACTTTAAAAGCAAGGAAAACAAAAGCAAAAATAAACAAATGGGATGACATTAAGCTTCTGTATAGCAAAGGAAATCCTCATCAAAATAAAGAGGCAACCTGTTGAACAGGAGAAGATATTTGCAAATCACATATCTAATAAGGGTTAATATCCAAAGCAGATAAAGAACTCATATAGCTCAATAAAAAATCCAATTTAAAAATGGGCAGAGGATTTAATAGACATTTTTCAAAAAAGAGATGTATATATGGCTAATAGTTACAAGAAAAGATGCTTAACATCACTAATTAGAAAAATGCAAATCAAGGCCACAAGGAGATATTGCCTTATACTTGTCAGAATGACTCTTATCAAAAGGACAAGAAAGAAGCATTGGCCAGGATAGGTAGAAAAGGGAACACTTGTGTACTGTTGATGGAAATGTGTATTGGTCCAGCCACTATGGAACACAGTATGGAGATTCCATAAAAAATGGAAAATAGAACCACTATATGATCCAGCAATTATGCTATTGGGTATGTATTGAAGAAAATGAAAACACTAATTCTAAAAGATGGATGCTCCTGTATATACCTTACAGCATTATTTACACACACACACACACACACACACACACACACACAGGATACTACACAGCCATAATAGGAAATGAAATGTTGCCATTTGCAAAAACATGGATGGACCTTGAGGGCATTATGCTCTAAAATAAGTCAGACGAAAACAAATACCACATGATTTCACTTATACATGAAGAACAAAACAGAAGAAACCCAGAGAACAGATTGGCGGTTGTCAGAGGGGAGGGGGTTTAGGGAAGTGGTTGAAATGGTTGAAGGAGTCAAGAAGTACAATGTTCTGGTTATAAAATAAATAAGACACAGGGTATAGTGTATGGTATGGGGAATACCAACAAATAACATTATATTAACTTTGGTGATAGATGGTATCTAGACTTATTGTAGTGATCATTTATCAGTGTGTACAAGTGTTGAGTCTCTATGTTGTATACCTGCAACTGACATCATACTGTATGTCAGTTATACCTCAATTAAAAAAAAAAAAAAAGACTTGAGCTCCAGAGAGCTTGTTTACAGTTTTGTCTCTAGTGCCTATCATAGTCTTCTCCACACATAGTAATTGGTCAGTGAATATTTGGTGAATAAATGAATGAATATATTTCTTAGGTCTTCAAAGCATTTTGTGTACCACCTTCAATTTATAGCTCTGAAAAGAATAGCCATAGATCCATAAACTTTAACTCCTTTTGAAACCAGTAGTCATTTTTCTCTTTCTCTTGATTTGAATCTCTGGTTTTCTCCATTTTTCCTTACCTCATCCTTTACCCTTTCTGTGTTTCTTCAGCTCAATCCTTCTCCTCAGGTTATTTCCCAGGTAAAATATTATACTGTACTAAAAATGCTATGTAGATATCTTATCAGTGCTAGTTTGCTGTTTTTCAGAATAGCAAGATTATATGTAATGTTTTCTGCTTGTGCTTTTAGCAAAAGTGATTTTTATGAATACCCAAGCTTTCTGTCTTAGTTTACATTGCTTCAGACAAATGAACTGATTTTTCTAAGAGCAGAAACTTGAGAGCAGCTGACCCAGGAAATGAACTCATTTTTCTCCCTCTCAAATGTTTCTGAGTCTGTTGTTGTACCCGTTTTTTTCCCCTGTGCTTCTCTTCCATTATGTCAGATGATCTTGGACCTCAAGAAAATGTGCATTTATATTTTCTACATTTAGTTAGGGGAGATGAACTGTTCTAACAAAACCTCCCAGAAGGCAACACTGCAACATAAAATTTTATTCTCTTTTATACGGTGTTTAATGCAGATACTCCTTAATCAGGCAACTTTCCTTTGCGTATTGACTCAGGGATTCTGGCTCCTTCCATCTTATGATGTAGCCATCTTCAGTAGATGATCCCAGGCTTGCTGTTGAGGAAGGTGCTATGGAGGAAGCACCCATGGCTTGGAAGGAACAGATGTTACTTTGAGTCACGTCTTATTGGCTGGAATTGGGCCCACCTCCAATTTTGGAGTCATGCAACTCATTTTGACCAGTGAGTGGAGGTGGCACATGGTAGGCATCAAGGTCTGTAGTACCTGGCTGGGAAACTGCTTGCAGCACCAATTATAAACTGTAGAAAGGAAATACCAGTCAGTGGTGGTCAACCAGATGTTTCTGCCACATACCTATTAAATGGCTCCCTTATTCTCATCATTCTATTGACTCTTGGCCTCTAAGGTGTTTCTTAAAGGTAGAAGAAAACATTTTTTTTAAACAACAGCAGTCTCTTACATTTTTTGAACACTTGAATAGTTTATATAGTGTCTCTACTGAAAGAGATTTAGAGACCTTTTCAGGAACTGAATGTAAGCCATTGCACTGCAACTTATTGTACCATCACTGAGGCGTGAAATATTCACTTGCATTCAGAAAGGGGGGCTAAGATTCAAATTCTCTGTATTAATATCTGGAACAACACTTCTTTGTATGGGCTAAGCGTGGCTTAAACCCTACACTACTTGGTGAGTGGGTATGTTTGATGAGCTATATCATGTAATACCATTTGAAATAACTGACAACAATAGAATTTTCTGAAAGGTATCTCAATAGGGCACCATAAAGATGCTAGTTAGAAAATCTGTTTTGCAGAGTGAACAGCAAAGTGAGTTGAAGATTGGCCCAGAATGTTCTTCACTATTTATTACCTTGGAGAGTACAACATGACCTGAATCCCAGTTTGAAAGGAAAAGGTATAAATTATGGTAGATCAAAACTCAAAAAACCTGAATGTGAGCATATCACTTGACAGCTTGCTAACCAAGCAAGTATTCCTAAGTTTCAAGTTGTCTATCAGGAAAAATGATCTCTGGTCATGTGCAAGATTTTCTTGGCATAGGGTGATGTATGACTAGTTTCTACTTAGCTTTAAATCTGTGGTGCTTTCATTGCTTCTTAAAATGATACCCACACTTTTGTTTGTCTTTTTACCTCTGACCCTTTAACTTGCCTTTTTAGATCAGATTTAAGGGCTCCAAAATCTAGCACTTTTTTCTGTCATTGGTATGACAATCAAAATGAAAAAGTTAACACAAAACAGCCATTTGTAACAACATGGTACATTCTTAATATCTTAGGAAATTTCTCTTGGTAACTAAAGCAGGGCTATATTTGTTGATAGAAGATTTTAAATTGGGGCAGATGAGATAATATCAAGACTATGAAAGAAGGCTGTGAAACTTCTTTTGTGTTTATGCCAAACAATTATGCCAGATCTATTAAAAGATGATTTAACTATATATACCAGAGAGTATATAAGAAATCACATTCTGGGGCACCTGGGTGTCTCAGTGGGTTAAAGCCTCTGCCTTCGGCTCAGGTCATGATCCCAGGGTCCTGGAATTGAGCCCCGCATCGGGCTCTCTACTTAGCAGGGAGCCTGCTTCCCCTTCTCTCTCTGCCTGCCTCTCTGCCTACTTGTCTGTCAAATAAAGAAATAAAGAAATAAATAAATCTTTAAAAAAAAAAAAGAAAGAATGAAATCACAATCATACAGTTTAAGAAATTGAAGGAATAGTCTCAAATTCTTCAGATCCATATACTTTTTTCTGTTCTTACCAAAAACACGTATGGCTCTTATTTCTCTACAAAATCTGTTGCCTCACTTTAAAGATAAAGCAGTGGGACAATGACTTGTTTAATGTTAGGCAACCAGTTAATGAAAAGGTGGGAAAATGAAAGATTGTGTATGTGTGTGTGGGGGGGGTGTCATTGATGCTGGAAAATAATTAACATAATTCTAATCTGAATTCCTTAATATTTGGTAAGAGTTGCTTAGTAAATCTTTTTTTTTGCCATACTGAAGATTGAAATAGTGTGTTGTTTTATTTTAAGTATTTATCAGTGGAAACAAAGAGCTGAATTTGCCCTCAGAGGAAAATTAAAGTATTGACTTTCTAGTTACGCTATAATGTTGATTACGTATTCATATCAGAAGGCTTCATTATCCTTGTTCAAATAACTAGTCATTTGAAAGGAACCCTTAATAGACAATGATGATAAAAATAATCAAACTTATTTAAGGACATCAAGAACTAATTGAGATTATTTCTAATTTTAGAAGTGGTCAGAGAAAGAAAACAAATCTGTTACTTTTGTCCAATATTTTCAAAAGTATAGCATTTAATGTTAAAAGCATAGTTTATTTACTATTTACAGCAGCCAAACTCTCAAAATGGTGCCCAATGATTCTCTCATTGGTATCCACACACTTTCCTCTACCTCACTGAAAGGGGCTGCCTTTTGTAACCAGTTAACAGTGTAGCAATACAGCAGAATTAACAAAGTCTGACTTTCAAGGACAGGTCATAAAAGAAATTGATAGTTTTGCTTTACTGTCTAAGATTATTTGCTGTGGAGGAAGCCAGCTTTCGCACCATGAGGATATGGAGAGGTCCACGTGGCAAGGAACTAAGGTCTGCCAACAGCTAGCACCAGCTTGTCAGTCATGTGAGGTGCACCCTCTTAGAAGCAGATCCTTCAGTCCTGACCAACCTCTTGACTTTGCAGTTTAATGAGGACTGCTGGGCCAAAACCACTCAGCTAAGCTGCTGATGAATTCCTGACCTTCAGAAGCTGTTTAATAATGAATGTGGATTATCTTTTTAAGTCAATAAGTTTTGGAGTAACTTATTGTGTGTCCATAGATAACTTATGTACTATTCAATTCATAATACTTTGCATTATTATATTTTATCATAATGACTGTCGTTATCACCAAAGTTATTAAATAGTTGTAATATAACAACTGTGACTTTTGTGAGCTTTCTATATGTAAGGTAATTTAAATGCATTCATAGTCCTTGCAGTATTTTTTCAGAGTAGGTTTCATTATGCTAATTACACCAGTGAAAAAATGAGCCCAGAGGGTTTAAAGGGCTTAGAGCACATCAGACAATTACAAATGGCAGAACTAGGATTTGGATGAAATTTTGACTATTTTGTTTTTAGTACTCTATGGTACAACTCTTAATGAGAGCAGGATTAACAGTCACAAATGTAAGACTTTGTAATAGAAAACATTTGACTTTATAACGAGCAGCTCCTCAAAAGCAATCCATCTTGAAAGTACTATACATATTCTTCACCTTTTGATACTTACTTTACTTAAGCTTCTGAAATGTAAATAGTGTTAATGTGGCGTTGTCTTGCACAGCAGGTACCCTAATTGCAAGTTTGGGATCAGTCTGGCTTCTCTTGGTAAGAGCATGGCTAATGGCTAATTATTGGCATAATTCAGAATTAATATCTGAAACCTTTGGGTGTTTTTATGTTCTAATCACATTAAATTTCAGTTTCAGAAACACACAACAGGTTTTTTGCAGTCAATGCTGGGACAGGTACAGTGCCAGTTATTCTCAACATAGAGGTGAAAGTTTCAAAAGATGTGTGGTTGAGAACTCTTGCACAAGAAACATGATGATAATAGTAGCTCCTAGTATATTAAGAAAGTCAGAATACACTGGCTTCTCATTCTTCTTTGCAAAGTCCTCATCTCCTCTCACTTCTGACACTGGAGTAGCTAAGAACTCAGTCCTTAAGCCTCATTTCTCTTCATGCTCAATCCTCAAAGGCCACATTTAGTTTCTTGGATTTAAATGCCATGTACATACTGATGATTTCCAAGTTCACCCAATTCATCATACTGATGAGTTCCAGGTTCTGCCTGAACCTCTTCCCAGTTTTGAATGTTCCTTTGCCCAGTCAACATTTCCCTGGGTCTGTAAGTTATCTCCAACCCTAGACATCTTGCAGGATCTCTTGGACTTTCTCTTAAAGAGAAATGCTTTGTACTCCAGCATTTTTCCCAGCTTTGGTTAGTGCCAAATCTATTCTTCCAGTGTTTAGGCCTAAATGCTCAGAGTTATTCTTGAGTCCTCTCTTTTTATCCATCTCATTATCCAACATTAAATCTCATTGGCTACCTTCAAATCACTTATAGAAGCCGATCATTTCTTACTAATTCTAGAAACTCCGCCCTGGTCCAAGCCGTCTTTATTCCACTCCTGGATTGTGGCAAACATCTCTTAATTGGTCTCCCATGCTCTAAGAGGCTATTTTCAACAAAGTATAGAGAAGAAACCTTTTTAAAAATGTAAGTCAGGGAGTGCCTGCGTGGCTCAGTTGTTAAGCATCTGCTGTCGGCTCAGGTCATGATCCCAAGGTCCTGGGATTGAGTCCCACATCGGGCTCCCTGCATGGTAGGAAGCCTGCTTCTCCCTCTCCCACTCCCCCTGCTTCTGGTCCTTCTCCTGCTATGTCTTTCTCTGTCAAATAAATAAAATCCTTTAAAAATAATATAAAATAAATTTTAAAAATGTAAGTCAGACCAAGTCACTTCTGTATTCCAGTGTCTTCCTATTTCACTCATAATTAAAGGAAAAATTATTACAGTAGCCTCCAAGACCCTTAAAAGAACTTCTCCATAGACATGAATTATATTTGCCAGTAACAGCACAAAGAAGGTCAGAGAGAGCTAAGCTGTTATTGGGCCAAAGAAATGATTATAGAGAGTAAAGTAATAAATATAACAATGTGCAAGTGGGTTTATAACATGAATAGATGTAATATTATATATCAAAATTTCCACAAAAGGTGGGGAAAGTGAATAGAGCTGTAAACTATAAGTAATATTTTATATATCAGTGCAGTTAAGTTGATATAAATCAGAAGCTGATTCTGACAAGGTAAGATGTATATGGTAAGCCCTAGAACAACCACCAAAAGACAAAGTTAAAACTTATTAAAACATTACAAAATATTCACTTAAAGCAGAAGAATGCTATAAACAAGAAGTAGAGGAACCAAAACTACATGAAACATAAAAACAAAGAGTTAAATGGCAGCAGTAAGTCTAACTATATCAACAATAACATTAAATATGAGTGAGTTAAATCATGTAATCAAAAGGCAAGCTTTATCAGACCAGATTAAAAAACAGGATTGAACCATATAGAAGATACACTTTGGGTTCAAATTTATAAATAGGTTGAAAGTAAAAGGGTAGAGAAATATATAACATGCAAAGAACAGCCAAAAGAAAGCTAGAGTGACTAAAATGATATCAGACAAATAAACTTTTTTAAAAGATTTTATTTATTTGACACAGAGATAGACAGCAAGAGAGGGACCACAAGCAAGGGGAGTGGGAGAGGGAGAATCAGGCTTCCCACTGAGCAGGGAGTCTAATGTGGTGCTTAATCCCAGGAGCCCGGGATCATGACCTGAGCTGAAGACATACCCCTAATGACTGAGCCACCCAGGTGCCCCCAAAATAAACTATTAAAAGAAAAAATATTAATTGAAATAAAGAAGACTCTATAATCCTGAAAAGTTTCACTCAACAGGAAGATTCAATAATTATAAACTTAGTAACAGAGCACCAAAATACAGAGAGCAAAAACTGACAGAAATAAAGGGAGAAATAATCAATTCAATAATAATTGCAGACTTTAGTACCCGATTTTTAATAGTGACTAGAACAAGACAGAATATCAGCAAGGAAATTGAAGACTTGAATGACACTATACATCAATGAGAACTGACAGACTTCTATTGAATAGACCACCCAACAACAACAGAATGTACATTCTTCTCAACACAAAATATTCTCCAGGTTAAATCGTATTCTAGGCTATAAAACAAATCTCAAATAAAATTAAAAGGGTAAAATTAATACAAGGTATGTTATCTGACTACATTGTAATGAAATTTGAAATCAATATTTGGGAAGAATATGAGAAACTCATAAATATGTAGAAATTAGAAAATTCTCCTACTATGCAGTGAGCCTACAAAGTAATATAAAGCAAAATCAGAAAATACTTCAAGATGAATGAAAATAAAGACACAGTATATCAAAATTGATGAGGTACAAGGGGTGATAACCAGAGCATACTAAATTTCATTTTTGAGGTGATAATATGTTCTAAAATTGACTATAGTGATAGTTATACATATCTGTGAATACTCTTCAAAAGCCAATGGTCTGTACCCATTAAGTGGGTGAATTATATGGTATATGAATTGTAGTCGACCCTTGAACAACATGGAATTAGGAGCACTGATCCCTCTCCTGGTGCAGTTGAAAATCCATGGATAACTTTTGACTCCCCAAAACTTAGCTACTAATAGACTACTATTGACCAGAAGCCTTACTAGTAGCATAAACAGTTGGTTAACACATATATTATATGTCATCTTATGTATTCTTACAATATAGTAAGCTAGGAAAAAGAAAAAGTCAAGAAAAATCATAAGAAAGTGAAAATCCACCTACAGTATTGTTCTGTATTTTAAAAAATGCCCAGTGTAGGTGGACCTGCACAATTCAAACCTGTGTTGTTCAGAGGTCAACTGTGTATCTCCATAAATATGTTAAAAACTTCAGTGTGGGGGGGTGGGAGGTTGGGGGAACCAGGTTGTGGGTATTAGAGAGGGCACGGATTGCATGGAGCACTTGGTGTGGTGCAGAAACAAGGAATACTGTTATGCTGAAAATTTAAAAAAAATTAAATTAAAAAAAAAAAAAAACTTCAGTGTGCCTACAAATCACTTGTGGATTTTATTTTAATACATATTCTGATTCTGTAGGTCTGGGACAGGGCCTGAGATTCTGCATTTCTAACAGTCTAAACCATGTAAGGCCAGTCCTGCTAGCCAGAGTTCCATACTTTGAATAGCAAGCGCTCTACCCTCAGATTTCTTGTTATCTTTCTGACCACATCTCTTGCCAGCCATGAGTGGGTGCATGACTCATGGGTGATTTCCAGCCACCCTGTCCATCTTGTTCCTCAAACATACCATGTCTGCCTCCTCCTCAGGCCTTGGCACTTGTCATTCTCTTTGCCTAGAATGTTCTTCACATTTCCACACCCCTGTATGTGCATGGTTTCCCTTATCACTTCTTGAAGTCTTTGCCTAACTCTTACCTCCCAGGGAGGTCTTCCCTGACCACCCAACCTAAATTGCAACCCTATTTCACACACTTTCCCTCCTTTCATGTGGTATTTTTCTTCATGGTACTGAGTACCTAGTTCTTCAACATGCCGTTAATTTACGTATTATTTGGTGTTTTAGTTTGGTAGAGCTGCTGTAACAAATGCTGTACACTGGGGCTTCAATTTACAGTATAAATGAATTTTTGCACAGTTCTGGAGGCTAGAAGTCCAAGATCAAGATGTCAGCAGGTTTGGTTTTTTCCTGAGGCTTCTCTCCCTGGCTAACATACAACTACCTTCTTGCTGTGTCCTCATGTGGTCTTTTTGTTATGCATGCCACACTTCTGGTGTTTCTGTAGATACAAGTTTCCTTTTCTGATGAGAACACTAGTCAGTTTGGATTAGGGCCACCCTAATGACTTCGTTTTAATTTAATCCCCCAGGTAAAGGCTTTATCTCCAAATACAATCCAATTCTAAGGTACTGGGTGTTAGGGTTTCAACATACGGATTTGGGGGAACATAATGCAGCTCATACATTTGGTTTATCATCTGTCATCCCCTATTACAATATAAATTTCCTGAGAATATAGATTTTTTTTAAAAGCTGTCTTATTTTGTTCACTGTTGTATTATTGGTCCCCAGAACAGTACCTCACAGATAGTAGATTCCCAGTAGGTATTTACTGAGTACATATATGAAAATAAAAGAAGTGCTATAGACTTATATACTAGATACAGGGTGGCTGCTTATATCAGTCAGAAGAATTTAAAGGCAAAATGTTAATAGTCAATATATGGCTTAAAACTCTTACCAGGTATACTACTCATGCTAGCTCCTTCACTGTTGTGACTCACTCAAACTATAGGATGGAACTCTTCAAGAAATGGAGACACTGACTTTATTGGTTCTCTTAGATTCCTTGCAGTATATGGAGTCCTAGTTCTAAAAATTGATAGTGTAAAAATCACTAAATTGTTATTTTCATCTTTGGCAATTCTCATATATGTCTGGAGATTTCTTTCTATGAACTTGGAAAGTAGATCATCATATATATTTTTTTTCATCTTCAGAAGTCTTGTGGGATTGTGTTTTGAGAGGAAATAGGAAAATCTTAAAAAAAAAAAAGCAGCTTCCTTGTTTGTGTATTCATTCTTTCTATTCTGGTGATGTGTTTGCATGTAGCAGATGTTCATGAAGGAGGTACTGAAAACTATGGTTTTTGTTTTGCTCTGAGATACTACTTGATTTGGGCATTATATCCAACTAAAGCAGCAAAGTAAATTCACTTACCCCAAAATAATTCTGAAAATAGCATCATGAATGAATTTTTGTTTGTGCTATAAAATTCCTTTTTAACCTTCCATATCTACTCGCTACTCTTTTTTTTTTTTTCTTTTTCTTGCTGCATGTTCCACAAGGTTGCATTAGTTAAACTCTCATAACCTTTGGCTTCTGATTAGGGTCAGTCTATGGAAATCATAGGCAGGAAAGTGGGAGGAGAGAGAGTTGGAATATTTACCCCCCTAGATGCTCTCTGTGGACTTGCTTTAGGGATGACGCCTCCTCTATTGAAAGCCATCACTCCTGTCCAGTGACCCTCTTCTGTACCTTGAACTACAGCTCTTCTGGGCAGCCTATAAACTTGGGGCAGTGACAGCTTTCCTACTCCACCCTGGTTGCTGGCCTTAGAGTGGGCTTCACCAACCTATGTCCCTTTTCCTATGCCATGCCCCACCCCTTTGTAAAGAGACACCCCATTCCGTCTTGGTTGTCTAACATCAGTCACTGTTGCAGACTTTTCTAGCCTGTGTCTTACACTGTAATGAATATCAAAACTCCAAAAGTTAATTGCCTAGGGCAGAGAAAGTGTTCTTTTCTAAAAAAATCAATATCTGACTTTTTCACATATGGCAGTTTAGAGATTTCACTGGGGCCATGAGGAAGAATGTTGGCATTTTTAGGAATTAATTCCTGAGTCTTTTTAGAATATTTAACTTGTGTGTGTATGGAATGTATGGGAAGAATAAAAGTTTAAGATCCCTTCCTCCTATGCCAGTTGACAATAGCCATAGCATTCTAAATAGAAGCTACTATCACATAGAGTTGAACACAATATAAATTGAATTCTTCTACCTTTAGAGGATGATATGTCAGTACAGTATGTCTGTACTATTCATAGTCCAACTGAATATACCTTCTATATCCTTCTTTTTGTTAGCTGTCATACATTCATCAACCATTTCTTTAAGAAGTTTTGCCCCGTCCCTATGACCCTGCAATTGCACTACTGGGTATTTACTCCAAAGATACAGATGTAGTGAAAAGAAGGGCCATTTGTACTCCAATGTTTATAGCAGCAATGGCCACGGTCGCCAAACTGTGGAAAGAACCAAGATGCCCTTCAACGGACGAATGGATAAGGAAGATGTGGTCCATATACACTATGGAGTATTATGCCTCCATCAGAAAGGATGAATACCCAACTTTTGTAGCAACATGGACGGGACTGGAAGAGATTATGCTGAGTGAAATAAGTCAAGCAGAGAGAGTCAATTATCATATGTTTTCACTTATTTGTGGAGCATAACAAATAGCATGGAGGACAAGGGGAGATGGAGAGGAGAAGGGAGTTGAGGGAAATTGGAAGGGGAGGTGAACCATTAGAGACTATGGACTCTGAAAAACAATCTGAGGGTTTTGAAGGGGCCGGGTGTGGGAGGTTGGGGGAACCAGGTGGTGGGTATTAGAGAGGGCACGGATTGCATGGAGCACTGGGTGTGGTGCAAAAACAATGAATACTGTTACACTGAAAAGAAAAAAAAAATGATCAGCTGTATTAACTGAAAATCTTAGAGCATTATACTTATTTGCAGCATTTGGTTTCTTGCAGACCTGAGCTCTTCAAGGGTTTGGTAGAAACTAGCTATAAAAAACTGGTCTAGTCAGGAATACCACTTAAAAACCTACTGACTTAGGGGCACCTGGGTGGCTTAGTTGGTTAAGTGACTCTTGTTTTCAACTCAGGTCATGATTTCAGGGTCATGAGATCAAGCCCTGTGTTGGGCTCCATGCTCCCCAGGGGGTCTGCTTGCAATTCTCTCTCTCCCTCTGTCCCTACCTCTACTTGCATGTGTACTCTTTCTCTAAAATAAATAAATTTAAAAAAAAAGAGAAAGAAACCTACTGACTTAATATTACTGGGGTTTCTCCATGCATTTCTGTAGACTTAAAGCTTGGCTTTCACCATGAAGTGATATTATAGGAAACTAAATTAGTATCTCGGCAGCTTAAATGGAACTAATAGATTAATATCTTCAAGGTAATTTCTAGGCATCTAATAAGTACCCCATAAGTATTTAAAGATTACATGAATTAACTGGAAGTTATATAGGGCTTTTAAAAGCCATATTTATATCTTAATTGAGATAAAACTAATCATAGCATATGGGTCTTTATCTCCAAAGAGAAGTTTCTAGAATAATATTTTCAATTTTAATATATTTACTTAGTGTCATTTCAAATGTTACTTATAATTTGTATTTTATTTTGAGTATTATTGATAATGATTTAAATAGACATTATTTATTATTTTGAAAATAACTTGCTGCATTATTTAGTATGATTTATTGTATGTCCTGGGACTAGAAAACGTTTCTGATGGGATTAATTTCAGTTTCATTATGAAAATAGATGAGATGCAGCGTGATACATTGGAAACAGAGCCAGACTGTGAATCAAAAATCATGTGTTTAATTCTTAGCTCATCCACTTACAATACAATATTGAGCAAGCTGTTCATCTTCTCAGAACTTTTAGTTATGCCATCCATAAAAATGGGGTAATATCATAGGAAGAGATATCTTTCAAGGTTGTGGGATGTGGGCTATCCTTTGTAACTGAAAACTAACTATAAATATAAATTTGCAGAAAGTATGATGTGATTTAGAGCATTCTACTTAACAAGAAATGTTTATAGAGACATATTTCTCCTGTAAACTAGCCTACATTTGTGGCATGCATGCAATTTTACCTTCTCATATGGTTTTCCACTCCAGTCCTGCTCCCATTTGACAAATCATGAGGGTAATTTTAATTCTCTAAAAAAAGCTGATTGGTGATTTATTTTTCAGTAGGAAAGGACAAGTATATAGAAAAAAAATGCTTCTTTTGATATCCCTTATTCTTTGGTCTTCCCTTTTTAATGTTAGAGTATAATCCTTCATTTCTAGAGTCAACATGCAAAAGATTCCCTGAACACAGCAACCTTGGGAAGGAAATAGCTTGAGGACTATCTTCTGATTATAAAATGGCCAGGAAACTTTCTTCCTTTGTGATAGGTAGGTCTGCTATAATGTGTTGACTTAGTTTTAAATATCAGTGACTATAAAGTCAGAAGATTTTCTATGCAGCTAACTTACTAGTAAAATTAGATACAGTATGAGTAACATCTTTCAATATCAAATTAAATTAGAGCCAGCTACAATTTGTTGGGAGATGTATGCCACTAAAACAAAAATGTTTTAAAGATAATACATATTTTATAATGCACCTTTATTCTAATTGGCAATGGATGGTAATTTTAATGTTCTAGCTTAAGCTTGGTAGAAAGGAAAGAATGATTTCAAATTGATACAAACTCTGTTTCTCAAGGAAGTCAAAGTAAAAGTGTAGTGTAATTTTTTTTTCCTTAAGCATTTGCTCAAAATCTTGGTGGAGATAAAATCACCTTTAATTTCCAAGGTAGGATTTGCTGTTTGGACTGAATGTGATAGTTCTGTTTCCCTGAGGCTTGGGACCACTGTGGGTGAGTCTTGCTTGAAGAGTTACGTGTGGCAGCCAAGTCTCACTTGGCCTTCTTGACAGGCCTCCATAAAGCTCAAACCTGGGTGGCAGTGGGGGGTGGGAGAAGGAGTGCAAAATTTTGAGCCAGGTCAACAAGCTGCCCAATTGGGGTGAGGTGTAGGAGCAGTGGTGCACTCATTCATTTTTAACAACTTGATCAGGGAAGAGGAAGCCCTAATTTGTCACATTTGCCAATGCCTGTTGTGTAAATACTCCCACCTTGGTGGAGTGGTTTAACAATTTAGAACAAATGATCATATCAAGCATCTTTTCTGACCACAATGGTATAAAACTTGATTGTGATTGCATGAAGAAACCTGGAAAATTCACAGATATGTGAATATTAATCAGTATGCTACTGAACAACCAGTGGATCAAAGAAGAAATCAAATTTATTAAGACTTGTTTTTTTTGCCTAACATTATCTGTCTTGGAAAAATGTTCTATTTGTACTTGAGAAAAATGCATATTCTACTTCTTTGGGATGGAATATTCTGTAAATTTCTGTTAAGACCATCTGGTCTAATGTGTCATTTAATGCTAATGTTTCCTTAATGATTTTCCATCTGGATGATCTATCATTATTAAAGTCCCCTGCTATTACTGTATTACTGTTTATGTCTCCCATTAGGTGTGTTAATATTTGCTTTATATATTTATATTTATATATTTATTTATATGTATATTTATATATTTAGGTAATCTTATTTTTTTCTCTTTGAACCTTCATACTAGCTCATAAGTGATTAATCTACTACCTTGACTATATATTTACCTTTCCAGTGAGATTTATTATTCATTTGTTTTCATTACTAATTCATGCTCCTTGTTTCAGTTTTTAGTCCCTTTAACACTTCTTTTAACACTGATCTAATGGTGATGAACTTCTTTAACTTTTGTGTTTCTGTAAAACTCTATCTCTTTTTCAAGTTTGAATGATAACTTTGCTGGGTAGAACATTCTTGGTTGGAAGTTCTTTTTCTTTTGGTGCTTTGAATGTATCATTCCACTTCCTTCTGGTCTGCAGTTTCTGATAAAAATTCTGCTTTCCATGTCTGGTACCGTGGTTCATAATGCCAGTACCCCCGGCATTTATGGTTGCCATCCAGGTGATACCTCTTGATTCTCTGGCTCTGGTGACTGCAGGGGCTTGCTTTTCTGGGTCTCATGGGACTGTGGCAACCAGTCAGACAGTTCTTGCTAGGCTACCACCTGCAGGACACTGACCAGTGAACTGAAGCCTTTCTGTGTACGTAAAAAGTGTTCTTTTATTGCTTCTTTTGATATTCTTTCCTTGTCTATAACTTTTGACACTTTAACTATAATATGTCTTGATATGGATTTCATTAGGTTCCTCTTTTTTGGAAGTCTCCAGGCATTTTGGATCTGTATATTTGTTTCATTCTCTGGGTTAGGGAAGTTTTTAGCCATTATTATTACTTTTTTTTTTAAATAAGATTTCTGCCCATTGAGGTGCCTGGGTGGCTCAGTGGGTTAAGCCTCTGCCTTCAGCTCAGCTGATGACCTCAGGGTCCTGGGATTGAGCCCCACATTGGTCTCTTTGCTCAGCAGGAAGCCTGCTTCCCCCTCCTGCTCTGCCTTCCTCTCTGCCTACTTGTGATCTCTCGCTCTGTGTCAAATAAATAAATAAAATATTTTTTTTTTTTTAAAGATTTCTGCCCCTTTCTCTCTTTTTCTTCTGGGAGCCAAATGATATGAACAGAAGTCCATGTAATATTGTTTCATTGTTCCCTTAAGCTATGTTCCCCTTTTTTTTTAATCCTTTATTCTTTTTGCTGCTCTGATTGGGTGAATTCCACTGCCTTGTCTCTGAGTTGAATGGTCCTTTCTTCTGCTTCTTCTAGACTGTTGTGGAACCCCTCTAGTATATTTTTCACTCCAGTTATTGTATTCTACAGCCCTGTGACTTCCATTTAGTACTTTCTTATATTTTCTCTATTTTTGAAGTTTTTCCTATGCCTATCCATTCTTCTCCCCAGTTCTTTGAGCATCTTTATGACCATTACTTTCAACTCTTTAACAGGTAAGTTACTTATCTCCATTTTTTTTAAGTTGTTTTTTTTTTTTTAGATTTTGTTTTTCTTTCATGTGGAACATATTCTTCTGTTTCTTAGTTTTGCTTGAGCAGCATGGTTTCCATAAAGTAGATGAAACAACCCCCTCGCCCAGTCTAAAAGGAGTTGACAGTGTAGGATATGAACCTTGTGACTCAGCCCTGCCCCAGCTCTTGGTTGTATCTCAAACCTTTGTGCTTTTCCAAGCAGACTATTATAGTTTTCATAACCTCTAGCAGTTAAGTATGTGCCAGTACTTGTCAGCATCCCAAAGGGGAGGATCTCAGTGCCTAGGTTCTCACTGGAAGCCAGAACCTCAGACATCAACTTTTTAAAGTATACCAATGTATAAGGTTCTGTGGTACTGTAAGCCTAAGCCACCAGAATCAGGTGATCTGGAGGTTTCCTAGGTATGGCAGTAGCAAAAATCAAAGCCCCAGAGGAATGTAGACCTCTTTTCTGGATGACACAGTCAAGCTAGGGCAAAACACAGAGAGAGCGCCAAGATGATGTCCACAGCCTACATTCTATGAAAGCCATCTCCATAGGCCATAAGTATGTGCCAAGTCTGAAGCCTGCCCCTCAGCCTGTAGCTCCAGGACAAGCAAAGAGCCCTCCTTCACAGAAAGGCTTCAGTTCACTGGTCAGTGTCCTGCAGGTGGTAGCCTGGCAAGAACTGTCTGACTGGTTGCCACAGTCCCATGAGACCCAGAAAAGCAAGCCCCTGCAGTCACCAGAGCCAGAGAATCAAGAGGTATCACCTGGATGGCAACCATAAATGCCGGGGGTACTGGCATTATGAACCACGGTACCAGACATGGAAAGTTCCCCTCCCAAAGATGCTGGCACTCTGGAGCACTGCGAAGTATGAGTATGAGGACAGCACCCTGCCCTCAAGGACTCTGGAAAGGATTACTGTCAGCCCCCAGGTACATGTTCAGTTAGAAGCCTGCCTCTCAGGCCACAGTTACAATGATTAGCTATTAGGTCTCCCTCACTAATGTCCAGGCTCCTGGGCCTGTTGGCTCTTGTTGTGTCCTGAGGATAGACACTGCTTAAAATTTTTTTTCTGTTGGTTAGAGACCTGTGGGATCTGTGAGTGAACCCACTGGTCACCAGAGCTAGGTCATGTAAAGGTCGCCCCA
This sequence comes from Lontra canadensis, assembly GCF_010015895.1. NCBI lineage: Eukaryota > Metazoa > Chordata > Mammalia > Carnivora > Mustelidae > Lontra > Lontra canadensis. The sequence goes on from NW_022631066.1 coordinate 7,475,056, forward strand.
ACAGCAATCACAACTATTGGGGTTCCAGACAGGGATAGGAGCTCCTTTCTGGCTGACCCTTGTTATTACCGACCCATAAAACCAGGACTGTAAGTTCCCCTGGCTTCTAGAGCTGGGAAGTCAAGGTCATAGCTGCAGAAATCAGGGCACCAGATGTATGAAAGCTCCTTCTGGGATATACTGCTGCTCTGGAGCACAGCAGAGGGAACATCAAGATGGCATCCATCAATCTCCTGGAGAATAGTCCTGCAGGCTCGAGATGTGTGTGTTCGACAAGTTGCCTGCCTCCTTAGGCCAGTGCTTTATATATGTCAGTGAGCCTCCTTCCATTTAGGTCTGGGGCACTCAGCTGCCATTGAGCTGGGTCCTGGGGTGGGTGAGTCAAGGCCACAAGCACTGGAAGAACAGTTTCTCCGGTTGCTTCTACCTTGTGGGTCTTGGGACAGGAGCCCCACTGTTTTTCAAAGTTAGATGTTTTAAAGACTCATCTGTGAAGGGCATGTCTTGAAAGCTGAAATGCAGCACATGGGCTTCAAAACTGCCCCTCAGGGAGAATCTCTGGGTTTGGAGTTCCCTGCTAGTGTGGGTCACTGCATTGGGGATGGGGTTTATGGTGAGATTGTGCCCCAGCCTTTCCTACTTACTTTGATGTGGTTTCCCTCTTGTTTGCTCAGTGTGTAATTGTTGTTGTTGGTGGTGGTGGTTTAAAGATTCCATCTATCTATTAGAAAGGGCTGGGGGAGAGAAAGCACAAGCAGGGGGAGGGGAAGAGGGAGAAACAGGCTCTCGCCCTGAGCAGGGAGCCTGATGCAGGGCTTTATCCTCTGGAATTACCACCGAGATGAAGCCAGACACCCAATAGACTGAGCTACCCAGGCACCCCACAATGTGTAGTTGTAACTCAGCCAGGCTTTAGTTTAGTTTAGTTTTGTTTTGTTTTAAGAGGAAATTGTTGCATTTATAGCTGTGGACTCTGTGTCCAAGCTAAGTTCAGGATCTTTCTGTGTCACCACCTTGAACCAGAACTGTTCTATATTTTAACTCCACCATCAAAGCTAGCCATGTTGCATCTCTCCGAACACTTTTCTGTGGTTACTTACATCTCCCTCTGATTCTGACCTCTATTTCTTCTTGAGCAAGTTTTTGTAGTTTGTGTCTTTCAAGAAGTATGTCCATTGTGTCTAAGTTGTCAAAATTTTTGGCATAAAGTTGTTATTATCCTTTTATGTCTGTAGGACTGCAGTGTTGCAGTCTCCAACATTGTTCTCATCTTGGTCATTTGTGTCTGTTTTTCACCTGAGCAATGTGACAGTAAGTTTGTCAACTTTATTTTTAAAACAAAACAGCTTTTGATTTCATTCATTTCTTTCTCTTATCAATTCCTGCTCATACCCTATTTTTTTCATGGTAATATTTCTTGCTCAGAAAACTACTTAGTCTGATATGAGTATAGACAGTATAGCTTTGTATTAATTAGTTCTACTATGGTATATCTCTTCTCACCTTTTTACTTTTAACCTGTTTACACATATGAAATGCTTATTTTGTAAATAATATGTGATTGGTTCCTGCTTATTTAAAATCCAAGGTAACATTCTCTGCCTTTTGTATGTTTACATTATTTACACTTAATGAGATTATTCATTTGGCTGGGTTTAAATCTACCATTGTGTTATTTGTTTTCTGTTTGCCTGCTCTTTGTTCCTTTTCCTTTTCTACCCTTCTTTTTTTTTAATTTATTTTTTATTTTTATTTTTTATAAACATATAATATATTTTTATCCCCAGGGGTACAAGTCTGTGAATCGCCAGGTTTATAAACTTCACAGCACTCACCCCAGCACATACCCTCCCCAATTGTCCATAACCCCACCCCCCTCTCCCAACCCCCCTCCCCTCAGCAACCCTCCGTTTGTTTCGTGAGACTACGAGTCACTTATGGTTTGTCTCCCTCCCAATCCCATCTTGTTTCATTTATTCTTCTCCTACCCCCTTAACCCCCCATGTTGCATCTCCACTTCCTCATATCAGGGAGATCATATGATAGTTGTCTTTCTCCGATTGACTTACTTCGCTAAGGATGATACCCTCTAGTTCCATCCACATCGTGGCAAATGGCTCCACCCTTCTTTTGAATGAGCATTTTATGGTTACATCCTCACTCTTTATGGCTTTGTTTTTACTAATTGCTTTAAGTGAGCAGTACAGTTTTGCCTTAAACAAAATGGGTTTGAACTGCATGGGTCCACTTATACGTGGGTTTTTTTTAAAGTACTGTAAATGTATTTTCTCTTCCTTATGACTTCTGAATAACTGTGTCTTTTCTCTAGCTTACCTTATTGTAAGAATACAGTATATCATACATATAAGTTGACATACAAAATATATGCTAATTGGCTATTTATGTTATTGGTGAAGTTTCTGGTCAATAGTAGCCTATTGGTAATTAAATTTTTTCAGAGTCAAAAGTTATATATAGATTTTTGACTGCACAGGGGGTCAAGACCACTAACCCCTGTGTTGTTTAAAGGTCAACTGTATATGTCTTCTTGTCATCACAATCTGCTTTCAAAGTGATTTATATCATTCTCCTCTCTGGCCTTTGTTCTATGGTTGTCAGGCATTGATTTCTACATATGCTATAAACTCCCCAATATATTATTATTATACTTACTTTAAACAGTCAATTATTTATTTGAGATGTAGAAAAAAAAAAGAAAAGTTATTTTGTATATTTACATATTTACCACTTCTAGTGTTCATTATTTTGTATCTAGCCAGATGTACTTTGGTTTCCTTTTTCTTCCATCTAAAGGACTCTGTTAGCATTCCTTCTACTGCAGGTTGGCTGGTATGAATCCTTTCAGCCTTTGTATGTCTGAAAAAGTTCCTGTTTACCCTCATTTTTTGAAAGGTTTGATGACTGTAGAAATCTAGGCTGACAATCCCCTAAATGATGTTCTTTATTTTAATCGTATCTTCTGATTTCCATTGTTTCTGACAAGTCTAACATAATCTTGCTTTGTTTCTATGTATGTAATATGTTTCTTTTCTCTACTTTTTTTTAGAAGATTTATTTATTTGGGAGAGAGAGAGAGAGAAAGAGTGAACATGAGCTGGGTGGGGAGGGCAGAGGGAGAGGGAAAAACGGACTCCCTACTTAGCAGGGAGCCCTACGTGGGGCTTGATCCCAGGATCCCGGGATCATGACTTGAGCCTAAGATCAGACACTTAACTGACTTAGCCACCAGGCACCCCTCTTTTCTCTAACTACTTTTAAGATTTTCTCTTTATCACTGGCTTAAAGAAATTTTATTATTGTTTGTCTTGATTAGTTTTTTAAAATATTTATTTATGTATGTATTTAGAGAGCAGACTTGCACAAGTAGGGGGTACAGAGGAAGAGGGAGAGGGAGAGAAATCCTCAAGCAGACTCCCCACTGAACATGGAGTTCTATTCGGGGCTTGATCTCCCCACCCTGAGATTATGACCTGAGCAAAAATCATGAGTCCAGGTGCTTAACTGACTGAGTTACCCAGGCATCCCTAGTCTTTTTTTTTTTTTCTCCTAAACATCTCTTGTATTTTCAGTTTGTTGAGCTTTTTGGATTTGTGGGTTTATAGTTCTCATTTGGAAAATTTGCTACCATAATTTTCTGAAAAAGTCTTTTCTTTCTATGTTCAAATTTTTTCATATATTAGGGCATTCAGGATTGTCTCACAGCTTTGTGATTGTAACTTTTACACTCAATCTCTTCTTTCATGTCTCATTTTCAAAAGTTTCTACTTCTCTGTCTCTACTTCTCTTTCTGTACTAATCTATCTTAGCTATATATCATGAGAAATTTAATCCTTTTCTGCCTAGTAAGTGGCATTTAAAGAAAACTTCAAACTCTGACACATTTTGTTTTTGGGAGATGATAGTAATTTCATACTTACTGTACTTTTTATGTTGTGTTTTATCCTGAAGACTTCAAATACTGTTACAATTCTCATTGATTTAATGAGAAGAATTTGTATTTGGCTTCTCTTTTTTCGATCTCTTTTTCATTGAGCTTTGTGAGGTAGCAATTCTTTTGTTACTTTGCCCGATAGACTGTGGTACACAGAGTATCCTGTTTTAAATATGATGAAATGACTAAAAACCATGCCATGGTGGAGATAAGACTCTACAGATAGGAGAGCACAGGCACCATGTCATAATTCTGCTGAAGAGCAGAAATTGAGAGAGCCTTAGGTAGCTTTCTGAATGTGTATTTCTTTTTCTTTCTTTCTTTCTTTCTTTCTTTCTTTTTTATTCTTTTTTCCCTGAGCTTAACACTGTCTTATAGAGTCTCTGGGTTTCTCCTACTGGAGACAGGTAATATTTACTCCAGCTAGGAAGTGTCACATTTAGACAAAGCTTTGGGGATAGAATATATAGATCTCTCAGGCTCCCTGGCATGCTAAGACAAGTCTCAGGACCCATGGGAATGAGGTAAATCTGTTAAGGTTGGAAGCCTGTATATGAGTAAAACTATTTTTAGCTTCTCCTGTGATTTTTTTTTGCTTGCTTCTCCTTTATTAAAAAACAGTCTTTCAAGATTTTCAGATTTTCTTAGCCGGGCCAACACCAGCCAAGGGAAAAAATATATGTATTTTTTTTATTTTTGGCAGCATCATTAAAGACAGAGATACCCAAAAGAAAGGTAAGCTTCAGAGGGAGAGGAGTTGCTTGATTGATGACCTTGCCCACCTATAACAAATACCTCTTCCAGAGTGAAGGTTTGGAGGCCCTGCATTTTGCTGGATGGAGACGGGGGAGTGGCTTCTTTTCTTTTCTTTTTTAAGATTTTATTTATTTATTTGACAGAGAGGGAGATCATAAGTAGGCAGATGCAGGCAGAGAGAGAGGGGGAAGCAGGCTCCCCTCTGAGCAGAAGCCTGATGCGGGGCTTGATCCCAGGACCCTGAGATCATGGCCTAAGCCAAAGGCAGAGGCTTAACCCACTGAACCACCCAGGTGCCCCTAGGGGTGGGGAGTGGTTTCTGACAGGATTTTTCATGGCCCTCTCCCTTCTCCACCCACCAGACATATTGCATCTGTAATGCAGAGCCTTCATCTCAAGTGGTAGACAACTAATGACTCAGATATTAATTTAAAGAAAATTTAAGGGTTTTTTTTCCCCACACAAAGGGTCCTTGTATTTCAGTTTATTTCTTATTATTTTTAAAATTTTTAAAAACTATTTTATGTATCTGAGAGAGATCAAATCACAAACTTTGGGGGTGAGGAGCAGCGGAGGAGGGAAAAGCAGACACCCCACTGAGCAGGGAGCCCTATGTAGGACTCAGTCCCAGGACCCTGGGATCATGACCTGAGCTGAAGGCAGGCAGATGCTTAACCAACTCAGCCATCCACGGGCCTCAACATTTGTATTAAAATGATAACCCTCCAAGACTAACGGCTTTTCTATGATTAAAGGAATTAATACTTACTAATGAAATTTCAGGTAGAAGGAGATTTACTGGGGACTGCGATCCTATGAAACTGTATTGCTGAGCCTATAGAATTTTTTATGCCACTATATATACATCTCTCTTAACTGAGCTTAATCTGTTTTTTTTTAGTGTACTATTCAGAATTAAAATTTAAGATGATTATTTTAGAGAAATTTTATCTGTATTTCCCAACATAAATCAATCAACTTAGAGTATACAAAATAATAAACTATATATTTATGGTAAACATCTATAAAATATATTTGTCAGTGAGTTATAGCGAAATGAAATGGTTATAAGATATGAATGGAAATTGAGGTGCTGTCATGGTTTATTTGTAATACTAGACTTGACTTATGATATGTGCAAATCACATGTTTCTAAAGCAACATAATAATTCTTTCCAAATTTATGTTCCTAGAGGAACATAAATGGGTATGATATTAACTTATTTCTACATTACCTTATTTCACAAAAGATTTAGAGAGCTAAAATGAGCAGATTGTCAAAATGCCCTTTAGGACACTTACATGTGTGTTTAGCAATATATGGGATCTCTGTTTTCTAATTTTGCTGACATTTCACTTTTAGGTATTTAGAGAGTGACTATCTTCAGATTATCAGAAATATACAGAGCTGTCCATGGAAACGACGAGAAGAAGAATATGAGAATTTTAGGTAAAGAATTTTTTCATAAGTATTATGAGATTTAAAGATGTCTTGTGTATTTGGGCTTTGCATGGGAAATAACATGTTGTTTGAAGGAAAATAGAAGGGGCCAGTTCACAATCAGATCGATTTTATCCTCAGACCCCCTCCTGAAGCACATGGCACTCCATCCCCATCTCTTATATAGAAATTTAATTCAGCTATTGGGATTCATTACAAAAATCTTAAGTTGAAAAAGGAAATTTTAGAGGACATTGCTTCTTTATACCATTTGTATTTGTTGTTTATTAATTTTGTAAATAAAATATGATTGAGTTTGGGACTGTTTGGAAAACATAGAGAGAAAATGTCATCCAAGATCCCATTGCTTCTGAACAAAAACTGTTCCTTCCTGTGTTTTCCCTCCCGGTGTTCCTTGTTGGCTTTTAAACAGCAGCCACATTCAAGCGTGGGAGTTGGCTACAGCTAATAATCTGGGGGGAGTCACCAGCCTGACAAGCCCAGGTTATGAGTTAATGATTATAGAGCTGTCCTGTCCTTGCATAATATGGGGCCCACCTGGACAGAAAGAAATTGTGTCCCAACACTGTGCTACAGGGGTGCATGGAAACTTTTCAGGGACCCCTTACTCCCAGTCATATAGTACAGTGGGACACACCGTGTGCTTGTCTCTGCGCTTGCGTGGTCTACGCTGCTCTGCTTCTCTTGGCCCGTGTTCTCATTCTTTGCTAGGCATGCAACACAGGTTTTGTCCAGTGCCGAGTTATTTTATGATGTTACAGTCCAGAAATATGTTTTTATCTTTACTGGTTCAGATTTTCAGACCTTAAGCCTTAAGTCTTTTGAAGACCTTCTTTTTTTTCAGATTTTATTTTTTATTTATTTATTTTTTTTAAATTTTTTATTTTTTATAAACATATAATGTATTTTTATCCCCAGGGGTACAGGTCTGTGAATCGCCAGGTTTACACACTTCACAGCACTCACCATAGCACATGCCCTCCCCAATGTCCATATCCCCACCCCCCCCCCCCACCCCCCCTCCCCCTAGCAACCCATAGTTTGTTTTGTGAGATTGAGTCACTTATGGTTTGTCTCCCTCCCAATCCCATCTTGTTTCATTTGAAGACCTTCTTAAAGAGCCTGCTATCCCGGGAGAGTATCTAAGAAGAATCTGCTCCTTGTGTTTCTTTCCTATGGGAAGGAGCTCTGATTTACACTGTGCTGCTGTGGCTCTGCCTGTCCCACTTTCAGTCACTTTATGCTCTGGTCATGGGACCAGCTGCCTTTTAATTCTGCTGCCAGTTTGAGAGGGGTTTGGTCTGGATCCCAGTGAGTGAAAGAGGAACCTCCTGACTGTGTTAGAGTTCACAGTGAGAATTTTCCCTCTGTCAAGTAGACTCATGGATATGTTAACTCCCTATAGGATACTATTAGGCATCTTTCCTAACTGACCTTTTAGGGTGAGGAGCAAGAAAAGGGATTCTTTTGTATTTAATTTCCAGGATATTTTATGTACATAGTCTGACATAGATGTAATGTTTTCCCTCAGAAGTCATAAATTCAAAACCTAATTTCCAATGGGCTGGTGTTCAGAGGTGGAGACTTTGAGAGGTGAGTATGTTATGAGGGCTGAGCCCTCATGAATGAGACTGATAACCTTGTAAGAGATCCCAGACTCCCCTCGTGCCCCTTCCACTATGTAAGGACACAGCAAGAGAGTGCCATCTAAGCTCCAGAAAGCAGGCTCTCACCAGACACCTAATCAGTCGGCACCTTGATCTTGGGCTTCCCAGCCTGCAGAAAATAAACTGTTGTTTATAGCGCTCCCGGTCAATACTGTTCTGTTATGGCAGCTCAGATGGACTAAGACACAGTCCCACTCATGACTAGACTTGAGAGATCCCTGTGACCGGGAGACTGAGTAGAAAGTTGCATAGGCAGTTGTAACTTAAATGATCCCAGGGTCAACAAGTGGCCAAAGAGTCTGGTTTAGAGAGGCTTTTCTACATGTGCAGAAGAGAGAAAAAGAGGAAGAGGGAGATACTGAAGTATTGAGCTACTAAAGACTAGTCCAAGATAATCAGCTAGAAAGCGTAATGTGTTGTGACGCCAATCACTGGAGTAGGGTTAAAGGATCTTCTCCTTCCGGCTGTGAAATCGCCTTAGCTCAGACCTCCTGCAAATAATACAAGGAAAACAAAGTATACTAAGTAAGCAAAATCTACTAAGCAAAGTGTACTGTTTGGGGGCACTGGCAAACTACCAAGGCAGGGAGAATTTTCAGGATTAAAATCCAGAAGAAGAAGGAAGCCAAGGGGGGTGAGCCCTGCATTTGAGGGTGCCTTTTCTCACAAGAAACTTGCTGAATGCAAAAGCATGGCCTGATAGGCGAGAGGCTGAGCAGAGCTTCCAGCAATCCCTAGAAAAGATGAGTTCTCTAAATGAGTAAAGCGCAGATTTGAATCATTTCCATCCTCAATTGGATTCAGATCCACCATAAGCCCAGATGTCTGATAGAAGCAAAAGCAGATCCTCTCTTGAAGAAGGTAACCTCCTTCTCAGCCTTACCTGATCTCTGCAAATGTTCACACAGCGTCTGGTTCAATTAAAAAAAAAATACAAAACTCTTTAAGGTTTTTTCTTTCCTTTTTTCCATTTTTTTCCTTTCTTTTTGTGATAAAAATCACAAATCCAAAGCTGCTTGAGAGTCAATGCTGCAAATTATGCTGCATAGAAGGAAAGGAAAAGTGAATTGGGAGAAATCGGAGGGGGAGACATACCATGAGAGACTGTGGACTCTGAGAAACAAATTGAGGGTTTTGGAGGGGAAGGGCGTGGGAGGTTGAGTGACCCTGGTGGTTGGTATTAAGGAGGGCACGTACTGCATGGAGTACTGAGTGTGGTGCATAAATAATGAATCTTGGAACACTGAGAAAAATAAAAAAATTTTTAAAAGCCATAGAGATGGATGATATGCAGAGAGAATAGCCATTTTCTCCTTAGTACCATCTCAGTATAAAAAATACATCAGTAACCACGATGATTACCATGGCCTATCTATCCCTCCAGGGCCAATTTCAGTAAATATCTGGGACTATAACACTTATTGTTTGTTGTCATGGAAGAGAACAGTCATGGTGACATTTATTTATTGACTTGAATATTTATTATATTAGAATGTTCTTTTTATGGGCATATTTGTGAACTAAATGGTGTACACCCTCAACAGAAGTCTGTGCAATTAAATAATAATAAACTCCCTACTTCCCTAAATTTTTACTAATACAGCTGGCTAAATCTGGGCAGTTTCTGGCTTATTTATAAAACTGGTAGTGTAGAAACATCTCCTATTATTAAAGATGGCAAATTCTCCATTTTCTTTATGTGAGCACTTTATACCAAGTTGAAGAAGAGCAAAATGTGACCCCTTAAAAGGTGATCATATCCTTTTAACAGGAATTACAAAAGATGCATTAAATTCTGCTGAAAATGAGCAAGTGAGTATATTCTAAATCCATCCCTGGCCTGATTGTTGAAACTCCCCACAGTTGACGCTGAGGGGCTATTGGGAAATTATAGGAACTCCTTTGGCCACATGATCTAAAAATAAAACCGCTTTTAAGAGTTATTTTCCTTAAATAAATACCACTTGCTAGCAGGAAGTTGAATTTTGTTTATCAACAAATATCTGTTTATGGTTTTACTATGTTAAAGCACAGTAGAACCCCTCAGTCTGGTATAGTGCAGGGCACAAAAGTAGAACCTCAATGAATATATTTCAAATGAATGGACGCCTTGAAGTACACAAGAAAAATACAAGGTTTTCTTACAAACCTCAAAGAAATTGTAGTCAGTTTGGAAAGACAAAAAATAAAACTATGAATACTTATAATTTAGTGTCCAAATAAGTGATTTATACAAATACTGTAATATATCAATGCACGGTCAGGGTGGGAAATAAAACTTCTTGAAACGTTTTGTGGAAAGAGATAGGATCTGAACTGTGACTTGGAGGATGAGTAGAAAGGAAGGGGTGATGGGGCCCAGTCAGTCAGTTTCAGGACCAGCTTCACTGGAGCAGGAAACATGTACTGAAGGGTACTTGGGTTAAAGGGAAGACCTGCGGGTAGATAGGGGTGAGCCTGAGACACACAGAGTTCTGATGATCTGACTAGAGTCCACAGATTTCCTGTAGATACCAGAACCCTGGGAGATATTCCCCTCAAGTGTATTACATGATGAATTTATTATTTTAGGGAATGTATCTGGTCAGAAAAATGGTATGTGGATTGGAGTCTTAGAAGGGAGTGATTAGACTGAAGAAAGACAGAGCAGTCAAGGGCTGACTGTAGAAAGGTACTATAAAATGACGAACAACTAGAACATCAGTGATCGCTATAAAAATATCAAGGAAGGGACCCTCGATTGTGAGCTCTGTGGCTGCATGGTGTGTCTTACTTATCTTTGTATCTCCAGTGCCCGTCACAAAGAGGGAACCCAATAAATCGATGCAGTAGACATAGGAGAATTGGCAGGGCTTGGTTGCTTATTGATTCCTAGGTTTCAAATGGAAGAAGAAAAACAGAATTGAAGAAAATATGAGATTTTGAGTCTGTTTGATTGGGATGATAGTAGTGCTAGTGAAAAGCAGACAGACTTCAGAGGGAAATTGCATTTGAGAAAAATAAGCCCACAGTGAGCAGGCTGTGTTCGAGCAGACACTGGGATGGACAGATGTAGAAGACATTACTATAAATGTTAAGAGAAATTAGACTCTCCTGAAGAAGAAAAGTGAGTGTAGCATAGAGCTGGCTTCTGTAAGAACTATGACCCTATATGGAAAGGAGTGCCATGATGTATTCAAAGTGCTAACAGGAAAAAATCTGCAGCCAAGAATATTCTATCCAGCAAAACTATCACTCAGAATAGAGGGAGAGATAGAGTTTCCCAAAGAAACAGAGTTAAAAGAATTCAGGACATTAAACTAACCTTACAAGAAATGGTAAAAGGGACTCTTTGAAAAGGAAAGAACACAAGCAAGAGTAAGGGAAGTAGGAAGCATAAAAGCAGTAAGAAGAACTATATCTATAACTATCAGTCAGGGGACTCACACAATAAAAAGATGTGAAGTATGACACTACATACCTAGTGTGGGGAGAGACAAGTAAGTGATCAGTTCAAACATAAGTGACCTTCAGCTTAATATAGATATAGACTGCTATGTACAGAACATGTTATATATAAACCAAATGGTAATCAGAAATCAAAAATGAGTAAGATATCAGCCCTTTGTCTGTAGTGTCATTTGTGAATATCTTCTCCCATTCCGTGTGTTGCCTCTTTGTTTTGTTGACTGTTTCCTTTGCTGTGCAAAAGTTTTTGATCTTGATGAAGTCCCCAAAGTTCATTTTCACTTTTGTTTCCTTTGCCTTTGGAGACATATCTTGAAAGAAGTTGCTGTGGTGAATGTTGAAGAGGTTACTGTCTATGTTCTCCTCTAGGATTTTGATAGATTCCTGCCTCACATTGGGGCCTTTCATCCATTTTGAGTTTATCTTTGTGTATAGTGTGAGAGAATGGTCGAGTTTCATTCTTCTACATGTAGCTGTCCAATTTTCCCAGCACCATTTATTGAAGAGATTGTCTTTTTTCCACTGTATACTTTTTCCTGCTTTGTTGAAGATTATTTGACCATAAAGTTGTGGGTCCATATCTGAACTCTCTACTCTGTTCCACTGGTCTATGTGTCTGTTTTTATGCCAATACCATGCTGTCTTGGTGATCACCGCTTTGTAGTAAAGCTTGAAATCAGGAAACATGATGTCCCCAGTTTTGTTTTTCTTTTTCAACATTACCATAGCAATTTGGGGTCTCTTCTGGTTCCATACAAATTTTAGGATTGTCTGTTCCAGCTCTTTGAGAAATGCTGGTGGAATTTTGATCAGAATGGCATTGAAAGTATAGATTGCTCTAGGCAGTATAGACATTTTAACAATGTTTATTCTTCTGATCCATGAGCATGTAATGGTCTTCCATCTTTTTGTGTCTTCTTCAATTTCTTTCATGAGTGCTCTGTAGTTCCTTGAGTACAGATTCTTTACCTCTTGGGTTAGGTTTATTCCCAGGTATCTTATGGTTCTTGATGCTATAGTAAATGGAATCAATTCTCTAATTTCCCTTTCTATATTTTCATTGTTAGTGTATAAGAAAGCAATTGATTTCCATACATTGATTTTGTGTCCTGCCACATTACTGAATTGTTGTATGAGTTCTAGTAGTTTGGGGGTGGAGTCTTTTGGGTTTTCCATATAAAGTATCATGTCATCTGCAAAGAAAGAGGGTTTGACTTCTTCATTGCCAATTTGAATACTTTTTATTTCTTTTTGTTGTCTGATTGCTGTTGCTAGGACTTCTAGTACTATGTTGAACAACAGTGGTGAGAGAAGGCATCCTTGTTGTGTTCCTGATCTCCAAGGGAAGTCTGTCAGCTTTTCCCCACTGAGAATGATATTTGCTGTGGGTTTTTCATAGATAGATTTTATGAAGTTGAGGAATGTTCCCTCTATCCCTATACTTTGAATCATTTTAATCAGGAACGGATGCTGTATCTTGTCAAATTCTTTTTCTGCATCAATTGAGAAGACCATGTGGTTCTTCTCTCTTCTCTTATTGATTTTTTCTGTCACATTGACTTATTTGCGAATGTTGAACCACCCTTGCATCCCATGGATAAATCCCATCTGGTCATGGTGGATAATCTTTTTAATGTACTGTTGGATCCTATTAGCTAGGATCTTGTTAAGAATCTTAGCATCCATATTCATCAGGGATATTGGTCTGAAATTCTCCTTTTTGGTGGGGTCTTTGCCTGGTTTGGGGATCAGGGTAATGTTGCAGATGTAGTGAAAAGAAGGGCCACCTGTACCCCAATGTTCATAGCAGCAATGGTCACAGTTGCCATACTGTGGAAAGAACCAAGATGCCCTTCAATGGATGAATGGATAAAGAAGATACGGTCCATATATACAATGGAGTATTATGCCTCCATCAGAAAGGATGAATACCCAACTTTTATATCAATGTGTATGGGACTGGAAGAGATTATGCTGAGTGAAATAAGTCAAGCAGAGAGAGTCAATTATCTTATGATTTCACTTACTTGTAGAGCATAAGGAATAACATGGAGGACTTTGGGAGATGGAGAGGAGAAGTGAGATGGGGGAAATCAGAGGGGGAGACAAACCATGAGAGACTGTGGACTCTGAGAAACAAACTGAGGTTTCGGGGGTGGGGGGGTGGTGAGGGGTTGGGTGAGCCTGGTGGCGGGTATTATGGAGGGCACATATTGCATGGAGCACTGGGTGTGGTGCATAAACAATGAATTTTCGAACACTGAAAAGAAATAAAATAAATTAGAATGGAAAAAAATGAGTAAGAGATATACAAAAAATAAAGAGAATGGGATCCAAGTATATCACTAAAGAAAGCCAACCATAAAGCAAGTAACAAAATGGCAATAAATACATACCTATCAGTACTTACTTTGAATATATGTGGACTAAACACTCCTATCAAAGGACAAAGGATAATGAAATAGGAAAACAAGACCTATCTATAATGCTGCCTACAAGAGACTCATTTCAGACCTAAAGACACAGGCACATTGAAAGTGAAGGGATGGGGAAGCATATATCATACAAATGGATTTGAAAAGAAAGCCAGGTTACCAATACTTACATCAGATAAAATGATTTTAAAACAAAGACTGTAACAAAAGACAAAGAAGGACACTATATAATCATTAAGGGGACAATCCAAAAAGAAGATATAACAGTTGTAAATATGTATGAACCCAACATGGGAGCACACAAATGCTTAAAACAGGTAGTAACAAACATAGAGGAAGTAATTGATAGTAATACAATAATAGTAGGGGACTTTAACACCCCACTTACATCAATGGACAGATAATCCAAACAAAATGAACAAGGAAACAGTGGCTTTAAAAGACATACTGGACCAGATGGGTTTAACAGATATATACAGAAGATGCCACCCTAAAACAGTAGATATACATTCTTTTCAAGTGCACATGGAACATTCTGCAGAAAAGATCACATATTAGGCCACAAAACAAACCTCATCAATTTCAAAAAAGATTGAAGTCACAATGTACATCTTTCCTGAGCACACTGCTATGAAACTAGAAATCAACCAAGATTAAATCTGGAAAGAGAACATATATATAGAGGCTAAGTAACGTGCTACTAAATAATGAATGGGTCAACCAAGAAATCAAAAAGGAAATAAAAAACACATGGACACAAATGAAAATGAAAACACAACAGTCCAAAATCTTTGGGATGCAGCAAAAACTGCTCTAAGAGGGAAGCTTATAGCACTACAGACCTACTTTAAGAAGCAAGAGAAATCTCAAACAATCTAACCTTACACCTAAAGGAGTTAGAAAAGGAACAACAAACAAAACCCAAAGGCAGTAGAAAAAGGAAGGAAATAATAAAAATAAAGCAGAAATACATGAAGTAGAAACTAAAACAAATGAACAAACAAAAAACCACACACACAGTAGAACAGATAAAAAAAACCAGGAGCTGGTTCTTTGAAAAGATCAACAAAACTGATAAACTTTTGGCCAGACTCATAAAATAAACAAACAAAAAGAAAGAGGAATCAAATAGACAAAATCAGAAACGAAAGAAGAGAAATAACTACCACACCACAAAAATACAAAGAATTGTAAGAATTTATGAAAAATTATATGCCAACAAATTAGACAATCTAGAATAATTGGATACATTTCTAGAAACATATAACCTCCCAAAATGGAATCAGAAGAAATAGAATATTTGAACAGACCAATTACCAACAATGAAATTGAATCAGTAATCAAAAAAGTCTGATAAATAAAAGTCCAGATAGCTTCACAGGTGAATTCTACTAAACATTTAAAGAAGAGTTAATACCTATTCTTCTTAAAGTATTCTAAAAAATAGAAGAGTAAGGAAAACTTCCAAATTCACTCTATGAGGCCAGCATTACCCTGATACCAAAATCAGTTAAAAACACTGAAAGCAAGAGAGAGAGAGAACCATAGGCCAATATCTCTGAGGAACACAGATGCAAAAATCAACAAAATGCTAGCAAACCAAATCCAACAATACATTTGAAAAAAAAGATCATTCATCACAATCAAGTGGGATTTATCCCTGGGTTACAAGGGTGGTTCAATATTTGCAAATCAATTAATGTGATATGATACATACATCAATAAGAGAAAGTATAAAAACCATATGATCACTTAAATAGATGAAGAAAAGCATGTGACAAAGTACTACATCCATTCATGATTTAAAAAAAAAGGCCTCAACAAAGTAGGTTTAGAGAGAATATGCCTCAACATAATAAAGGCCATGTATGAAAAACCCACAGAAGACATCATACTTGGTGGTAAAAAACTGAGAGCTTTCCTCCAAGGTCAGGAACAAGACAAGGATGTTCACTCTCACCATTTTTATTCAACATAGTACTAGAAGCTCTAGCTGCAGCAATCAGACAACAAAAAGAAATAAAACGTGGGGCACCTGGGTGGCTCAGTCATTAAGCATCTGCCTTCAGGTTGGGTTGTGATCCCAGGGGCCTGGGATCGAGCCCTGCATTGGAGCTTCTTGCTCAGCAAGAAGCCTGCTTCTCCCTCTCCCACTCTCCCTGCTTGTGTTCCTTCTGTCACTTTGTCTCTTTCTGTCAAATGACTAGATAAAAAAAAAAAAAACTTAAAAAAAATAATACAAGGCATCCAGATTTACTGATTTGGAAGAGGTAAAACTTTCACTGTTTGCAGATGACATGATACTATATATGGAAAATGCTGAAAACTCTACCAAAAAAACTACTAGAACTAGTAAACAAATTCAGTAAGGTCACAGGATACAAAACCAATGTATAAAGATCCATTGCATTGCTATACACTAATAAGCAATAGAAAGAGAAATTAAGAAGTTCCATGTACAGTTCCACTAAAAATAATAAGACACCTGGGAATAAACCTAACCAAAGAGGTAAAAGACCTCTACTCTGAAAACTATAAAACACTGATGAAAGAAATTGAAGATGACACAAGCAAATGGAAAGATATTCCATGTTCATGGATTGGAAGAACAACTATTTTTAAAATGTTTATACCACCCAAAGCAATCTACAGATTCAGTGCAATTCCTATCAAAATACCAAGAGCATTTTTTCACAGAACTAGGACAAATAATCCTAAAATTTATATGGAACCACAAAAGATCCTAAATAGCCAAAACAATCTTGAAAAAGGAAAACAAAGCTGGAGATATCATGATCCCAGATTTTAAAGTATACTACAAAGCTGTGGCAACTAAAACAGTAAGGTACTGGTATAAAGATAGATACACACATCAATGGAACAAGATGGAAAGACCAGAAATGAATTCACAACTATATGGTCAGTTCATCTTGGACAAAAGGGACAAGAATATGCATGGGAAAAAGTCTCTTCAACAAATGGTATTGGATAAACTGGACAGCTACATGCATGAACTGAATGAATGAAAGAATGAGTGACTGAAACTGAAAGAATGAACTGAACTACTTTCTTACACCACCCACAAAAATAAACTGAAAATGGACTAAAGACCTAACTGTGAGACCTGAAACCATAAAATTCCTAGAGGAGAACACAGGCGGTAATCTGTTTGACAGTTAATAACTGTCAACTTCACAACTTTTTTTTGGATATTGTTTCCTGAGGCAAAGGAAACAAAATAAAAATAAACTATTGGGACCTCAACAAAATAAAAAGCTTGTGCACAGGAAAGTAAATAATCAACAAAACTAAAAGGCAGCCTACAGAATGGGAGAAGATATTTGCAAATCACATATTCAGTAAAGGGTTAGTATCCAAATTATATAAAGAACTGATACAACTCAACACCCTCCAAAAATGAATGATCCGAATGAAAACGGGCTGAAGACATGGATAGACGTTTCTCCAAAGAAGAGCTGGAGAGGGCCACAGACATATGAAAAGATGCTCCACATCACTCACCGTCAGGGAAATGCAAATCAAAACCACAATGACCTATCACCTCACACCTGCCAAAATGGCAAAAATGAAAAACACAACAAGATGTGGAGAAATAAAAAGGAACTCTCCCACCTTTGGTGGGAATCCAACCTATTGTAGCCACTGTGGAATACAGTAAAGAGGTTCCTCAAAAAGTTAAAAATAGAACTACCTCACGATCCAGTAATGACACCAAAGAATGTGAAAACACTAATTCCAAAGGGTATATACAACCCTATGTTTAGTGCAGTGTTCTTTACAATAGCCAAATTATGGAAACAACTCAAGTCTCCGTCAACTGATGAATTGATGAAGAAGAGGTGGGACTATTATTCATTATAAAAAATAATGGAATCTTGCCATTTGTACCAACATGGGTGGAGCTAGAGAGTGTAATGCTAAGGGAAGTAAGTCAGAGAAAGACAAATACCACATGACTTCACTCAGATGTGGAATTTAAGAAGCAAAACAAAGGGGAAAAAGACAATCACCCATGGGGTGCCTGGGTGGTTCAGTGGGTTTAGCCTCTGCCTTCAGCTCAGGTCATGATCTCAGGGTCCTGGGATCAAGCCCCACATCGGGCTCTCTGCTCAGCAGGGAGCCTTTCCCCCACCCCCACTCCTGTCTCTCTGCCTACTTGTGATCTCTCTCTCTGTGTCAAATAAATAAATAAAATCTTAAAAAATGACAACCACCCACACGACTCTTAACTATAGAGAATAAACTGATAATTACCAAATGGGGAGGCAAGGGAGGGCAGCGAGTGAAATAGGTGGTGAGGATTAAGGAGGAAATTTATTGTGAGGAGCAGTGAGTAATGTATAGCATTATTGAGTCATTATGTTGTACATCCAAAATGAATATAATACTGTATTTTAACTATATTGGATTTTAAAACTTAATAAAAAAAATGTGGCCCTTGAAAAGCCTAATTTCTCAGCATCCCCCCAACCCAGCTCACTTGCTGGTGTTTTTCCTCTTTTTACCAATTTCTAAACCTTTTTTCACTCAGCTCTTCATCTTGAGTCCAAGAACTTGTAACCTCAGGCTCGAGTCCCGAGCTTCTCTCTTTCTTAGAAAAAGATCTGAGGTCCACGTGAGTGGTTCTATGAAGTTCTGAAACTGTATCTGAAATTTTGTGCATGTTTCCAGGAAAAAAAGATCCCTGATTTCCATCTGCTTCTCAAGGAGTCTAGGGCCCCCAGAATGGACAACAGTATTTCTAAGACCACTTCCAGACCTGAGGCTCTCTTTGCTTTGGGATTGTATTGCTTGTTTCATCTTCTCTGTAAGTGTGATGACCATAAGCTTCGGTGTGGCCCTAGCTCAGGTGTATCCCTTCCTGTCATGTGGACGTTCTCAGTTTCAGTTATGAACTGGCATTTCGGCAAGATCCTAGTGGAACCTAAAGAAAGCTTTCCTAAGCAAGAGTTGAGGATGTCTTACCTTCTCTCTTTCTTTTGATGTCTAATTTCATTTATACATAGCTGTACAAAGAATGTTGAACTGTCTGCCTTCTCCTTTTAAAATCAGCAGCCAATACACATATAATAAATTTGTGGAAACTCGAACCTGGATTTCAGTTTGAGGAATTACTGCTCTTCACATTCTCTCCCTGGCATTTTTAGAGACTGATGAATAATCATGTCTTTCGGCAGGATACTCATGAATTTGAGACTCATACCAACATGCTTAAATCTAAATTAAACACGATAATATGAAATGCTCTCTACTCCTCTTTCTCTACTTCCTCTTCTTCACCCTTGAAAACTCCTTTGCAAAGCTCTGGAAACTTTTGGTAGGCAAGTTTTATCCCAGCAGAAGACATTTGAGCTTCAGTAATTAGTCTTAGATTCCCTGGGAGCTGGCATGGGAATTACTGCATTAGCTTTCATGAATTGTCTTCTTACTTCAAAGAACTGTATTCATTTGTGTAATCAATTATGGAAAACTAAGAGGTAGACAAAGCAACAGTCCTGAATTTTCATTTTACTTCCCTTTTTTTCCCTGTAAAAACTCATGCTATTATTTGCTGTGATTTTGTTTTTAGTTTCTTTCGGATCCTCTAATACCCTTTGATTTCTTTAAACATCCCTGGGTTTCACGGATGTGAGTTTGGAGCCAAAATGACTGAATATTATCAGTCACATATTTACTGAAAATTAAGTGGCTGAAAACAGTGCTATTAATGTAAAGGTACATGTTTATTTTAAGACTGATGCAATGAGATGCCTTTCAAATTATGTGTAAAACAGGTATTTTGTGTCTGATTACTTTGTTACAGATAACTATCACATGGTAGCAATTTTCTTAAATCTGGAATTATCCCCTCCGGTTTGATTAGATTAAAATTTCTTGAAAGTTACTCCTTTGTTTTTCTTGTGTGGGATACATAAGAAAAGGTTCCAGTGTTGTATCAGTAGATTTATTGAGTTTTCTAAAATATCAGCCAATGTGTTGCTTTTGTTTTTATTAGAGTTCCTTGGACAAAAATAGAACAATGAACAAAATTAACTTACACACCTTCTATCACATATGTTAATATTCTTTTCTTACTACACGATAATTACATGACTGAAACAGTGCTATTTAAAGATTCAGTTTTGGGGCGCCTGGGTGACTCAGTCAGTTAAGCATCTAACTTTGGCTTGGGTCATGGTCCCAGGGTCCTTGGATCGAGCCTCTCATTGGACTCCCTGCTCAGTGGAGAGCCTGGTTCTCCTCCCTCTGCTGCTCCCTCTGCTTGTGCTCTCAATCTCTCTCACTGTGTCTCTCTGTTAAATAAATAAACAAAATCTTTAAAAAAATAAAAATAAAGATTCAGTTTTGTGAAAGGATATAAATTTTCAGATAAATAAATGGATAGGGTGCCTGGGTGGCTCAGTCATTAAGTCACTCAGTCACTTAATTAAGGTGGCTCAGGTCATGAACCTGGGATCCTGGGATCGAGCCCCACATTGGGCTCCCTGCTTCTCCCTCTCCCACTCCCCCTGCTTGTGTTTCCTCTCTGGCTGTCTCTCGCTGTCAAATAAATAAAAATCTTAAAAAAAAAGATGGATAAATTAATCAATGTTTTTTGAGATATCATAGGACTGAGCAACCAGACAGTTTCAGCAACAAAGCTTCCAGCTAATTTCTGAAATATTTCTCCAAAAGCAGTGCTTAATGTTTGATTTTGGTCAGTATGTCCTGAGCTTACACTTTTTTCCATCCCCATTTAGTCTTTTTTTTTTTTTTTTAACTAAATGTTATTTTATCCCAGGCATTTTGTTTTGTAGCGCAAATTTCTTGGAGAGAAGCAGGAGCCTTCTCTATTAGGGGGTTCTTTTCATTATACAAAACCATGTTCATTTTTCCGAGCCACTATTCCCCTCCTCGTGTCCCTCAAATATGTGCTGTTTATAATTTATACAGGGTGACTGTGAGGACACCTCAAAGCCATACATTTTTTTTTTTTTAATTTAAGAAGATGTATGTACTTTATGATAGGTGTTTTGGGTCAGTTGTCAGATTGAAAAAGCTTCTTTTCCTCGTTTCCTCTGCATTGGGAACATTTTTCACTGTTAATATCCTGTCATAGCATCTTCTGTTTGTCATGCCATAAGCATGCCCGCGCATTTAGAGTAGCCACAAAAACCACACTGTGTCATTATGCCTGCCGTATTTAATAACAGAAACTGGCTCTTGGACATTTAGGGAGTAGCTCCTGTCTTAGTTTTCAGAATATAAACCTTGCCATAAAAATGCATCAAACCCACATAAGATTCACTGATTCTTCTATATTTTACTTCAAAACTTATCTTTCAAATTGTACTCAATATCAACCATATCGCTTTATGAACCCAAGTCAGATAAGTGTCTTTTTAGACTGGGCTGCCTTTCAAAGCCTCTGTTCCCTATTGCACTGCTTACACTCTCTTGGCTGTTTCTTTACATTGTTGAAACTCTGGTCTAATGACCCAGTGTTTCCACAGACCTCCTACACTTCTGAGTTTCAGTTGTCTTCCTGTCCTTCGCTTTGGTAATCATATTCTTTTATATTTCATCTTACCTTGGTTTGGTTCTTATATTTTCAAATACATGGGCTGGTCTTTCATCAGCTTAAACATATCCGTGCACAGTTGTTAAGAGAAAAACCCAGTCATCTGAGTTGCCGATTGAATTTCATCTTTATTCTCTTCCTTAGCCTGAGACTCATGCTGATCCCATATTGAACACTGGATCACATATCCTATCGGCTTTTTCTCTGGCTACTGAGTTATGGAACAGCACTTTGAGAGGGTTGAGGTAGAGTTGGGATGGACCTTTAGCAAAATGGCCAAGTATGGGAAGCATTCATTCATTTTACATTTCATATGTATTTAAGAATGTATTGAACCTCCTCTCTGCGTCAATGGCCCGGGTTTCCCCCTACCCCTCCCTTTTCTGATATACTGTAAAGCTTCTCTCTTGCTTCTCAACAGGGCCTCCGGGGTTCAGACGCACTATACAATAGCAAGTTTCCATGTCCCCAGATCACTTCTCCCTCGTCCTTCCTCAAAACTCCAGTTTCTCTGTGTGAGATTGCCACTGAAATGTCATGTGCTAATTCATGTTAAGATGTGAAGGATTACTGGACAGGCTTTTCTGAACCCCTTGCCTTCTATTCTGTATCTAACTGGATTCGTTAAGGACGACCACCGATGTCTGATTTTTCTAATTCCAAATGTAGAGACCATTGTGCTTTTCTCACTGTGTAGGAGAGCTGGGGATTTGAAGGCAAAACTCCTCTGAGAGTAGTGTCCATCTAAACGAGGGGAAGCTATCAGTACCCCCATCATACTTTTAAGTCTGATAATCACACCGACTCATGGCAGATACCTTCTGGGCTTCTGGAATTTCTCCCAGTGTTCCAGGCAGCTAGTTCAATCTCATGGATAGCTCTATTTTAATTCCCATGTAGACATGTTGCTAAAAAGGACTGTCCATTTGAAGCTCTTAATTCTTCTGATCTGCTGGGGCTGAAATGGAATATTTTAATGCCTTTGGAAGCCCTGTAAATCACTAGAATCCTTAGATCATTGTATTTTTAATGATACAAACTATTCTTTTGGTTTGAAACCTACATTCATTGTGAGCCTAAATCTACATTCATTGTGATTCTAAAATCACAGGATTTTAGTGGGCCATCTCGATTTTATTTTTTGTTTCCCTTCTGATACAAAGACTCTTTCTCCTCCAAACCCTGAAAAGCGTGGTCTGTACTTGATCTGTGTTCCACCCACCTATTTAAGTACCCCGTCTCACCTGTGGTCAACAGCAACCCCACACTGCTAAACCCAGAGGGCATTTTCCATTCCCATTTTGTTTGACCTCTCAGCTCTTACCAATATTCTGACATTCCAGACCATTTCTGGTTCCTTGAAAGATTTTCATATTTGATTTCTTTGCCACTCCATTTGTTGTCTCAACACCTTCCTCCTCATCCCCCTACCAATCCATCCTCAACTCCTGATTGTATTTTAGGAATCTCTCTCTAGAATGTGGGCACCCCTTCTGGCCGATGCATTGTCCGATGCATTGCAGCACTGTCCGTGGCTTCATCATTGCCCCTCCTGGGTACTGCTCCCGTGACCTGCACCCTGGTCATCATGCACCTACCAGTGTCCTTCTCACACACTCTCAACACAAGAGCCAGATGGAGTCTTTTTTTTTTTTAATTTTATTTTTTATAAACATATATTTTTATCCCCAGGGGTACAGGTCTGTGAATCGCCAGGTTAACACACTTCACAGCACTCACAATAGCACATACCCTCCCCAATGTCCATAACCCCACCCCCCCTCCCAATCCCCCTCCCCGCATCAACCCTCAGTTTGTTTTGTGAGATTAAGAGTCACTTATGGTTTGTCTCCCTCCCAATCCCATCTTGTTTCATTTATTCTTCTCCTACCCCCTTGCCATTTGCGACGACGTGGATGGAACTAGAGGGTATCATGCTTAGCGAAATAAGCCAGTCGGAGAAAGACAACTATCATATGATCTCCCTGATATGAGGGAGAGGAAATGCAACATGGGGGGTTAAGGGGGTAGCAGATGGAGTTTTTTAAATGGGAGTAGGGTCTGTGGTCACAACTGGCTTCTGCCACACCCACCACTGCCCCAGCCAGTTTGGAATGTGTTGGTGATTTTTTTTATTGCTTTCAGAGCAAAAACTGAACTCTCTCAAGGCCCTGTGTTGCTGGACCATGACCCAGTCCTCCAGCCGCACTACACACCATATTCCTTCTGACCCATTTTGTTCCACTTTCGTTAGTCTTTTACTACCTCACACGTATCTTCAGCCAGAGTCCTTCCAGCGCCATCCCTTCTGCCTCCCCTGCCTCCCCCAGTTAATGTGTACTCATCTTTCAGATTCCCCCATCTGTCATCCCTTCCTTGGCAAGATCCTTCCCTGAACAAGCTGATGAGGTCATTGCTGCTGTCAGTCCTATAATGCATTCTCCATAGCACTGATCCCAAGTAGGAGTTTCTATTTTGTGTGTATGTGATTACTTTGTAGACCTGGCTAATCTGGCATCCGTGTATTTTATAAAGTGCAAAATAATGATCCGAAAATATTTTCATCAGGAGGAACCACGAAGCTTTCTAGATGGTTCTAAAAATGGGTCAAGGCTCAGTACAGGAAGTAGGGGTTGAAAAGTGTCATCAGGTTTCTGAGCTCAGAAACACATGCTCCGTGTCGGGCTCGCTCCATGCATCTTATCATTGACCTTCCCTGTTTGTTTCCCATAGCCTTTCATTTTATTTTAAATCTGGTCTCCCCTGTGAATGGCTGATTTCCCACTAGAATATCTTTTTTTTTTTTTTAAGATTTTATTTATTTGACAGAGAAGCACAGCGAGAGAAGGAACACAAGCAGGGAGAGTGGGAGAGGGAGAAGCAGGCTTCCTGCTGGGCCGGGAGCCTCATGGAGGGCTCCATCCCAGGACCCTGGGATCATGCCCTGAGCCTAAGGCAGACACTTAAGGACTGAGCCACCAAGGCGCACCCCCCGTCACTAGACTATCTTAAAGGCACCTTGACAGGAGGCATTAGACCCATTTGTTTTTTGAGAGATCAGCTCTGTCACTCTTAGGCTGAGCCCTTTCTCCCAGCCAGCCTCTTTATCAGAAAAGGAGAAAAGGAGAAAAAGGAGAAAAGGAAGAAGAAAATACCTTCCTCTGTGAGTTTTGATGACTATCCAATATGCAAAATACGGAGTTTGTTAGATGTTCAAGTCTCAATACATGATAGTTATTATTATTTTCCATTTAGTATCTTTCTAGCTTGCAATTAATATTCGACTAAAAATAAATTAAACTCTTCCATTTGTAATACCTATAACAAGTCTGCAAGTGGCAGTCAAGCCGGAATAGTTCCAGTTCCAGTCCTTGGCCTGCGGACGCATGTAAACATTTCTAAGCCTCAATTTTGCTCTTGTGATGCATTTCTTGTGGATTATCCCATAGGGCTGGGTCCCCATAGGACCAGCATTTCCTATTTAGTTTATTCTGTTTGAAACTTCTTTGATCTTTTCATGATGGAAAATAGGTCACACAGAGCAGAAAATACTAAGCTTCAACTTTCTAGGTTATAATCTTCCTGTGCATTATTTGCAGCAGAAAAGGACTTACTCGTTGTGTGAGCAGTCTGTGGCTTGTCTCCCTCTCTTTGGTAGTGCAGTAACATCCTCTGATGTCTCACCAGGAATGACTCCAAGTTGCCTGAGAATTAATCAGCCTGAGGACAGGCAGAACAGAGTTACAGATCTGTCCTTCCTCCAGATTATTTAACCTCTCCCTCCCCCCGATTGGGACTGAATAAGGGTGACAAGCTCAGGGTGGGACTGGATAATTCTAATCTGTTGGGTGAAGCCAGAGGGCAGAGATGAAAAGTCAGGACACGGGGAAAAGCTGCAAAAAAGCAAGAAAATGAGTGCACAATTCCCGAGGCCAGGCAGAAACAGAAGCTGAGTTTTAAGGCTCAAGCCGGAAAGCAGAAGAGGCTGGATTCCACTGTGAGCCATGAATGCTGTCCTGGAAGGGTGCCTGAGATGCCCATTGGCCTTTCGTGGATTTCCAGGAACGCTTAGGGCCCATTTGTATCTGAATCGGTCTCATTACAGGACTGGGAGCCCAGCCGGCCTCTTAGGCCTCTTACCTCTCCTTCCATCTCCTTCCTGCGCCCGCAAGGAGCCCTGTGTGATACACATGGATTGCTTTTCACGGGATCATACAATTAGAATTGGGCTTCATAAGTTCAAGATTATGAAATCATGAGACCCTTCAGGAAAGAAGGAGGTATAAGCAGAAGGGGCAGAGAACGCTCTCCTGAGGAAGTCCTTCACAGGACAATAGCACGTTAGAGCACTTACGTGTGAGATTGATTCCCGTTAGGATGATAAAACTCGGTTTTCACAGGGTTCAGACTATACATTCAGGATCTTAACTATGTTGCCAGACAGCATCAGAAAAAAAGAAAAAAAAAAGGTTTCTCACCCTCCCTTTTTCTCCCTTTCAACATCTCTGACCAAGGAGAAGTATAAATTCTGTCAACAAAGGTTTGGATTAAACGACTTCTTTACATTCTCCTCACTCTCAGAACCATAAGGGCAGTGACCTGGATTTTTTTTTCCTTCTTTTTTCCTGCAAAATAAAATACATTCAGAAATCTTAACATTCGTCTTAACCATTGATTTCGTATTTTTAGAACTTGTGTTCTCCACACTTAGGTAATTCACAATTTACTTTAAACCTGACAACTTGAAAAAGGCAGGAGCCAATCACGTGACTAGGGCCCTTGCAGGGGCCTGGGAAGGTCAGTTGGGTCACCGCTTTGCCCCCATCCAGTAAGGCCGGGGAAGCCAACCGGATGCTCGAAGGTCTCTCCTGTTTTCACAGACTTCACAACCCTGCTTCTTTCATGATCTAAGTTCTCCATTCATTCTACCCGTTCTATGGTTCTATGGCTGCGGTGCAATCCCTTCTTCCCTTAGTGAGCCTGTGGATGAAACACAGTGAAAGGTCACAGCTTCACTAGGAGAAGGCTGGGGTCCTCCCCAGATCGGGGAGAGTACCACCCTTTTCCCAGCAGCCTGTGTCAGAAACCTGCGTGTTACCCTTAGTGTCTTGTCCTTTCCGGCTCCTTTCCAGTCAATCAGCCAACTTGAACAGTTTCACCTCTGAAGTGTGTTTCCATCCGATCTGCTTTTCTCTGTTCCCCACCACCACTCCGATCTGAGTTACTGAAGTGCTTCCTTTTATGGGTCTGCTTGCCTAGGCTTTCGTGTCCAGCAGTTTAATCAAAGGCTAGTCTGGGTGTTGCTGTGAGGATAGTTCATGGATGGGGTTAACCTCTCTGATCCGTTAACTTCAAGCAAAGGAGATTACTCTCGATCATGTGGGCAGGCCTCATTGGGTGCTGAACAGCAAAAACAGGTTTCCCAGAAAAGAGATTCTCCTTTGAGACTGCAGTCCCCACTCTTTCCTGAATTGCCAGCCTTGGTCATGCCCTACAGGTTAGAGACTTGCCAGTCCCACAACTGGTGGGCCAATTCCTTAAAATAAATTTCTTTAGATAGATAGATAGATATATACATATGTACATATGTAGGTAGATACATGGATAGAAAACAGACTAGTGGTTCTGTTTCTCTGGAGAGCCCTAACTGATATAGCTCCTCTAATTATCTTTTAACTGTTGTCTAATTATCTCTTAACTGGGGCTCTGGTTATCTGTTGCATTGTCAACTGCTCCAGAACTTGTGATGGCTAGAAAGAATGGCTCGGTAGTCTCTCCTGTTTCCATGGGCTGACTGGGCTCAGCTGCGGGGGGGATTTTCAATCAAGGGTGTATGCTCACTGTCCGGAAGTGGCTGGCACTGGAGTCTTCTGAGATGGCTCACTCCCACAGGCCCTGATATGGGCTTTTGTAAGAGTTCCTCGAGGCCTACCCTCTCTGCCACCTTCAGAGGAGCCCTGGCATGTGACTAGAGCTTCTTACAACACGATGCCTGGGTTCCCTCAGGAAGTGTTCAGACAGTGGATGTTCCAAGAGACCCAGGCAGAAGCCACAAGACTGTTTAGGACCTTGCTTCAGAAGTCCCAGAATGCCATGTCTGCAGCATTCCCTTGGTCAGAGTAGTCAGAAGGCCAGCCCAGCAACATGTCCATATAGCACAAGGATGAGCGGAGGGCGGCCATCTTTGGAGGCTACCTATAACACTGGCCACCGCCATATCCTTCTGCCTGATCCTACCACCTTTGCCCAGACCCTCAATCTGTCCTCCTCAAGGACTCTGAAATGCTTATGTCCTAGTGTCACTGCCTTACATAAGGCCTCCGGTGGCTTGCCCTTTCCCACAGAAGAAGGCCAGTTGTCCACCTTGCCTTGTTTATAAGACTTTTCATGTTACAGTTCTGCAGTGTTCCCCACCTAGTACCCTGTCTCCCAAGCCAGATGGAATTTCTTTCAGGATTTTGCATATTCCATGCTCTCTCTTTCTTTCTCTCCTGTAGGCTCTCATACTCCCTATTTGCTGTTTCTCAAACACTCTTTGCCCCTCCATCTCTTTCTCTTGCTTTGCCTAGCTGACTTGTGCTCATCTTTTGATTTTGAGTTAAGGTCTGCTTTTTCTGGAGTGCTGAACCCTGGCACCCCAGGTTTGGACTGGGTACCTTCCTACGTTCTCCAGTTCAAGGGTTGGCCCAGGTCCTTGGGTTGATGTATTGATGCAATTGAACTCTGAAAAACTTGCTTTTACTTTGCTTTATTATTGAACCAGCAAAACATCAATACAAGATTAAGGACTCAAGCAAGTGGATTATTCCACTCAGAACAGCACCTAAGGTTTCTATGGGTCACATAGTCCTTAGAGCTTAAGGAAGGAGCCCAGACCCCAAATTATGGACTCTATACCTCACGCTGGCAAAATGCCAGTCTCAAAGGTCCACCCTGTTGTCACAAAAGGAAGTTCCCATTGAACTAAAAGGTTACCCTTCCAGGTTCTTCCACATCAATGGTAAGCAGCAGGCTTGGCACAGCCTTAACCACTGCTACCCACTCACTCTTGGCACAGCCTTAACCACTGCTACCCACTCACTCACCTCTGCTACCCACTGCACATAGGGCTGAGGGTGTGAATGTAATTTTTTGCCATGGTCTCTCTCTTGTTACACCACAAGCTCTCCATTGGCATTCACTCTTTGTTTGTTTGTTTGTTTTAAATATAACCCTGGTACTGAGAACAGTACTATGATCTTGATAATTTGATTTGCTGAATAAGTGTACAACCTAAATGAATGAACAAATATGTTTACCCTGAACACTGCTCCGTGTCCCTAAATGTGATTCCTGCCTCTGCCTTCTTGGTGATAGCTGTTCATACTTACTCTCTTCAATGTCAAACTCTTTCTTTTTGTTAAGAGCTCTGTCTTCATTCCTGGCCCAAGAAATTGGATGCCAGGGCAAGAACTTTTAGCCTTGGCCTTGACCCTGTGAATGGCAGTTGGCCAACCCTCAGCCTTGGAGCCTGTATCCATTCGGGCCGGTCC
Source organism: Lontra canadensis (assembly GCF_010015895.1). Taxonomy (NCBI): domain Eukaryota; kingdom Metazoa; phylum Chordata; class Mammalia; order Carnivora; family Mustelidae; genus Lontra; species Lontra canadensis. The sequence continues at coordinate 7,503,889 of NW_022631066.1, forward strand.
CCCAAGGGAAGGATTTGGATACTGTTTTACTCTCTTATTTTGTTCTCTTATGCATGTAGGCATAAAGATTCAGCATGTTTTGAATATTTAATCAAAATTTACAAAATGCCTCAACATGCAGATACTTTCCTGCGACGGTCAGAGAGTTTCTCTGCAGATCTTACGACAGTGGTTCAGTGGGCTGTGTCAGTGACTCTTCCCCTCTGTGTGTCTCTGCTATGGTTGATTTGTGTTGTGTAAGGCAATATTTAGAGGAAGGGTAGGTCAGTGGTAAAAAGCCCACAGATGCTGACTACGGTTCAGATCTGAGTCCTCGTTGTGTGACCTCAGACAAAAGACTTAGCTTCTCTGTGTCTCAGCTTCCACATCTGGAAAATGGGGAGAACAATTGTGATGATAATAGTGTCACCCTCATAGGGCTGTAATGAGAATGGATTAAGTTTCTGTGTTGCAGGGCTTGGAAGAATGTTTGGGACCTCATAGGAGCTACATATGATTTGACTGTTAGGATTCATGCACGAACATTCCTGAGCCTCAAATTCACATGTTTTGCTTTTAATGTCTCTAGTGGGACCTCTGTATCATGGTTCTCTTTCTGGCCCCTTTCTGTCGAATGTTCTGTCTGCATAAGCCACTATTTCTGGATCATGTGATTGCATTTCTCTCTGGATATTTGATGGGTCTCTGTGTCCTAGTTGTTTGTGTGACTGTCTCTTAGCTCTGCTTTTCTGGGGGTTTTCTTCTTCGTTGTTTCACTTTATTATTATTATATTTATTTATTTAAATTATTTATGATTTAAATTATTATTAGTCACCATACAGTACATCATTAGTTTCTGATGTAATGTTTCATGATTCATTGTTTGCATAAAAACACCCAGTGCTCCAAGCATTACATGTCCTCCTTAATACCCATCACTGCGCTCACCCATCCCCAACCCCCCTCCCCTCTAAAACCCTCAGTTTGTTTCCCAGAGTCCATAGTCTCTTGTGGTTCATTTCCCCTCTGATTTCCCCCCTTCATTTTTCCCTTCCTTCTCTTAATTTCCTCCATGCTATTCCTTATGCTCCACAAATAAGTGAACCCATATGATAATTGACTTCCTCTGCTTGACTTATTTGACTTAGCATAATCTCTCCAGTCCCATCAATGTTGATGCAAAAGCTAGGTATTCATCCTTTCTGATGGCTGAGTAATATTCCATTGTGTATATGGACCACATCTTTTTTTTTCTTTGTTAATTCCTTTTTTATTAATATATAATGTATTATTTGTCCCAGGGGTACAGGTCTGTGAATCATCAGGCTTACACACTTCACAGCACTTACCATAGCACATACCCTCCCCAATGTGGACCACATCTTCTTTATTCATTCATCTGTTGAAGGGCATCTTGGCTCTTTCCACAGTCTGGCTCTTTGTCCACAAAGAGCCAGACTGTGGCTTGCTGCTATGAACATTGGGGTGCATATGGGCCTTCTTTTCACTAATCTGTACCTTTGGGGTAAATACCCAGTAGTACAATTGCTAGGTCATAGGGTAGCTCTATTTTTAACCTTTTGAAGAACCTCCACACTGTTTTCGGAAAGGGCTGTACCAACTTGCATTCCCACCAACAGTGTAGGAAGGTTCCCTTTTCTCTACAACTTCTCCAAAATTTGTTGTTTCTTGACTTGTCAATTTTGCCATTCTAACTGGTGGAAGGTTCTATCTCAGTGTGGTTTTGATTTGAATCTCCCTCACGGCTAATGATGATGAACATTTTTTCATGTGTCTGTTAGCCATTTGTATGTCTTTGGAGAAGTGTCTGTTCATGTCTTCTGCCCATTTTTTGACATGATTATGTTTTGTATGTGTTGAGTTTGAGGAGTTCTCTATAGATCTTGGATGTCAGCCCTTTGTAGTATTTGTGAATATCTTCTCCCATTCTGTGGGTTGCCTCTTTGTTTTGTTGACTGTTTCCTTTGCTGTGCAGAAGCTTTTGATCTGAAGAAGTCCCAAAAGTTCATTTTCATTTTTGTTTCCCTTGCCTTTGGAGATGTGTCTTGAAAGAAGTTGCTGTGGCTGATGTCAAGGAGGTTACTGCCTATGTTCTCCTCTAGGATTTTGGTGGATTCCTGTCTCATATTGGGATCTTTCATCCATTTTGAGTTTATCTTTGTGTATGTTGTAAGAGAATGATCGAGTTTCATTCTTCTGTATACAGCTATCCAATTTTCCCAACACCATTTGTTGAAGAGACTTTTTTCCATTGGATATTTTTTCCTGCTTTGTTGAAGATTATTTGACCACAGAGTTGAGGGTCTATATCTAGGCTCTCTATTCTGTTCCACTGCACAAAAACAGACACATAGACTTCTTTGTTTTGCTTTAATGTGTCTCTTTTATTTTTATTTAAGAGAGAGAGTGAGAGGGTACAAGAGCGGGTAGGGGCAGAGACACAGGGAGAGAGAGGGAATTTTAAACAGACTCACCACCCATCATGGAGCCTGATGTAGGGCTCGATCCCATGACCCTTAGATTATGATTGGAGCCAAAGTCAAGAGTCAGATGCTTAATTGACTGCACCACAGGAGCATCCCTCTGTGTCTTATTTAATTTTCTTGGTTTCTCTCTGGCTTTATTCTGTGCTTTCTCTCTTGCCTTTCTTCTGTCCTCTGCCAATACCCATCATGTGTGAACTGAAAATTAAAAAATATTTTCTGAATTAGTTAGTTTTCTCTTCTTCAGAAATTTAGCAGCTTATGAATACCATATTTCTCTTGTTCTTTGTTCCTACAACCTCCTGTGGATTTTCTTCCCAAATGGTTCAGTGATGCTTTCTACAAAAGAGATTCCTGGGGTTTGGTGGGCTTTTCTTTCTTAAACATAGTGGGAAAACTGTTAGGCGCCTTTATTACTTTGCTGGGAAGGCTTCTTGCATTTTCTGCCTCTCTTCTAAACTGTACCATCTCCGGATGTAAGACAAGAGAAGAGACAGAGTCTCTTTTATTCCTCAACATGTTCCCAGGGTCCAACATGGTGCCAGGAACACATGATGCTCTTGACAAATATTTGGGAGATGAAGGAATTCCATGAGGGCACATCAAGAGTTTAGGAAGACCTAGATGAGCACCATGTCATGGAGCTACTGTCTTTTTTTTTTTTTTAAATGGTTTCCAACTCTGCAGAGTTGTCAGTTTATTTTGTTTCAGTGTTTTTAACTGTCTGGGTTCAATTCCCCAGAGAAAAATGTCTTTCTAGGAACTGATTTCCTTTCCAGTGTTTCAAACTGGATGGGTTTCGGTCCTTAGCCTCCCAGTTTCTAGCTGTGATTCCTTAGGGGAATTAATTTTTCTGAGGTTGTTTCCTCAATTACAAAACGAAAATAAGAATCTCTACTTCAAAAGAATATTGTGAGGATTGCGTGTAATGTATAAAACACATTTACTACGTTCCTTGCAAAAGGGCAGCCATATAGACAGAGTACAATGAAGAGCCAGAAATAAACCTCACATGTATGGCCAATTGATTTGGGACAAGGGTGCCAAGACCATTCAATGGGGGAAGGACAATCTGTCCAAAAAATGATGGAGAAAAAACTGAATATCCTTGTATATAGAAGAAGAATTGGACCCCTTTCCTCACATCATACAAAAACACATAATGGATCAAAGACATAAACTTAAAGACAAAAACCATAAAATTCTTAGGTGAAAATTTTCATGACATTGAATTTGGCACGATTTCTTGTGGAGCCACTGTCTTGTCTCCTAGCTACCTTCATGTGTCTCTCATCCATTAAGTAGATCTCACATCTTTTCCCACCCCACCCCTGCCCTTTGTACCCTAAAATCACTTACTCAAGGGAGGCCTTTTTAATCTCTCGTTAATCAAACTCTAGTCATTGTCCCCCGTTACCCCCAGTTGGCCTTCCACTCTGACCTCCTGCCCCTGCTGTCCATCCTCACAAACACAGACTTATTCATCCATTGAACAGTTACGTCCCATGTGTCCCCTATGTGCTGGGCGCTGTGCTAACACCTTCACACCATCTTCCCCTTCCCCCAGCTTAGCTGCAGTGCCCTCCCTCTGTGCACTTACCAAAACCTCGCCTTGTGTCAACCCATACGATATTGAAATGATACCAAAGTACCAGTTATGCTTTGTGTCTGTCCCTCCTAATGTAAGTAAGGTCCCATAAGGTAGGGTCCATCCCTGCTTTATTCCTATTTGTACTTAATGATATGTATGTTATAATCCTCATGACTGTCACCTGATGAGCACCTGTTGAGTATGTGCTGGATTGTTCTGTGCATGGGTCTTAATTCTGGATTGTACTCTTGCATAAAATAAATCTGATTCCTTCTGGGTCCATAGAATATTGGCAGGCAGCTACTAAATCCCCCACACCAGCCCTTCTCTAATCTGGATGTTGTTAGTTTCTCACCTGTCATGAATTTCAGTTCCTTCATCAGCAGATCTGCTTCCTCCAGCCAGATCCTGGCTTCTCAGTGTGCCTTTGAAAGCAAAGATTACACAACAGAGCCAAGAACACTGAGTGTGCATTGAGCATCAGGAGTACAGTGCGTCTCTCCCCTCTTTTTCTAACCACTGTTCCTGTAATTACATTGTTCATGTCACATTTGAATTTTAGTAAGCTGCTACACACTACTGTTCTCACAGGTTAGTCTAAAACCTACAAATCTTAGTGGCGCCTGGGTGACTCAGTTAAGCGTCCGACCCTTGATTTCGGCTCAGGTCATGATCTCAGAGTCCTGAGATTGAGCCCCTTGTTGGGTTCTGTGCTCAGTGGGGAATCTGCTTCTTCTCTTTCTCTCCCCCCATCTTCCCCTGCTCACACATTCTCTCTCTCTAAAATAAATAATAGATCTTTATATTTAAAAAAAAAAAACCTGCAAATCTTCTTCATTCCTCAAAGGTCTCTGACCAGGAATGGCTTATTCTGAACTTCTCATACCAAATTATTCTTTCTCTCCCACATTTCCTGTGCCCCCACATCACAGTGCTGCACACACAGGCCCAGACACAAACACCCAGACTCACAGAGTCCAGTGTGGTCCCTAGGGTATGACAATATGCATGGAGGCTGGGCCGGGATGTCACATCATGTGACATCAGCAGCTACATTATAGAAAAGACCTTTTGAGCTTATAGTGCTCTCTACTTTTTCATTACAGTGTGCTTGTAATTATGAACTTTAAGATTCTAGAAAAATCGCTGGCTAGTAATATATGGTGGTTCAAACAAGCACATTTTATTTACTGAATGTCCCCCAATTCCTTTGTTGGGAGCATTGCCCTTTGTAGGCCATTTCCTGAAGGTGGGCTTTATAATAAGGGTTTGAATTCTAGGTTTGAATCTTGGCTTTATCACTTACTGTGTTGCAATTTGTAAGGAAGGAGAAAGGATTTCCACTTTACCCTTCGGAGTTCTTGGCTGAGACCCATGTAATAATACAAGAGAGATGAATAAGAAAAACAAACAGCAGTTGATTAACATGTAGACCCCATGGGAGACAGCCAGGAAAAGAGAGTATAGAATTCAGGCCCAAATCCTGTCCTAATGAGGAAGCGTCAGGGGGAGGTAGGCCTCTTAGGGGAGAGTAAATGATTTCAGGAAAGGTGAGAGCTCGAGAAAGAGGAGTTGTGAGTTGTGATCCTTTACAACAAAGTCACAACACAGTGTGCTGTTGACTTCTAGTTTCTTCTCCTGTGATAAGAATCCATCTTCCCTCCTTGGTGGAACTCTCCTGCAGAGGATTTATGACAGTTGAGCTCCTTCTGGCAGATAAGGGGAGTTCAAAGAAAACTCCTTGCGTTTGCGGTTTATCAAATAAACAGCTCAAATAATCAGTGTACCAAAGCAGCCTCTTTGGGGTTAGGCCTCATAACCTGCTACCCTTCAAATGTGTCCTTGTAAGCCTTTTTTCATTTCTTCCTTCCTAGATCATACATACCACTAAGACAGAGGCGGTGTTTGTTTTATTCACCAGGGTGTAGACTGTGCATCTCCATAATTACCTAGGTCCTAAGTAAATATGAATGAATATGTGATATGTGACCTACTTACCTTTTATAAGCCTGAATTTTCCTCAACTGTAAAATGAATCAACTCTACCTATCTTGCAACATTATTGTAGGGCTTGCTGAGATAATATCTGTGAAACATTTAGCACATAGTGATATCAGACTAAATGTTCGATATTGTTATTAGTGGTCAATCAGTGAATTATATGATGTAGGGTAGGAATAGAACAAAGGTCAACAGAAGGGTACATCAACGGGAAAGAGGCAGTTGGCCTATTGCTTGGCCCAAGCATCTTGTGGGTTTGGGGTTGGAAAAGAAATGTGACTGACAACTGATTATAGATCGGATGGCAAATAATTCCCTGGAAGTGAGGCAGATACTTAGGTTTTAAAACTCATTTTCCTCCAACTCTCATTAGAATCTTAGAGAATGGATCGTAGAAGAAGGTAGCTCTTTATTAATACTTAGAAAGCGTCTGTACCCTCTGTCTCACCTTACCTGTTCCACGTCTTATTAAAGAGTTTTTGGGAGTTCGATAAACAGAAGAGCTGCCCATGAGCTCTGAGCTGGGGCATTCAGGTCGTTAGTATTCAGGGTGGACGCTAGAGTCTGGTGCATGGTCATCCTGAGGCACTCGTTAACATTTCATGGAAATCCAGGAAGCATCCCACTTAGAACTGAAGAATTTTGACCTGAGACCTAAAACAAATAGGAAAAACAAAACTACTACTACTACTACTATTACTACTACTTATTATTATTATTATTATTATTATTATTATTATTATAAATCCAAGGAGACACTCAGTGCCTGCACTATGAAAGAAAAAGGAATTTCTGCAATTTAAAAGAAATCCCTTTCTCAGAAGCATATCTGCTGGGCCAACTGTGATGCCAAGGCGATTTGCACATTTTCTAATACCATCTTTATAGGCTAAGGCTAAAAATGTTAAGCCCGATGATTTCGGGAGCAACCTGCTTCTTGAGAGCTAAGCACTTTTGGAAGCATGTAAATTCTTTTCAATTCTGGAACTTCCTGAGGTACAAAGGGCCCCTGTTCTTTCCTGGGCACGGAGGGGAGAATCTTTGCTTTTGGAAACTGGATTGTGTGGAGGAATTTGGTGAAGGTACGAGACAGCAAGTGTGAGATCATCATCAAACCGGGGCTTTCTTTTCCCTTTGACACCAGGCACATTGGCTGGAACCCTTGGACTTTGATCCTATAGGGACCCTGGATGTCACATAAAACAAGAGCATTGAGCAACTCAATTTAGATAGGGTTTGAAATATGTATACGTATATTTCTTGCTGCCTTAGAGTTGTGAATGGGCGAGTTTTCACTGGGGTGCTACCAGCACCATTGCAAGAAGCACCGTGTTATGACGGTGCCATTATGGAAAGCATCCTGAAGGAGGAAGCTGCAATGAGAGTTCTACCCTCCGGTCAGAAACTACACCAGTGTAAATTGCAGAGAATTGAATGTCGAAAGACCTAAGTTGGAGACATTTACCACGTGGGTGCCTTGGTCAAGTCACTTAACCTCTCTTAACTCTGGTTTTCTCATCTCTGAAGTGGAGAATAATCTTTTCTGGCTCTCTGGTTGGTCATGGGAATCAGATGACATCCGGCTGTGAAAATGCTCTGGGACTTGGGCAGTACTTAGCAAGTGCGTGGTTTGTACATGCTGATCTGGTGGGACATTTACTACTGCAGAATGCGGAACGACACATTACAGACAATGTAGGTGTCCTGGTAAGAGCATGCTTTCTAGTGTCTTAGTCAGGTTTGACTGATCTAAAAAAGTACCATAGACCAGGTGGCTAGTAAACAGCAGACTTTTACCTCTCCCGGTTCTGGAGGCTGGAAGACTGAGATCAGGGTGCCAGCACGTTGGGATCTGGTGAGGGGCCTCTTCCTGCTTATACACTGAGGGCCTTCTTCATGTGGCGGAGCACAGAGAGCAAAAGCAGGTTCTCCAAGGACCCATAAAAGGGCACTCTTCCATTACGAGGGCTCCACCCTCATAACCTCATTTAATCCTCATCACCTCCCAAAGGCCCCATATCTTCATACTACCACATGGCGGGTAGGATGTCTACACAGGAGTTTGGAGAGAATGCAAAGGTTTAGTCCATGATATTCTGCCCACAGTTCCCCAAAACCTATGTCCTTCTCATACGCAGATTGAATCCATTCCATCCCAGCAGCCCCCAAAATCTTTACTGGTTCCAGCATCAACTCTAAAGTCCAAAGTCTCATCTACATATCCTCTAAATCAGATATGGGTGACTTGAGGTACATTTCTTTTTTTTTTTTAAGATTTTATTTATTTATTTGACAGATCACAAGTAAGCAGAGAGGCAGGCAGGGCAGGGGTGGGGGGTATCAGTCTCCCCACTGAGCAGAAAGCCGGATGTGGGGTTCCGTCCCAGGATCCTGAGATCATGACCTGAGCCAAAGGCAGAGGCTTAACCCACTGAGCCCCCAGGCACCCTCGAGGTACATTTCATCCTGAAGCAAAATTCCTCTCCAGTTGTGAACCTGTGAAACCAGACAAGTCAAGTGCTTCCAGAATACCCTGGTAGGGAAGCATAGGATAGAAATTCCCATTCCAAAAGGGAGAACTAGGAAAGGAGAGAATGGTAGGTCCCAAGCAAGTACAAAACTTAGCAAGATAAACTTCATGAGCTCTCAGGCTCAAGGTAATTCTCCTGCTGGAGGCACTGCCCTCCAGACCCACTGGGGTGGGCTCCTGTCCCCAGGGTCTGTGGGCAGGGACTGTGTCTCCAAGTGACCCCACCCCCACAGTTTTGAGCTGAGGCCAACTGGCCTATCAAAAAGCAGTATTCCCTTCTTGAAACCAAGGACACATCCCTGATTTCCTGAACCACTTTTGGGGTCATCCTTCCTTCAACTAGAAAACTAATGTCTGTTTGGAGCCAGATAGCTCTGTGGCCCACCCTGTAAAATCTCGGTCCAACAGCTTTCCTTTTCTTCTTGCTGTCTCCTTCCTCTTTGGTTCAAACTGGTAGTTCTCCTGCTGGGTGGCTGATTAAGTCTGTGGTTCTCACCCAGGCTAATCTCCTTATCGAACAGATGCTTGGCCACACTCTTAGTGTTCTCTCCTAAACATGTTTTCTTGTTTTTTGGTTTTGGTTTTTTTTTTTTTTTTTTTTTTTTTTTTTTTTTTTTTTTTTTTTTTTTGCAACGCAGATAGGCTGAGAATTTTCCAGATCTTTAAGTCCTGCTTTTCTTTTGACTCTAATTCCATCTTCAGGTCATCTCTCTCTTCTTGGATTTTATGGTAAGCAGTCAGGAGGAACTAAGCCACACCTTCAATATTTTGCTTAGGAATCTCCTCAGTTAAATATCCAGTTTCAGCACCTACCTTCCACAAAATGCTAGAGCTTAAACACCATTCAAAGCCAAGTTCTTTGCCACTTGATAACAAGGATTGCCTTTTCTCCATTGTCCTTTCATAATAACATGTCCCTCTTTTCCATCTGAGACCTCATCAGAATGGCCTTTATGTAACTTCTGTATATCTGCTAGTATTCTGCTCATGATCACTTAACCATTCTCTGAGAAGGTGCAAGCTTTGTCTGTAGCTCTTATTTTCTTCCTGAGCTTTTAACAGAGTTACCTTTAAAATCCTGTTCATGGAACTCTAAGCCTTTTCTAGCATGAGCCTTGAAAGTCTTCCCATTATCCAGTTCCTAAGCCATTCATACATTTTTAGGTATTTATTACATTACCACTCCCCACCACCTTCTCAGTACCAGTATCTATATTGGTGTTTTCTGCAGAAACAGAACCAATAGGATATATCTAGAGATAGAGAAAGAGATTTATTTTGAGAGATTGGCTCGCATAGTTAGGGAGGCTGAGAAGTCCCGTTGTCTGCCATCTGCAAACTAGAGACCAAAAAAGATGATGGCATTGTTCCAGTCCAAACCTGAAGAAGGCCTAAGAATCAGAGAAGCCAATGGTATGAGTTCCAGTTTGAGTTATGAGGCCCAAGAACTGGGGGAGAGGGTGGATGTGGGGGTGTATGTTCTCATCTGAGTCTGAAGGTCTAAGAACTAGGAGCACTGACGTCTGATGATGAGACAAGTCAGATTTCCCAGCCCCAGCACAGAGCCAATTTGCCTTTGTCCATCTTTTCTTCTACTCAGGCCATCAACAGATTAGATGAGGCCCACCTGCCCTGGGCAGGGTGATCTTCTTTACTCAGTCCAGCAATTCAGAAGCTCATGTTTTCTGGACACACCCTCACAGACCCAGAAATAGTGTTTTATCAGCTCTCGTGACATTGACATGGCCCAGATCAACACATAAAGTTAATCATCACATACCAGTAGCATCCTTTTTTTTTTTCTTTTACATGATTTCCTGCTTTTTATATAAGAAGGGGAAGAGTGCTGTGTGCCCATAATTGCGAACATACGTAGTTGACGTTAGAGTCACCAAAGATCAGAAGCCACTCTTTAGGAGGATGGGAAATGGAGTAGCAGAGACTAAATTCCATTTTGTTCTGTTCGTATTATGCACCTCACTCAGCTTTCTATGGACGCTGTAACAACAGGGACGTCCGCCACATGGATGAGCTGGGAAGGAACAACATAAATTTATAATTCTGCCACTGAATGTGCAGCTTTAAAAAGCATCCCATTGAGAAAGGGGAACCCTCCTACACTGTTGGTGGGAATGCAAGCTGGTGCAACCACTCTGGAAAACAGCATGGAGGTTCCTCAAAATGTTGAAAATAGAACTACCCTATGACCCAGCAATTGCGCTGCTGGGTATTTACCCTAAAGATACAAACGTAGTGATCCGAAGGGGCACGTGCACCCGAATGTTTATAGCAGCAATGTCTACAATAGCCAAACTATGGAAAGAACCTAGATGTCCATCAACAGACGAATGGATAAAGAAGATGTGGTATATATATACAATGGAATACTATGCAGCCATCAAAAGAAATGAAATCTTGCCATTTGCGACAACATGGATGGAACTAGAGGGTATCATGCTTAGCGAAATAAGTCAATCGGAGAAAGACAACTATCATATGATCTCCCTGATATGAGGGAAAGGAGATGCAACATGGGGGGTTAATGTGGTAGGAGAAGAGTAAATGAAACAAGTTGGGATTGGGAGGGAGACAAACCATAAGTGACTCTTAATCTCACAAAACAAACTGAGGGTTGCTGGGCAGAGGGGGGTTGGGGGGGGTTATGGACATTGGGTAGGGTATGTGCTATGGTGAGTGCTGTGAAGTTTGTAAACGTGGAGATTCACAGACCTGTACCCCTGGGGGAAAAAATATATATATATATATGTTTATAAAATATAAAATTATTAAAAAAAAAAAAAAGCATCCCATTGGTCAGTAAAAACAAGCTCCAGAAATGAAATTTTGGATAATTACTGATATTTTTCTTGGGAGGTTATTATGAGTGATAAGGTGTTTCACATGGATTTTTGATAGTGATTTTTTTTAAGATTTTATTTATTTATTTGACACAGAGAGAGATCACAAGTAGGCAGAGAGACAGGCAGAGAGAGAGAGGGAAGCAGGCTCCCTGCTGAGCAGAGAGCTCTATGCAGAGCTCGATCCCAGGACCCTGAGATCATGACCTGAGCTGAAGGCAGAGGCTTAACCCACTGAGCCACCCAGGCACCCGATAGTGATTTTTTTTTTTAAGTGCAAAGGCCATATCTGAACAGATTCTGGCACAGCCATACAGTGGAATATTCCTCCTGCAGTGAAAAAGAACAAGCTACTGATACACACAGCAGCATAGATGAATCGTAAGAGAATTTATGTTGAGAGAAAGTTGTCTTACACAAAAGCATATGTACTATACGATTCTGCTTAAATAGATTCTAGAACATTCAAAACTTGATCTTTGATAAAAATTAATCACAAGAGTAGGGGAGGGCTGCAGACAGGCTGGGAAGGGATATGAGGGAATTCTCTAGAGTGCTTGCAAAATTCTGTATATTGATAGGAGATTGGGGTACAAGGGTGCACAGATTTTTCAGAACTCCTCAAATGTGCTTATGATTTTATTTTATGTAAATTTTACCCCAAAATGTACACAAAATGATGATAGGCATGTTGAGGTGTTTAGGATGGAAGCGTACTGATCTCTGTATTGACTTTGAATTGTAACCACCACCACAATAAAAATGGACTGATGGCTGCACAATAAGGCAAATGTAAAAAGTTAATTGTAGAATCTAGCTGGAAGTTATGCAAGTACTCGTCCAATTCTTCGCATTTTTCTCTAGGTTTGAAAATGTTATAATACGAAGTTAAGAATGTAATTTCAGAAAAAAACTATTAATATAAAAAAACCACAAGGGCACAACAGTTAGATTTTTTTGTTTGTTTGGTTGGTTCATTTTTTTTCGTTTGTTTTGTTTTGCTTTTTGGTGATGCAATGTTCTCTTTCTTTTTTTATCATTTTTTTAAATTTATTTTCAGCATAACAGTATTCATTGTTTTTGTACCACACCCAGTGCTCCATGCAATCCGTGCTCATATGGTTTCACTTATTTGTGGAGCATAACAAATAGCATGGAGGACCTGGGGAGTTAGGAGAAGGGAGTTGGGGGAAATTGGAAGGGGAGGTGAACAATGAGAGACTATGGACTCTGAAAAACAATCTGAAGCGTTTGAAGAGGTGGGGGGGTGGGAGGTTGGGGATGCAATGTTCTTTTAAGCACTGAATGTCCTTAGAGAAATTGAGCTACTTGTTGAAGGTAAATGAGAGTTTATTCCATTACCTTTGCTCGAAATATTGCATAAAAGAGACATTTAGAATGATAAACACATAAGGATTTCTGAATTTGAAATATGCCACATTGAATTGTTAGGAGATTAAATTTAAAATTAAAAAACTACATGTTTTTGAGTATCATCTTTTTGACTATATGTCATTTCATTTTCAATTTTTCCTTTTGTTAATCTCCATGAGCTATCTTGAAGACATGGTAGGTTCTGAATTCTGAAGAGGGAAAATAAACAGGTGATAGAATACAACTAAGAAGAATGTATTATTTTAATGATATAAATTAACTGATAAATACTATTGAAAATATTGATTTTTAGGGTACAAATAACATCAAAGCCCTGACTTTCCATACCCAGAGAATTATTGAAGACTGGAATATAATTCAAAATGACTGTGACAGATTAGAGCATTATATTTTTTCAAAAGGAGAAAATTCAATAGGAACTTGTACAGAAGTTCAGGACCAAAACCAATAAATGGGGCTGGACCAGTTTCAAATCTAGGATATCAGCAATGAGCATGTCAGCCCTATTCACTGAATATTCACTGTCCTTTGTGCTATAATTGGATCCAGCTTTGGTACATATTTTTTTCTTTTTTTAAAGTTTTTATGTAAATTCTAGTTAGTTAACATATAGTGTAATATTAGTTTCAGTACTAGAATTTTTTAGTGATTCACTAGTTACATACAACCAGTGCTCATCACGAGTTCCCTCTTTAATCCTCATCATCCATTTAACCCACTCCCCCACCCACCTCCCTTCCAGCAAACTTCTGTTCTCTGTAGTTAAGAGTCTGTTTGATAGGTATTTTTTTTAAAGATTTTATTTATTTATTCGACAGAGAGAGATCACAAGTAGGCAAAGAGGCAGGCAGAGAGAGAGGAGGAAGCAGGCTCCCCGCCAAGCATAGCAGAGAGCCCGATGTGGGTCTCGATCCCAGGACCTGAGGTCATGACCTGAGCCAAAGGCAGAGGCTTTAACCCACTGGGCCACCCAGGTGCCCCTTGATAGGTATTTTATAATAGGTATATTATTTTATATTATTTTATTTTATGGAAAAATACGTAAAAGCTTAAAGAGGAACAAGATGACTAAAATATTGAAAAGCTGGTCCTAGGAGGAAAATCTGAAAGAAGAGGAACTTCTCTCAGTGCTTCCAGATTGAAAAGGTTCAAGTTCCCTTTGATGATTACCATTTTCAATTTCATGAAGTGTTTTAATGGAGAGATTCTATGAAAAAATAAACAAGGGAATTGGATTCAAGTTAAGAGATGGTAGAGTTGTACAAATGGAAGGATCTCTTGACTTCAGGGTTGATTAAAGTCTGGAATAATTGTCAAGTGATACTGGGATTTTGCATCCCTGGAGAATTATGTAAACAAAATAAAAATTCTGAGTGGATCTAGACTGACAGGCTAGAGGTTGGGGGCGAGCCCTGATAATCACCGGAAGGACTTAATTGGGTCTATGTTCTATTAATAATGTTTCACTCAACATTATTGAGTGAAATACATACAAAACATGTAAGTTTTGAAACAGAGCTTGGTACTAAATTATGTTCTTTCTATAAGGAATGGCAACTTAAACTCGCTTCACTCAGAAATTCCCTGTGTTAGGTCACAGCATGGTGACTGTGGATAGCAGTACTATAGTGTATACCCAAAATCTGCTAAAGGGGTAAATATCAACTGTTCTTACCACAAAAAAACAAAACAAACAAACAAAAAAATGAAAAGAAAACAATGATAATTATGTGAGGTAATGGATATGTCAATAGGGTTGATTATGGTGGCGATTATTCCACAACATATAAACATTGCAAAACATGAACTTGAACACCTTAAATATAAATCATTTGTGCTCCTGAATTATATCAGTAAAGCTAGAAACAAATCACTGTATTGAATGATTTTTCTTTTATTGGACTCATCTCCTAGTAAATGACTACATGTTGCTTTGGTGACAGTTTGTAACATTGTTCTTAATTCAGTTATTCTACTTTATTGTAAAATAATTGCAGTTTATCCTGTAATTTTTCTCCTTAATGTTACAACATTATCATTAGGAGGACATTTTTATATGGGAACCATTATGTTCATGAATGTTTTCTGTCGGTGAGAGGATCCCTACCTGAGCATAAGTATGTTTCGCATTCTTCACTCTTTGGTCCTACTAGGGACCACTTAGACTGGAAAGAGATACAAATGTCAACTTTGTGAATGATTTCTCTTCTTTCTGAAAGCCAATATGGCAAAAAATCCTCTTGCATTTTCCACTGTAGCCTCTATTTGTGGTTTCTTAATCTCGTTGCATGGTTCGCTTTTATTCTTCCCCTTTGCAGAGCAAAACTTGCTTCCTGTTGTAATGCTGCTCAAAACTTCATTGTTTCTCAGAACAACACTCCAGCTGGGACCAACATGAGCTACGAGGTGGAAAGCAAAAACGAAATCCTAATTAGAGAGAATATTTTTAATATGTTTCCAGTGGTGAGTAAAGATCTGTTGTGGTTGATTTGTGTCGCCATTCCAGATGACTTTTCTTCCACGTTACATTGTAACTTATACTAATAGAGAAGTTAACTCAGAATTAAAATACCATACGTTGTTTTGATGTAAAAGATGGTGATAGTGGTCCATTTTAAAAAGGAATTTTGAATGCAAGTGGCTCTGCAGGGAATGGTATTTATATCTTACATGATAAGCTCTCCAAGTCCTTGAGTCTTTATAACTCATCCTTGCATGAGATGAGTTTACTTGGGTTTTCTGGATAGGAACTACTGGGGCTTGGGAAGAGGACCATTTTTCACCTGGAATAAGATTCTGGCTGTTGTCAGTTTTGGTGACTGAATCAGTTCCTTCACAAGGAACTATGGGTTTATCTGGCTAATCTTTGGGAAGTAAATATGTTAGGAATTTGTTTTCAGTGGGGGGGAGGGGACTGCCTGGGTGGTGCAGTTGGTTAAGCATCTGACTCTTGGTTTCATCTCAGGTCAGGATCTCAAGGTTGTGAAAATGAGCCCCACATCAGTCTCCACGCTCAGTGCGGAGTCTCCCTCAGATTTTCTCTCCTTCTCCTTCTGCCCCTCCCACCTGTGCTCTGACTCTCTAAAATAAATAAATAAATCTTAAAAAGAAAAAAAAAAAGAATTTGTGGTCACTGAACATAACCTCACACTCAGGAATCTCTGTGTGGTATGTTCATTGATGTATCCCAAGCTCCAGAATATTCCCCTGTGCATACATGCATTCATTACACAGTCATTAAATAAACTAATGAGTAATGGTACAGTGTCATTACAAGAAGAAACTTCTTTAATATAAATCCAAACTTGGGGAGAATTTTTGTCATGAAGAACATCCCATCGCTTATAATCATACACCTTCGGTTATCTTTTCATGAGTTTATTAAAAGCAATTAAGCTAAGTCAGTATGGTCAAAAATCAGATGACCTAATATATGCAGTTTACCAACTGTAGAATATTCAGTTCTTGCAATTAATTCCTTTTTGTTGGACCTTTGACTTCTTTCAACTAATTTATTGGTCATATAAGTTGTGCCAGTTTTTCCTTTACTCTTATAATTCAAAGGAAGACTAATTGGCTGGGAATGATTGAAAAATGAATAGAAAATGATAGAGGAAAAAAATAGAAGAAATTTTCCGGAAGGAAAGGAGGACCAAAAATAACTCATAATGCATTCTAAAAATGCCCTCATGAGGCATTGAAATTACTGATAATTGAAAAGATAATAAGTACAGAATATTTATATTCCTGATCCAAGAAGGCCTGGGAGAGTTTCACAATGAGCAACTCTTTCACCCTTGCAATTTTTTCTAGTGTTTTCCTTGCTTTAGACAGACCAGAACAGAGGAGAGACAGGGATTTTTTTAGCTTCCGGTTGGCACCTAGAAAAGAATAACGTAGGCTTGATAATTCTGTATGCAGTTAACAACAGCATCGGTTTCCCAAATTTGCACTGATTTTTCAAAACTGGGGGTTTGGAGGTTGGGAGGTAATTCTGAAGTGAGTACAGTAATAGTAGCAAAGCAAGAGGCCACTTTTCTGTGTTGCTTCCACACTCCCTTTCCTTTCTAAGAGAGCTGGCCTCCTTCTGGCCCTGCTGCCTACATCCCCACCCTCCATGTTCTGTTCTGCTAGAGAACTCTGGGGCACACAACAAGGAGATGACAATAGACACTTCTGATGAATGTCGTAAAGTCATTTCCTCCAAACCCTTTGCTAAGTTACCTGAAAAGAAAGCAAAGCTGGTTTTGGACCAGAGTGAGCAATGAGCAGGACTTGCTCAACATAGCACACATTTTCCACTTTCTTAGGAGCTTTGTTTTAAGAAGCATTGGAATTTGTAATTCAGAGGTTACTCCTACTGAACATGAGATCCCCAAGCATATGGGCTTTTCCCCCTAGTTTACCAAGAAACTAGAGAAAACATATGTTATTTTGAGTGCTTAATTGGAGACATGTTTTCTTCTGTCATCTTTTCTGTTGTACCATTAAGAGTTTATTTGCATTCTATCCAGTCTGTAAAATTCAAAATTGTTTGTGGCACCATTTAGTAAACACAGGTCAAAGACATCTTGAGCTAGGATTACAGTGGATTTGAAATCACCTGAGGTATCTAGGAACCATTGACTTCAGAGCCATGTCCTCTGCTAGGCAATTGCAGATACGAAGAGAAGTAAGGTACATAATTAACATTGTATTCATGGAATGTGAGAAACTGTGTCACATGGGGTGAATAAGAACATGGGCTCTTTCAGGGGTTTGAATCTCAGCTCTGACACTTGCTAGCCATTCCTTAAACCCATGCTTTTATTTCCCCAGCAGCAAAATGCTCGTAAGGTTCACATGTGTTAATAAGTCAGGCACTTGGAACAGCATCTCTTGTATAATGATTACAATATGATTCTGAATTGTTAGAGACAAACCAACTGTGCTGAATCAGAGTTCTCTCTGCTCATTTGGTGTTACCCAGATGGAGCCTGAGAGCACGTAACAGTCATAGGGTTTCAGGAGTCCTTTGGGCTTCTCACAACCGCACTGGCCCTGAGGTGTTGCCATTGGTGCTGGGAAACTGGCTTTGGGCAATGCGCTGCCCTGATTTGTAGTGTTGGTCCATTTTAGTGCTGGACATACCCCCAGGGTGGCTGACTTAAATTTACCAGTGGCTTCACAACAGTTCACAAAATTCCTGAATATTCACCAGCTGGCTACCCCATTCTGGTCCAAGAGGCTCCCAACTCAACACTGGTGGTTTTTTCCAGGGCGGGCCATCGAGCCAGCAAGCATTAATTGAAATGTCACTGTGTACATTCCAACATGTGAGGTGTATGGTGAAAGATGAGGGGAAGTTAAAAGTCACAAACACGTCCTCTGCCCTTGAGGACCTCCACTCACCCTCTAAAGATAAAAGAGGTGAATCGGGACAATGTCACTGTGGTGTCTAACCTGGGCCTTCTTGGTGTTGCTTAGGGTCCCATCATTTCGTCGGGAAGAGGGATGAGCAAAGGCAAAGAGCACTGTTTAATGGAGAAGTTATGTTTCTGACTGGGAAGGACTTGGGAAAAAGGGGAAATCTTTTGGGGGTAGACACGTCGGGTCCTCGGAGGAAATATAAGAGATTCGGACCTTGGAAATCAATTTGAAATATGTCAGCAGAGAGTAGGCATCCCTGCAGCACCGTGGCTGGTCATTTGTGGAGATGGCAGGCATAAATCTCATGTCATCCCTGAGCCTGAAGGCCTAACTCTAGCAGAAACTTCTGCTAAATTAGCTATTAATTTTATGCCCAAGAATAGAGGACTTCATGATACTTTCTAATTGCTTCATTTCCTCTATTTTGCTGAAAACATTCTTGTTTGTTGGAAAGGCCCAGTGTGGGGTTTTGCCAGTCTAATGTTACGTACTTAATTGTGTGATTTAAGACACATTAAGTTACATTTTATAAACAAATGTATTATATGTTAGATTATTACACCATAGGGTCTATGATATGCTGTATATTCCTCTCAAGAGAAATGAAAGGCAGGTTTACAAGATTTTATATTATAAGTCATAAGTTGATCAACATGCTATGGCATTTCTATCTCTGCCTTTTTTTCCTCGCTCTTTTCCTTTCTTTAGCTGTATTAAAAAAAATGTAGCTGCTTGAATTAAGCTGATGATATTTATTGTTCTGAAACTAAAGCTATTTTGTGATGGTTTCTCTCTTCCTTCTGCTAGTCTCAGCCCTTCATGGAGTACCCATACAATCAGTGCGCAGTGGTTGGAAACGGGGGAATTCTGAATAAGTCTCTTTGTGGAGCTGAAATAGACAAATCCGACTTCGTTTTTAGGTAAGACCTGTCAGACGGGTTTCCTTGAAACCAAAGGTCAGTTGGATATTTTAAAGGGATGCTGTAAAGCTCCTCCGTGTAAATTTTGACCTTTGAGCTGTGTTGCTTAAGTCTACAAATTACTTGGGTAGACTTTCCTGAGGTGTTAAATGGATCATGAGTTCCTCAGAATGTTAATACCAGAAGGAAAAAAACTGTGCTTTGGCCACTTCGCTGAAACTCTGAAATCATGGTGAAAGAGGGTCTTCACTGCGGGACTTGTCAGAGCCTACATTGTATTAAGGATACCATGGCTCCCTCAGAAGGGCTCCAGAGAACAACATTTGCCAGGCTCACCTGAAAAAAGGGAAAAAATATATATTTATTTATATATATAAACATATTATATATATGTATAAATATCTCATATATATATATATATGTATGTATATATGAACAGAGCATTTCAAGAAACTTTTGTTCTCAGATAATACTTGAGAAAATGCCGACCTAAGCATTGTATTGCCACACAACATCATTGTTTCGTTTTCTGGCTTGAAATTAAGAAACGAAATCGTGGAGCTTCTAGATTCTGGTCTTTTAAAGTGTTCGTATCTCAGTAGCAGCTAGCTTGCAAATGCAGAAGCAGAAGTGATTTGTTTCTCCCTGTGCCTGTGCTAATAAGGCAAGCCGCGGAGTTTCTGCACTTTGAGAATATGATGGAAAGGTGATTCATCCCTGTGAGGTTGGATTTCAATTGAAATGCACCTCTTTAAAAAGTAAGTCGAAATCCGTTTCTTCCTATTTCAGGGGCACTGATTTCATACATCAGAGGAGAGCCTTTGATTCTTATTGATTTAATGCTGTCGTTTCTTCACAGCTGAAAAGGAGGCTGGACTTTCAGTCACTAGCTCACTGTCCCCCTCCCCCCAATCCCACTGCTTTACTTGAATCTCATATAAAGTTTTTATTGCTACAGGTAATGACTGAACAGTAGACCTGACAATCCAGCAAGTCATTGAATGTGGTCCTCATGATTCATGATAAAATGGCCAATACCTGAATGATTTAGCCATTTAGTTAAAGCACTCACTATGAAAAAGCCATAATGAAGCTAAATAATTCTTCTTGTAATAGACTTTTCATAGACTTAAAATTCTCAAAACATCTGTGGGGAGGATTATGGCTACCCATCCATTTTACCTGATAGAGCAGACACACGAAATACAAGTTGAGGTTTAAAAAAGAAAAACATCTCAGCAACTACTTAATTTCGAACTCTCCAGTAAGTGTGCCTATTTCCAGATCCTGCATTTGCTGCCAGGGATGTTTCTGAGACAGAGTTTCCTGTGAAGTGAGCTTTCCAGAATGAAAGGGCAAATGAGGGCTTAGATGTGGTCATGGTCATTAAAATTTATTTAAATGTTAAGTCTGTACTTAGTTTGTGTCTACGCGGTCAGAATTTTGTAGTAATAGTCTGGAAACTGCTTATTATTGTTTGTTTTTCATTCCAAAAGTTTGGGAGCTACTAGCTGAGTGGGTAAGGAATAAAAAAAGAGTTGAAGAGTGGATGGTTTTACCAACTACCACTCTATGTGTACAATACGCCATTACTCCCCTCGGAGTCTCCTATGATACTCTGCTGGAAATCACCTTTGATTTTAAAAAGAATAATACTGTATTAGAAGGTAGATTTGTTATTACAGGTTGTCCAGTAATGAGGGCGTTTCTGTATTATCTGTGATTGATATTTTTCGCAAGGTGCCATGTTTAATTATTTTCTGACGTACCTTTTATATCAATGAGAGGTGTACACGGTCCATTTGATTTTATGTTTCATAGAGTGTGGAATGCTATTTCAACCTCAGTTTGTGCAGAACACATCAACTTGAAACAGCTTTCCTAAGGATGTACTCAGAAACGCTCTTTTTGTTTGTATGCTTAAAAGAAATGGTCTACTTGAAATTCTGTAAACAATACTTAGGGAGTCATAACCAACTTTCCCTTTTTTGTGAAAGGAATATAATTACTCAAAATTACAATTCTTAATTTGTTCTGAGTACTAAAAACAAATTAGTACTCAAAAGAGGAAGAGAACATTTATATGAAAATATCATTATAGGAACATTAGGGTTTTATTTATTAACAGCATAATTTGCTAGAAAAACTACCCATATGGGAATCAGGAGATTTCAGGGTTTGGTGTTTTGTTTTTTTTTTAATAGACTTTGCTTCTGGCATACTCTGTAACCTTAGTTGCAATGCCTTGTTTTTTTTTAACCTGTAAATTGATGACCATAACACTGTGGAAGTATAATCAATAGAAATAATAATTTTAATAAAAGGATTATGAATTCTTCAGCAGCTAGCAAGGTAATTGTCATTTCTGATTTTGATATACTTAAGGGTCTTAATATTAAAAGCATTTACCAAATTTGTATATTTCATGCAATGTTGAAGTGTCAATTAAGAGTTCAGTACTTAGGGATACCTGGGTGGCTTGGTCATTAAGTGTCTGCCTTCACCTCAGGTCATGATCCCAGAGTCCTGGGAGCAAGCCCTGTATTGGGCTCCCTGCTCATGGTGGAGTCTGCTTCTCCCTCTCCCACTTCCCCTATTTATGCTCTCTCTCTTTCTCTCTGTCAAATAAATAAATAAAATCTTTTTTTATATAAAAAAAAGGATTTCAGTACTTATTAAAGTTTTAAATGGAAATCAGATCAATTCAGAACTCCTTAATAGCCATCATTTTCTCCAATAAACCAACAGTGATTGTATGTGTACATGTGTGGGTATGCGCTTTTTTTTAAACTTGCATTTTGAAAATGCTTTTTTTCCCCCCCAAATTTCAGGTGTAACCTTCCTCCAATTACAGGAAATGTGAGTAAAGATGTTGGCAGTAAAACCAATGTTGTGACTGTAAATCCCAGTATCATAAAACTAAAGTAAGTATGTCCAACTTACATAACTGTTTGAGAACATTTGTTTTATTGTTTAACATGTTTCTTAGTTTGAACACTAATCTTGTTGCTGGAATGACTTGCAATGTAATATAGCTGGAATGACTTTGGGGAAAAGATAGAAGAATATAATATATTCATAATTTTTTACTTCCTCTCAAGGTTGTAGCTCATAAGAGGTATGATCAATTGTACCTCTCTCTCCTTTTCTTTTTTTAAAGAAAACCATTCTATTTTATTTTAAAGACTTAATTTTTTTATTTTTTTATGTTATTTATATTTATTTTTTATTTCTTAATATCATTTCTACACCTGGTGTGGGGCTCAAACTTATAGCTCCGAGATGAAGAGTTGTATGCTCTACCACTGAGCCAACCAGGCATCCCAACCAATTACACTTCTAATGTCGTAAGTGGAACACTACTAATCAAGTGAAAACTTATTTATCACTTCTTCTTTTTTAACAAGAATGAAGTTACTTTTGAGAACTTTCTTTCAGAATTTTAACATTACTCTTTTATCTTGGGAGTAGTTTCCTAATGAAACAGTTTATTTAGAAACTTCAGGGAATGCACCCTAAGAGAAGCTGGCCAAAAAAAAAAAAAAAAAAAAAAAAAAAAGTCTTTACTACATATAGCTTATTACCAAAAAATAATTCCCATATTTCATTTTTCACAGTGTAGCCACGACAAAATGTTCCTGGTTAATAAAAATCCCATACATGGTTTTACTCCACTGTTTTCACCAAAACTAATAATCATTATTAATAAAATACAAACTAAAACTATATACCCATATAGTTCTAGTATCTTTTAAGATAATATGCAATATTATACCTGCATCCTAAAAGTTTACTTTCTAGACACAACCATTCATATTAGTATATTTACTAAGGTATTATTTAAATCAAACACAAATCTATCACAATACATTGAGGATATTTAAAATGTGTGTGTGTGTGTATATGTGTATGAATGTAGGTATTTTAGGTTCTTTCAAGGAAACTTTTATGATCACATGTAAAAAAATATACACAGGTCACCGGTATACAGCTTAGGGAATTTTTTAATGTGTAGACATTTTAAGAGTGTCCTGTGTTTAAGAAAAATCAATCATTATTTGGAAGGTATTTCTGTATCAAAAAGTTACCTTAGAGGGACACCTTGTGTGGCTTAGTCGTTAGGCGTCTGCCTTCAGCTCAGGTCATGGTCCCAGGGTCCTGGGATCGAACCCCACATCAGGCTCCCTGCTGGGCGAGAAGCTTATTTCTTCCTCTCCCACTCCCCCTGCATGTGTTCCCTCTCTCGCTGTGTCTATCTGTCAAATAAATAAATAAAATCCTTTAAAAAAAAGTTGCTTTAGAGAAAAAAATTACTGAGTTAGAAGATAAAATAATATAAGAAATGTGTGTCCAGTAAGGATATAGTCTGATAAGAAAATGTAAATGAAAGCCTAGGAACACCACAAAAGAGAGATGAAGGACCTAGCTCTTGATGTTTATAGGAGGCTTACTCATACTTGGACTCTGAGTCTACTGTTTGTCTCTTATATACAACAGTGACATAAACGGTTCAATGGCTCGGTCAAAGGTAAATTCAGCCTTATATAACCAAAATGGCCACTTTGATTATAATGACAATTTTTTTTTAAATTTGGCAGATATGGGAACTTAAAGAAAAAGAAAGAAATATTTCTAGAGGACATTGCGACCTATGGAGATGCATTCCTTCTTCTTCCAGCGTTTTCTTTCAGGGCCAACACAATAGCCTCTTTCAAAGTGTATGACACCCTAAAGGAGTCTCAAGCAAGACAGAAGGTTATATTTTTCCATCCCAAATACCTGAGAAATCTTGCCCTTTTCTGGAGAACTGAAGGTGTGACGGAGTTTCGCCTGTCCTCTGGCTTGATGATCACAAGTGTGGCAGTTGAACTGTGTGAGCACGTAAAGCTGTATGGATTTTGGCCCTTTTCTAGAACGATTAAAGACACACCAGTCAGCCATCACTACTACGACAACAACTTACCCAAACGTGGTTTCCATGAGATGCCTAAAGAATATAGACAAATTCTTCAACTTCACTTGAAAGGAATCCTCAAATTACAATTTAGCAAATGTGAAAGAGCCTAAGCGTAGTGTCTTAAAATGGGAATAGTTTTAATAGAATGCCGTAGGTGAGTAATGGTGTTTCCCATCACTAAAAGCAGTGGGTGTAGGGCATAATAGGAAAAGCCCTGAAACGTGGTGTGATCAAAGTTCCCCACTGAGTTTGCAACATCAGCAGCTCATGCAGTTGCTCCGATCTTCAGTTTCCCTCCCTGTGAAATGGGGACCATGATATCTAACTCCATCTAGCAATCCATGAAATCTCCTAGTACAGGATTTGGCGTGAGGTAGGGACTCCATGAATATTTCCTTGTTGCTCTCTACAGTTGCCATTTCCACTCTCAGCAGACTGATAATAAAAGGCATGCTGTTTTGAAGACCCTTCCTGGAGAGACCTGCTGAATTGCCAGTTTTCACTGGGGGTTCTTCCTCAATCAGGCCTCTCTATTATCAATAATATCCTTCTCATCCTTCTTCCTGTCCAAAAGAGGACGTCTAAGAAATTATAGCAAACCCTTGATGATTCAGGAATGAAATCCTCCTCTTTGGATGGTAATGTACCTGCTTCTGATCATCTTTACTAGGGTCATTAGTTGCAATGATGTGTCTGGCTGGATTTAGGCCAATTGTTTTCCTCCTTTATTTACATTTTTAAAGTGTTCTTTTTGATTTATATTAACTTCCTGCCTTACTATTAAGCCTTTTCTGCTTCCACTGACAGGATCTATTTTAAGAGCATGAAGAGTTACAATACCCAGTTTTTCTTACCTGGTTTCTGTGGTGTCACACATTCAATTTATTTGTAAAAAATTATCCAACAGCTACTTCATGCCAGACCCTGTAGCAGGCTGTGTGAGAGGGACCTAAAGATGACCAAGTCCTGCAGGAGGAAATGGATATGCATATGACCAACAGTGATACGGTATGATAGATGTTGTTACGACAGCTATGAAGAAGGTACTATGGAGTCATTCAGTCATTCAGGAGTTATTCAGTCGATTTCAGTGGAATCTGTTTCAGAGAAGAGGTAATTGTCAAATAAAAATTAGAAAGTGAGTAAGGTTTTAACAAATGAAGAAGATTTTAAGTAGAGGGAATATGATAGGGGAAAAAGCAGTCCCCTTGATTCTGATTCACCAAAATGAGGATATTTGAAGGTAAATCATGGTCTTTGCCCCAAGAACTGTTGCTTGAAGAGAGGTTACACCACGAGTGGATAGTGGCTTGGGCCCACCTCTGAAACAGTAGTTGTAGTGACCTGATAGGTCTCACAGGAAAGCAGTAAGGATTAAAATACACGAAAACTTAATTCTCATAAAGAAAGGTGTATATTTACATGATAAATAGGACAAATAATTTAAATATCAATATCAAATAAAGCTTAAGCAGTATTGAATATTACAATTTTTACACCACTCCCTTCATTATGATGATACCTGTTAACATAGATCACCTATTCATCTACAAAGTTCTTTGGTTTAACTAAGTAACTACAATTACAATTACAATTACAAAAGTAATTACAATTACAATTACAATTCTTACTTTGCCCGCTTGTCTTTGTACCATCATGAGGGGGGCAGAAATCCGGGTGGAGCCAACTTGTCAGCATGCTGAATTAATTAAAAATAAAATTCTTAATTCTTACCTTAGCCAGATGATTGTTTTACTAAATGTTTCCTTTTGAAACTATTCTGCTGTCAGTCGCTTATTTTGGCAAAGTACCTCCTGATTTCTTGCATTGTGTTTGACATTTTTTAAATATTATTGTTTGTTCACGTTTTGTTCTTCTATAGCAGTTGAAACCAATTAGCTCCATAAATTGCTTAAAAGTTCATATATAAATATTTTCCAAAAGGTATATGCTTTTAGTTATATGAAGTCTAATTTATTTATCTTTCATTCTGTGTTGATGAATAAGTGGCTGTTTTCTGCTGCTTCTAATGGATTTAATTTGTTTTAAAAAATCTATCAGTATGAGTAATGTCTATCATGTTACTAACAGTGGATTATTAAAAATAGAACAGTCTAATATTTTATAGTTAGTAAAATGCTTCCTTTAAAATGTTTTCTGGGGAGTAGAACCTTAAACTTTTCTTTTTGATGATATTGGAAATAGATGATTAAGGAGTAAAAGAATATACTGAAATCAGTCATTAAATATACAGTATGGAGATTTTTATACATTGTTTTAATAAAAATGATGTATGATTAGCACAGAACTTAAGTTTTTCCCAGATAACTTCCTCCTTTAACTTCACAAGTTTTCTCTAGAATATCAAAATAGAATCTTTAATGGCACTGATAAGAATTTCAGAAGTATTCAAAATGGTATGTGTTGGTTCACAAACTTCTCGGGTTCTTCCCAGGTGTAATCTAAAACCAGTGCCTGTACAAAGAGCACAGCGAGACACCAAAGAAAGAGGCAGACCATGCAAGATTTGGTAGGTGGCAGTTTTAATAAACAAGGGACCTTGCATATGAGATCTTCTTGGGTGGCTGAGAGAGTAGTAGATCTCCATTTTTGTCTAGTAAGCCTGAAAGTTTATGGAGAGACCTTCACTGGGTTCAGATATGTTTATTGTTCACATAGTCTCAACACCACATCAATGTCTTGAGGCTACGTCCTTGGGGTAGCTTCTGGGATCAGAAGGCAGATAGAACGCACATGCCAGCACAGGGGAGAGGGTAAGGAGCCTCCAGTTTCTGGGGTCCAGCTCACAGATCAACCAGTTGTCATATCCTCTCAATGACCTCCCCCAACACTGTGAGATCAGGAAGCCGTGTCCTAATGATTGATACCCATGATCCAGTAAAAGTTGAGGAGGAAAAAAGTTGCGGCAAAAATGCTAGGCCTTTCTAGATGAACATAACTGAAGGTGGTTTTCTGGTAAACACTTGTCCTGCCATCCTAAAAGCATGTTGAAATTTTGCAACAATTCCAGCTAGGTCACCTGTTAACCAAAAGTCTTTGGTCAAAAAGAACATGCATTTTTTTGTGTCTCTTTCCCAAGCTGCTCTGTGACTGTTGTGAAATCTGTGGGAGGCTTCATTCCTATCCTAACATTTCCTTTTTGGCAGAGGACAACCTTCCCCATTATTATGATGTGTCAATAATGTCCTTTTGTTCCAAAGGAGAATTTTTTAAACTTTCTAAAATACAACAGAACATACATTTTGATAATATAACATATCAGCTATGTGAGTTGTAAATCAAAAGCCACAGTTCTTTTTGTTCTATAATGATCAATTATTACAAGTTTTACACCAAGAT
This sequence comes from Lontra canadensis, assembly GCF_010015895.1. Classification (NCBI taxonomy): domain Eukaryota; kingdom Metazoa; phylum Chordata; class Mammalia; order Carnivora; family Mustelidae; genus Lontra; species Lontra canadensis. Next base: position 7,531,394 of record NW_022631066.1, read on the forward strand.
CAAAACAAAAAGGAAAACCATGAACTCTATCTTATAGATTTATAGATTATCCATCAAGCCTGACTGTGACTCTCTCAAGAATCTGTGGGCATAATGAGCATTGCTTAAATGTTGATGGATTGGATTTGATCTTCTGCTCTTGAAATTAAAGTGCATCCATGCACATTGAAAATAATAAGTCTGAGTACTGGTGCTAGATAGTATGAAACTTTAGTTGGGACTCCAGCTTATAGTACCATGTCACCAGTTTCTACGGGAAATACTAGCTTGTTTGATTTTATTTTTTACTCATTGTTCAGCATCCCTGGGCAGTATAACCAAATAGCAAGATTTTAAAAGAGTTTTCATCTAAATCTTAGTAGGGCAAAAATATTCATGTAAGCATATAGTCCTTGCTGCTGTGTGGTCCCTGGAAAGGACTCTATGAACAATCACATAAAGTTTAACATTACATAGTATAATAGTCCTTCAAGTCTCTGATTTTTTTTCTCCTAACAAAAGGGAAAGGCAAATAGATCATGATTCTCATGAAAGAAGATTTCCTTCCACATGTAAATATGTGGACTCTCAGCCAGGTAATCAGCCAAGGACTTTTTGTTTGTTTTTGGAGGACTTTGTATGTATAGAATACTGAATTAAGCTATAAATCAGCCCTATTTGAGGCAAAGTTTCTTCTTATTCACAAAAAAATGTACCAGCTCAATACTATATCATGTTACATACTCTAAAGCATTCCATGAATTTCAAGAAGCTTTGGGAAAATTGGAAAATCTTAGAACAGATCTGCTCACGAATCCTAAATAGCTACCTTAAAAGTACTGTTACGATGCAATGTGCAGTTATGACATTCGAAACATCTTACTTATATAACATGACATGAAAATATAGTAAAAAATGAAGGAATTTCAGAGTCACATGAAGTATCTGAAGCACTTGACCTAATAAGACTATTTCTTACTTTATTTTTGATTTTTAAAAAACCCACTGGGTAATTTCAAGGTTTCCTATTTGTATATTACTTCAGAAGGCTGATTCCATGGTGAAACTCACAATTACCCTCCCGAAGATGAATGAACAGGAATAGTTCTCTTGCCCATCTTCTCTTATCTGGGTCATCAGCCTTCTAAGAGCATTCTTCTTTTTATCAGGGAAATGGGAGTGATATATGATGAAGATACATTGCTTACATAATGGAGAAAAGATGTTATTGTCACATATTTTCTCTGTCCCTCATCCTTCTCCCTTTATAGGGACACCAGTTAATACACATGAAACTCCTTGAAATTTGTTCTCTAGATCACTGACTCTCTGTCATCTGTTCATTCTTCCTTTTTTTTTTTTTTTGTCTTTCATTTTGGATAGTTCCTGTTCCTATATCTTCAACTTGACTAATGTTTTCTTTTCCAGTGTCTAATCTGGTATCAATCTCATCCAATATGTTTTCATTTTGAACATTGTAGATTTTTGTTTTGTGCCTTTTTCTATCTTCTATTTGTGCATTTAACATGCTTCTTCACTCCTCTACCTTCTTAAACATATAGAATATACTTATAACCCATTCAGTGTCCTTTTTTATTCATTGTATCATCTGTGTAATGCCTGGACCCATTTCCACTGATACATTTTTCTCCTCAATATGAGTTGCATTTTCCTGCTTCTTTGAAAGTCTGGGAATTTTTTGTTGAATGCTAGATATTGTGAATTTTACTTTGGTGGCTGTTTTATATTTTGATATTAAAAATATGTGAAGATTTGTTTTGGGTGATATGAAATGACTTGTAAACAATTCATTCCTTTTCGAGGCTTACTTTTAGTCTGCGTTAGTTAAAACCATCACAGTGCTTATTCGAGGGTAAATTTTTTCTCACACTGAGACAACACCTTTTTGAATGTTCTCCTGAAAGCCCCGTGAATTACAAGATTTTCTTTTCTGTTGGGGAGAACTGAATTATTCTATCCTCTTTAACTTTGAGAAGTTGTTTATCTGGGTGATTCTTCTCTCAGATTTAGGCATTTTCTTCACATGTGCTGGCCAATACTCAGCTGAAAGCTAGAGGAGATTTCTATGAGGTCCTCTCCACTCTGGATCTACATGGGCATTCCTCGCATCCTAATTCTATAACCTCTACTCAGAGAGACGGACCTCCGAGTTGAGCTTCCCCTCCCTGTGCTGTGGCCTAGCAGCTATCAAAGCAGTAAGCTAGGACAACTGTGGGACTCCACTAGCCTGGGTCCTTTTTCTCAAGGATTACCTTCCTGAGTTGCCTAATGACCAACATCTGTAGCCATTGTTTCATGTATTTTTGTCTGTTAGTTTTCAGTTGTTCTGGACTGCAGGTTAAAACTAGTCCCTGCTACTCTTAACCTACCTTATCCAGAAGGAGAAATTCCCCTATGATCTGATTTTTATAGTGTTTGTCACCTGTCCTTTCTTGGGGGTGCTGGAAATTTTTTCTAGAAATTTCCTTTGCCCCTCTGAAATTTGAGTCTGGGTTTTTTGTTTGTTTTTTTTTAACCCCAGATTCTATGATAGACTACCAGAAGTGGGATCCCATGGGACTCATTTTGTTATAAGAAAGTAATAAAAATATTTTATTAAGTGCTTGCTATACACTTGGAACCTGTACAAGAACTTGGCTTACATTATTTATCTTATTTAAACCTAAGTCTATGGGGTAGATTTGATTATCTCTATTTTTATATATGAGAAAACAAGCTAAGAGAGGCTAAGAAACTTGCCCAAGGTCATATAGCATACAAGCATCAAAACCAAGTTTCAAATTCAGGTTGTATGCCTAAAGCTGGTATGCTTCATCAATATTTTATTCTCTCTTTAGTGTTATCACTGTACATGTTGCTTTGTGTAGAAAAATAACATCTAAAATGTTTAAATTTTAGAATTATATCCTCATAACTTTGGATTTTTATTTCTTTAGTTGTCTTAGTCCTCTTGGTATGTTTCAAATTTTAACTTTTCTAAATTAAGGAATGATTATTCAAGCTTGCACAATACATTTTTATATATCCTACTGTAGTCACTCTAAAGTTTAATTAATTTTGGAAGTTTCCAATATGTTGTATTCTCCTGAGTACTTTTGAAATGAGCATTTAATGGGATAGATTAATTTCTTTTCTCAGTCTGATTCTATTTTATTTGCTTTAAGGTGTTTATGTGTGTGTGTGTGTGTGTGAGAGAGAGAGAGAGAGAGAGATATTCAATGAAATACCAATGCATTATTGTATTTCTTGCCTTTTGAGGACCTCAAAGAGATTTTAAATCCTTGCTTCAGCTATTACAGAGTATTCTTTGGAGACTAGTATCACCAGTCTCATCTGATACGGAAATGTGAGCAATCAGAAATCAAGGCTGTTAAAGATTTGCCAAAGAATCATTTTGAGCCAAGTTAATAATAGATACTCAGTGTGCCAGGCAACGAGCAAACCTGATACCATTTATTGAAAGCTCTTTTGCGCCAACCACTGTGCATAATACTTTATGTGTATTTTCATGACTTCTTGCGAGATTGCAAGGTAGCTGTCAATCTGATTTTCTCAGATAAGAAAATGACTCAGGAGGGTAACAGTACCTTCAACTGAAATACCAGAAAGCTCCATCAAATTGGCTTAAATTGTGTAGAATTCTTGGCCACAAATCTAGAAGTCCAAAACAGGGCAACCTAAGAACTTTTGTTCTACTTCATTTCCCTTCAAGAGTCATAGTTAGGCTTTATGCTGTTGACTTCATCCTAAGACTCCTTATTGAACAAAAGCAGCACATTCAGGCCTCATAAAAGTACATCTGTACATATCCAGAGAAAAGGAGAGAGTCACTTCTTGACACTATTCCAGGAGAAGGAGAAAGAGCTTTCCCCAAAGCCCCATCAAACATTTTCTTCTTTCTCATTGGTTCACACTAGTCACATGAACATTCCTATACCCATCATTGGCAAAGAGAATATGGAGCCCACTTTTTTTTTTTTAGATTTTTTTTTTTTGACAGATCACAAGTAGGCGGAGAGGCAGGCAGAGAGGCAGGCAGAGAGAGACAGGAGGAGGAGGCAGGCTCCCTGCTGAGCAGAGAGCCCAATGCAGGACTCGATCCCAGGACCCTGAGATCATGACCTGAGCCGAAGGCAGATGGTTTAACCACTGAGCCACCCAGGGGCCCCTGGAGCCCACTTTTACAATAACTCCTACCCCTGGGGTCATAGACTTCAAGGCGAATTACTGTGTACCTGAACAAATTTAGGGTTCTGTGGAAGAAGAGACGTTGGGTGGACATCTAACCATAACTGCTACAAGTAATTTTCTTTGTCACTCACCTGCTAAGTGATGAACTAGAATTTGAACCAAAGTAGTTCTGACTCCAAATTTAGTGGTCTTTCTTGCAAACCCTGAAGTTTTTAGTATGCTGTTCTGCTAATTATGGAGAAAATATGCTATATGGCCTTTAATTTTTTCCATAAACTTAGTTACTAGATATTAAATGCATTAACTCCAGAAGCAATTCTTATAGAAATGATGCCTTTTACATTTTCATTTTGGGCACTGATCCTTCTTTGGTATTAATCAAAATGTAATATGTAGGATCCCCTACTCTTATTTGTTTTACTTGTAAGACAGTGCCTTAATTAATTTTCATCAAATATGTGAAATGAAATGTTTGCTCATGGGTGAAGTCTTAGAAATAAGCTATTAAGACTTTTACCTTAGAGTAGACTTTCTGGGCTTACTGATCTTTGAATAAACACAGTGATATTTTAACAACTCTGTCTGAAGTACCCAATGCTGATGGCTTCCCAGATTGGTACCCTTCTCATTTAGGTATCTACTCAAGTTGCTCTCCCGAGAATCATAAAATTCCCTGTATACAAGCTGCACCATGCTAGTTCTGGTCATAGAGGAATGGTTGGTCCTCTAGCAATAAACCTCTCTGACAAGAATGCTTCCTTCTGTTTTGCCTCAGTAAGGCAGTAGTTTATTGACCATTTATGTCCTGTTTACCCATACAGTCCAAGTTTATCCCCTTTTATTCTCAGAAGTATCCAGTCCAAATGTGTGTGGTCCCCCAGTTTCTTTGAAATTAGAATTTTGTAAACAGGATTCAGTGGGGCTGTCCCATATAACTCAGTCAAAAGCTTAAAGTTTGGGCTGTAAACACTCTTATCCTGAGATGTAATATTCTCACCTCTCTTAAGATTCAAGAGAACAGTAGTACTTAGTCTTACTGGAGAATAAATTATGAGGATTGGCTTGGATTTTGAATATCCTCTATCTCCATACTGAATGGATTTTTTTTTCTGAATGTGCAGCTCAAATTAGAAGGTTGTGTGGTCATCTCCAGGTCTCCCCTTGTCCATTCTATACCAGCATCCTTTTGGGGCTGTGAATATATTTAATCTCCTTTTTCTATGCTAAGAAATATGGATGTAGGTGCTTGCCCTACAGAATATCTTCACAGAGTAATATGTTCTGTATAATAAAGGCAAAAGCAACCTGTCATTTTCACTGTTGTAACATATTTAACTATTGTCAGTTTGTCAAAATATTTCTAGGAGGAATTAAAGTTAGACATTGAAGTTGCTAGGGTAATTATAGCTCTCAGGATCAGAAAAATAGTCCATTGTGTGAAAAATAGCATTGGTTCTAATTATAACGCTGGTATCCACTTACTCAAGAGGAAGTGTTGATATTTATTTTTTCTGTTGATGAAATATTTCTCCTACCACCATAACACACTGATAACAGCCAATGACTTCATTGTCTCTAAATGACAAAAATAATGATTAACATTTTGACTGCCTTTAGAAAAACTGAAGGAGACATTTGTTTTCTGTGTTTTTGTCTCTCTTCTGTTTTTTGAGGAACTGCACAAAATTCCACATTGTTTTTAAAGAAAGTATAACTTCAGCTAAACTCTCAATTCATTCAGTTTCATTTAGTAACTGTCTCTGGATGTATATACTTGTTTTATAATTTAACAGAGCACTTCAATAATGGGCTGCTTGGGAAGGTTTGCATTTACAAAACCTGAGTATCATTAAGCACTGATTGTCATTTAATAAAGATCATCTCAGCGTATTTTGTTATCATTGTGGATATCCTGTAGGTACTCAGCTATTTCTGATCAGTCCAAACCCAAATGCATACCCAAGCATAAGTAGAAAATAATTTTTCAGATTTGTGGTAAATGATTACTAGCTTCTTTTGGGTTATGGATTATTTCATTGACTTCTTTGAGGCCATGATCAGTATTATTCTCATTTTGTAGATGAGAACAACAAAGTTTCAAAACAACAAGGAACTTGAACCCAATTACACAGCTGAGAAATGGAAGATGGGAGAAATTGCATTTTTAAAAAAACTTTGTATTTTTAAATATTGCAAACTTAACAGAAAAGTAGAAAGAATATTACAACAAGTACCTGATCTATGCCTGTGTAGAATCAACCTTTGATTGAGGGTAGATATCATGTATGTAGATATCATGTCTATGATGACAATGTATCTATTTATCAAACAATCTATCATGACAATGTAGATATCATGGTCCTTTACCCTAAATCAGCTTGTGCTGCGTAAGAACAAGGTTATTCTCTTACACGAGCACAACATAATTAGTGAGGGATTTCAGGAGGCAGATTTTCTTCTCAACAGATATGCTAGATAGTTTCCCTAATCTAGATGAAGAGCAAGGCTGTTGTTATGTATATAACCCTTGAGCCCGTACCTCGATTTTGTTTCTGAGAATATTGTTGTCTAGTTTTCGCTGTCCTATGGCCATATTCAAAGTCAACCAGCAAGTGCTATTTTGAGTTGTTGCCCAATGCAGTCTGAAAACAGTTCAAAAAATTCTCATTATTGTAACTCATTTTGAGCCAGCTTTGTAACATCCTGTATGGCCTCTGGGTAAGAAATTAGGAAACTGAGTAAGAAATGATAGTCAACAGGTCTCCTCTTTCACAGTATTATTCAATGATTTACTGCAGTGACTCAAAACAAAATAGAATCCTTGGGTCTTCTAAAGTCTCTGATTTCTGGATGCCCTAGGAAAACCTTAAGGTTGTTTATTTCATCACAAACTTTCTAAGGGTTATGACGCAAGACCAGAATTTTTATGATTCCCCCATTTTCATGCCCCAGACTTCCAGCAGAATGTCGAGACAGCCTTAAATATTTCCTTGAGGAGGGAACTCTGGAAGCATCCCGTGGAGCGTATTCTAGGGAAGTTTTCCTTGCCTCTTTCTAACACGTGTTGGAACCAATGAATTCTGACCTTCCCGACTTCATAAAATTTCCTGAGCACCTGCTAGCATTTTGTGATCCCTCAACACCGGCACCTTTGTGAGGCGCGATGAAAACAAACCACCCTCTCTGCACTATTCCATCACAAGTGACAAATCTGACTTTTAATTCACGTTCCCCGGTAGAGAGAGAGTCACGGTAGACACTCGGTTGTCCAACTTGCCAATCTCCGAGGCATAGGAGATGGCACTTTTGTTTAATCATGAGCAGTGGAAAATGACATTTCTGACATTAAACATTGCCGCTGTCTTGCCTCAGGCACTTCATATAATAGATTCCTAAGTAGACAGTGATATTCTAGTTTTGTTTTTCATCTAAGCCCTCCAAGCTTAACGCTGTCCTATTCTTTAAGTTTCTAAAGTCTCCTCTCTCTGTCCGATCTGCCAGATTTCTGAGTAGGACTGCCTCCCTCTGTTTCACCGTCTGCCACGTGTCAGAAGAGGGGCAGGGATGCATGTTTTTTTGGCGTTTATTGTCCTCATCCCTGAAGTTCTTCACCTCATTCCAAAAAAATCAACAAACAAGTGGAAAGTATTTTGTTCAAGATAAGAATACATGAACCGGAAAAAGGATACTCTAGCAGCAAAGTAGCACTTGAAATAACTTTAAATACGGCTCATTATTTCATCAAGTTGCCTGAAAAGCTTTTGGAAGGAGGTGACTCTAAATTGTAAATAAATATTTTTTTTTCTTCCACGTTAAATAATCTAAGAGCTCGAATTAGTCCAAACTTGGGGAAATGAAAAATTAGAACTCCAGAAGAGAACATATTGTCTTTTACTGTTAAAATTGTCTTCATGTTAGGGCACCTAGGTAGCTCAGTCAGTTAAGTTGCTGCCTTTAGCTCAGGTCCTGATCCCAAGGTTCTGCAACCGGGTCCCGCTTTGGGCTCCATGCACAGCAGCAAGTCTGCTTCTCCCTCTCTCTCTGTCCTTCCCCTTTCTCTCCCCCTTTCCCTGCTCATGCTTTCTCTCTTGCTCATACTCTCTCTCTAATAGATAAAATCTTTTTTTAAAAAAATCTGTCTTCATCCAAGACATGTGTTATTGTTTTTTTGCAAATACCACCCATAGTTCAACTCCTGGGATTTCAGGATAAGGAAATCGTTTTAGAAAGCTGCCTTTGATTGTCAAATAACATTTTCCTCCATTTTCTTTCAGCTTTATTGCTGAAATGTGTTGGTTCTCAAATGTGACCGATAGAAAACCAACTGTAAAAATCTAGCATTCATTTGTCTATGAAAACTAATGTCCCTTTCATTAATTCTCCAAAAGCCAATAGAATGCCTATCATGTGCTTGTTTCTAGAGACACAAATGCAGGACAGTTTACCAGTAGGGAGCTCAGATTCCAGGGAGAGAACTCACACATTAGAAAGTAACAGTCCAGTGCAGTAAGGATGTCGGAGAGAAATCCCCAGAGAACTAAAGGAATGCAGAAGAGGGGCCCTAACTCTGCCTGGCTGCTGGTTCACTTAAGAGCAGAGGCCCAGGGATAGGCAAAGGTTATAAATTCTTGCCAAAATTAGTTTCATTGTTCTGATACTTATTAGCAGCACAAGCATTATTTGTCTTTTCAAAATGAATTAACTTTAATCCTCCTAAAGCAAGGAAAGCCTCTGGTATAGATTTCATTTTCTGTAATTTTTTTTTCTCCTCTCTCTTTATATGACCCTCAGTTTTCTCTTCTCTAGTGTGAGAATAATAAAAGTCAAGACTGCCACATATGGCACTGGAGGTTGCACACTACCCAACTCCAAGAGGCACCATTTATATAAACCAATATAATGGCGCCCCCTGGAGTTGTGCAGCCATTAGTAACAGTACCCACCCATAGTGCTATGTGCAAGATTGATGATCCACGTAAAGTGGTAAGTACATAAGGATTCAGTGTTTGCAGCCATTGTTTTTACAATGATGAGGATGAGGATGAGGGTGATGATTATCTTATATAAATTTTTTCTGTATCTTGTCAATATCAGAAAATCCTAGAAGCTAATGGTAAGCAAATGTAACTTCTAATGAAATAAAGTCAATATTATACATTTAAGGAGAATTTTAGTGCTATATATGTATTGCAATTAATCAAGACAACATTGTAAAGTGTCTCATAGTTTTGGGGGGATATTTAAATGATTGTCTTTTATTTTTTATTTCTGAATGGAGGGATTTTAGTAGGTACCCTGTGTTTCTACATCATTTTTTGTTACAGTTCAATGGACTCTTTAACTTCCCATAGGTTCTAGAAATCTGTAATTGAATTGTATTTTTCAAAGTAAATTAACAGTAGCTGGCTTCAAAGAGACTAGAATGGCTACGTTTTTAAAATACTAATATTCAAAAAAGACAAAATTAATGCATTCATGCTTGCTATTTAAGTATAAATCTAGTATTAAGATATTTCAGTGACTATGCTTTGTGCTTAAATCCTTGAAGAGCTATAAAAATGCATTTGTTTCATTATTGATCATTTCCTTAGAACTATGTACCTATTATTGATATTTTAGTATTTATGTTTCAGAATAATAAAGACCTGCTGAACATGCTTCTGTGCTTTCACTGATGTAAATTCTAAAACAGAGCGGTTGTCTAATGAATGTCTCCAGATATTTAATTTCAAGGGCTGTTGCTAGATAGGCTACACTTACTCTCTCAGCATTTGCATTTCAGGAAATTTCTGAAAAGCAGCACATTTACTTTTATCGGGAAATTTTATCAAGATGTTAAATGAATTGGAAGTATTAAAATGTGGCTTAGGGTAGGGCTAGCAAGTATAGCCAACCAACCTCAAGATGTAGAGTGTTTCAAACGGTGTTGATGTTTATTTCTAACTTTTGCAAGTCTGGTAGGAGTTTCTGATTGGGAGCCAACCTCCAAGCAGTCATTCTGAGGCTCTGACTTGTACTTCGTAGTGTGCTGTCTTTGACATGTGATTTCTAAAATTTGTCCATTTACATCTATCCAACAGAAAGAGAACAAATATGGAGGAGTACAGATCTGAGTGCTTTTTTTCCTTTTAAGATTTTTATTTACTTATTTGACAGAGACACAGCGAGAGAGGGGACACAAGCAGAGGGAGCTGCAGAGAGAGAGGGAGCAGCAGGCTTCCCGCCGAGCAGGGTGCTGGATATGGGGCTCTATCCCAGGACCTTGGGATCATGACCTAAGCTGAAGGCAGACATTTAACAACTGAGCCACCCAGGCACCCCAGATCTGAGTGCTTTTTATGGGCCAGATCTGAATATGCTGCCTCACACTTGTACTCACATGTCATTGACAGAGTCCCGTGGCCATACCTATCGCACAGAAGGGTAAGAAACATCACCTATGTGTAGAGAAAGGAGAGGAAACAGGTTTGCATCCAAACAGCTGGAAATCTCGGGAAATAAAACATCTCTTTTTCATGCTTTCTCCACACATAGAACATACTCTCTCCCCACAGGAGGGAAACCCAGAATCTCATCCAGTCACTGCCTAGAGCTTAGAGACCAGGGTTTCTGGGTGATGAGCCATGTTCCCCCTAAGGCTCAGGTGCAGCTCTTAGCATTTGGGAGGTCTGTGAATTAAAAGGTGAGCTCTCCGCACCCTGCCCCCGATCCTCAGGGTCAGAATAAACTTAATGGAACCTCTGAAAGAGAACGGAGAAGAATGAGACACACAGAAGAGTCACTGCTCCAAGGCAAGGATGAAATCTTACCGATCTTGGGCAGGCAGAATGAGGTCCTTTTCTCACAAAGATGTGAATTTCTATATTAGTCTGTGATGCTCCTTGTTGGAGAATTCTCTTGTTAATGACCCCTAACTCAGCCTTCTGGGAGTTTTTTCCCCTTGCCAGATATATATATATATATATATATATATATATATAAATTTGGCAGAAGAAAGCTGATCAAATGCTACTGAAACTCTAGCTCAAGGGCAAGAATTTGGGGAACACATTAGGAAATGTTAGTTGTTATCTCTTATATGTAGAAAAGTATTACAAGAAAGAGATGAGCTCAGGCAAGAATGGGCTGGTTTGAGACAGAGATGGAAGGGCGTAGAGTGAGATCATAAATCTGGTGATTCAAAATGTGGACCCCATGCTGGAAGAGGTAAGACCAAGAAAAAAAAAATATTTCTTCTAAAACTGCCACTGACCAAACATGATTTAAAAGTATTAAATGCTACTATTTAGTGTTTCTTAATACTTTCAGCACTCATAAATATAGCTTGTAATTGCCAGTTTATTTAATGATTATATAAATAGGATAAGCTTGTAATGAAATCTAATGTAACTTTCATTAGTTGATATTCAATGTCTCTATAATAGTAATCATGAATTCAATATGTGATGAAGATATATTATCTTTGTCTACAAAGATACACACATGCACGTGTGTGTGCAGCATGTGCACATTCACAAGCAAACACACACACACACACACACACACACACACACACACATGCACGCACACAAGGAAGACTTCTGTGGCCCATTAGCAGGGCTGCTGAAAAAGAGGACAAAAACTTCCTGTCTAGGTTACTGGGAAAGTGTGTTCACATAAATTATAAAAGTATGTTTTGTACCAACTTACTGTTTTTCTCTATGAACATACTTTAAAATCTCTCTGTAATATTGGGCTTCATTATGTGTTCTCATTGTACTCATAGGAAGAGTGACTTTATAACTATAGTTCCCATTTACTGAATATAACTGAGCTACTATCTTACTTCTATAATATTTAACATTCACAACTGCCCTTACCTTCAGGTACAATTATTTCCGTAGTTCTTTTTCTTTTTCTTTTTTTTTTTCAAATAGGCTCTATGCCCAGTGTGGAACCCAAGGTGGGGCTTGAACTCACAAGGCTGAGATAAAGACCTGAGCTAAGATCGGGAGTCTGATGCTTAATCGACGGAGCCACCCAGGCACTCAGGTTATTTTGATTTCTATTTGCAAGCAATTCACTGTGTAAAACAAAAGAGGAAATATATTCTCTCACTCAAGCGCAATTTAGCCTCATAGGTGCGCTCAGCAGAGGATGGAAAGCCCTCAGAACCCAGACAGCCTTTCTTCAATCACTGCTTGGTGTTTCCGAACCACACTGACTCGTACTTCCACATCGGGTGGGCTGCTCAAGTCCTTTCTCTTCGCTTTCTCCGTGTCTCTTTACATGTTACCCACCCGTCCTACCATTCTCCAGTTCCAGCCACGAGCAGAGACCCTGTGTGTGCTACTCCAGCTCAGTGATAACTTCCAGGGAGGAAATCCGATGATCCTAGTTTGGGTCAAGCATCCATTCCAGGTGACTGCCCAAAGTGCACCCACTTCCGCTCTAGTCTGAGGATGATAATATTGGAGGAAGGGTACTACTGTGGGCTCAACAGACACCCTAAAAGATACATACCTCAACCACCATTCCAAAAATAAGGAAATACTTTGACATGGTAAATAATGTAGCCAGACTGTTCATAAGAAGAGAAGCCAGGAGGATTTCAGCTGGGGTCTGTGTGGGCTTCAGGTGTGTATAAATCCTAAATGAATAGTTAAGCCCTTACTGCCATAATCATTGTCATAATAATTATTATTCAAGATTTTAATACATTTTCAATAAACTAATCTATAGGATTTCTCCCACACTAACACACACCAAAGAAATAAGTAAGACTTCAAAGCCTTTCTTTTCAGTTATTTTCCCATTAAATCCATTTGGATTTCCCAGAAATTAAATACCAAAAAAAAAAATGTTTTTTTATTCATTGACGGGCAGAAACGTGAGGCCCAGTGAGTAGGTGGTACAGTTCCTCATGAGACGACGCTCTGGAGGCTGGTGGTTCATCGTCAGAGCCTTGTCATTGTCCTTTATAAGCAAAATGAAGGAACGTGCTTTGAACCAGCTGCTTTCCTAGTTAAGACCCTTCTTTTCTGCAAGGAGAAGTGAAGGTGAACAGAGAGTGAAATGTTTGCTGTCATCAGGAAACAAAGATTTTATCATTCTGGGAAAACAAAAGGAATAAGGGGGGATACCAGAAGGAGGACTTTGTTCAAAATGGTTCTACCGGTAATCTGACAAGGAGGAAGGAGGTGATTTCTGCTCTGCGGTGCTTGAACCCATCTAAATGGAAACAGGCTGTCCCATAAAATCTGCACGAACTCATACATGCAATGGCTTTGTGATATAGATTTACTATCCTGCAGGGCCCTCTAGGGACCGCACGGCAATCTCCAAAGCTCATTGCAATCAGACCCCAGAATGAGAGGTGAAAGGATAACGTTTCGGGCCATGCAGGTCTACAACTCAATCTTGCCTTCAAGAGATTTTTCTCCAATCTGTTGTTTGACTTCATTCACGAGGTGTAGAACAAACACTTAGGGGATGAAGGAAGGAGGCACAGTCGTATTTTCTTAAAGGGTTATCATTTTTTTTTTAAAAGCTGGGGGTCCCTGTCAGGGGACCAAAGTTTCATAATCACCGCTGTCCCCTAATAACTTGTACTGTGGCTAAATCAGATTTGCTCTCCTCCTGAAATAAAGGATTGGTGGCATTGCAGGTGCCGCAATGGCAATTTGATGTGAGTTTCTCCTTCCTGCGGTTTCCAAGAGGTGAGGACACAGGCAGAGGTGTCCAGTGGAATGCGGAATGCTGACAGCCGTAGGTAGGGACAGGGCGCTGCTCTGGCTTCTGCTCCTTGCTCGTACCCAGAATGCCACTCACGAGCCATCTCTGGGTGGTCTAACAATTGGTGCTGCTCCTCCTGAAATCGCCATAATGGGACTCATTAAGGATTAAATAAACCAAGCTCTCCAGTGGTCACATGGTGACTAGTGGGGGGGTAGAGGAAATCCACTGCTTCTGGCTTTCTAAGCTTTCCGAGGATCCGTTGTTCTGCTCAGGGGCTCGATACTCCTTTTTGTCTCATGGAGGAATGAAATTCTCAGCTCCTCGATGTGGGGAGAATTTTACACCTTCAACTAAATGTGCAGTGGAACAGATTCTCTGACTCACCTGCTCTGGCTTGGGCTTGTAAAGCCTCCAGTATTCATAAATTTCAGTGCATGGGATCTTTATTGGAGGCAATTTGAAAAATTCTAGTCTGGATCTCCTTTATGAAGTGGGTCCTCTGTGTTATAAATGATTTAGTGGGAACTAAAAAATATTTATTGATTCATAATTTCATAATGCGATGCAAGCAACTGGGGGAAAATGAAAGAATAAGTGTTTCTTTTTAAATAAAATAGCACTCGGGAAATGTTCTTCCCTCCTTTCTCAGGCTAGACTTTAATCCCAATAGTGCGCCTGTCATTCCGAAATACAGTAGCTCAAAGGAAATCTTTCTTTCTCTGCATATATGTATGTTTGGATGTATGTAAGCCTCCTTCTGTTATTTTTAGCGGAGTCTGATACTGGCAAAACAGTAAGAGAAGTGCTACAAAGAGCCATTTGGCCAGAGTGAGTAACACTGATATGAGATTATAAAAAAGAATGATGACTTCTTACCCTTTTCATTTTTTCTATGACATCTTCAAGGGGGCAACTCTTAATCAGTCATTAAAGAATAATGTTTGTATTTTGATTTAAAAGGGAAAAACCAACAACACACCCCAGCAGTACTGATCTTGCATTTGTTTTTTCAAAAGCACTGTTGAAGTGGAAGAGAATTTGGACCTGCCCTATGGTATACAGAGCAGCCTTTTTGCCTTTCTGTATGATGCACCTGCCATGTCAGAAGAAGAAAGTTGAATTTGGTTTGTTCAAAGTAGAAATATTTATCAGGTGCCTTCTGTAGTCGGTTCCAACTCTGCATTGAACATGAGCTCTCACCAGATGCATGGTAAAGTTGGTAAATGTAGGCAATGAATATTGGACAAGCACACATCAGAGGGAGTGCTGTGCTGAGTGGATTGGAAACGTGGTGTGGATTAAGTCCACACTACTTCAGATTATCACACTCGCTTAACCTCCCGCCACTCTCAAAGAAGGAAAGGTATTCAGGGAAGAAGCGAAAATTTTAACTCTTAAATAAATAAGAGAGTGCTGTCAGGATAGTAAACTGTTGTACTCAAAATGTGCCAAGGGCAACCAGCTCAATAATTGCAGTAGCTCAGGAAGCCTTGACTTCACACCACGAGGCGTTATGTATTAGAGAAATGATTACTATTGCAGAAATAAATTACTGATGATTTGTTTCGTGTTACACATCTCCTGGCCTTTTCAAGTATGCCATAGTTTGGCACATTTCCAAGAATAAATCAGATGGGGACCTTACGTTCCAGAACCCAACAAGCTAGTTAGGGAAGTAAGATACATAGTTAATAACTAGAACAAAGACTGGAAGTGAGACATGGCATGTGAAACATGATGAGCGTCAGCCATGGTGTGCGGCACAGATCTTCCTTCTGGAAGGAATCTGTGACAGGGGAGTGCAGTTAGCTAATGGGCTGCAGCTGCCATGCCTTCGGGACCCACTGCAGAGGTCTCACGGAGGTCATGCCCTCCCTGGCCAGCACTCCACCCAAGGGATGGGATCCTGGAGCAAAGCCCTTCCTGCCCAATGCAGGCCTCTAGCAAAGCATCTTTGCTCTAGGGCTCCCCCGCCTGGTGAGAGGTTCACAGAGCAGCCCTGGAGGCTGAGGTTCTTCTATCCAGTCCTGCTGCCTTTCCCTTCACAGATACTAGACTCCCATCACCCTCTCAAGACTCCTGCCCCCTCCTCCTTACCTTTCACAGGTGATTCTCCTTCTAAATCTTTTGTATTTCTCATTTTATGTTTCCTGGAGGGCCAGAACTGAATTTAAAGCTAAAGTACTTTGGAGATTCAGAAAAGATATCAGTCCATTCATCTGTAGGGATTAGGGATCCCTTGCAGAGATAAAGGACCTTTGCACTGGGCCCCTATGAGATAGACATTAGTAATAATGAAGTCTTTGGCATATTTAAAAATAAGTTATGAATGGGCGCCTGGGTGGCTCAGTCGGTTAAGTGTCTAGCTCTTGGTTTTTGCTCAGGTCATGATCTCCATGTTGTCAGATTGATCATGTCAGGCTCCACGCTCAGTACAGAGTGTATTTGAGTGTCTCTCCCTCCCTCTTCCTCTGCCCCTCCCCCCGCTCTCTCTGTCTCTAAAATAAATAAATCTTTTTTAAAAATATGAATGATTTATAATAATGAATGCTAATATCATTCAGTAAGACTGTTCTAGCGATGCTCCATTTATTTCAGCACCAATTATAGCAAAATTCATCAGTGAGATTCCAGGATGTCTCCTTCCCACCAGGTGTTCTAGCAGTTGGTCTTTATTAACCTCCTTCCTCCTCCTCTCCCTATTCCACAGATAAGGAAACTACAAGGTTGTGAAGTTACATAAATTACTAGGGGCAGCCAAGTGACAAAGTGAAGAAAAAATGTTCCAGTAATGATCTCAGCCTGTGAAATACTCAGCGACCAGGCTGGGATTTATGACTTTGAGAAGAGAAATCATTCGTGTCTAGCACATCACTCTACATTAATTTTCCTAAAACATTTACTCGCTTGCTCGAAAAAAACTTCCGTGGCCTTCCCTTTTCTAGAGAAGGTCCAGGGAACACTAAAGTCTCGAAGGGCTCCTTACTCCCCAGATGGCAGGGAGTTGTGTGCTTCAACAAGATCAACAAACATTTCCCACCTTCTCCTACACTGGGGACTTACCAGCGGCATTAGCACGTGAAAGGCTTTGACAGTCCCAAAGAAAGACATTCAGCTTCATTTATTTTGGTGTTCCCTAAATGTCCTTGATCAGGGAGTTCTTAATTCAGCAACACCTAATAAATGCCTCACAGAATTAGTCTTTTTTGAGAAATTCTGGCTTAGAGAAGAAGGTAAAACTTACTGCATGGCCCTATATAGAAATATATAGATGTATATATTTGTTTTTCCTTCATTTCTAAAACATTTTTATCTTATTCTACTCATACAACATGTATATAATTCATATTAATTAGAATTTACACTGAAAAATGTAAGGAAGAGCCCTCTCTTAAAATCACCTTACACCATTTAATTTTACAGACTTTCCTTTCAAAGGTCTATTTATACCCATACATGTATAGATCAATACATAAATGTCACACATGTTTAAATAATGTTTAATGTTAAATTGTGGGCTTCTCCTTCTTTCGATCTCTCTTTCTTCCCTCCAAAATATTGGCTTTGTTCCCATTTTTCCCCACTACCAGCTGGGTAACTATCATAACAACCTGCTATATAATCTTCTGTCCCTTTCTCTGTGCTTCTGTATAAACACACACAAATATTTAAATTTGTTTTTTACTAAATGGAGAATGATATCATACACATTTCTCCAGATCTTACCTTTCACACTGAACACAGTGAGAGAATCCTTCTGAGTTGATTCTCCTGTTACCTTTTCTTTTTTTTTCCTGTTACAATTTTTAAATGGCTGCACAAGGGTAGATGGCATGGAGGTGTCAATATTTCTTTAACCATTTCTCTTTTGATGGGCATTTACTTTTTCTTAAACCTCTATGATTGCTTTAAAATAATTCTGAACATTTGGGGCGCCTGGGTGGCTCAGTTGGTTAAGTGTCTGGCTTTGGCTCAGATCATGATGTTAGTATCTTATGATCAAGCCCCATGTTGGGTCCCAGCTCAGGGAGGGAGTCTGCTTCTCCCTCTCCGTCTGCCCCTCCCCCTGCTCATACTCTCGTGCAGGCTCTCTCTCTCTCTCTCACTCTCTCTATCAAATAAATACAATTGTTTAAAAATCTTATAAAATGGTAATTCTGAACATATATTCCTATAGACTATGGCACTTATTTCTATGAGATGGCCAAGATGGGAGTCCAGGATTGAGAATGCTTAAACCATTTATATACATATAAATTATGTATACACACAAACTTATACACACACACTTTGATTTTTAATAGATACTATAGATTGTTTTTCCAAAGATTGCAACAATTCATATTTCTCACTAAGAAGCATAAGAAAACCTTTTCCCCTATGGGTGACCAGCAGTAGGTATCTGTTACTCCTCCTTGCAGTTGCCGGTTATGGGGTCCAATGATATCTATTATTTTACTTTGCATTTTCCTGTCTACCAGGACAATGGGACAGATTTTGTGTCTAATAGTTGTAGCAGGTGATATTCCTATTCTGACCTGTCTCCACACTCTTCACCTTCTCTGTGAACACCACCTAGACCTTCGGCTGCCCAAACCTGCATTTCTTTGAGAAAGGGCTTTGTCTGGCTGCTAGGACCCAAGCCACAAACCAAAACAAAATGCTCACTGGAAGCCAACCTCCATCGGTGACTGATGACACAACCAGAGCAAGATGACTCTGAAGTCATGACTCAGAAGATGACCCAGCACCGTTAATTCCAGCTTCTAAAAAATGGTGATTTATTTAATTGTGTGCCCTTTTTCGGCTCCTTAACTTTCCTGTCTCTTCCACTCCCAAATAAGTCAGTTGTACTTCAATTTTTGTCTCAGAGTCTGTGTCTAGGAGAACCTGGCCTGAAAGGGAGTCATTTGTATTGTCTTCTAGGAATTGTCTGTTGACACGTTTTCTTGACTGAAGCTTGATTCCCCAGAGGACCTGTCTTAACAGGACCTGAAACTATCAAGGAGGAAAAGATGCAGCTGCCCCTGGGATTGCTGCTGGAGGCAGAGAAATGCCTTGTCTTTTCCTTTTGCCTTGATTTCCAGATACCCCTTTGTGTCCAGAGACTGACTGGGTCCCAGCCAGACTGGAACCCAGCCAGACCGTTTGTCAAGGGAGACAGGAAAATGCAGTCTGCGGTCTCAGTCCCTGCTATGCAAAGCAGAGTAGCCGAAAGACAAGGAATGAATCTGAGACCGAAAGCGACCCAGAACTGACGCATGGCTGAAATTATGGAGAGCCGGTTATGTCAGTCCGATTTATTAGCTCTCTACCCTCCAGTGAGCTGAATGTTATATTAACTCCCATATATTCTATCCCATGAGATATATATCTATCTGGAAAATCTATTCTGTTTCATAAATCCGTTTGTCTCATCAAATGCAAATAACTTTGGATTACAACTTTAAAATATTTTGTTGAGTTTCATCTCTTCTTTCTTAATTACCTTTAAACTAGCCTCAAATACTTGTTCTTTCATATAAACCTGAGGTTATTTATCTAAATCAAATATAAAAAATGATACTCATGAGAATTGCAGTTATAAACTGAGAGGTGACCTTTTAGTGTCTTCTGATATCTTTAGTTTGTTGTGTTTTAGTTTACATTTTCCAATAAAACTTCGTGGTTTTTATTATAGGTTCTTTGTTAGAATAAATTTATTCTATATATTTTCAATTTTGATACAATTGTGAATGTTGTTTTCCCTATCTCAATTTCTAGCTGTTACTATAATATAGACTTAATTATTACTATAGAGATTTTTGTATATTTTTCTTGTATCTATACACTTTACCCAATTCCCATATTAATCTAACAGATATTTTTTTGAACTAGGGGTTTCAGGTTTTCTAGATATTCAGTGTTATCAACAGCAAAAACTTTTCTCTCTTCTTTTTGATACACTACCAATTTGTTTTTCTGGTATTTTTCTATTTATCAGGACTTCTAAAGCAACATTTCATATTAATATGAATAATGGGTATCCTCATCTTGTTCCTGATTTTAATGAAAATGGCCTTAGCACTACATCATTTAGGATGATGTTTCATATTGCTTTTTGTAAACAGAATTTATCTTACTTATATACTTCTCTTCTAGTCCTACATTATTTAGAATTTTATTAGCCTAAGTTGTTTTATTTTATCAACTGACTTTTCATCATCCATTGTCACGATAGATGCTTTTTCTCCTCTAATTTGTTAATATAATGAATTATGTTGGCAGATATTATAATAGTAAAAATCTATGAATATATGAAACAAATCTGGCTTGATTATTCCTTTGAAAAGATTGCTAGGTTATATTTTCCAGTAGAATGTTTTGCATTTATATTTACCTAAGATTGGTTATATTTATGAAAGATATTTCTTTTTCTTTTTATGTCACTTTTATCAGCTTTTAAATAAAGGTTAGGATAGCTTCATAAAGTGATTTCAGAAGCTTTTAATACTTCCTTCTCATCTAGAATTGTTTAAATAATACCAAAATTAGATTTTTTATTTTTGGAACTAAGTTGTAACAGTATCTGACACTACTCTCTCTTATGGTAAATCTTTAATCATCTTTGCAGTCTCTTCTATAGAAATTTGTTTATCTATGGTACATCTTCTGGGATCAATGTGGGAAGTTACATTTTACTCAAAACATATACATTTTCTTTAGATTTTGAACTTGATTGCTGTGAATTATATCTAGCATTTTCTTAAAATTACTTCACCTTTGTTTTTTCATGTTTTCTTTCTTAGTCCTAATTTTGTACCTTTTTGTTCTCTTCTTCTTTCCCCCTTGGGAGCTCGTGATTTGATTTTTTAAACAGCTTTATGGTGGTAAATTGCACATATTCAATGTATATATTTGATGACTTTGAACATATACATACACCTCTGAAACGATCACCACCGTCAAGGTAACAAACATCTTCATCTCATCCACCAGTTTCCATTTATCCCCATCTCATCTTCTTTTGTGGTAAAAACACCTAACTTGAGGGTGCCTGGGTGGCTCATTTGGTGAAGTGTCTGCCTGCAGCTCAGGTCATGATCCCAGGGTCCTGGGTTCGAGCGCCACATCGGGCTCCCTGCTCTTCGGGAAGCCTGCTTCTCCCTCTCCCTCTCCCTCTCCCACTGCTTGTGTTCCCTCTCTTGCTGTGTCTCTCTTTGTCAAATAAATAAAATCTTAAAAAAAAAAAAACAACACTTAACTTGAGAACTACTCTCTTAACAAACTTTTCAGTGTACAATACAACATTGTTAGCTATGGACACTAGGTTGTGCAGCAGACCTCTAGAACTTACTCATCTTGCATAACTTAAACCTTCTACCCATTGAACAACGACGACACATCCCCTGCCCCCCAAGCCCCTGGCAACTACCATTCTACTTTCTGTTTGTATGAGTGTGACTGTTTTAGATCATAGAGTACTTGCCCTTCTATGACTGACCTATTTCCCTTAGCATAATCTCCAGGTCCATCCATGTTGTTGCATGTGGCAGGATTTCCTTTTCTTGAAGGCTGAATAATACTCCATTTTACGTCTATACCACATTTTCTTTATCCATTCATCCATCACTGGACCATATTTTGGCTATGTGTGCATCAATGCTGCAATGACGATGAGAGTGCAGATATCTCTTTGACGTACTGATGCCAATTCTTTTGAATAACTACCCTAAAGTAGGATTGCTGGATTAGATGGTTCTTGTATTTCTGATTTAACTACCATACTGTTTGCCATAGAAGCTATTCTACTTTATGTTCCCAACGGGAATGTTACAAGGGTTCCAATTTCTTCTCATCCTCACCAACATTTATTATTTTTATATAATAGCCATCCTAACAGGTGTGATTGCTTATTATGGTTATGATTTACATTTCCCTGCTGAGAAGTAATGTTGAGCATCTTTTCAGATGCCTTTTGGCCAAAGGCCAAGGCACCTTTGGAAGAAATGCCTAGTCATTCCTCTGTCCATGTTTTTAAGTAGGCTATGTGCTTTTTTGCTATTGAGTTTGTAGGAATTCCTCATATATTTTGGATGTTAATCTCTTATCAAATATATGGTTAGCTAATATTTTCTCCCATTCCATAGTTGTCTTTTCACTCTGGTGTTTGTTTCCTGTGCTGTGTAGAGGTCTCAATTTGATGTAGTCCCACGTGCCTGGTTTTGTTTTTTGCTTATGCTTTCGTGTCAAATCTAAAAAATCATTGCCGAGAGCAATTTCTTGAAGTTTTTCACGTGTTTTCGTCTAGGAATTTTAGAGTTTTAGTTCTTACATTTAGGTCTTTAATCCATTTTGTGTTGATTTTTGTGTATAGTGTGAGATAAGGATCCAGTTTCATTTTTTTACATATGAATTTCCAGTTATCCCAGCACCATTGGTTGAGGACACTGGCCTTCTCCATTGTGTATTCTTGGCACCCTTGTTAAAGATCAGTGGATTGAATATGCATGGCTTTTTTTTTTTTTTTCTGGGCTCTATATTCTGTTCCATTGACATCTATGTCTATTTTAATGCCAGTATCATATTGTTTTTATTTTTTTTCTTTTAATTTCATTATAGTTAACACAGAGTGTTATATTGGTTTCTGGTCATACCACTTTAATTACTATAGCTTTGTAATGTATTTTGAATCAAAACTCCAGCTTTGTCCTTTCTCAAGATTTCTTTAGCTAGCTGGAGTCTTTTGGTTCCATAGGAATTTTAGGATTATTGTTTCTATGAAAAAATGCCAGTGGATGGGGCACCTGAGTGGCTCAGCGGGTTAAGCCTCTGCCTTTGGCTTGGGTCATGATCTCAGGGTCCTGGAATCAAGCCCTGTATTGGGCTCTCTGATTGGTGAGGAGCTTGCTTCCCCCTCTCTCTATGCCTGCCTCTCTGCCTACTTGTGATCTCTCTCTCTCTCGCTGTGTCAAATAAATAAATAAATAAATAAATCTTTTTTAAAAATACCAGTGGCATTTTAATAGGGATTACATTGAATCTGTAGATCACTTTGCATAGTATGGACATTTTTTTTAAGATTCTATTTATTTATTTGACCAAGAGAGAGAGATCACAAGTAGGCAGAGAGGCAGGCAGAGAGAGAGAGAGGAAAGCAGGCTCCCCGCTGAGCAGGGAGCCCAATGTGGGGCTGGAACCCAGGAACCCAGGATCACAACCCGAACCGAAGGCAGATGCTTAACTGACTGAGCCACCCAGGTGCCCCTAGTATGGACATTTTAAAAATATTAAGTCTTCCAAACCACAAACACAGGTTGTCTCTCCATTTATTTATTTTCCTTAATTTCTTTCATCACTGATTTACAGTTTCTGGTTTAAAACTTTCACCTCCTTAAGTTTATTCCTAAGTATTTTATTATTTTTCATGCTATTGTAGATGGGATTGTTTTCTTAATTTCCTTTTCAGATAGCTTGTTGTTGGTGTATTTCTGTATGTTGATTTTTCATCCTGCGACTTTATTGCATTTGTTTATTTACTTCTAAGTTTTGGTTATTTTTTGGTGGAGTCTTTAGGATTTTCTGTCTCTATATAGGATCATATCATCTACAAATAGAAATAAATTTACCTCTTCCTTCCCAACTTCAATGCCTTTTATTATTAATAATTTTTTCCCCTAACTGTTGTGATTAGGACTTCCAAGTGCATGTTAAATAGAAGAAGCAGAAGTGGGCATTCTCGCCTTGTTCCTGATCTTTGAGGGGAAGCTTTCAGTTTTTCACTGTTGGATATGATAATAGCCTTGGACTCTTCACATGGCCTTTATTGTGTTGAGGCGCATTCTTTCTAAACCTAGTTTATTGAGAGTTTTTATTGTTAAAGATGCTGAATTTTGGCAAGTGTTTTTCCTGCATATCCAGGTGGTTTTTATCTTTCAGTCTGTTAAGTGATTTGCATCTCAATTGGTCATGGTATATGATCCTTTTAAAATGCCGTTGAATTCGTTTTGCTAGCATTTTTTTGAAGATTTTGCATCTATCTGCGTTATTAGGAATATCGACCTGTAGTTTTCTTTCCTTGGAGTGTCTTTGTGTGGTTTTGGTGTCAGAGTAATGCTGGCCTCAAAAATGAGTTTAGAAATGTTCCGTTTTCTTCAGTTTTTGAGGAAGAGTTTAAGAAGTATTGGCATTAACTCTCTTTTAAATGTTTAGCAGAATTCACCAGTGAAGCCATCTGGTGTTTTCTTCGTTGGTAGGTTTATTACTGATTCAGTCTCATTACTGATTAGTGGTCTGTTCAAGTTCTCTATTTCTTCATGATTCAGTCTCAGGGTAGGTTGTGTGTTTCTAGGAATTTATCCATTTCTTCTATGTTATCTGACTTGTTGGCATATCATTGTTCATGATAGTCCCATGATCCTTTTTATTTCTGTGACACCAGTTATAATGTATGTTCCCCTTCTTGATTGAGCTCATGAGAGTTTGTCTACTTTATTGGTCTTTTGGAAGAATTGGCTTTAGGTTACATCCCATCTATTTTTGTGAGGGTTTTTTTTTTTTTTCTAATTCTTTTTGTTATCTTAGTTCCCTTTTCTGCTGTTTTCTCTTTTTTCATTTCTTTCCTAATTTCTTAAAACTTGCATTACATTTTCCAATTTTGTTTTCTATAATCATGATGGTGTATGTGCAGGAAACTGCTAAGTCGGCAGGTCTGGCTGCCGAAGCTGCTCTTTGCCAGGGAAGACCTGTCTGCAGGATTGGCACTTTGCTGACTCTCTGGGGATGAGTTTTGAGCCCTTCGAATATTCTGCCTGATCAGAGTATTTTTGCACGCCTGAGGCCTTGGGCCATGTGTTACCAGCTTAATCAGATACTTTATACAACAGAGTGATTTTTTTTTTTTTTTTGTGGATGCCTTATCAGATCTATCAGAGGCAGCTTGAATCAGTTCTCTTCTGTTGAATAGCTTTTGGGAAGAGAACTGGTTAAAAAGAAAACAGAGTGTGCAGGGTGGTGGATTCATTTTCACAAGACCAGAGAGTTCACATTCTGAGTGGAAGGTTATTTATCACAAGTCTGATGAGTTAATTTACAGCTGAAGTGAACAAAATCAATTTCCCATAACAATGTTTTCAAGCTTTGCGGTTAAACCATTATATTTTACAGGCCTGATTGTCAAATACTTATATTTCTCAACAAGTCTTGCTTTTCCTTAGAACTATCACTAAATTTAAGGACAGCATCTCTGAGTTAGTTTAATATCAAATCTCAAATACTGTAGGACCCTTCTGGGTAGTTTCCAGCACTGTTTATTTGTTTATTTGTTTGTTTTTTTGGAGTACTGTAGTAGTCACCAGGATGGAAATATTTTTCGTTGTTCTTTTTCTTGTCTTGCTAAGAAAAGCAATATCAACACAACCCTTAAAGACCTATGGCATTAAGACTAGTTTTTCTCTCAAGGGTTCTCATCAGTTAAAACTGGAAATTATATTTTTGTCACTAATGCTAGTCAAATAGATTAAGCTTCTGATTTTTTTTAGGATTTTACTTATTTGACAGAGAGAGAAAGAACAAGCAGGGGGAGGGGCAGAGGAAGAGGGTCAAGCAGACTTCCTGCTGAGCAAGGAGCCCAATGTGGACGTTGTGGCGTCCCAGGATGCCAGTATCCTGACCTGAGCCAAAGGCAGATCCTTAACCAACTACATCACCCAGGTAGCTCAAGCCTCTGATTTCTAATCTTCAGATAGGACCAAACTTCATTTAGATTTAATGATTTGTAAATTTCAGGGCTCCTGACAACTGTTTTCTCTTTCCATCGTTCTCTGTCTTCTGAGCTCTGTTGTGAATATTTTGCTGTTGGGCTAAAAGTTTTTGCCTTGTATAATATTGTCCTTGGATGAGGCACATGGAGTATTTTTTGGAATCCTTGCATATTCATAAACAAACATCTTTACCTTCCTGGAGGAGTGACTGGTACCTTAGATGGATACATGTTTCTGGGATTACAGGGGTGTTATTTACCCCAGAAGTCTGTAGATATCCATCATCTTCCATGTTCACTCAACAGATGAACTTAATGCCGGTCTGATAGCAATGTGTATGTAAATTACTATATTTTCTGCCTAAAATCTTGTCAAATTTATTTTTAGTTTTAGATTCAGAAAATTTGACAGGATATGCACAGGGATGCGTCCAGAATTCCCACTCGTTGAACTCCAGACTCCATTAATGTGACAAGCAGAACAATGAACTGTCAAAGATGTCTTAATCCCTCAAACCTATAAGTATGTTATGTTATTACACAAAGGGAGGATTACATTGTAGAATGGAATTAAGGCTACTAGTCAATTTACCTTGAGATGGGGAGATTATTCGGGATTATCTGAGTGGGCTCAATGTTATCACAAAGGTTCTCACGTCTGAAAGAGAGAAGCAAGAAAGTCAGAGTCAGATAAAGATTAAAGATGCTGTTGTGATGTTCTGAAGATGGAGGAAGGGGTCATAAGCCCAGGAATGCTGGCAGGCTCGAGAAGCTGGAGAAGACATGGAAACACAGTCTGCCCTAAAGCCTCCCAAAGGAATTCAGCCCTGCTGGCCACGTGATTTTTGCCCCGTGACACCCATTTGGGACTTCTGACTCCTGGAATTGTAAGATAATACATTTATGCTGCTATAATCACCAAGTTTGTGATAATTTGTCACAGCAATAACAGGAAACTAATACAGGTGATCTGGCATCAGAGGAGAAAAGTTCTGCTTAAGCATTCTCTTACTGGCCTACACTGAGATTTTGTACATGCCCTTCAGGTCTGCTCAAGGTTAACAGGAGCCAGGCTGTGCACTAACAGCTGGAAGATGGCGTCAAGAGACGAGGACATCAGGAAGGCACTCAAGGCGCCATCTTGCTAAAAACTCCTCATCCCTTACCTTTCCAACCTTGTACCACTATTCTCTAAGACAATAACTCTACCTTTTCTCTGGACTTCATTCTCTAATAAAACTTCAGTACTTACTATTCTTCTGTGTTCGAACTTTAGTGTTCTATTGGGTTAAAAATCTAGAGATTGCAAGCTAAGAGAGAGAGAGAGAAGAGAATGAAACCAGAAAAACAAACGAAGCCAGAATCAGATATTGCTTCTGATGCCTAGGAGGTAACACCAGTAGATAGGTGGGTCACTGAGATTCTGACATTCCCTGAACTCCATAGGCTAAGAGGTCCTCTACCTGAGGTAAACACAAAAATTAGTGGAGATAATTAACATAACCTAGAGTACAGCCGAGATTAAGCTAAAGACAAGAAGTGTCTGTGGGGATAAAGCAAAGCCTGAGACTTCCAGTGAGGGAATTGAAAAGCAACAGATAAAATTGAGTAGTCTGGCACACCATTCAGAATTTGGAATTTGTTCATTAGAAGCCTTGCTCTCTTTGGCAATAATTACTGCGAACTGGAAAATTTATAAATGCAGTAGTGCTCTTTTTCTTTAATGGAGGAAATGCACTTTCATTTAATGAAAGAAATGCACTTCTTTGTCAAAACTATGTATTAGCATGGGCAGAAATATGATAGAAGGCATGAAATAAGAATATGTCTCGGGATTTCAGATGGAAGGAACGCAGATGTTTAAGAAATGTAAGTAAAATCACATCAGGTGTTGAAGAAAGAATAAAATATGTATTGAGAAGTCTTGTTGGGAGGGGAGAGGATAGTGTATTGCATAAAGGGCACATGAGATGGGCCAGGACTCAGGGGGCAAGCTCCTGTTGGAGTTTGTGAAGGGGGCAAGAGCTGGATAGGACAGGGCCAGGAAACTATGGCCCCTGGGTCCAATCCGGCCTGCTTGTTATTGTAAATAAAGGCTTACTGCACACTCATTCATTTAGGAATCATCTATGGACACTTTATGCTTCAATGGCAGAGTTGAATAGTTGCCCCAAAGGCTGTATGATCCACAAAGGTCAAAGTATTTACAATCTGGCCCTTTATAGAAGTTTGCTGAACCCAGATTAGAGGTGAGCAACTCTCAATAGAAATATTAAGATTAGCTGCGAGGTACATTCTGATTCAGTTGTAACTCATACCAGTTAAATTGCCCAAGTTCACAAATGGTTTACTTTCTCAAAAATAAAATAGAGTCGATTCAAGACCATTCCCAGGAATAGGTCTGGCATGCTTTCTTTGGGAAAGAGAAGGTTATGGCTATGAAACAGAATTTGTGTTTCCCAAAGAACCCTGAGCGTGAGGTGGATTATGGGCACAGCTCATCTCTATCGCAAGGATCAGTTGAAAAGACGAATTTGAAAACTGCTTACCTAGAGAAGGCTGTGCTAAGGGTTTGGCAAATTTTTTTTTTAATGTTTTAAAGGCGTAAGTGATGAAGAGACCCAGCACCTTTCTCTTTTAGCAACACAAGCTAGCCTCCTTCAGCACCGAGGGAGACACAACCTGAGAGTGTCCATTGGGCTCACTTTTCCTCCGAGAATCAGTGAAAAAGCCAACATCAAGTTTTCCTTGAGAACCCCTGAAAAGACCTTGTGATTTCAGCAGTCCCTTGGATCCTGAAAATGTTTTATCTTTTTCGTTGGAAGTTTGGGATGGGGAGAATGGAAGGGAGATGTGGGTTGGGCGGAGGCGGGGGCAAGGACATAAGAGATGAGAAAATTAAAAGAAAAATGCAGTACTGGGTTGAGTGAACATTTTAGAATGAATTGCTTTCTGAAATTTGAGTCTCTACTTTGTGTTGAGACCTTCCTCATTCGTGTAGTGAGGAGAGAATGAAAAAAGCAACAGCATTCTGGGTTTATCTTTATCTGCCCTAGACATGCTTATTTGCTCTTCATACATGTAAATTGCAACTGCCTTAAAAACTGGGATTCTGTCCTGTCTCACGTAGAAAGCATCTGCTCTAGCCTCTGACGACATCTTTCACGTGGCACTCGGAGAATTCGTTAATTGCAATTAATCACAGGAGCCTCACAGATGAGCATTTAACCAGGGTGAGTAAGGCCAGTCCAGGTGGTTAGATCTCAACCACAGAGAGGAAAGAGATTAGTACCTCATTTGTGAGACTGGAATATTTTTTCTGTCCACCTCCATAAATGCATTTTTCCAATTTTCCCCTTAAACCTATAGTCTAAGAAAGGAAAATAAGAAGGAAACACTTTTTTTGAGTTTATATTAGCAGTATTATGTAACCATGCTCACTGTGTATTCCTAGCACTTAAAATATTGTCTGGCACATAATAGGAATGGAGTATTTTTTTTATTTTTTGTCATGGATTCTTTTTTCTTGTGATTTTTTTTTTGCTATAGCATTATCATTTTGAGTCACATATTTTGATTTTCTAATATTTTCCTGCAACCACAGAGAACTCCTTGCTGGATATTAATACGCATATCAAATTTCAGATGCTAATAAAACAAGAAGGAAGTAGACTCTCTATATATCTGATTTCTCAGTAAAGCTTTCATTTTCTTCCTTTGCTTTATTTTGTTTCTTCTTGTTTTTATTCATTTTGCTTTATCAGTTCAAAGATATCATTTCTAGTGTTTATTTTCACCGGAGAGCCCATGAGGTTTGGGGAGTTATTGCTTAGTTAGGGAAAAATAAGCAACAACAACTACAACATATTCCTTAATTTACACAGGAAGGATCTGGTATTAAAAGAGAGTAAGTAATACCCTTGAGGGCATTTGTATAAGTTTTGGGGATGAAGTCCTGAAAAGGAACTTTTTTAAAGCTTCCAAGGAATCTTTTTCAGGACTCACTTTTCTCTAACAGGAAATAAATACATAAAAGTGGAACCTATAATGAGGTTAGTATATTAGAAGCATCGTGATCCTGTCTGTTTGGTAAGCGAAATAGGGCAACCTTTCATATTTTTTAAGTTCTTCTGAATGGACTTGAAGTAAATGCAAGAGTGTAAATGGACAGCATAACTTTGATCTACTACAGTCACAGGTATTTTAGGGTTCAGTTGGAGAAATGAAGTGTGTCATGGCTGAGTACACAGAAGCAAAATTATTTCAGTCATATGCAGTGCTAATTAGCCTCCAAATCTGAGACACCCATTAACCTGAGATCTTTTATTTGTGGCTCAGGATAGCTGGAAGGAAAAAGAATGGGGTTGGTGTGTCTTATTTTTATTTATTTTCTTAAGTAGGCTCCATGCCCATCATGGAGGCCAATACAGGGCTTGAACTCATGAACTCATGACCTTGAGACCAAGACCTGAGCTGAGATCAAGAGTCAAATGCTTAACAGATTAAGGTAATCCAGGTGCCCCCGTTGTGTCTTATTTTTAGATCAACGACTTCAGATTTGGAAATCAACAAAAATAAGAAAAAAATATGGTTTCAATATTAAATTGGAGATGAATGGGAAGTTAGGATGAATTTTAAAGAACAGGATAAAAATGTTCATTTCCTTTAATTAAAAAGTTATAAAATGATTTCATTTTAAGTAAACAAGGTTACATTGTCATTTTACTTTGTTTCTATTTGATCATTTCCAACTCAGCTCTTTCTGGGGTATCAAAATAGAGTGGGAATTGGGGCACCTCAGTTAAACATCTACCTTTGGCTTGGGTCATGATCTCAGGGTCCTGGGATCAAGCCCTACTTCAGGCTCTGCACTCAGCGGGGAGTCTGCTTCTCCCTCTCTCTCTGCCCCTCCCCTCCCCATGCTCATGCTCTCTCTCTCTCAAATAAGTAAATAGCATCTTTAAAAAAAAAATTCCAAAATAGAGTGGGAATTTGAATCCTCTCAAGACACTGGGCTTTCTCCATCTGCAAAATGAAGAGTTGGAAGGAATTATAAGACCATCTGATTCAAGCTTTGAAATTCATTTTTTACAAACTTAAAAAAATCATCATAAATTGAACAGAGTTCGGGGTTAAGGGAGCAATTAGAGGGTTTGGAGGATAGGCAGGAAGTAGCTATTTTGATGGAGGCAGTTTCTGAATAGTGCTCTAATTTGGATTTAATCTTCTGGCAATGGAGTTTATTAGGCAGTAGGCTCTAAAGCTTCTTTCAAAATATTGAATGTTTTTATGGAGTTCTTGAGATGCTAACTATAGATTATATGGTAACATGGTTTTTATTTCTCAAGTTAAAATGAAACTTTTTTATTCTTGAAGAAAGAAGAATTCATATTGGTCCTTCTTTACCCATGTCATAAGCCCTACACCATCATAATAAAATATGCTTGCTTCATTTGTTTATATCAGGAGTGTCTTGATACAGAATGCTTTTTATTTAATCCAGCTAATAGAGCAGCAGTGTGTTCTGATTGCAAATGGAGCTGCACACCTTTGTCACGTGCATTTGATAGGAAATATTGCCCCTTCTGCATACCACCCCTGCGAAATGGATTTTATCTCCTTTCTGGGGTGCTTTATATATCACAATCACATGGAATTTGAAAGGAACATAAAAGTTTGCCTGCACTGGCTAATCTCTTCCTCCTTGATTATTTAAAACTTTATTCCCCATTAATTTCCTTCTGAGGAGTTTTCACTCTTCCGTGAATCGTATATTAAGAGTCTATTCTTTCCAAGTTATTGGTCATCAATAAAAAAATGAGACATTGATCGGTAGGGGGAGTGTTGTTGTTTTCATAGTGGTTTAATTGCCTCATATAGCCCCTTGGGGTGCCCTTCTCCATTTTGTAGAAGGGGAAGCTGCAGCTCCGTGAGGTTCAGTGACCCCCACATCGGCTGCACAGCTGGCGAATGGCAGAGCCAAGACCAGTGTAGACTTCTGACCTTGAGGCTTATAGTTATTTTATTCCATATATTGAGTTTTTACATATACAATGGCTTCCATTTAAAATGCCAGCAATTATAATCTATACTAATTTCCATAGATGTAGAACTGAAGCTCCAACTTTCTAGAAGCATTTGCTCTAAAGGAGTACGGCTATATCATACAAGACAGCTCTATTTCATCCTCTAGTGTGGCCCGGGAACTACAAGTCTTCACACCAGAGATTCTCCAGAAGATCTTCAATTCTTTAAAGCACAGCTAGCTGTCTTGAGGCGAGCCAACAAGCCACCTGAGAGATTAGCTTGATGTGGACGGATAAGGGCATATTTTGCTGACCTTTAAACTACCGCAGGTGCTAAGCTAGTTAAGCCTCCAGTGGCGGGCTGTTGGAGACCAAGTCCCTCACCACGTGACTGACCTCTCTCTTCCTGCTGCAAGAATCTATCATTCCTCCCACTGCAGGGATGCACCATTTCCTCTGAGAATGCAGCTGACTAATGCTGCCCTTTCATGCTTGATAGTCCCATTAAAGAGATTCAAGGGAGTTGGGGGAAATTGGAAGGGGAGGTGAACAATGAGAGACAATGGACTCTGAAAATCAATCTGAAGGGTTTGAAGAGGTGGGGGGGTGGGAGGTTGGGGGAACCGGGTGGTGGGTATTAGAGAGGGCACGGATTGCATGGAGCACTGGGTGTGGTACAAAAACAATGAATACTGTTATGCTGAAAATAAATTTAAAAAAAAGATTAATAAAAAAAAAAAAAAGAGATTCCCTGTCCCCTGCCACTAATCTATCTCCTTCTCACTTGCTGTGATAGATCCATGCACACTTTGCTTATGGTGAACTATGCATTTTTTGAAAACATGCCTCACTGTTGTAAAGTTCCCCCACACTCTTCTGTTGCCTTTCACGTAGAATATGTTTAAGAAATATTACCTGAGGGGCAATTAATCTAAGACTTTCCAGTTCATTGTGGCCAGCACCAACTTACGAGAAGTTTCAGAGATAAGGCGGGAGCACTCTGAAGTCAGCTCTGCAGTCTACAAAAGTCAGGTCAAGAGAAGCCAGTTCAAACTGCTTTCTTCTTCCAAAAGGATTATTTGTTTACTTAGCCATGAGTGTTCTTACAACAAAGCATGCATCCGTTAGAGATGACTCTCCTTGATGTTTTTTTTGGTTTTCACTTGTGAAAGCACATCTTACAGAATTAATATCTTGACATTAATTTCTAGGAAATATTAGTTCTGAGCCTACTTACATCCCAGATTCCACAGATCAAAACAAAATAAAAATGAAGGAGGCATCTGATGAAAGAATTTCTTGAAGAGTCCATTAGCATCAACCATCATGCAAAAAAACCAACTGAAGTTCTATGATGGTTTCTGAAGCGGAACTGTTGACAATTAGATGCTTATATTCTCCCAGGGTCCTAAGTTAAAGCAGAAAGGATGGAAAAGAAATCGGATGAAGAACAGTTTGCTAGTTTGCCAAAGGTAAAAAAATCAATATTTTTTTATCTTATTATCCTTTCTGAAAATCTTGAGCAGAATTTTTTTTTTCAAACCAATCATTCCCTTCTGACAAAATCTATTTCCAGGAACTACATAAGACATATATGAGCTCTGTCACATTCATGAAATCCAGAGATGAACTTTTTTTTAACCCTCAGATCATAGTCACAGCATTTACTCCACATGTTAACTGAAAGAAGAGTAGGGAATCCCATTTTTTCAGGTCTCACTTGAGGCTGGCCCCGGCCGAATGCTTTCACACGCGTTTGCCTTTCAAGCAAGGAAAGAGGTTTAAAGGTGAGAGCAAAGAAAGATGACTTGGAATAACGAGGGTGCAAAACGCCTGCTTGAGTTTACAACTTCATTGCAAGGTAGAGGATATAATCTTAAAGTAGAGAACACTCTTTCACTTTCTTTCCCTCTCTGAAATACAATTTCTATTGAGACAGCTAATGGTCCTTAAAATGTCTCATCAAGGAAGCCACCGAACATTTTTAAAATATAGAGTTGTTTTTCCTTTCTTTTTTCCAGGTAATAAACAGTTGACATTTAGGAAGTGCAGTTCTAAATTTACGAGCCACCCAGCACTTTTCAGCCACACTCATAGTATTGCAAGATGCCAGTCATGTACATAAATACATCTTACGGAGCAGAATTTCATTTATTAACGTGGTCCATTTTTGGAAAGGGACATTAATGCCTGATTCATGGAGAGTGAAGTGAGATTCAAATTAAACATTTTAAAAGAAAGATAACTACTTTTTAATTCCTTACCCTACCATTCTTAGTCATCACGTACGTCACACCAATGGTTTGAATTGTGTTCGCTCAGCTCATTACCAGTAGCTTTGGCAAAGAAGGAAGACCAAACAGATGCTAATCTCTTAGCCCAGTTTGTCTGGGTCTTTGTGGTAAACAATAGAATCCAGCTCTGGTTATCTTAAACATAAAGGGCACTTACCGGAATGCGAGGAGGGCTGGAGGACCAGACTTGGAAAATAGCCACAAAACCCAGAAGCACGGGAAAACTAGGCAGCAGGACCCATACATGGGGTCCCACTGTTGTCTCCTCAGTGATGGGGTCATGACTATGGACTCCCATATCCCTCTGCTTTCCTAACATTCACTGAGGACCTGAAGTCCAAACAGAGATTTGGTTCCATGGCAGTGAAAGGAAAGATATGGGTATGTGACTTCAGTAGGAAAATTTCCATAGTATGAGAGGTTTCCTAAAAGGGACCTAATAAAGGGTAGTTTGGATGCTGGACAAGCCCTGGCGGGCATATGCCCACCCCCCCCCCCACCGCCAACATTCAAGGGCAAGCGTATCTATAACAGGAACTATAATATATTCTCACAATTCATCTTCTCTCTTTTCCTCTGGCAGTGACCACCAGTCTTATGCCCAATTAAAACAAAAGAATACTCTTGGATATGATCTAGTTCAAAACTGTCTTTTTATAGTTCAAATGAGGTTCTGGGAAAGTGTTGTTTGCCCAGCATCGCCCCCAAGAAAGTAGCAGTGTCAGGAATTGAACCCCTATGTTCTGAACCCACAAACAATACCTTTATCTGTTGGTCATGCTGATCAAGTCACAGTCATTCAATGTGAGGTTGCACACCGCAGAGTAAGTTATCATTCGCCTAGTTTGCCAGTGGACCCGGAAGCCCAGAGATGCTATAGAACTTCACCCTGAGTGATCCCATCTAGTGACAGAACCAGGATTTGAACTCACATCTTGCTTCCTCCAAAACCGGATTCTGTGATGTCCCACTGCCTGTTCTAAAACACCTTTCCCCCAAGGGGAAGCACTAGATTAAAAAAACAAACAACAAACAAACAAAAAGATAAAGGAAACAGGAGCTGGGCTGTTTTGTCATGAGAACAATAATCAGTAATAATACTATCATTTATTGAGCAGTATATGTGCGAAGGCATTCTTCGTGTTATCTCGATTAGCTTTCCAGGTAGAGTCCAAGAACTCTAAGGACTTGACAAGTTAAGGAACTGGCCCCAGACCTTGCTGATGGTGCGGGGCCGGGGCGGGGAGGGGGGCAAACCTAAGATGCACACGCACCTATGACTCCAAAGCCCATGATCTTAATTGCTCCCCGTTGCCAGAGCTTACCAAAAGGCTAGAGCTGTAACAGAGCAAACTCAGTGCTGGGCTTTAATTCCCTGAACCCCTCTGATGGGGGTCGTTTTGGTGCAGAACCCAAATACCTCATCCCTCTAAAAAGAAGGTGAATCCATAAACTGGAAAGGCATGAGAAAGGGGTTTTCCATTTCTTGACAGATTCATCCTTGCTCAGAGCTTTCCCGTGCTCTCTTCATCCACATACTGGGATGACTGAAATTCTCAGAGCCATTGACCCTCTTGTGAAAAATTCCTTCAGAGTGGAAGGCTGCAGATCAAGGCCATTGCCACACTCCCGACCACCAGAGGGCAGTAGACCCATACCTCTTCGCTCCTGGTCTTGGTCCCTCAGGAGCAGCGGCTTCACCTGGGAGCTTTCTAGAAATGCCAGAGGTAAGACCCATCCTTGGCTGACTGCAACAGAACCTTCATTTTACAGTATTCCCTGGTGACCTGTGGGCAAAGTAAAGTTTGGGAGGCACTCTCCTAAATCATAGCTCGGTCATCAAGAACCAAATGGTCCCATTTTCTTCCCTGTGTTTTAAATATGGTAACAACTCCATGGAGTACTTAATGTGAGCGAAGCATTTTGTGTTAATCGCCTCAAATTACCATTTGGGGGAATGTACCCTGAATCCTCTTTTTTAGTTGAGAAGACTGAGATTTAGACAGATTAAATAATTCGGTAGAAATTACAAAGCCAGATGGAGGTTTCCAGATTGAAACACAGGTCGATCTTTCAATGAAGCAGGACCACTTCCTGTCGTTCCTGCTGCCTTTTAAAGCACTGTTTTTAAGAGGTATGTTTTGGGGTCACAAAAAGTTAGAAAGTAATTTGGTTTATTTTACTCTCGTCTTGACTGCTCGCTGGCTAAATGTCTCAGGTGTGGGGATTTAGTCAATGATTAGTTCTCTATCTTGCCTCCAAAGGACTATAATATATAATAGAAATGTTCAAAAATAATCTTCACGATCATGAGAAATTCATTTCTTCCTTTAAACAGTTCTGAGTTGTGTCTGTCAGATTTTAATCCTTCCAATTCCATACAGTTTAATGTGGCCCTTGGAAAAGTCCTGTGACTTCCAGACCCACCAGTAGATGTCAGTATTTCTTTGGACACCTCAGTGACCTCTGGGGTTTTGCCTCACCATTCTGTCAGGCGGTCAGTTGTCTGAAGAATGGACAGAGGTTTCTTCTACGTTTCACTTGGTTGGAGGAATCTCCTTGGACAGGTATCTTCAAGGATGTTAATGACCCCAAAGCGATCTTCTGTATCTCTTTTTCTCTCTCTGTCTCTCTCTGTCTCTCTGTCTCTCTCTCTCTCTCTCTCTCTCTCACGCACACACACACACACACACACACAAACTTTTATGGGAAAGATTCAGAGGAATTTCTCTCGAGATCTATCTGCGTGGGGGTTGGGAAAAGACATTCCAGGATACTAAAGCCAGATTTCATCGAGACCTTGGCTGGTAAATCAAGCCAACGCCACTCATCAGGAATTTAGCAGCTACCACTCGGCTAAACGCCAATCCAAAAAGAATTGCCCTTTGAAGAAAGTGACTCAGATCTGGAGGACAGACAGTTGCTTTGGGCACTTTTATCAGAGTTGGTTGAGTAAGATCACAGCCCTCTACCAAGGCTTTATTTATTTCTCAAATAATATTTTATACGCAAATGTTTTCTGGAGCCCATTTCAGAGCTTTATATGTATAAGAAATCTGAATTATTTATCAGGTTAATGGAAGACTAGGATTTAAGTTGACGCGAATTTGATTTTGGACTCCGGTGTTTGATTTGTGTGGCTTTTTCATGCCCCACCGGCAGTGGAGGTGCTAATAACAATTGGGCTCCTCCCAGCTGAGAGCTTTTTCTTGTTTGCTTTCCAGAATCCTTCCACTACCTTCTCCTTTTTTTTTTTTTTTCCCTTTGCTTTAGATTAACTACATAAAATTCTTTGACAGGTATCTGAAGGGACTAACTTCCCTGACGAGGGAGATCATTAGTAGCTTCTTCGTGAGAAACAAACCTTGAGAGGGATTAAATAAGAGACACACTTTCTGAGTCATTAGATGCTAGACAGGTTAAAATCCCAGAAAAATATGCTGTAGCATTCAATTTGGCACTAGGTAATGACTTAATGGTTCTCTAGATTTCTGATATTCTGTGTGGAACGGTTGAGCCCTCCTGAGGCCTGATTAGCAAACAGTTTTACTTCACTTTGCAGGAGAGGATGTAAGCAGTTGTTAGTTGGAAAATTTAAAAACGCTTTAGGGCTATTCACGATGCCTGTTTTGTAATTTAGCAATTATGTAGATTGATGGCGAGAGTCATCCCCGCTCAAGAAGTCTGGAGACGGAGCTAGTTTATTGTTTGTCAGAACTCATCATCATTTAGAAGCTAGGTTTGGAAGTTTTGTTGTTCTTATTAGCATCCTCTAGTGGTTGAGAGCACCCACTTTGGGCTGGGATTCAAATTTCAGTTTCACCATTTATCAGCTGGTGGCTTTGGGAATAGTATGTCAACGAACCTCAGTTTACTTATCTGCAAAATGGGCATTGTAATGCTTGATTTATAGGATCCTTCTGAGGTATCCATAATGGAACCAGAAAAACATCTTTTCTCTGTCCTCGTCCCCTCCTCTAGGGGCTGATTTGAGCTATGTGTGGGGGAGGCTGATCTGCCTAATAATTGATGTACTTGTTCAATAATCATATATTAAGGACAGACTGTGTGTATTCGGGCACACGTGTGCTAAATACTGAAGATACAGCAGTGAACAAGGCAACGGAGGTCCCACCTGTCATGGACTTTATATTCTAAGAGGAGACATGGAAAAATGAGCAAGTAAACAAACACTCAAGTATGTAATAACATTATACAGACAGGGATAAGTATGTTGGAGAAAAATGAAGTAAAGGAAAAAATGAAGTAAAAAGAAAAAAAAGAATTCATGGGAATTCTCTTCAAGAAGGTGGTATTAAAGGAAAATGGTTACTTCAAGACTATAGGAGGGTTTCCATGTGGCTTAAGAGAGGTTGTCATGAGATGGGTAGGTAAGTATTGGATTTCTTCTCTCAAACACAGATACAGTCAGGGCCCAGTCTGAGAAAACAGAGAATGAAAAAGTAGCAGACACTACTCAAGCTCAGCATGGAATATTTTCTTCTCCTGGAGGATTCAGAAGAATCTCTACAGATTCTGCTACACCTAAAGAAAGGTTCTTCTTTGACAAGAACTGCTGTGTTGTCCTGGGTGAGGTGACCATGGGGTTCAGAACTCCCTTCAAGGGAACCCATTATGCAGTCATGTCCACAACAGTCAAACTATGGAAAGAGCCTGGATGTCCATCGATGAATGGATAACGAAGATGTGGTGTATATACACAAGGGAATACTACTCAGCCATTAGAAAAGGAAAGCTTGCCATTTGCAATGACGTGGGTGGAACTAGAGGGTATTACGCTAAGTGAAATAAGTCAGTCAGAGAAGGACAATGATCATATGATCTCAATGATATATGGAATTTAAGGAACAAAACAGAGGATCACACCATTGGGAGCAGAAATAGTCAGGGAAACCAGGTGGTAAGATGAATTCTGCAGTCCAGGACTGATGGTAGGTGAGACAGACACAGAGCTGGCTTTGTTATGGGGTGTTTAAAAAAGGATGGGGCCATGAGGGGTCTCTTAACCATTAGAAGCCAAGGAGCCCCAGTTACCATAATAAGTGGCAAAGCGGGAAGGACAACCAAAATGGCTTGACCCAGAGGAAGTTGTGGAAATGGCTAGTAGACCCGGGCTTCCTTATAGGGAAAATAGCCAACAGGGTACTTCTTAATTTTTATAACCTGAGGGAGGCAAAGATGGAGGAGCAGAAGGCGACCACCCAATCAAGTCAGTTTTCATGCTGAGCCAGTGTTCAGACCGAAACACACTGACTCTAGAGACTGAGACCAATCACCTCGCAGGCTGGCCAAGGGCTTAGAAAGAAAAGGTTTGGACAATTAGACCCAACAAGGGGTGGGAAGGTGTGACGATTTTTGTAGCCCATAATAATGCCTACCAAAATGCATCTCACCACAAAGAGACACTGAAGAACTGAACAGACAATATGACTCAGCACAGTTGACATTAGCCAGCCATGGTTACTGACTACGCTGGGACTGGAACAATGTATTAACGGAGCAGCCACAATGGCAGCTTGGAGGGTACACGTGGACCCAACTGCATGGATACCTTTCCCAAAGACAGTCTAGCTTTTGCTGAATCTGATTAGTACATCAAGAAAGCCTGACTGCCCCTGGGCCGTGTGTTAACTTTGGGGATCCTCTTTCCTTAAAATGCATGCCTCTCTCTCCCCTGGGCAGATGGTTGAATGCTATACTTCATCTTCTCAAGCTTTGCCCTTATTTGAAATTCAACTTTGCATCATTATGGTAGACTCCAATTTTATGAACCCAACCTTTATTCACAGAGGTCTATTTCAAAGAAGACCCACTAGCCAAATCATGTGAATACAGATTTGCTTTGAAACAGTGACTTTGGGGGCGCCTGGGTGGCTCAGTGGGTTGAAGCCTCTGCCTTCGGCTCGGGTCATGATCCCAGGGTCCTGGGATTGAGCCCCACATGGGGCTCTCTGCTCAGCGGAGAGCCTGCTTCCCCCTCTCTCTCTGCCTTCCTCTCTGCCTACTTGTGATCTCTCTGTCAAATAAATAAATAAATAAATAAAAGAAACAGTGACTTTGTAGTTTTTCTGGTCAACCATTTTAAATGGCTCTTCCCCTAACAAAACCTCACTTGTTATTTATTGATTTTAGTAGAAACCATAAAATCTCATCAACACATTATGGTCAAGAGGACTTTATGGTCAAGCCAAAAAATATCCTTACTCCATGGTACTGAGTGCCAGCACAGGACTGAGTGAATCCAATTCTTGAATAGACAAGCCTGGAACTTCACAGATGACATTCTGCTTTAGCATTGCTCTGTCAGTTTGAAGGAAAAGAGCTCAAATGGTAACTCGTGGACTTGAAAGGTCACTACTCAGAACATCCAGGATGATTTGCTGAAGCACATGGCAAGGGAAGCAAAAATTGCCTGTTTCTGTCAAACCCCATAGGGAGAAACATTTTGAAATGTATTCTGCCTGGAGCTGATTGCGTTGTTTCATGCGCAGGTCATCCTATCTGCCACCTGGAGACAGCTTCCACGTATCCATTTTTATTTCTTGCAGTAAACTAGTTTATGATCAGTGAATCACACAGGAGAAGAGAGTTTATCTGGTGGTGGTGAGGAGAACCTTCAATTATCTGACTGCGCCCATAACCCTACACATAGGAGATTATACGGAGGTAGTTTCTATTATCCATATTTAATTGGAACTAAAAGATGGGATTTGTTGTGCTATGGAGAAATAGACAGTGACTAGGAAGAGAAAGGTTTTTGAGACTGTCAGACATGATGTAGGCTTTCTGGAGTTAATGTCAGACTATGTATTTATATAAAATTAATTTTGTTCATAGATGTTGAACAACTAGGTATGGAATTGCCTTCAGTGAGACATAAAGGGACATCAAGACCATCCACTCATCATCTCTTCTCTCAAGAAGGCACACACTACTTCAATGTCAGTGAGAAGGTGGCCAGAAGAAAATACTGGGTCCATATTACAAAAAGCCTTCAGAGAAAGCTTTGGGAATCCAACAGTGGCTTGGCCTGTTACACTGCTTTGCAATGTCCTCACAGGCTGCCTGAGTGAAATCTGAAACCAGCACCCATAGGGCGGGCAGGGCGAGATCAAAGAAAGAGGCTGGTTGGTAGGTTGGTAGATGGCAGTTTTAATAAGCAAGGGAACTTATAGATAAGGATTGTCTTGGTCACAGGAGGAGTAGATCTCCACATCTCCTCTCACATTTTAAATGTCTATGTAGTCTTAACTGGGTATATTGGCAGAGAGCCTCAACACCGCATCACTTTTCTTAAGGCTCTGCTCTAGAGGCAGTTTCTGGGGGTAGGGAACGCAGAATGCATCTTACAAGGACAGGGGAGGAAATGAGGAGTCTCTGGTTGCTGGGGTTCAGCTCCTGGGTCAAATGGCAGTCACGTCTCCACTCCTGTGTCTTTCCATTTGTCTCACACTATGTATCTCTTGTACACCCCATCCCACTTTGACTTTTCAAAGAACCTTAACCAACATAATTTGGTTTGTTGATGTTTCATTAGGACATTTGCATCTATATCATGTCCTATTTTGGGTCTTTGTCTCATTTTAAAATTGAGGTTATGCTGTCTTCATACAATCAGTTAACAAATGTTCCTTCATCTTTATGATTTTGAAGTGTTTGTGATGCTTTGAGATTTGTACTTTAAATGTTTGGTGGAACTCAATTATTAGGATAATCTGTTTTCAATATTTTCTTTCAAGAGAAACCTCAAGTTTTCTTTATCTTCTTGAGCTCATTTTGATTGTGACTGCCTGTTGAAACCCCAACAGAGTAGCCGACTTACATGGAAGATGATATTTTCCTAAGATGGCCACAACACTATCTCTCATTCCACACGTTCCTCTGTATTGTGACCTTGCCACTCTCACACCGAAAGGTAGAGTCTGTTTCTCCACCCTTGAATTTGGGCAGTTTCTGTGACTTACTTGACTGATGGGTTATAGTGGAAATTATGCTGTGTTATTTATAGACACAGCCCTTATCAAACCTGGACATTTCTCTTTCCTGCCTCTTAGCAGTTAGTCACACTGTAAGGAATAAAACTGTCCAGCTACTATGCTGTGAGAAACCTAAGCCTTGGATTCTGAGACACTATGTGGATAGGAAAAGAAACCAAGGATCATTGAGGCAAGAGGTATAATAATGAAATGTCATCCTATATTTCCTATCCAGTTGAGCCACCAGATGACCCAGCATTAGGGACCAACTGTCTGTAATTGCATAAGTGATCCCAAGTAAACTCTCCCTAGCTGAGCTGAGTCGACCTAGAAAACTATATACTGTTGGTTTAAGCTGCTGAGTTTTGTGACTGCATGTTTCACAACTATAATAGGTAATTTGAATATCTCTCCCCCCTCCATGGAAAAAAGTATAATAGCTGGAATAACACACACACACACACACACACACACACACACACACAAAACTGTCTGAGTGTATTTGAAAGCAACCAACACAGTTGAGATTGAGGGCTCTACTCCTTAAGGAAAGAAAGTATCCAAGGTAAAACCCACACTCACCTAATTTTTCCCAAGTGGGTAATTTCCAAATGAGGGAGAGAACTCAAACATAGAATGGTATTCCCATTGGACTAAGGGGACAGAGACGCTTTCCAGTTCTTTGCCATCTCATATGCTGCAGTTGTTTAGGGCAAGACACTGAGAAACCTAGAAGGAACAGCAGGAAGCTGAAAAT
This sequence comes from Lontra canadensis, assembly GCF_010015895.1. Lineage (NCBI taxonomy): Eukaryota > Metazoa > Chordata > Mammalia > Carnivora > Mustelidae > Lontra > Lontra canadensis. The sequence continues at coordinate 7,574,116 of NW_022631066.1, forward strand.
TAAGCAGAGATTTCAGCACCTGTATAGTACTAGAGAAGCAGAGGCTAGAGTTTAAGCTTTGTCAGTTTGGAGGGGCTTTCATAAATACAGTTTCTGACACAGCTGGGACACAGAAATGTCTCTCGCCCTAGGGCTAAGGGACACAACTGAGAAGTAACAATAGTATTAAGATAATGAAGTTGAAATAGACCAGCCCTCACAAAGGCTAAAATTAATCCTTACCAAATCAAGGTGATCCACTGGTACTCTATTTGTCTGTAAGAAGAAAACATGAGGTGCCTGGGTGGCCCAGTTGGTTAAGCATCCAACTCTGACTGTTGGTTTCAGTTCAGGTCATGATCTCAGGGTCCTAGGATTGAATCCCCCGTCAGGCTCCACGCTCAGCATGGAGTCTGCTTGAGATTCTCTCTCCCTCTTCCTCTACCCCTCCTGGTTGTGCTCCCTCTCTTTCTCTCTCTGTCTCAAATAAATAAACAAATCTTAATTAAAAAAAAAAAAAAAGGAAAGAAAACCTTTCTTCCTCTTTAGAGGAAGAAAATGCTGTCCAGAGCCTAAACAAGTATTCATTTAAAAATTTTCAGCATCCAGAAAAAAAATTATGAGGCATACTAAAGACAGGACCAATTAATCGAAAACCAAGAGAGAAAACAGACCATATAAACAAATGCACATGTGATTCACATCTTGACATTAGCAGACAAGGACCTTTAAATAAATACAAATAAATATATATATATCTCACTACAATTCATATGACCAAGAAGGTAAAAGAGAAGATATGAAAAATTTCATCTTCTGGAGAGACAGAGGCCCATACTGCATTATGACCGGCATCAGGATTAGGATCCACAGTCTGAACTCCAAAGACAGAACCTGACCTTCTCCATGTTGACTCCCGCTGAAGAGAGCTGAACTGAACTGAAGTGACCCATACAGCTATTTTGCAACATTTGTGAAGTAAAGTGCATCCAATTCCCTGTACACAGCATTGCCTGTTTGTCTTAGTCAGTCAGCTGCTATAACAGAATACCACAGAATGTGCTTCTCACAATTCTGGAGGCTGGGAAGTCCAAGATGAAGGTGACGACAGATCCAGTGTCTGGTGAGAGCCCTCTTCCAGGTTTGTAGAAATTAGCCTCACATACTGTCTCATGGAGCAGAAAGCAGAGCAGAGGGAAAGCAAGCTCTCTTGTGTCTTTTCTTAAGGGCAGTAATCCCATCCAGGAGGGCTCTAGTTCCCCAAATTAATTAATTAATTACCTTCCAAAGGCCCCACCCTCTAACACCATCACACTGGGGGTTAGGATTTCAACCTATGAAATGGGGCGGGGGGGCAATATTTAGTCCATAGCACTGTGCTTCTTTGCTAGGCTGGTGGGCTCTTAACTCAGTAAGGAAGCTGACTTGGTATAGCTGATGCTCAACATAGTGCTTGATACACAGGGGAAAGTTGAATTTTTTTAAAAGAATATAGCTTTATAAAAGATATAGCTTTATATAATATATAATATAGCTTTATAAAAGAATATAACTTTATAAAAGAATATAGCTTTATACTGGTCCTGGATTTTGGAAAATCTTCATCTGAGGAAAGACTATTTGGTAGCTCTGTTGGCCCTCCCAAGGGCCTTCAGCAGCTGCCTGCTCGCCTCCTATTGGGCCCTAGAAGAAGTACTTGCCTTCCCTGATAGCCGTTTGTAGGAAGTCTCTGGAGGATTTACCTGAAACTGCTCTCATCCTTGAGAGGGGGGTTTAAAAAAAGGGGAGAAGTTCAATAGTCACAAATGGCCACAAAGCTTTCAGTAGTATATTAACCATCGGTGACTTTGCAAACTTACACCCTTTTCAAAATCTCTGTCACAGACTTCTTTCAAATACAGACAAGAAGAATGTTCTCCAAACGTTTAACCATGACCCTATTAGGGGCTGAATTGTGTACCCTCCCCCACAGCCCCATAGTCATACAAATCCTAACCCTTAGTACCTCAGAACGTTACTGTATGTGGAGATAAGGTCTTTCAAGAGGTAATTAAGATGAAATGAGGTCATATGGGTGGTCCTATTTCAGTGTGACTTGTTACATGTAAGAAGAGTTTAGTTCAAGAGGGGAGCCTCAGAACAAACCAGCCTTGCCAACACCTTGATCTGGGACTTCCAGCCTGAGAACGGTGAGGCAATAACGTTTCTGTTGTTTAAGACCAGGCTGTGGTGTTTTGTTATGGCCACTGCAAGAGATTGATACAGACCCTTCATTTAGCTGAAGATCGGCGGTGGGGGAGAAAGCCTTCTTGCAGTCATAGTGTTTGTTTTCCCCTTGCTTTCTTCAGGAAAACAAGAGGAGAAGCTCGTGTCCTCCTACCTCCCCTTCCCTGCCGCCCTTTCTCCCCCAACTATGACCCCTCTGCCTCACAACCTAGAAAGAAAGATTTTGTTGTCCTAGTGCCTTTGTCAGAGGCTGGTCATGGGAAGTGAATCCTCCATCAGGTATGACTAAGTCAAACATCTGTCTCATTCCCAGCTACCTCCTCCATCTGTCCCTACTGTGAGAAAACTGAGCTGGACTCAATTTTCACATTATTTCTCTGGAGTTCACAGTCCCCCTGGTAACTTTTTTCAGCCATCACTTTATGTCATCATTTCCTTCACTCTGCCTCCCACTTTTTTTTAAATCTCCTTTAGTCTTGGATTAATGTTATATATAAAAGAACCAAGTGTTAATCTTTGTTTCACCATAGGTGGTGAGAACATAGTTTCTTTTTATTAGCTTTTTCAAAGTGGAAGATAAGGAAAATGCTAGAAGTATAATTAAAGATAAAAATAAAAAAAAGACTTAAAAGAGATTTTGAATTCCTATGAGATGAGCCCCTACGAGGCTTTTCAGGAAGGGCTAATTTCTGACAGTCACAGATAAGGGAGGCTGGCTCATCTTTGTCATTTGGGGGGAGGTGATTTTAGAAAAAGCTGTAAGGGACTTTGAAGGCTGGGGAGCCCACCAGTCTGAAAGTATAGGGGCAGAACTCCTTGTTATCCTGGTTCCTTTCCTCCTGGAAAAAAACTATAGCTTGATTTTTTTTTTAAAGATTTTATTTATTTATTTGAGAGAGATCACAAGTAGGCAGAGAGGCAGGCAGAGAGAGAGAGAGGGGGGAGGAGACAGAGGCTCTCTCCCCACTGAGCAGAGAGCCCAATGTTGGGCTCAATCCCAGGACCCTGGGATCATGACCTGAGCGGAAGGCAGAGGCTTTAACCCACTGAGCCACCCAGGCACCCCTTGATTTTTTTTTTTTTTAATAATAAAAGGTCACGTGTTTTTTTTTTTTAAAGTTTTTTTTTTTTTTAATTTATTTGACAGACAGAGACCGCAAGTAGGCAAAGAGGCAGGCAGAGAGAGAGGAGGAAGCAGGCTCCCTGACGAGCAGAGAGCCCGATGCGGGCCCGATGCGGGGCTCGATCCCAGGACGCTGGGATCATGACCTGAGCCGAAGGCAGAGGCTTCAACCCACTGAGCCACCCAGGCGCCCCAAAAGGTCACATGTTTGAAATAATAATCCTGAGCCAGAGGTGGGGTAGAAATGGCGGAGGAGGCGGAAAAAATAGGGTTGGTGGGGATGGTGCTAGAAATGGCTAATGGACCGAAAACAAAACCAAAAATCAAATAGAAAATGTCTATAGGGCCCCGAGTCTTGGATGTTTGCTGCAGTAATGCTGATTGCATCATCTAACACACCAGTTGTTCAGATATAGGGGCTGGGGATAGGGGGAGGGCAGGTACTCTCAAGAGCTCTCACGACAAACACCCTTTCCTGTAAGATTATACTGAGGGCAGGATGACCAGATACAATCTGTTGTCCAAACAAGTACAATTATGAGCCTGAAGGGGGAACTATAACGAAGTAATGTTTGAAGAACAAGACCATCCCAGGCAAACTAGGACTAGTCACCCCAGCTAGCGGTCACTTCTGCAGCCAGTCCTTTCTTCACTCCAGCACTGCCCCCGCAACAGGAATGATGAAAATCACAGCCCAAGTTACTTAGCACTGAGTGTCTGGCACTTAGGTGGGCTTTGCCTTAACTACCTACTACTCCCCTCAGCAACTCAAGAGCAACGGCAAGCACCTAAATATGCCAGCAAATGCCTACCACCTCCTTCCGGAGGAGAGGGCATAATAGTTATATAGGAAATTGGGACTTCAAGATGTCTGGGGATTTTGCCCAAAGGAGTTTCCCTCAGCACACACACATTACCAACCATTAGGATCTATGGCCTCTGAGCAATATCCTACCCCCACCCCATCTCAACTCTATCCATCCTCCAGAGACCTGAAGCTTTTCCCGATTTTATCACTCATTCCGAGCTCCAAGTGTGCTAACCTTGATGGACCTGTCCCTTCTCTGCATCTTGCTAATGAGACACTGCAGCCCTCTACCCTGACCTTGCCCCATGTTTTAACTCCCAAAGTGGAGTCTGACTTACTCTTCCTGCTCCAAGTGCATCCAGAAGCTCCCTTTAGCCAAAGTCTCTAATTTTAGAAAGTCTTTTTGTTAGAATTGAAATCACACACAGGTATGGCCCCAGCTGAACTAAAAGACCTACCATCTTTGAACAAGTTCTTTTATTATAGGTCATCTGTTTGTAAACTTAAATAACTTCACTGAAAAGCAAAGTCTTACTTACAATGACCAAAGTTAATAGTGGTATCGCAAGTGAAATAAGTTGAATTTATCCAGTTAACCTAAACTTGGTACCCTCACCAGTAGGACCAAAAAAAAAAAAAAAAATTCACTGACACATGTATTCTCATTATTATCTAGAGAACTATTTTGATAGTAGCAAGTAACACACCAACAGAGTTTTCCAAAGATTTATTGAAGCAGAAACAAGTTGGTCAGATACTTGTTGGAAAAAAAGCAGTTTTAATGGTATTCAAAAATACTTCTTAAAAAGTATTCTAGCACAAGTTTTCTTGGTAAACTAGATTATGTTGTAAACTTTTTCCTAAATCTTTTAAGAGTGTTGGTTCTTAAGAACTAGAGGTTATTCCTATTCCAAATCTATCTTGCGCTCCTGAAAAACTGCAGAAAGGCACTTGAAAGCTGTTTCTTTAAGATACGGATTTCTGTTTTTATTCTTGCTGGTAGTGACCGCGGCACCGATTCTGTGCCATCTTTACTCAAGGTCATCGTGATGCTGAGAAGTTTCATTGATAACCTGGTAACAAAAAAAATCCGAATCAAACAGAATGCCTGCTGAAGATTCAATTACCCCATTAAGCGTGACAAAGGAAAATCTTCCTCAGTAGGTGTCACTGAAGGTGAAAATAGACAGGTTATATTGGTGGTGCAAGGCCAAGGTCACAGCTAGGAGGGACAGGTAAGTATGTACCATGCTTTTCATCTACACGCGAAAGTAGTATCTTATGGAATGTTAGCGCTTATAAAAAAGGAACATTGAAAACTGAGTATGGAGGACGCTATAATAATCCCATGCAGTCAAGTTTAAGAGCGATGAAGACAGACTAAAATATGTAGCCAAGTACATTTTACATGTATGTGCAAGAGGAGATTCTATGAAGATTACAACAGCTTTCGGCCATTTCTTTCCTGGCATAGAGAAGTAACAAGAAAAGTGATTATCTGGCATGTTCTTGCACTATTGTCAAAGACCTAAGAGTGTTCAGGTGTCCTTCAGCACAGAAGGACAAACGTCCAGGACTAAAACTTTCCTGATACTGAGGGAGTCTAGGAAGGAACTTAAAGCTGTGCTTCGATCTAAAATTAAGGAGCACAGAAAAAAAAAAAAAAAAAAAAACTGATTTTGGACAGGAAGATCTCTATCTCACCTTCAAATTCGGGAGCCAAACAGTTGGCTGTGTGCCCTGCCAGGAGAAGAGGCCTATTCTCTTTTGAGGGGTCATGAGTGAAACCGAAACCCACCCAATTAGCCAGGTGTTATCGGAGACAGAGACTTAACGATTCACGAAGCTATCGATGTCTGCCTGACAGGATGCATTTTGACTGAAAGATACCAACCTGTCCATCTCTAGTCTCAACCGTCTTGATCAGAAGTGTCCTTTTAGAGTGAGTATCGACCAGAGGGAGGGAATCCAGATTGGTTTCTGAAGAGAGAACAAAATGCCCAAAATTAGCAAAGGTGAAATTTTAAAAGACAAGTTAACGGTTTTGCCCAAGGAATTATGATCGTTGTTCACAACCCTAAAGTGCTCCTCCCAAAACATTTCTCAAGACTCAAGACCTGTTTGAAAGCCTGGGCCCTGGTAACCCAGTAGCTTCCTGGATAGACTATTTCAATGTATACTCCAAAGGTTGAAGTCCAATGGAGCTGAAATTTAATTGGGAACACAGATTTTAAGACAGTACGTGGGTCTAAAAATTATGAATGTTTTAGTGGAGTTTATCTTATATGGCATTTTCAAAAATCATTTAACAGATCAGGGCTTCATCATAAATGGACTGGTGATGAGCTGCTATAATTTTTCGTAAGGGGAGATCAAATGCTTACCCCTCAGGTTCAGGGAAGAAAAGTTTGGAAGAGGCAGAGCAATCCTGTAAAGGGATAAAGAAAAACAGTAAAATTTTTGGAAAACAAGAACAGTAAGGAATGAATTTATTCAACTTCTTGTTTTCATCAAATAAGAGAATGTATTCTTGGAGCTCATTAAGGGAGGGATATGCCTCAGAATTATCTATCTAGGACTGGTCTCATTAGCACATTTAAAATCTCTTGAGCGTTTTCTCTGAGTGCTTAAGAGTGGGAAAAGCGTTGCCGCTCCCAGAGTTGTGAGTTCAAATCCCAGCTCCGCCATGATTAACGCTGACTAGGACAAGTTACTAAAACTCCCAAACCCAAGATTCCATAGCTATAAAAAGTGGTCAGCATCTACCTTGAAGAAATGTTCTAAAGATGAAGAGGTAACGCACGTAGGTAAAGTGAGGGGCGTAATTCCTAACAAAGGGCCGCTCTTAATTAACATGCAGAAGCCCCTGTACCACACCTGCTCTCCTCGCCTTCCAGCAGCTTCCTGTAGGTGGCAATCTCAATGTCGAGAGCCATCTTGACATTCAGCAGGTCCTGGTATTCCCGAAGGTGACGGGCCATTTCTTCCTTCATGTTCTGAATCTCATCCTGCAGGCGGCCAATAGTGTCTTGGTAGTTAGCAGCTTCGACGGCGAAGTTATCCTCCATTTCACGCATCTGGCGTTCCAGAGACTCATTCTGCAGGAGGAAGAGAGGCTTCGACGTTACTTCCCAGGAAACCCCCAGCGATTCCCAGAACCACTACGGACCGATTGCGATCCGTTCCCCTAGTGGCAAAGATGGGGAGCACTCCAGTTTCAGGGGAAGGATCCAAGCATCAAGTGTTAGAAGCCAGAGTACAGGTGTCAGCTAAAACCATCACGCCTCAGAGGGCTCTCTGAACCTGTCCTGACAACTCATTTTCTTGGGATTAAAACATAAATTTGTCTTCAACAGAAGTTTTCTTCACAAAGCACCATTAGCTTGGGTCATGTGAATGATGCAAACGGGTTACGTTCCGCCCCCCCCCCCCACACCGTCAGTGGGGTCTGATACTCACAGTCCCTTTGAGGGCATCCACTTCGCAGGTGAGGGACTGCACCTGTCTCCGGTACTCATTTGACTCCTGCTTCGCCTGGCGCAGGGCATCATTGTTCCGGTTAGCAGCCTCAGAGAGGTCGGCAAACTATGAGAAAGAGAGGACAAATCGTGGACCACCCCCGTGAGTTGGTCACTGATCCTCTAACATTCTCCACTGCCTGGAAAAATGGGAAAACTTCCAGATGGCAAGCAAACCAACAAATAGCACATAATCGAAACCAAATTTTGTATTTTAAGTTCAAATCTCCACGTCTTCCAGACTATGTCTCCATTTCTGTTCTAACAGCAAAGGGAGAGCGGCAGAATGCGGATGTTGATATTTTTTTAGTAGAAATTTGATGTGTTACCCTCATTCAAGAAGGGGGAGGGTCACAGGCGTGGTGTTGATGGAATTCCTCTGAACTAGGGTTCAGAAGGGATTGGAAAGAGGGTGTGACAGGGAGGCTCCAGCAACAGCAGCCTTGAACACCAAGTTTAGGAAGTTCAAGCCAACTTTCTGACTAGAGCTACGGGTATGCAGGGATCACAGGCAGGTACAAAGTGTTTCCAGAACAAAATGCTCTTCTTTTGTTCCAGCCATACGGACTGCTTTCGTACCTTGGACTTGTACCATTCCTCAGCCTCCTGAAGGTTCTTTGCAGCCACGCTTTCATACTGCTGGCGGACGTCTCGCAGGGCAGCCGTGAGGTCAGGCTTGGAAACATCCATATCGATCTGGACATGCTGGTCCTGAATCTGGGCCTGCAGCTCCTGGATTTCCTGCAGGAAAGGACAGACAGAAGGTTGGCCATGCCCAGGATGGAGGGAACTTCACCCACATTCAACCATGAAACGTGGCTTCACTTGCCTCCTCATGGAGTTTCTTCAAAAAGGCAATCTCTTCCTGCAAGGATTCCACTTTGCGCTCAAGGTCAAGTCGTGCCAAAGAAGCATTGTCAACATCCTGGTTTGAAAAGAGAGAAAGGCAGATGGGAGGATGCCGAAGTCAACGCCTTATCTCATATATTCATTTTAAATGAACCGTAGGAGCTTAGGCTCTTCACTGGGAAAAGGCTGTTGACAACTTTTATGACCGTTCAATTAAGTCTATACTTTCTTCTTTTCATTAATAAATTTGAATTGTAACCCACTGTATTGTATTCAGGTGGCTAATAAGCAATTTAAATATAAATAAATGTTAAACTGCAACCAGTCATCACTGCATCTCTGTTACATTAGTGAAGTTTTTCATTGTTTTTTAAATTTCAATTCCAGTAAAACAAAGTGTTGTATTCGTTTCGGGTGTACGATATAGTGATTCAGCAACACTGTCCATTACTCAGTGCCCATCACAATGAATGTGTTCTTAAGCCCCGTCTCGTATTTCACCCATCCCCCACCCACCTCCCCTCTGGTGACCCTCAGTTTGTTCTCTGTGGCTAAGACTCTGTTTTTTGGGTTGTCTTTTTCTTTGTGCATCTGGTTAAATTCCACATGGGTGAAATCATAAGGTATTTGTCTTGCCCTGACTGATTTATTTTTTTTTAAACTAGAAAAATCAGTGTCACCATTTTTAAGGTATTTTTTTTTTTAAGATTTTATTTATTTATTTGACAGAGAGAGATCACAAGTAGACAGAGGCAGGGAGAGAGAGGAAGGGAAGCAGGCTCCCTGCTGAGCAGAGAGCCCGATGTGGGACTCAATCCCAGGACCCTGAGATCATGACCTGAGCCGAAGGCAGTGGCTTAACCCATTGCGCCACCCAGGCGCCCTAAGGTATCTTTCTTTTAGAAATGTCATGAAATAACATGACATAATAGGGTTGACCAGATTTCATTTTGTGTATACTCAAGTACACGTAAAACAGAAGTTTGTTTGCTTCAAAAGTTTCAGTGTGTATCTGAGCTCTTTTGTATCTGAGCTGGGCGTGGAGCCGTATCCTAAGAGTGCAAAGCTAGTACGTAGTCATCTAGCAAGGCTAGATTTATACTCTTAATTCAAGACGTATGCTGGCAAAGATGCAGTTCAGGCACACAAGGAAAAGAAATACCATTCTGTACTGTATGTTCTTTGCTTCCGAATCTGGTAGATTTACTCTTAAACTCCCATCTCACCCTGTAAGGGTGTGTCCCTCCTTTTCACTTAACACTCTGTAAATTCAGTTACTTCGTCTCAGAATGACTGGTCAAAATGCATGTAATGAAACTATATGCAGAATTCTCGCTGCTCTGGCTCTCCTCTGTTTCCATCACTTGCAAACTGCTATGTCCCAGAGATTTTATTTCCCTTCAAGGAAATGTTATAAGAATTTTTATACTTCTTATTTTGTTAAGCAGTTGTATGTGGAGTGGAGTATAGTTTATAGCACTGAAGTCTTAAATGTTGAGAGACCTCTCTCACCTTCATGGGAACATGAATAAATGAGTGATAACAGTAAAAACAAAAACAAAAACAAAAAAAAAAAACTGGCTTGGGAAAAATTCATTTTTGCTTATTAAGCCCTAAAAAAAGGGACACAGAAGGTAATTTACTAACCTCTACAAAAAAATTTTTCATGTGACATTTCTACTTCCTTGTAAGAATATGAGGGATTTTACCTAATGCCTAAAGAGGAGATCATTCATACTCAGTCGTTTCATATTAACTCACTATTCTGCAAAAAACATTACAGATATGATGATCATAAATGCTCAGTTACTAAAATGGGCCACACATTGCAGTGCTTAATTTGGTAAATGTATTGCTGCTTCAAAATATTATTCTAGACTATTCATCTGAGAGCTTAGATAGCCATCCCAGTAAGTGTCCAGGACTAGCAGCTCTTCCTGCTTTTGTTCTAATTCAAACTAAAAATCCTTGAAGTCTATCTAACTTTGGAGCAAAAACTCCTTTACTTAAAAATCCATTCTCCGGCCTTAGGTTCGTTCTTCATTTAAGGAGAAAGTGTTAAAGAATAAAGAAACCAAATAAAGAAAGGTCTTTCAAAATGTGAAGTATGACTGTAGCTTTAAGAACTTTTCCCATCACATACTTCACAAGTCTGGGCCAGATATTAGATAACGGATGTTAGCAAATACTTGTGTCCAATTAGAGCTGAGCTTACATCATTACATATTCAATAAGAATGTAGCCTGTTGCAAAGCTTCTCTGGGAACACAAAGACTCCTATTATTTCTATCCAAAGCCACCACACTTGCCAGAATGTCTGTATCTACATTCCATAGCGAAGCCGTAGAAACCATTAATACCTTTCAGGATAGGGGACAGATGGCTCCTTTTCACCCTTATTAGATCACAAATAGTTCTGCCTAGTGATACTTCCATATAACTTTAATGCCACAATGGAACTTGCAGAAAAGGGAAAAAAAAAAAAAAAACCCACAAAACAAAAAAAAACCCTTGCTGGCTTAAGTCCAGTTGAACTAAGTTTCTTATCCTCCAGTACGTTTACATTTCAAACTACAGGGCATCACTGTGCTTTTCCTGGCCTTGTAAAAGTTAGCCAACTTGACTTTAGCAAGCTTTTATCTGTATCACACTGTAACTGTTCAGAGTAAGAATGTCAGTATGTTGCAGAAACAAAACGGAAAAAGTATTTCTTTGGAAAAACATCTCGAAACGAAGTAAAGCGTTGAAGACTTTCTGTCCTACAGAACGGCTTCGCTCATTCAAGGGTTTTCATTGGGAAAAGCTCGAATCTGTGCTCTTTCTGCCACTAGGGGGCTTTGCCCACGGACGGGAAGTTTTGCGATATCTAGACTGGGGTAAGTAACTTTGCGAGCTGCTCGGGGCTGATCGGGTGGGGTCCCGTGGCTGCACGCGGGAACAGAATACAAACCTGTCTGAAAGACTGCAGGGTGCTCTCGGCTTCCTCTCTCTGCAGCATCTCCTCCTGCAACCTGAAACAGTCGCACGTTAATCAAAAAGGAACTGGGAAACCGCCAGGGGCGGGGGCGGCCACACCCAACCACCACGTCGCTGTGCCTCGAGACAGGAACTGCTGCGCCACCTCTGCGGACAGCCCACGACTGAGACTTTTAGAGCTGCTGCGCTCCGCAAGTTTTGGCGGGGCCTCGGCGGCAGCGCGCAGAAGCAATCACGGTCGCCACCCTAACCTGTAACGCGAACGCCGCCACCCCGCCCCCGAGGAACCTCTGCAATCCCTTTGTCTCGCTTCCGCCACATCCCTCCTCTCTTCCCTCCTCCCCGCCCCATGATGGCAGCCTGCCAGAAGGGGCCAGGAAACTTTCTAAAAGTTTGGGGAAATGGCGCTCATCGCTTACAAGGGCCTTCGGCTGCGCACAGACTGGTAGTTTTAAGAAATCTGTAACCTGAAGCGGGGTGTTCTTGGGCAATCAGTGGGGGTGCAGGAGAAATGCTAACTGCAAGGTCTGGGTTCAGGGCGGGGCTGCGCCGCCGCAGCCACAGCCCCGCTCACCCGCTGTCCCCCGTCCGCCACCGCCCCAGCCACATCCCCAAGGGCGTGGCCGCTACTCGCGGGGACCCTGTTCCCCTCTCCCTCCCTCCCGCAGCTCGCGAGGACGCCGACTTACTTCTCCCGGAGCCGCATGATGTCCTCGGCCAGGTTGTCGCGCTCCACTTCGACGCGGGCCTTGTCGTTGGTGAGCTGGTCCACCTGCCGGCGCAGCTCCCGCATCTCCTCCTCGTAGAGGTCCCCCAGGCGCGATTTGCCCTGGCCCTTGAGCTGCTCGAGCTCGGCCAGCAGGATCTTGTTCTGCTGCTCCAGGAAGCGCACCTTGTCGATGTAGTTGGCGAAGCGGTCATTCAGCTCCTGCAGCTCCACTTTCTCGTTGGTGCGGGTGTTCTTGAACTCGGTGTTGATGGCGTCCGCCAGCGAGAAGTCCACCGAGTCCTGCAGCAGGCGCACGCCGGGCACACTGCTCCGCAGGCGCACCGCGGAGGAGCGCGTGACATACGCGCCGCCCGGGGACGAGGTGTAGAGGCTGCGGCTGGTGCTGGGGCGCAGCGCGCTGCCCAGGCTGTAGGTGCGGGTGGACGTGGTCACGTAGCTGCGCGTGGAGCTCGGCCGGCTCCCGGTGCCGGGGCCGCCGAACATCCTGCGGTAGGAGGACGAGGACGCAGACCTGGTGGACATGGCTGCAAAGGGTGGCGGTGGGCTAGGCGGTGGCGGCGGCACGGACAGGCGAGCGAGGGCGCGGTGGGTGTGGGCGATTAGAGCGCTACTGCGTCTCTTGCGCGGGCGATCCCGGAGCGAGAGTGGCAGAGGACCGGGCCCCTCCGAGGGCGCAGTTTTTATAACCCATTAGGAAAGAGGGTCCCCTCCCACTGCCATCCCAGCCGCAGACCTCGCCAGCCAATGGGGACGGGACGAGGAGAGGGGAGGGTGGGCGGGGGTTGGGGCGGGGGCGCCCTCGAGCCTTCCTCCCCGCCCTTCTGCAAGCCCGGCACTGGGCACCATCCCGTTACTTTTTGGTTGGGCTGGAACTTTCGGGGGCTTTCCTGATGAGGGCCTGAGCTCTGCTCCCCACTGGGGGCTAAAAAAGGCGGGGTCGCGCGGTGGTGGGGGACCCTACACGGAGCTGGACCAGAGGGGTCGCAGGCACCGCGCCATAGAGTTCTGGGAGGAGGCTGACTGGTGGGAGGGGCGCTCGGCTGCAGGGCTGCGGTCGGCTAGGGGCGGGTGGGTGGGGAGACCCGCGGGCAAGAAGCAGGAAGCGGGGGGAGTCAGGGATCCAGAGGGTCGGAAGACGCGGAGAAAGAAACAAAGAGTGCCCGAGATTGGAGCGCGAGGTGGGGGCGTGCACCGCCCAGGACGCAGAGCTGCGGCCCCGCGCAGCCTGGCGCACCGCCCACTTTGGCCCACGAATCTTTTCAACCTCTCGTTTTGGGGGTTCCCGTACAAGCACCTAACGGGCTCTGTCTGGGTTTGGACGGCGCAAACTTCGAGGTGGCGGCGGGGAAAGCCCAGGGGAGAGGGGTGGGGTCACTGAGTCACTGGCAATGAGTCACTGAGCCCTGCTGTCCTCCGGGGTTGAGGGCTCCTAGCGGTTCGGGAACCGCTAGACGAGATGGACTCAAGTCTCCTCGGGCCGCGCGCACACTGTTCTGAGTTTTACATAACTTCGAGTCGGGCCTCCGCTTTCTTCTGTACGGTTCGCCTGCGGGGATACTGGAGCACCCCTACGTTCTTAAGGACTCTCCAAAACCTGGTTTTGTTCCAAATGTGAGGACTTTCCCATCAGCAAGACATTTCTGCAGACCCCGGATAGCTGCCAAACACGGGTCTCCAGCATCACGAACGCACCTCGGCGAGGGGTTTTCTTTTCAGAGTTCCCTCCCACCCTTCCCTCTGGGCTCCTCTCAGTGCCCCCCCCCCACCGGGCCCCATGAAACCACACCCGACTTTCAACAAGATCTGAAAAGTTCGGGTGAAAGAGGAAACCCAGCGTCCGTAGTTTCAAAATCAAATCGAGAAATCACTGGTTTTTCTGCTATAGTGGAAGTCATTAAAGGTAGAATCTATGCCAATTATAGAATTAATTAGGTGCTGCTTTAAAGCCCAGATTTGATGAATGAAAGGCAATTATATAACGCAAGTGACAGAATGTTTGGGGAAAATAGATTTATGTGTTCATTTTGGTTCAGAGAGGCACAGTGCGGGATTCTGTTGATTTGTCTGGGAAATGTCATAGGTCCTTTTGGCCTCTTTTCCAGAAAAATTCGTGCAATTGGCCTTCCAGTGAGGGAGATAAACTGTCCGCAGAAACAATAGAAACTTCTGGTCTTGGGCATCAGGGAGTACTCAGATTCCATCACCAAAACCCATGTAGGGTAAATCACTCAAATCAAGGGTTGTTGCAACATTGGTAAATAAAGAAGAGAGAGTTTACCCCCAAAGGGGAGATGAAGGGAGGAAAGGCAAGCCAGCCCTACTGGGATTAAGGAGTAATTTAAAAATCCTGGGTGTTTTTGTTTGTTTGTTTACATATTTAGAAGACCTAGTACCGGATGGATTAACTTCAAAACTAGAGTGAATAGTTACAAGAAAAAAGGTAAAAATCCTTCCCTGTTTTTGTTTTTGTTTTGTTTTCGAGTGGGGGGTGTGGGGTTTGTACTGGACCTTACCTGGCATTTAAGAAAAATAGTGTAGAACCAAATGAAGGGTTTATCGTAGCCTCTTGGTACAAGCCTTGTCTAGGCAATATTTTGTTTACCTCATTTCAGATATTTCTGGCAAATGGCACTGACAAAGTCAAGCTGTAGGACCTCTGAGACACAGCTCCCCTAGTGTGCATTTCCTTTCTTCTCTTCTGTGCTGGGGGGACCTTGGGGCACTCCCCAGGAGCATGCCTGGGGCTCAGTGCCCTGGTGGACTAGCTTGTCCTCCTCATTGCCATCTTGCTCCCTTAGAACTCTTTATTCAAACCACTCATCGCCAAATCGCCACCATTGTGAGTGTGCCTGGAATTTTTAGGATGAGGGGGGGAAAAAAGCCATCTCCCCATGGGGAGGGAGGGAGAGAGGATGGATCCTACTTCCTCCCAAAATGCTGATCCCAGAGCAATGAGGTGGTGCTGTCAGGGGATGCTTGCTGACTTAACTCACCACGGAAAATGAGGGCAAGGCTCTGGTGTGGTGTGGCAGGGTGCCCTGTTGGTGACCACAGCAAATTCCTAGGGCCTGGTGACTTCCTCTGGGATGGACTCTGGCCTTCCTCATCCTCTCAGGGGTATCCCTCCTTTCTAACCTGACTGCAATCTAAATTGTCAGGCGGGGCTGTGGGTCATTTGCTGTCTTAGCTCAGGTGCTGTAGCAAAATACCATGGACCATGTGGGCTACCCAACAGACAGTTCTAGAGGTAGGAAGTCCAAGATCAAGGTGCTGGCAGATTCAGTGTCTGATAAGGACCTGCTTTCTGGCGTGCAGACAGTCCCCTTCTTGCCGTGTTCTCAGATGGGAGAGACAGAGCTAACTGAAATCTCTTCCTTTTCTTGTAAGTACACTGAGTTCTCCAAATGGGGGCTCCACTGTCAGCACCTCATCTAGACCTAAATACCCCCAAAGGCTCCATGTCCATATACAGAAGTGTTGGAGACTAGGGTTCCAAGATACAAATTTGGAGCTCTGGGGGGTAGGGTGGGACACAAACTTTCCATGCATAGCACTCGACATACAGCGCCCACGTGTGCACGTACACACACATACAGAGTATCCAGGGTGCCCTTCCTATTAGAAATGGCCATAGCTAGCAGTGGCCTATTCAGCATAGAAAACTGGAGCTTACAAAAACACTCTTACCTCCTCCGTGTAGAAGGCACGCTATTTCGGACAGAATTAACTTCATTCAGAGACACAGGTGCGTAGCATGGGGCTCAGCCAATGGGCGGCCAGTCGCCAGTGTGGGAAATCACAATGTCTGCACTAATGTCTTTGAGTGGGATTCTTAATCCTGCCCTATCTGTGCCCCTATGTTCTTGGTGACCTTTGAGAGTCGACAGTATGGAGACCTTGCTCTCTCGGTTTTCCTGAGTACCCTGAAAACCTAGCTTGCAGGTGTGTTTAAATGCTGGACCAGAAAGCCGTTTCAGACACTGCACTGTGCGGGGTGTGTCTCCGTAAGGACATGGTGACCCAACTTGTAGGCTAGCCGTGAACACGACCGCATCTAAAGTCCTAATGGGGATTTGGGAATTTGCAAGCTGTGGTGATGTCAGTTGAATGGGGTGATTTGAACTGACAGAGCGGCCAGCCATGTGCAGAGGAGCTTAGCGGCGGGTGGGGGCTTTAGGAAGGCTGGTTGGCAGGAGGCCACACCGGGGGACAGCTTCTAGCAGGACGGCCTGGATGGGATGAGAGAAAGGAGAAGGTGGATAAAGTGAGATGCGAGAGGCAGGAAAATACCTGGAAGACGTGGTCATTAAAAAGATAATCAGGGGCACCTGGGTGGCTCAGTAGGTTAAGCCTCTGCCTTTGGCTCAGGTCATGATTCCAGGGTCTTGGGATCGAGCCCCAAATCGGGCTCTCTGCTCAGCAGGGAGCCTGCTTCCTCCTCTCTCTCTTCCTGCCGCGCTGCCTACTTGTGATCTCTGTCAAATAAATAAATTTTTAAAAATCTTAAAAAAAAAATCATCACTCATATCACCGGTACTTCCATTTTGGTGTCTCCTGGATGACAAGGGAGTTCGCACGCGTGTTACTAAAAGTCCTCATGGCCTCTTGCAAGGGGCATTCGATCGTCTATTTTACAGCCAAGGGGTCTGAGACGCAGGTTCACAATTTGCTCAGGGCCTCGTGACTAGGAGGGGAGGGAGGAAGGGGGCAAGATTTTCAGTGGAGGCCTTTCTGACTCCAAAGGCACTTTTCATTTCCCTTTGCCTTCCTCGATGATGAAATTTTGTTCCCTGTCAGCCAACCGTTCACAGATATTATTTAGGACCTACTGAGTTCCAGGAGCTGGAAAGGCTGGTTCATTATCAGATTATGTTGTGAAGGAGCGAACGCTGAATGGAGTTTGGCAGATGCCCAGGCTATCATTTGTATGTTATTCAGAGGACATAACAGTGATTCATAGTAGAGACGAAGTTTTTTGTCTTTTTGTTTTTTTAAGATTTTATTTACTTGAGAGAGAGAGAGAGAGAGAGAACACGCGCACACTAGTACGGGGAGGGGCAGAGGGAAAGAGAGAAGCAGGCTACTGGCTGACCAGGGAGCCCTACTTGGGGCTCTCCATCCTGGGACCCCAGGATCATGACCTGAGCTGAAGTCAGACACTTAACGCGCTGAGCCACCCTGGTGCCGGGGGTTTGGTTTTCACTTGCTTCCTAAATTATAACTGGGAGAGTTAAACATTTTCACCTAGATTTTTTTCCATCTCTTCAGAGGCATCGTCTCTAAAATTGGACGTAGCTCATCTTACCCCCTAAAACCCACCAACCCCAGCGGTTTCCGCTCCCAACCTCCGTGTCTGTTCAGGGCAACCAGCACACTACCGAGATGACAAACCTTCATCCCCATGGCCACTCCTTCCTCTTTGGTCACTCAGACCCAGGAGCCGTCCTGGCTCATTGTCTCCTGCATCCACTCCTTGGTTTCGTTGCTGTCACGCATCCAAGCCATTTGGTCCCTCAGCCCTGCAACCCTGGAATTCCCTTCTTCCAGGATCTCCTTTCCTCCACTAACATGTCTGTCTTTGAGCCACAACCTCTTTTTCTTAATGACTACATTCTTTTTTTTCTTAAGATTTTTTTTTTTAAGATTCATTTATTTATTTATTTGACACAGAGAGAGAGAGATCACAAGTAGGCAGAGAGGCAGGCAGAGAGAGTTGGGGAAGCAGGCTCCCCGCCAAGAAGAAAAGCCGTCAAGGGGCTTGATCCTAGGATCCTGAGATCATGACCTGAGCCCAAGGCAAAGGCTTTAACCCACTGAGCCACCCAGGCACCCCTAATGACTACGTTCTTAACACTCCCCAGAGATCCAAAGTGAATCACTCCTTCCTTCATTAGGAAATAAGCTCCATAAAAACAAAAAGAATGTGGGGTCCATGAGGGCAGGGATTTTTTTTCTCTTTTGTTCCCTATCTTATCGTCTCGTGCCTAGAGAAGTCTGGCACATTCGTTGAATGTTGGATTGATGCATGAGTAATTCACAGAAGAAAGAAGAAAGGAAAGAAGGGAGGGAGGAGGCTAATATTTCTAGTGCTGTTATGTTCAAGCCTTATGCCAGGCACTTTGCATGTGACTGCATTTAATCTCCTCAGGACATAATGATCCACAAATTCACTGACTCAGAATATTGAATAGTGACCATGGGCCAGGCTCTCGGCTAGACCCTGGGGGGAGAGGGAGAAGTGAACAAGGCTCGCGTCCTTGGAATGTTGACTTGAGCTGTGCGTGTGCAAATGGGATGCAGAGAGACAATACTCAGGTAAAGGAACAAGCAAAGAAATTACAATTTGTAATAAAGATGGTGAAGGAAACAGAAGTTTTGCTGCAAATGAGGTTAAGGCTCAGACATTCAGCTGTGACCTTTGAAGGCCAGGCCGAGCGGGGCCCACCCATCCTTCCCGCTGCCCCTCACCAGGCCGCAGTTGCAGGAGAACCCTGAGGTTCTCTCTGTTGGGGGAATATACCGCACTTTTCCATGTTTCCCATATTTCCTCATATTCTGTTCAGCCGATGGGGTGTCCTCATTTTCTGTACCGCCTGCAACACATTTTAGTTCAGGTAAGTTAGAAAGTGTTCATGCCTCTGGGGAACTCCCAGCCTTGTAGAGGCACCAGGAACCGCAGAAAGAGCTGTACTGCATAGTGGACTGTGGTGAGTGCTCTCATGGAGGTATGAATGAAATACTAACACGTTTAGATAGAAAAACGATCCATAGCCACTTGGGGCAGACCAGAAAATATATTTGGAAAAGGTGGTATTCAAGGAATGGCTACACTTTTTATGGCTTTTTGTGGTAGAGAAAGAAGGTTCAAAGCCGATGAAACAGTCTGAGCAAAAATCACCTAGATGGCAGGGTCCTGGGGGAAGGGGGGGCATTTAGGGGAGAGCAGGGATCCCAGTATAGCTGGACGGTAGAGCAGTGGTGGGGGGTGGGGAAGGGAATAGGATGCTAATATGGGACCATGTGTTGGAGGATGAAATGCCAAAGAGAGGAGTTTATCATTAATGCAGTGGGCAGTGGGAATTCACTGCCATTTGTGGCTTGCTTTAGAAAGACTGTTCTAGAATATTTGTGGGGGGTGAATTGAGGAGACCGGTTGGAAGGCTGTTTGCAGTAGATCAGTTGAATGGGGGACATCCAGTGATGGCCTAGGGAGATGACTGTTTCAGGCTGTGAAGTGAGGAGACAAGCAAGTCAAAGGCCTTAGAGCTTTCTGGATAGGAACCGAGAGTGAATGTGGTGTACACAGAAGAAAAATATTGAGGTGGGAAAATAATGTGGGGTGAAAGAGAATTCATTCAAATCCTCTTGTCTGGAAGTATCGTCCTTTCGTAGCCTATATACAGTGAAACCTCATGAGGTGGCTGAGGTATAAGCTGGGTCCCACAATTCTGCCTTTTATTGCACTTCCAGAATGTTCACATGAGTTAATACCCATTGCCTTATGATGGTCTGCTTTCCACAGTTGGTATAAAATTGGGGACTTCTTTGGTATCTTCTAGAACAGTTTCTAAAGTTCAGAGAAAAAGCATAAAGATGAATTCCTGGAAATTTCTTTGAATCTTTTTGGGAGAACTAAAAGCATATCATAGTTCTCCGTAGAGCTATTTATTAGTTGTAATTTCATCGAAGTCTAAAGTACATTCTATGACAAAGGAAAGAGAAGGTGGTCAGTATGTAGGAGGGAAAAAGAGATGTTCATCAATCTATGGAGGGAAAACCTAGTGCAAGTATTTCTAGCTGATGTCAGACAGACGTGAAGCTAGATTTTCAGTATTGGTTTACTGGATGCAAAACTTAAAATGAAACCAGCCCCGTTATAAAAACCAAACGTTATTTGAAAGTGGCCTAAAGGACACTGTCAGAGTTTAGTTATTGGCCAAGTGAGATTACCACAAGAAAATAAGAAGGTATTTACTCGTGGCCTCTAATGTTTTTACCATGTTTCAGGATAGAGAAGGTCATCCCACCACAAGAAAATTTGTCCAAGGGCATGCACATCCTGGAAATTGACTCTGCCTCTCTTTAGGAGGTCCCCTAGTTCCTGAGTGGTGGAAGTTTTTTCAGGAGGTATTTTGGTAATGGGCCTAATGATAATAATTGTTTAATAGCACAGTTTTAAAGAACTGAAGAAGTTTAAAAAAATTTTTTTTATTTTCTTTATGGTAACCTATAAAGCTAAAATGGAAATATATTGATTAAATATATAGTCATAATGTCTTTCCTATATATTTGGGACAAATAAAAGAACTCTATCCCACTTATCTTCCAACTGACTGATGAATTAACCAATCTTCCCCAAAAACGTGGAGATATTTTAGCTCTGGCATTTCATGTTCCTTTAGCCAGTGAAAATTATTTTCTTCAGAACCTTGGATATTACCTCTAGTTTTGGATATGTTTGATAAACACATGTTTATCATGTGTTTAAAATATATCCCATCAAACTTTGGTCTTATGTATGGTGACAAAGATGGATATGATCTGTAGAGGTTAGAAATGAAAATCAAAAGACGGAGTCTCAGAAAAGTAATAAACATATGAAGTCAAAGTAACCCTAAATGCAAATGGAAGGAAATATAAGATAATGATAAAACTATGCAAGGCACAAGATTAAGAAAACTCTTTACCACAATTATGAGAAATAACGAAGATAATTTCGAGTTAACTGTAGCAGAATAAAGGGATTGGCAGCCCTCTCCATAATTCTCCTGCAGTGGTTTCTTAAACTACTGAGTAAGGTTTTGTATTTCTAATTAGCTAAGTCTTAGAAATATGCCCTCTAATGTGACTCATATGAACATATGGAGTAACTACAAAAATATTATGGAACTTGAGCTTAATATAGGTTAAACATGTTTTCTCCATATCATAAATGGTGAAAAAATGTTCGGATACAGTACTGTAATGCATTCATCTGTGAGCTCCAGAACTTGAGTTTAGACAGGTGTGATTTCGCGTGTCAAGATCAGGGTTATCGTTTTGCTGACTCTGGGTTGGTTTTCACTGTCCGTGATTTGTGAGCTCTAAGCAATGATAATGGTAACCAGGCATGCCACGATATCCTGACTAAAATTGGACTCTGGCCCAGATGGGAAAGCTAATGGTAATCATAATGAGACCTTGCATGTATTGAGTGCCTACTGTATGCCAAGTGTGAGCCCATTTGCCACGTGTTAATTTATTTAATCCTCACAACAGCCCTATTATACATAGGAAGAAACTGAGACACAGAGAAGCTGAGTAAGTTACTCAAGCTCACACAGCCAGAACATGGCAGACCTGGGATTTGAACCCAGGACTTCTGGCTCCGGGTCCCACACTTGAAACTTCACTGTTCAGTAGTATCTCAGATGTTGTGGTATTTTTGTACCGCTGTTGGTGACATCCCCGCATCTTTTTGGCATTCTTACTGTGATATCGATCTCTTTGGACTTTTTTTTTCCTGTTCTAATGCAGCAACAGGACCCTCTTTGATTCAGAGAATATGGTGCCCTTAATGAATCATCAAGATGTCCGTGAACAATTTCAGGGGTTTTCTGTAGAGATCTCATTTCTTTCCTCCTCCTTCTTCTTCTTCTTCTCCTCCTCCTCCTCTTCCTCCCCCTTCTTCCCCTTCTTCTCCTTCTTCTCCTCCTCCTCCTCCTCCTCCTTCCTCCTCCCCCTCCTCCTCCTCCTCCTCCTCCTCCTCCTCTCCTTCTTCTTCTTCTTCTTCTTCTTCTTCGTCGTCGTCGTCTTTTTAAAGATCTCATTTCTGAATTCTGACTCAACCCACCAGAATGATTTGATAGTGATGGAGTATGACTCCACACAATTGCATGAATGAAAGTCCTCAACCGCATTCACTAGTGGAAAAGAAAGAAACTAACGTTTTTGGAACACATAGCCTCTGTAACTAAGAACATCTTCTACTCGTTCTCTATTAGTTGGAGTTTTAGGGAGATTTATTAACGTTTAGGGTGCTAATATTGCATGGGCCAAAAGTAATGGGAGAGTTCTGTGGTCTGAGCAGTAACAGTGAATCACAGGTCAACCAAGATTCTCAAGGCCAAACTAAACAACGTTACTGAGAATACATGCAAGCTTACTACCCAGTTAAAAAATTTCCTGTGCACCCACCATCTCATTGCTTTTGTGTATCAGAGTTTCCCAGATAATGCTCATCAACACCAGGTTTCTTTTTAAAACAGAGCCTCCTGGGCACCTGGGTGGCTCAGTGGGTTAAGCCTCTGCCTTCCGCTCAGGTCATGATCTCAAGGTCCTGCGATCGAGTCCCGCAGCGGGCTCTCTGCTCGGCGGGGAGCCTGCTTCCTCCTCTCTCTCTCTCTGCCTGCCTCTCTGCCTACTTGTGCTTTCTCTCTGTCAAATAAATAAATAAAATCTTAAAATAAAAAAAAATAAAAATAAAATAAAAAAAGAAAAAAAAAGAGCCTCCTTAAAGCACTTCACACGTGTACAAGGCTGAGAGCAACAAATATCATAATCCCATTGTAGATCCAAGAGGAAAAGAAGGGATGAAAGTGTTAAAAAGCCTGATGAAGTCCTCACTTAGTAGTGGCCCAAATCCTTAGTGGATTGGATTATACTAGAAAGAACCAGTGACCCTCTTCAGCCGATGTGTTTTGAGTCCTGATGTGTGCCAGGCTCCTGGTTGTGAGCTAAGGACACAGAACTGAATAAGCACCTTCTTTGCACTCAGAGGGCCCCTAAATGACTTCTCTCTTCTCTGCTAAATCTTTTTGTCTCTAAGTCTTGTGTGATCATGCTGTCACATCAAGATCTAGTCTAGTAGTTTCATAATGCCCCCTTCTCCCTGCACCACCAACCCTCCCCCCACCACCAACCCTCCCCCCACACCCGGCTAAAGTCGCAGTGCTTTTTACTCGGAAAGCCATGGAAATGTGAAGTTTACTGTTTTGTTCTCTCTGATAAAATATAGCATAATAACTAGTTGCTGGGTTACTGCATAAAACACAGGCCCCAAATGTAGCCGGGAAGAATAGTTAGCAATTAAGTAAAGGAAATGACTAGTGGCTTTGAAACTCAACACACAGCCCATGTACTTCTTAGCAAAGGAAGGCATCTGGGTTACTTAGGCAACTTTTATCACTAAGGAAGTAGTTTTGGTGACTCACACTCATACAGAAGGACTGCTTTCAAAATCTGTTATTTGGTGCCTTTACCATTAGGCTTCTGTTTTCCTTTATCTTTGGAGTGGGACAGAAAAAAGCTACATTTGGATGGCACGGGTTTATTACTTAGTAGCATATGATTCTCTGGCTGACCCATGTTTTGAAATTTAATGGACCCGTGGTGATCAGAGTAAAAGGTCAGTAGTTCTTGCCCCATATTGGTATATTAAATGTAGAACTAAGCTTATCTTCTAAGCAGCAATGTTATGTCTTATATTAACAACATTTCTTGTCAGTTACTTTTTGTTATTTGATGTAACAATACTGCTATTGAAAATACTGGTCACACTAAAGGGCTTTATACCATAACCTAAAATGCTTCAGTTTTCCCCCAAGGAGATGAAAAATGGAATTAAATTGTTCATGGAGAGCTGCCTGGAGTATATATTGTGTTGTATATATTATTGTATATTATACATTGTATATATTGTACATTGTATACCTATTGGTATATTGTCTATATTATTACATACAAAAAATAGAGGAACTGGCAGGAAAGTCCTCTGCCAGCTTCTCTCTTCAGATTATCTGTCTGCCCGCTCAATGTTCTAATAGTATTTACTGACAATTGATATTTTTCTGTGTTAAAAATAGTAGAGAAGTTGTAGAAGAAGTGAGTTAATTCCTAGAGTGATGGGCCGATAATGTGCTTGGAGAATTATGGAAGAACTTAGTATTGACAAAGAAAACTGGGAGCCAAGACCAGGTGATTGGGCTCGTGGGTTTGGTTACAGAGGCTCTGGCTTTGCCGGGTAACCTTCTCAAAATCAGTGTTCAGTGTAGTCAGCATAGGGCTCGCCTGGATTGTCTTTGTATCTTATGTTCTAACTCCAGAAATCGTGCTATAAGTCTCAAAAGTATAGCTGTTTTCATTTTGCTTTTAATTTAGCCCTTTTCTGCTTTTAATTTTGTGGCTGGAAAAGCTTGAAAAAGGCAATGAGTCATGACAACCGTTTCTTTTCCTTCCAGATAGAAGCGTTCAGAGTGAGGCCAGGGCACGGAGCACCATTTGTGCGATTCGTGAGCCTT
This sequence comes from Lontra canadensis, assembly GCF_010015895.1. Taxonomy (NCBI): domain Eukaryota; kingdom Metazoa; phylum Chordata; class Mammalia; order Carnivora; family Mustelidae; genus Lontra; species Lontra canadensis. The sequence goes on from NW_022631066.1 coordinate 7,598,603, forward strand.
AGCAGCCCTGCCCTCTTCTGTGGGGCCCCTTTCAGGGAACATGGGAGAAGGGATGGTCCAGTGGTTCTCAAAGTGGTGTTCCCAGACCAGCGACATCAGCATCATCTGCTGTTTGTTGGTAACGCTGTCGCTTCCCACCTTAGGCTGACCGAGTCAGAACTCTGGAGCAGAGGCCCAACAATCTGGGTTTTAAGAAGACTTCCAGATGATTCTGAAGAGTGCTGATGTCTGAGAACTACCATGCTAGTGAATTATTAGTATTTGTGGCCATGAAGAGTATGAAAACTACAGTGGTTGGAGAGTGGGAACATTGATGAGTCTGTTGATGAGGAAATGAGGAATAGCTAGGAGAGAGAGTTTTAACTTGAGAATCAAAAAATAAAAAGTCTGGAATTTAATGAGGAAGACTGATTGCTTGCAAGAACCTTTGCTTTCTTAGAGAGGGGCAATCTGGATGACTGGGGGATTGTGAACTAACTCTATGGGCATGGTTCTGAAATTCTCAAATAATCTCTCATGAGAGAAGTCATGCCTTTCTGTATGAGGACATACATTCAACTTAGGTTTGTAAAATCCTTTAAGACTCTCATGGGCCGTTGGCTTGCCCAGCTCATTTGCATCTTGAGGCCCCTGTTTCTGCATCTGAAAACCATATGCATTGTTACTTGCCATAAATGATCTCATCAGCATGAAGTCAGAGATTTGGGATATGTAAGAGGATTTGTGAAGTGATCTGATTACTGAAAAACGTGAAGCTTAAGAATGAAGAATAATTACTATCAATGTGGACAGGAAAGGGGGGTTTAGAAGGCAATCCAAAAATGGGTGGATATTTCAATTTCCCTTTGACACATATACCCCCTTTAATCCTGGCTCTGTTGTGTAGTACTTTTTGATGTTAAGTAAATCACAGTTTTTCAAAGCTTTTCACTTTAGTTTCCTCAAAAAAAAAATATAACATCAATGATAATCGACTCAGAGGATTGTTGTGAGAAAAGAGATTAGATTAAAATATGAAAATGGAGCTTGCAAAGGTCAAATATTACACATTTTAGATATTGTTGTTAGGATTGTTGTTGTTTTATGTCTGGGTTGAGGAAGCTTCGCGATTATTGACATAATGACATCCAGGAGTTTGGAATAAATGTGTACGTCAGCAGATTTTATGATTACAAAAAATAGCTATGTTTGCTTTCCTACTAATTCTCCTCCAGTGGAATGTTTTCATTTTCTCATGAAATGAGGGAGATCCACACGTGTTTTATTAAAGAAAGCAGCCTGATATTTTTTATCCTTTGAACAGAGAGACTGCATTTCACTCATTCTTTCAGGGAAAGATGACAGATTCTGGAGTCCAGGCTACGTGGGTTAAATTCCCAAGTCCTGCATAAGCCTTAGTTTCCTTGTATATAAGAAGGAGGTGTTAATATGGAGGTATATGAAGATGAAGTGAGAAATATAGATAAAATGCATGGTAGAGGGGCACAAGGTAAGCACCCAATAATGTGGGTTGTTATTAAACTACAGCATGAAAAGGGGTGATGAGTCTGAAAAATCAGGGGCAGGAGAAAATAAGAAGACAAAGGCCCGATCATTTTGCAAATGAAAATTCAAGTAGGTCCCATGACTTTCTGGTGACTCTTACTAAATTAAACAGTTCTCTCTTTCAAATAGACAAAATTAATCATAGTGATTTATAATCTGCGTATCTACCTAATAGTCAAAATTTCAGTCTCGATTTAAAGTTACACATCTTCCCTTTCCAGGGTCCCTCTCCGGGCTTGAGTGTGCTGGTCGCAAGGGAATGGGAGTCCTAGATCTCTCTTTATGAAGTGCTTGCTAACTAAGGTCTCCTACTTCAGGGTTAGATCTCATGAAGAAGAGGTGAGGGAGATAAGAAAGTTCTTTCTTGACAAGTACCATTGGTGATCTAGAGTTTACATGTCTCCATTGGGCATGTGTTTAAAACTGGCCCTTTCTCTAGCAGGTGCGTCTCTGGGGACTTCTCATCATTGGGACGGCTCTCTGAAAGTGTCTTTAACATGCATTCGTATTTGGTCTTCCACAGTCGCTAGAAGTCATTCAGAAGTATACTCTTTGATTCCTTCAGCTGCGGTAACTTCTTTCCGGGGCCTCATCCTCCCACAGGATCCAAAACAGGGAGCTCTCCCTTGTATGGTTCAGATCTGGTCTAAGGGAAATACTTGACTTTCTAAAACTAGGGGATAGAGGATAAGTACAGTTGTAAACACCCAGGGTGGTCCTTTGAAGCTCTTTGTGTGGGTCCTGAGGTGAGTAGCAAACAGCTCCATAGACCTTCTGGGGAAAAAGGTCAATCCACACAGCATGCTGGCAACTTTCTCCAAAAACTTTCCTCTTCTGGGCTCCTGGTTGACTCAGTCGGTTAAGCATCCAACTCTTGGTTTTGGCTCAGGTCATGATCTCAGGGTCATAAAATCAAGCCCTGCATTGGGCTCCCCACTCAGGGGAGAATCTACTTCCTCTCTTCCCTGCCACACCACCAACTCCATATTTTTATGTGTGTTCTCCCTGTTTCTCTCCCTCTCTAAAATAAAATGAATCTTAAACAACAACAACAACAACAACAACAACAAACTTTCCACTTCAATAATCTCCAACTCAGGGCACCTGGGTGACTCAGTGGGTTAAAGCCTCTGCCTTTGCCTCAGGTTATGATCTCAGGGTCCTGGGATCGAGTCCCGCATCTGGCTCTCTGCTCGGCGGGGAGCCTGCTTCCCTTCCTCTCTCTCTCTGCCTGCCTCTCTGCCTACTTGTGATCTCTGTCTGTCAAATAAATAAATAAAATCTTTAAAAGAAAAATAATCTCCAACTCATTTATACCTTCATTTTGGATACCTTCATCATGGAGAGACAGTGATGTAACTCTTTCCAGAACCCTTCCTTTGAAAACTTCGTGTTATAGTGTTGTCTTTCACTTCAGAATGTGGTTTCTGCTGTGTGCTGCTTCAGTTGAAACTTGTACTTTAACTCCTATGAAAGGAAAGGGGAAAGGATCACTTTGGGGATGGCCTGACTTGGGGAATGCCCTGACTTCTCAGACCATCGCCCCTAAGTTGTTGTGGCTGCCAAGGAGAAAATGGTTTGGCCATGCACGACGGTCAATGGTTTGACCCTCATAAGTGCCCAAATCCAAAAGTAATCCCAAAGTAAATCTTTCAGTGTGTTTTTTCAGATGTTCAAATTTAATCTTTTTCTCATAGGCAACTTTTTGTTTTTTAATGTGACTTACATTATTCCTGACTTACATGATCAATCTTGGGGCTGACTCATGTTATTGTTTTAGGAGCTAAAATGTGTTTAAAAATGGTGTTCAGATGAAGTTGGAAAACTGTTAACTTTTGCTGGTTCTAATCTGATCCTAAATTCCCACTTGTATTAAATAAACTCGTCTTGAGACAAATTAAATATGTCATGTATTGTGTTTAAATTTTCAATTATTATTATTGTTATTATGTTTGCATTTCAGGCATGACATTTTCTAATGTAAGCGTTCACACATGGATACATGTGTACAAGTAAATGCAGCTCTGAACTCAGGCCCAAAATGTCTGTGACTGCCTTGTGGTATTTCTGGAGGTGGGCGTCTTAAGTTCACTCTGAATATGGACTTGGACTTGGAATGTTTTTGTAGATACTAGGTACTATTGTGAAAATTACACGGACCTCTGAAAAATTCCTGGGGATTTGAAAATTGGGTATGTTAGGTATATTTGTCTAGTAGCTCTTAATATCAGTTTGGTTATTTTTCTTTTTCTTAAGTATGCTTGATTGGCACCATGGAGTTAGGATAGCCAAACTTTGAGATAATGACTAAATGCTCATCTATGCACCCATCCACTCAAGGGACTTCTAAAATTGCCAAGAATGGCCAGCAGTCCCTGTACCGGCAAATGAAAGATTATTCCAGACCTTGCTGTGAAAGAGAGGAGAAGGTAAAGATGTCAAGGCTCCGAGGCAAAGACCCTTTGCTCGTCTTTGCTGCCACTTTTATTGGTCCTTCAGGAGCATCACAAATCCTTATCGCCATTCTCAAGCACATGATGTGTGGCAAGGGGTCTTACAGGAACTAGGAGGATCTGTTTATAGGAAAGATACAGAAAGATACGGTATGCTAGTCTGCCTGTTCTATGAGTTCTGCTAAACATACCCTAAGGGACAATCATACATCTCTCAGATCACAGGGCAGCTGTTTTTGGGCTTAGAAAGTTTCTAGGGAAGGCAACTCCCCGCAGCCTTCCAAGGGCAGAGTGGTCACGCAGGGCCTCAGCATTCCAATGGCCTACACCCTTTTCCGGAAACTTCCTTCACTGCAAGTGGCCCCTGTGTTAACATTTTAGCAAGCCAGGTATTATGGCTGATTTCATGCTCTTCATTAAACCCAACATAAATATTAGAATTTTGTACGGTGGTTGCTCATGGTTAAAAATAAATCATCATCATCATAAAACATTGGCACTAATTTGAATTTAAAAAAAAGCAAGATCTGTATTTTGGTTCCTAGTTGTGAGAAATGAGAGGAATATTTTATTTTTTACCCTGAAAATACATTGTTTGACGACTTTTTAAGTAAGTACACGGGAACATTATTGGCAAGGCCAAGTGCCTTATACCTTAGTGTTCTTTGCTTTCCTGTCCTCTCATTTTGTCTTTTCATGTTCTCCTGGTCTCTTTCTTTCCAGGGAGCCGGGATTGTGCTCAGAGGAGATCATGACCCATGGAAAGATGACCCGAACCTGTCAACTTGGAGCCAATTTGAGGATATGGAGGCAAAGAGTCAAAACGGAAAGAAAGAAAGAGACTCTTCTGGATTTTGTGCAGCTCTGTAATTTAAACAGGATTGAGCATGGCAGCAGGCTGCCTGGTGTATCAGAGTGGATGCAAAGATGGTAAACTGGAAGGAGGCCTGGAAAGGAGGGAAATGGGCAATGAGCATCACTTGAGACAAAGCAAAGTGTGTGTGTGTGTGTGTGTGTGTGTGTGCGCGCGCGTGCGCGCTGTGTGTTTTAGCAATGTTTAAAAAGGTTTTATTAAATTGGAGACATCCAATTTTAGGGGGCACCTGGGTGACAACATCAGAAGAGCTTGCAACTCTTGATCTCAGGTTCAAGCCCCACCTTGGGCCTAGAGCTTACTCAAAAAAATAACAAAAAAATAAATTGGAAGCATCAGGATGAACTTGCAGCTTAAAAAATTTTGCCTTCTAAAACTGAATGAGTCTAGACTGCCCCTGGTCTTACTCTCTCTAAAGCTGGTTGTGTGGAACATCGAATGTTCTGTTACTCTTCCAGTAAAAGAAGGTTGGGGAGGGGTAACTGGTACCAAATCGGGGGGGGGGGGCAAATATAAAAATGAGCTTAGAATAGGAAGGAATAGCCATGAAATGTTTGCAAAAGAAGAGGAATTCTCGGGGTTCCTAGTAGGTGTGAAAATGTATTTCCAAGTTCCACTGTTTGCCAGTGTGATTAGCCAACAGGAGCAGCAGACACACCCCAAGAAGGGCTGGCCCCCATGAGGATGAGCCTGCCTTAGAATATAGTATGTGAACAAGAAGTATTACAAACCACTGTGGAAGGGGAATCTAGGTATTTGCAGAAAAGTTGGGTTTAAAACCTCTCCTTGCATACCAATCAAAATAGATTTAAAAAATGAAGCATAAAGGAAGAGAACATACAGCTGAATGTAGCTCATTTTTTCCCCAAGTATAGGACTTCCTAGGCTTAAAAAGACATTGGATAATCACACAGGAAAACTGTGTATATTTGACTGCAGAAAATTAAATACGTTTGTGTCATAAAATATTATAAACCAAATCCAATGGAAACTGATGAACAGAGAGACATTTTTACAACACACATAGCTGACAGCTTTATAGCCACAAAAAAAACACATTGTGGTAATGCAGTCAGAAACTCATATTATCCCAGTAGCAAAAGGACAAATATGACAAATAACTGACAGAAGAAAATAATTACAGATGTCCCATAAACATGTGATAATTCATCCTCGATATTAATTTTAAAAAGGAAAATAAAAATAACACACTAATTTTTTGGCCTATAAGATAGACAGAAGTTTAAAATGATAACACTTGTTCATGAGAATAAAGCAGGTGAGCGTCCTCAGCCAATGATGACAAGTTGGGCTCGTAATCATTTTGGAAATGCATCAGGAACTTAGGTAGTAATTAATGTTTTTCACCTCGTAACCCCGCCTTCTAGACTCTAGCTGATGAGAACATCAGAGCATTTGAATATTTATATGCAAGAATTTCATCGCCCTGTTCACATAGCAAAAACGGAATCCTCTTAAATGTTCAATACTGAGGGACCAGAAAAAGAAATTATGGATGTTTATGTATTACAGAAGCTACTAAGGTGGGAAAGATACGCAGTGAACAGTTGAAATTGGCTGATTTTTAGGGATGAGAGTGGAATCAAGGCATTTTTGGAAGCTGGATTTTTTTTTTTTAACCTTTTGTAATTTGCTTTACTCCTCCAAATTAGCATGCATTATTCAGAAAATTCAGGAAAAAAATTGCAAAAAAAAGTAAAGATGATATGTAAAAAATGATATATCCCTTTGATACAAATGCAAAAGTGATCATGATAAAATGTTAGATGGAAAAAAAAACAGGGCATAAAACACAAAGGCAATAAGATGATGATTTTGGTCAAATATAATGAGTGCAAAGACTAGAGAGAGAAATACTACAATTTAGCTATAGTTATCTCTTGTGGCTTTTTAAAATTTTCTTTTTAAATATATTTTCCTATTTTCTGCATTATGTGTAATGGGCATAAATATTTTATTAGCTGTGAACACAGAGAAGAACAGTCCTCTTACAGTTGGATTGGTCTCTTGATTCTGGGCATATCTGATGTTATGTTTATTAGGTCTCTTTCCCTTCGGGTGATAATCAGAAAATTGTTTTTCAGATAATGTCTTACATCTATAGGGAAAAAGTAATACGATGGAACTGCAGTCTTAAGCTTTTGGATTTTCAAACTGCAAAGAGACAAATAACGCTCTTGGTTGCATTCTTTTCCACGCTATTCTTGAAGTGAGCCCTACAGTAAAAGAAGTAAAAAAAGATAGGCCACGCAGATTCCTGACATTCTTTCCTAACCAGAATGATTTTTAACCCCTAATGTGATTTTTTCCCCCCTCAAAATAGATACCATCTCTCGTCTTTCAGTTATTCTTTGATACCTTCCAAATTTTTTTTAAATTGGTGCTCTCTCCTGATTTCTTTAAAAAAAAAACAAAAACAAAAACAAAAAAAAAAACAGTGTCTGTGATTTGTAAATAAATCTGTTCACCTGGAGAATATTGATTTATGGGACAATCAGCCAATCACATGAAAATTTCCCATTTTGATTCTTTGTAAAAAAACAAAAAAAACAAAAAAACAAAAACTCTGAATATTAAAAAAGAAAAACTGATAGGGCCTAAATGGATTTATGAGCATTTTAAACATTCATAAAGCTCTTTGAAACTTACAGGCTTACATTATCATTTATGGTTGATACTGTCCTATTATTAAAACATACTTTGCCACCCACTGAAATTTAGTCTATTTTGGTCATTCCGTATTCTCTGAATGACTAAACATAGAACAAATCCCTTTGAGACTTGGACTATATTTTAACTCTGCAGTAATTACCTTAGATGGGAATGAAAGAGTCAGTCTTGATCTTCAGGACTCAGGGTAACTCTGTTAATGGCCTCTGGGGCATTCCCAGTGTGAATAGAAAGTTCGGGGGAATCAGTGTTACTTGTGTTATATAATGTTTCCTGGAGTGACTTTGAAAGATTGTAAGCCCAATTTCAACAATTTTAAGTAAATACAAAGTTGCATTGTTTTCTTATGGAGTGACTAGATCTAGTAAAAATGTTATGATGTTTTGGTTATTTTTATCACTACTGGATCCTATGAGAATGATCTTAAGTGATATTAGTGTTGGTATCTAGACTAGTAAGGGTAGGGTGAAAAAATCCTTTATTTATTTACTTATTTAGATTTTATTTATTTATTTGACAGAGAGAGAAATCACAAGTAGGCAGAGAAGCAGGCAGAGAGAGTGGAGGAAGCAGGCTCCCTGCTGAGCAGAAATCCCAATGCAGGGCTGGATCCCAGGACCCCGGCATCATGACCTGAGCCAAAGGCAGAGGCTTAACCCACTGAGAGCCACCCAGGCACCCCCCCCAAAATCCTTTTATTTGACTTTTTTCTGCATTTCAGTTTGTTGGTAAGTGACAACTGTAGTAGTGAGGGGAAAAAAAGGCTATGAAGAAGAATGAGGGGTTTTATGGAGCGTGTATGTGTGCGGTTTCTGTAGGGTGTATGTGAGTATGTGTGTGCACACACGTGTGTTTCTCTCTTCCTGGCCTTGCTGGATCTGATTAGGGGGATTTGTTTATCTCAAACAGTTCTGAATGTTTGGTGAATTAGCAGAGAACAGGAGCAAAGTAATCAGAGCTTGCTTTTTCATTTTTATCTCCTCTATTCCCATCATGGGTCTTGTTTTCCCACCTGAAATAAGGAAGGCTATAATAGAAAACAAAAAGGAAAGACATCTTGTTAGAGAATATGCAAATCAGTCTATTGGTAATATAGGCTTTTTGAAAGTATACCAGGAAAATAATTCTCTGTATGTGATTGCTAGAAAAGAGTGGACTGTAGCTTCCAGTGTGAGTTGTTCAGATAGGGAAATTGCTGAGATAGAGGAAGGAAACCAGGATTTATTATTCTAGGCACATCACCGAATTTCTCTCTTTCTCTCTGTGTATCCATTAATTATTGATTAAATATAGACAGTTACCTTACTAGCAAGTATTACCCTTGTTTCATAGATGAAGAAAGTATTAGAGGCAGGATTCACATTGCCTCATTTATTCTAAGGACTCTGTACGTCCCTTGAACAGCATCAAGGTGTCTTTGTGGAAGAAACTGGTCTGAGATTCTAAGTTCTGTTTGTGAGTCTTCGAGGTTGTCTCTCTTTTGTGAAGCAGAATTAACCTTTTGTCTAACCTTTATAAAACGCATTGTTATAGCAGTTCAGGCCACCTTCTTTGAGTTCTACAGTTGCCTTCATTCCTTACACCAACCTGTTCTCAGGAAGCAATATATTCTATCAACCAGGGCTTGCCCTAGTTTGGACCCTGGGCCTTCCCTCCAGTTGTAGAGGCCCAGCAGACAGGGGACAGCTAATAGCTTCTGTACTAAGTTATGGTATAGCCAGTCCTGGAAAGACCTTGGAGGACCCCTGAGTAAAAATTCCCCATTCTCCACCTAGTTGTGGGCTGGGGCAAGTTACCTCAAGTTTCTGAATCTCCATGTCTTCACCTGTCAGACTAAGATTGGGTGAAATCAGTGTCCCCCCAGGGTCACTAGGAGGCAGCTACGGGGGTGGGTGAGGGCAGGGGCGATGATCTGGTGTTCTTCTGGGCCCCCTACTATCCATGCTTCAGCAGCAGAACAATTGTGTGTGTGGATGCATGCGCAAACACACTCGACCTCACCCTCTGCCCCGATTCTGGATGAGATTTTCTTTGAAGAAAAGGTTCTGTATCTAAAAATAGTTGGAAAAACACGGGGAAATAGTCCTTAATATGTCTTCCAGCTCTAAATTTCCTTGGGCTAGGAGAGCCGTTTTAAAGATAGACAATCCCGTGCTCGCTTCGGCAGCACATATACTAAAGATAGACAATCCCACTATGTTTAATTGAACTAAAATCTAACCTTTAAAATTTATTGCCAAGGATTTTTAAATTAGAAATTTCAGAAAAAATCTGAAAGAGAAAAATCAGTGTCAAGATCTATGACTGAGCACTTTGAGGTGGTAAGCTATAAGGCAAACTGCATGATTTCTATGCTTTTCAGCCAAAAAATCTGTAATGAAATTTCCTTAAGGTTCCAATTTTTAAAAAAAGCATTTCTTCTCCTCTTTTTCCTCCTCCCCCACCTCCTCCTCCTCCTTCTGAGGTAAGTGTAAGCTAATATTTACAATCAGAAGTCACTAGAATATACTTCGCAAAGGAAAAGTACCATTCCTTCGAGACATCGTGAAGTTCATCATTTTCCATCTGTTCTTTTTCTCTTGGAAGCTTGTCATGCCATTAATAGAACACACCTGCTGTTTCCTTCGTCTTTTCTTTTGTGATAGTCTGTGAACAAGGTGACCGGACACCAGAGGAAGAACAGAAGTGTTGGGCTATAAGGTTTGCTTTTGTGGGAGTTCCTTTTACTCTAAATCTTTGGGGGGGCACTTATTTAAAATCCAAGTACAATCTTTAAGCACTTGCTGCATACTTCAACGCTGCTTATTCATGAATGGGCTACCCATCAAGGTCATGACTTCAAGAGGCTGATTTTCAAGTAGTTCTGTCCAACAGAACTTTCTATGAGGATGGAAATGTTCTCTTTGCTGAACAGTACCGCAGCCACCAGCCACATGTGGCTATTGAAAGGTGTCTCGTATGACTGATGAACTGAGTTTTCAGTGTTAAGCCAGTTTAAACTTAAATCAGCAAATGTGGTTGTTGGTGACCCCATTGGACAGTATAGTTCTGGAGAATCAATAGAATTGGTAAAATCATCTTAGGTTCAGGGGATAGAAGGCAAAAGTTGTTCTTTATTATTGGCACTTGAAGGGCTTAGGTTACAGATTTTTACGTATGAAACCATTTTAAATTAAGTATTTCTTCAGTGCTTGGCACATAAAAGAGTCAAGGGGTGATGGGATGGTTTTAATAGGTTTCACCTTACTCCACTCCTAGTCCCAGCAACTCAGGCATCCTGGGTGAGGTCCCTCGTAAGTTTCCCCTAAGATTGGCACATCCGTAGATTTAACTTTCAAGCTACCCCGGTCTTTGCGAGAGTTCTGAGTGAGGAGCTATCTATGTGTGCTGCTGTCTTTTTTCTTACTGCCAATGCTTCTAGACTCAGCAACCCCTCCTCAGTCATGCCTCTGGCTTACAGACCTCCAGCCTTTCTGCTCCCAGCCCAGGCTACTCCTGGACACCTCCCACAAAGTTCCCTACAGCCCTTAGAGGTCTATGGCTATAAGCACCACCCTGTAGCGTGCTGACCTGACCTCAGTTAGGGCCCCATGTTCAGTTATGATTCCTAACACAACATCACCACCTTGCAGCATGAGCAATTCCAGGGGTCAGAATCCTGCCATTGTACACAGTTGAAGGGACTGAGAATGCATCACTCTGAGAATGTCATTAGATGTATACTGTTTATTAAACATGCTTTTCTAATGTGCCAGGCATGGAATGAAGTGCTTTGAATTCTCACTTCATCCTTGTAGCAACCACATGTCCTATTTTTACACGTTGTAGATGTGTCTGTAGGCTCAGAGAGGGTAAGTGACTTTCCCAAAGTCACACAGCTAGGAGGCAGCAGATCTACAATTTCCTATTTAAACTTTCTGGCTCTCAGGCTTGCAGTTTTAACCACAAGGAAATTTATTATTCAAGAGGGACAGTTCTTCAAAATCAGTGCAGAGGGCAAATCTAAAAGGAACTGGATTTGGGGGGGACTACAGAGAAGGATTTTCTACTAATTCAAGCTCTTCACCACAAACACCTCACTCTGTGAGGCCTGCTGTGCCCAGGAGCAGCTCACAGCTGAGACCTCATGCTGGCCCATCAGGGCGGTGGTAGAAGGCCTAGAAAAAGTGGGGGCTCACGAGTGATAGATGAACTCTCAGGGTCTTTCTGATTCAAATTTCTTCTGAATATAATTTCCTCTCTTGAGGACATTTACTGCCAATTTATTCCCATATGACTACTTTTTTATTTTCCATGCAATTCATAAAGACCCTTCTTTTTCTGTGTGAAGCCAGAATGTAATTTATTCATCACTCAAATTTGCAGCAAACCTGTGTAAGGATCCACATCACGTTTCGCTGGGGAATAAAGAATGGCCTGGATCATGGAAACTCAAAGATGATTGCCAAAAGTATTTTAAACATTTGGCAGACTTTGTTTAGTTCTGTTAGATATTAATGATCAGTGACATGACAGCCAGGAGAGGAAGAATAAAATATCATTAGATTTCAAGTTATACAATGAGCTCTTAAATCATTGAGATATGCTATTATTATTCTAATATACCCTTAGTGTTCTATTGTGCTCCTTAATTATTCCTGATATGCGTTGTATGTGCCAGGTGTTAACTAGCATTTTGGGTTTCTTTACAAGTGCATTTTCTGTGTTTTGAGGGAAAGGAGACTGAATATCTTAAAAATACTTGTATTTTCAAAAAGTGTGATAAGTGTCTGTGATTAAAATGTAAGCTCTATTGCACATGTCACTGAGGATAACTTTATGGGAAACTATAAGATTAGAAAGCTGTTTTCCTTCTGTAAGAACATTTGGGGTTCACTTTGGGAAAGAGTAATTAATGTGTATCTTCATGTTCCCTGTATGTGCCCAGCCTACCTTCCTCCTCAACTGCTCCTGTTGCCGCGTGCCCAGCCCACACAACTTGTGCCAGGGTTTGGAAATGGATGTATACCTAATCCGAGTGGGCCTGACATCTACAGGTGCTCTCATGGAGATGGGCATACATCATGATTAGGGAGAAAGTTCTCATTCTTGAAATGATTGTCGCATGGGATAAACCTTACAGAGGAAATGGTAGGCAAAGAGATGATGTATATAAGGTAAAAGCTGGGCTGGGAAGCACTGAAAGGATTTTGTAATGGGAACAGGTGGGATATGTGTTTCAGAACACTGCTGGTCATGGAGTTTGCTTGGGGAATTAAACAACTCTGGATTTCTAGCCTGGGAGTCTAGAAGGAAGGTTGCACTAGGTAGGTCTGGAAGAAGGTTAGGATTTGTGGGCAATGTAAAGAACGTGAGCGAAGAATGTAAGCTGGGAAACTGAGGCACGAAAGAGGGGAATGCCGACCATTTCAGTTTGCAGCAGAACTGAAGAAGGGGAGGAAACAGAGATCATAAAGAAAAGTGTGTGCTACACTGTGAAGACCCCTAAGTATCAGCATGAACAGTTTGGAACCGGCTTATGAGGGAATGGCGGTCCATCTCCTTTCCTCTCAAAAGACTTGTATTTTCTGTGAACTCTTTCACATATTTTTGGCCTGTCTCTTCCCTATAGGGTTAGATCCTAGGTTATATTTATTTTGACCTACAGTACTAATGCTAAACAGATTCTAGGTATGTTTAGTATATTGGTTGTTAATGGTACATAAATCACTGTGACTATATAGCCCACTTTATTTATGTGTATATATATAATATGTATATATTTATATTATTTATAATTTCCATTATAAATTATATTATTTACAATATAATACATATGCTATTATGTAATAAATACAAGAAAAGTTTGTTTCATGCATTATATATGTAATGTTAGTGTGCATGTGATTTCTAGAAATGGAGTTGGTTTAAGAGTACATTTGCTTAAAGCAGATTTTACAAATATCTTGATAATTTCAATTTGAGCAGATAACTAACATGTGGCCAAATCAGGACTCAAGTTTTGCAGAAATGAATTCAGCTCTAGAATCTTAGAACTGCCCGGACCTCAGCAATCATTTCTCCTTTTTCCTTCCCTTTAATTTGACAGAAGGGGAAATCAGGCTCAGTGCAAAGTCATTGGCAATGCCCGGGCTAAGATTCTGTTCTCTGTTATCTTTCTACCACCCTTCTTCTTCTTCTTCTTCTTCTTCTTCTTTTTTTTTTAAGATTATTTATTTATTTGACAGAGAGAGAGAGAGAGAGAGAGAGAGAAGGAACATAAGCAAGGGGAAGGGTAGAGAAAGAAGCAGACTCCTGGCTGAGCAGGGAGCCCGATGTGGGGCTCCATCCCAGGACCCCCGGATCACGACCTGAGCTGAAGGCACACGCTTAACCAACTTAAGACGCTTAACCACCCAGGTGCCCTTTCTGGCACCCTCCTTGCCTGAAGTAAGTGACCAATAAAAACAAAACGTTTAAACACCCATACACATTTACAGTGAAAAATGTCAGAGGAAACGGATCGAAATGGATCAGTTCCATAATCAAAACAGGGCCGTCCTACTTTCGTTTATAGTATTTCATTAGCACATCTGCGAAGTTTCTAACAAACCAGTTATTAACTTATTACAAGTGGTATTGCCCCATTTTTCCTAACACAGGTTAACGTGTCGTGGTAATGGGAACAATAGGAGGCCGCGAAATGAGATCATTTCCTCTCGTGGCCGTGGCCATTTTTTACCTTGTTGATCCGGCCTCTAACAAACTTGGTCACTGGAGCATCTTGGAGCAGCAAGGCCCTGGCACTGGGAGGGGCATAAGTACTTCTACCTTATGGTAACAGTAGATCCTGCTGGGGACCATTTTCCAAGCTGAGATGCAGGGAAGCCCACTAGCAATGACAGCAGCCGCCCCCACCAACCCCCCACCCCTCCGGTCCTGGCCGGCGCTGGGGCCCCGCTGCAGGGGCGCTGGTTTCTGTGCTTGTGACTGCGGGGCCAGCTCGCGAGGGAAGGCGGATTTATCTCGGCAGCCCCGGCACAGGCACTCCACCTGGCACGGGGTACGTGCTCGAAACACGCTGGTAAGGTCTGCACACTTCGAGCTCCAAGCGACGGAAAAGCAGGACGCCTGGAAAACGACTTTTTCTGGCGTCTAACCCGTGTTAATTCACTTTGGGGCAAAGGGACATTTCGCCCCTTTTCCTTCCACGGTCCCTGAATGCACTCTAGAAGGTAGATGGGGCGTAAATCAGGCTGCTATCCACTGGGAAGGCCCCACTGTTTTGTGCCCGTTGTCTCCCCGCTGAGCCCTGCCAGTCCCGGGGGGCCCAGCGCTGCTAGCAGCTCTCCGAGCCGGTAGCGGCAGGAAATGGGGAACGGAAACGCCGCGGAACCAGAGGCGAGGGAGCAGGGCGGGCGGAAGAAGGACGAGAAGGGGACCGGCAGGCCTAGCTCCGAGGCGGCGGCGGCAGCGTGGGCATGGAGCCCCTGCGCGTCCTGGAGCTGTACAGCGGCATTGGAGGCATGCACCAGGCGCTGAGAGGTGAGAGAGCTCACCCCATCTCTCTCGCCGTTCGCGCCGCGCGGCGGGCCCCAGCTTGGGTGCGGGGGAGGGGCGAAGCGACAAGGCGCCGGGGGCGGAGTCTGGAGCGCGGGGTGTGTGCGCGTGTGTGTGTGGCGGGGCGGGGGGGGGGGGCGCTCTCGGTTGTCGTGGAAACCGCCCTGCCGCGTAGTTGGACGACTCCGGGCGGAGACTCCCTTCCTCCCTCCCCGAGGCTTTTCCCAGGGGCCCACGCGGAGTCTGTGCGGACTCGGGTTGTGAGTCCTGACCCGCGAGGCGAGGCTGGAGAGTCAAACTAAGAGGGTACCGGCGAAGGGGGATGGGCGAGCCCCTAGCTGGGCCCAGGCCGGGGTTCCAAGTGTGGGGCCACCTAGAGGCGTGGACACATGCTTCTTTACCCCCGAGGACGTCGCGGCGGGGAGGGGAGGTCGATGGGGTCTTGGCCCGTGAGGGAAGGATCTTCAAAGGGATAGCTACAGCGCAGGGTAGAAGTTAGGGGAGCGTCAATGAACTGTGGAGGGAAAGCATGGAGGAAAAACCTGTTCCTTTCTGATCGCGGAAAAGAAACAGCGGCGTGTCTTGTCTGGATACATGGAGGCGCCGGAAGAGCTGCCTTGAAACTTGGTTGTGACCTTGGGCTGGTTCCTTTACATCTTTGAACCTGTTTCCTGGCCTTAAAAATGGAAAAGGGAATTTTCCAGAGAAGGATTATTATGAGGATCAAAGATAAGGCGGGTAAAATGTTTAAATAGGGCCTCATGCATTGTAGCCACCCCAAACATTATAAATTATTACTATCGCTGTTACTTGTATGTACCTTTTTCATTTTGAGGTTTTAAATTTCTGTGGTGATAAGCTGGAACCGAAAGGTTTATTTTCGGTGATGTTCGCTCAAAAATAGTTCTTGAACTCCAGTTACTGTTTAGGTGCTGGAGATACAGAGTGACAAGTAGACTTCGAACATGCGTGTTTATTCTTAAATTACTATGACAACCAAAACATTGAAACTTGCCTGCTTCCTTTTTTTAGTACCAAGGGCAACAAAAAAATTTTAGTGTAAGATACAATATATAATGAATTGAACATGAGTTTTCTGGGCATATGTATTGAGTTTTGAGTGTAGAGTAGGGTAGTGATTTTATTACCAATTTTTATTTATTGCCAATTTTTATTACCAGTTATTTGCTGGCTCTCTACATTCAGTTCTCTTATCAAAACTTAACCAACAGGAAAACAAAAG
The DNA here is from genome assembly GCF_010015895.1 of Lontra canadensis. Lineage (NCBI taxonomy): Eukaryota > Metazoa > Chordata > Mammalia > Carnivora > Mustelidae > Lontra > Lontra canadensis. The sequence goes on from NW_022631066.1 coordinate 7,614,948, forward strand.
GGGGGTGCCTGGCTGCCTCAGTTAGAAGAGAATGGGACTCTTGATTTGGGGGTCATGGGTTTCAATCCCATGTTGGGTGTAGAGATTACTTAAATAAACTTAAAAAAAAAAAAAGAAAATTCTGGAACTCTTTATTCTTTGTTAATTTTGTAAGATTTTATAATGTCAGCATATTTTCCCATATCTTGAAACCCCTTAATGAAATGATTTTAAAGTTTGCTTAGTACTTTATCATAAGCTATAATTCAACCACTCCTTAAGGGTTGAACATTTGATTATACCCCAATTTTTTTCAATATAAATGTGCTGCAATTACAGCCTTGAGCATAAATCCTAATTTTCTCTTTAACTGTGTTTTCTAAAAGTTGAATTAATTCATTTAACAATCTGAGACTATGTGCTAGTTATTAAGTCAAAAGTTAGGATAATTTTTTTAAAACTTGCTAGATAATATAGCAAATTGCTTTTCAGAGGTTTATGAATGCCTCCCTCGACTACATATTCATCAGGATTTATATTAGCCATTTTTAACTTTTGCTGATTTGATTGGGGGAAATTGATTTTAACTGACATTTTTTGGGTTAGTGAAACAGTTAAGTATCTTCTATCAGCCAATGCAAACTGAATTTGTACACATACTTCTGTTGCCGCTGCTACATCCTGAACCTAAACTTTTTTAGAATAGTTTCCCAATGACTCCCCTGTTTCTACTTTGCTTTCCTGCTCCACCCTATCTCCACATAGGAAGAGAATGATCTTTTGCACAGTAAACTGAATTATGTCATTCACTTCCCTGCTTGCATGGATTCCCTTTCTTTTGAGTCACAGTCCTATCTTCTTACTCTTCTGCCTGTGAGATCTGGCCTCTGCCTCCTCCCCTTCCTTTCTGTTCTTGTACTGCTTCTGGCACAGTACCACACTTGTGATACGCATTCTGCAGATGACTGCTGAGTTGATTATTGAGTTGGTAATCATTCTACCATTATGTTGATAAAAGCATAGTTTGCCAGCCCCAATTTTTGTGTAATATGGAACTCTTTGTTGCAAACCCATAATCTATTCTCTAGCTAACCTAAGCAGAAAAACAAAACAAAACAAAACAAAAAAAACAAAAACCCATATACACTAAAGGACATTTGGAAGCTCACAGAATCTACAGGACACCCGACGAAGAGGTTAGGTGAACAGAAGCACTGCTCAAATCATACTCTGGGCCCTGCCCCTCTACAAAGCTACATGCTGACATCACAACTTTCACCAGTGATGCTGGGGGCTGGATCTGAGAAGTGCCATCCCTATTTTTCTCTGAAGGGTGGATGCTTCTATCATTTCTGTCACGAAAATGATGGGTTTTTCATTTGCTGCCTCATGTTACTACTTCTGAATTAAAGTACTGTATGGATGCAGTTGATTGGTGAACATTATTAGATCCCACTGCCAGCAGAGGAAGCTGGGAAAGTGAGTTCTGGCTTCTGTTTTGGAAAGAGGGGACTCAAAATATGGTAAATTTTCAAATATAGAAAACACAGGCAAGATTCATGATGGCCACAAGTGTAACAAATAGCTTTCACATTTTTCAGTACATGTTGCCCTGTATAGGAAGCACTTATTACTTCTTTGATATTATTTATGCCTGCGCAGTCTATAAAGTCTTGGGTAATGAGAATCTTCCAAGTGAAAATATCTCCTTTCAGAAAGCAGTAGAAGTAGTTTCATGGGTTATATATTGGTGGGGCCTGCAAGGCACCTGCAGATATGAATAGGTACCAAGTAGAACTTTTTCTTATAAAGTATAATATTAGAGAATGAATAAAATGTGGTGTAAGGTAGTGAATAAAGAAAGCTCTAGCTGATTACTATCATATATATGGTCAACTACTGAGACATCCTTAAAAGTAAAAAGGCCTACCCTACCAAATAATTTCTAAAGGTCTCTTAAGGTGTTAATTTTGACTTTTAGTCACATAACAGTCATATTTAGTAGGGATTACTGAGCCTTAGTATTTTCTCTTAAAATGTCAAGCGATTTGTCACTCATTATTTTCTGAATTTCTTTTATCTTTATTTCTCAATGACTTATATGCCAACTTGAGGACCTATTGAACCACTTTGTAATTAGGTATGCTTATAACTGAATCGGGCGAGTATATTATGATTAAATGTAGACCTGAATGTTACCTGGGGATGTTTTGGGAATATCAGTTGTAAGGAGCTAGAATTTGAACTGCTTGATTTTTTTTTTTAATATATATTTTTTCCTTGGGATTGTAAAAATGCCCTCTTCATGCCTCTTTTCTCATAGTTGTTCTTAAATAACCTGTTGCCAGAATTGAAGTGAAGTGAGGTAAAAATTTGTCCCGTTTGAAAATATGTATCTTTTGTTCTCTGTTAGTTATAGGAATTACTAGATTATTTTTTTTCCAAACTTGAAATTCAAAGGTGAAATAGGTGGGATGAGTTTTGTATATTCAACAAAGGATAACCCTCACTTTCCATTGGATGATAGAATTACCTATCTTTTCTGTGATGAAAATGCTTACTTCACTGCAGAATATTACTATTTTCCATAGATCAGATTACTTACCCTGTCCTAACCAGTTTAATTTGTATTATGAGCTATCCGTTGGGGCTTTTGGGGGCTCAGTAAATAGTACCCTTCTTCATAATTCGGAACAAAGAGAGGAAGAAAACAGAGGAGTAAGTCAAATAGGAAATACAAATTTGTATGATTTTTATTACTAATAAAGGCTGAGTTGGAGGATGTAGGTAGTGAGAGGACCAGATGGGTCAGCTAGTGTTCAACCAGACAATGAGGCAGCATATCTTTTAGGTGGGTAGCTATTCCCCAGAAGGAGGACTGGTGGTGCTGAGCAAGCATACCTAGTTTATTTTTCACAAATTAGCCAACTAGAGAAGTCAATCTGCTTTCCATGGAAGAAGAGATAGGATGGGTGAGGGGTTTAAAATGAATAGAAACCACTCACTTGGAAGAAACATCAGTAGGGGAACACATACACTCACCTGCCAAATGCTTTTAGGAATCATTCAGATGTCCCCATTTTTCAATTTTGCAAATGCTGTCTCATTCTTTTAATATTTGATATTTAAACCGCCTCTGACAATCATTTGGTACCGTTGAATCATTTGAAATACGGTGGTTTGTTTTCGTAATAGTTTGGTCTTAAATCAGTATGTTCGTAGCACTATGAGATAGTAACAGCAGACAGTGTTTATGCAGGACTGTCAAGAGCACAGATTTATTGTCAGAAAGCCTGGTACATCCTAGCTTTGTGAACTTGGGCAAAAACTAAACTTTCTGTGCCTCAGTTTTCTTTTCTGAAGTAGTACGTATCTCGAAGGGGAAGTCTGAAAATTGTAAATAAATGAAAATCAAGCGTGCTGATAGTGCTTGGATGTGATAAGTGCTCAGCAAATATGAGCAGTTATTAACAAAAATCTTAAAGTTATAGAAAGTTATTACATGTTAAAAATGGCTTTAGAAGAGACTCATGGTTAAATATTCGAAGTTGTCAGAGAGCTTTCAGACTAGATTTGAATTATTCAGGAATAGATCAGTGAAGGAAAGAATTATTTATAGCCACAGAAGATGATATGGAATGAATATGTATGAAGAGGTAAAAGAGAAGGGCAATGAAGAGAGCAGAAAATTCTATTTTACCCTCTTGATTCTCTAGAAAGCTTACTGATCCACGAGGGAATAGATTTCCTAACCTGAATCTGCTTTGTGTTCATTTCCCTGCCCTCCTATTCAATGATTTTGGAATTACTCCATCTATTTCTCTGAGTGATAAAGTTAATACCATTATTTAGGAGTAAGGCAGAACTGGCATATATTAGCTGCATGAATACTAGAAAGCTATTTGACTTTCTGAGCCCCGATACCCTACCTGTGAGACGGATACCGTAATACCTTCTCATAGGGTGTGTGAATGTTAACTGAAACAGTCGATGTACAAAATATAGTGTAGGTACTTGGTAAAATCTTAGCTCCTTTTCTTTTTCCCCACGTTGTTTTGTAACTAGCTTTCCTTACTTAATTGTATGGGATGTCCTTATTGATTGAAATCAGGATACTTCTACTAACAGGCTTGACAGGAGGATTTAATGAAACTGTATACATAGAGCTTGTACAAGTCCTGTGTATAGTACATAAGTCATACTGCTGATATTACTTAGGAAGTTGAACATTTTCATATACTTATTTGTATTTATTTTGTGACTTGTTCATGTTGTTATTGGTATATTCTTTTTTATAATTGGTGATTTGCTGTTCAGTTTTCTTATGATATTTTTTCCCTGCAGGATTTTGGAAGATGATAGTTTTTCAGATAGTTAAGAAGAGAAAGATTATACCAGACAGAAAGAAACTTCCTGTGCACACACAGACATGAAATAGCATGGTCTATACAAACATGGAGAGCTACAAGTTTTAAAATATTGCAGTTTAAGTGCTCCAAAAAAGTAGATGTTTATAAGGTATCAAATCATGACATGCCGTACAACCTGATAAGGTGCTTGGATTTTTATCTCCTAGGTCTGGTTAGCAAATGAAAGTTAAAGAACCTGTTGATTAGGTTCTAGAAATTGTACCGTGTGACCAGAAGGTGGTGGTGGTGGGGAGTAGGGTATAGAGGCATGGTGGACAGGTAGGAAATTATTGTTCAGAGATAATGAATTTAGGCAAAGCCAATGAATGGAGAAGATGACTCAGGTTATATATACACAGGATCTAAAAATCAGCAAAACCTGGTAGTCATTTGGGTGTTAGTTACCGAGGTTTCTAATGTGGGTGATTTATCAAATGGAATAGTCCTAAACATCGAGGTAGGGGGGAAATAATAGGTTCCATTTTAGAGTCACAGAGTTTGTCCATATGACCCACAGAAATGCCACATAGGTGGCTGCTTGTTCATTTTGGTCCGGGGATCAATGGGATCAGAGATAAACGTTTGTTTCTATATACATGTTGAGTGTAGAGAAGAGGACCAATGGTATGGAATACTGAGGAACAGTGACATTGTGGAGCTGGATAGAAAAATAGTATTCACAGAGGGAAACTGAGCAGGAAAAATTAGAGAGCAAGGAGAACCAAAAGAACACCATGCCATGAAGGTAAAGGATTTCAAGGAGTGATTTGATATTACAAACCCAGGTGAACTAAGGACCAAAAGAATTCTTGGGTTAGTTATCATTTCCTGGCTGGTTTCCTATGTAATTGTCTTCACAGGGATATTAATAAGTTTGCCTTGATGATCAAGTAAGTTTCGGAAACTCTTCATACGATATTGTCCCATGAGAGTTTCAGGACACATTAATATACCAGAAGTGGTGGGAAGCCCTGCAAAACGGGTATTGTGTGGTTTAAATCTGCACTTCCCATATGTATTTGAGCCATGAATATGCTTTTTTTTTTTTTTTTTTTTTTTGCATGGGGAGGAGGATCACACTTACTAGCATCATGTAAAATAATGTTCCTTAGAGCATGTGTTGGGAAATGCCTGCTGGGGAACAGGAGGGCACTGAGGGAGCTGTGGGAGAAGGGCTGGGGCCAGTGAGCGGGTAAGTGAGAGGAAGTGCCAGGGCTCCGCACAGGCACCAGCGAGCATCACCTCTGATGATGCTGACGGTGCTGACCAGCTCGGACGTAAGCTTCTCTGTAGTATTTCAATAAGGCTAGATTTGTTCATGTTCTCATTATCTCCATTTTTTTTTTTTTTTCCCTAGAGGTGTACAGAACTGAGCTCCTGGTTCTCCTTACCCCTTCAGAACTTCATGCTCTCATGGCCTTCCTCCTCCCAGCAACGGGTGTCTCTGTTCTTCCGGGGACGCACCCCTGAGTCTTGAGTCATCTGTGTTTCTTCCCTTTGACTTACTTCAGCAAAGTCCACAGGATCTCCCTTCAGACTCGATTTATAATTTGATCATTCCTCTCTGTCCTCACCTTTACCACCTCATCCATAACCTCGCTCCTGTTTTGTCAGACTTAATTTACGTGCCAGCCCAGATTCGCTTGACTCCAACTGCCTCCCAGGCCCTGATCTGCTTGTTCGGCATAGTCTCCAACTCTGCTGTTGTGGCCTCACCCCGTAACACTGCCAGTCCACGCTTCATGACATGCTCAAGCCACCCCCAGTGTCTGGACTGAAATGTTGCTCCAGAGGCTGTCCAGAGGCGTTGACTAACAGAACACTAAGCGGAGAGGAGAGAAAGAGTCATGCCTGTATAATAATCGAAAATACACATATATTGGTCTCTGCCCCCAGTTCCTGGCATAGAGCTCCTAAAACCCTTATAACTTCCTCAGTGATAAGAGCACTAGGAACCCCTTTTGTTCTCAGATGTAGTCTTTGACCCTGGTTCCTGACACAGAGCTCTAAATCCCTTAGAATTTTCTAGGTGGCAGGAGTGTCTTTTGTTCTAATAAGGCAACTCTTGCTCTGCTCCCAGATTGCTTCAGGATGGGGGCTGGTCACTAGACAGACTGAGGGTAATGAGAAGCTTGGGACTTTCAGCCCCACCCCCTAACCTCTGGGAGGGAGAGGGGCTGGAGATTACGTTGTTGATTGATCGTGCTTATGTGAAGAAACCTCCATAAAAATCCTAAAAGTTGTTCAGAGAACAACTGGGTTGGTAAACACATCCACATGCCGTAGGGATGGTGCACCCCAGCTCCATGGGGACAGAAGCTCCTGTGCTCTGGATTCTTCCAGACATTACCCTATGTATCTCTTCATCTGGCTGTTTGTCGTGTCCTTTACTATATAATAAACTGTCAAACATAAGCATTGTGTGAGTTCCGTGAGGTGTTCTAGCAAATGATGGAACCCAAGGAGGGAGTTGTGGGAACCCTGGATTGGTAGCCAAGTCGGACGAAGTTGTGGGTAACCTGGAGCATGTTGGTTAGTACTTGCGATTGGTGTCAGACTTGGGGTAGTCTTATGGGTCTGAGCTCTTAAGGCCAACCCCAGTTAGCGTCAGAATTAAAGTGAACCGTGGACATCCAACTGGTGTCAGAAGTGTTGTGAGTATGTAATAGAGTGTGAGTAAAGGAGAACCACAGGAGTGTTTTCCTACACATGCCTCATGGGGTGACTTCTGATCAGGAGGAGACACGATGAGGAAAGAGTCAGCAGATACATCCTCTCTCTTCCTCCCCCTACCAGTGTTCCCTGCTCAAGTACACATGGGGATGTGGGAAGTGTTGCTTTAGATCAAACAGCGTCAGGACTTCTGTCACCTTCCATTCATCCCTCCTCCTGCCTTTGAGGAGTGAAACATGTAACCGCATTACCACAGTTAGCTGGGTTTTCTTGTGAAGCTGTGACCAGTTGAGCACTATACTGCTTTTTGTTTGCTTTCCCTCCTCCCTGCCTCACTACCCCTTACTCTTTTGATTTTGCCTCCCAGAAAGAGCGTCTGCAGCTAAGCTTTGCCTTGGGTTCTTTCTTAGGAGACCTGGGCAAGATTATTGCAGTAGCCTTTTTACTGGTCTCCTTGCTTCTGCTCTGTCTCCTCTAGTTTATTTTGACTTCTCTAATGTCAGCGTGACCCTTCAGAAATGCAGTAGATTAAGTCATTCCTCTGATTAAAACTTCTGAGAGGTTTCTTATATCACTCAGTGAAAGCTTAAGTCCTCTGGCCACAGACCTGGTTGGGCTAGAGCCAACCCCTTTCCCTCTCTGAGCACATTTCTTGTGCTGTCCCCTGGCTTTCTCCATTCCAGGCTTGCTGGCTGTCTTAGTAAGTTAGTGAGTTTGTGCTGCTGTAGCAGTACCATAGACTGGGTGGCTCGTGAACCACAGACATTCATTTCTCACGGTCCTGGAGGCTGGGAAGTTCGAGATCAGGATGGCAGTGTGGTTGAATTCTGGTGAGGGCCCTGCTCCACGTATCAGAGTCCCGACTTCGCCTTTGTCTTCACGTGGCTGAGAGCAGAGAGAAGAGGTCAGCTCGCCCATGACTCTTAGAAGGGCATCATCCTGTTCATCCAGACCACCTTCATGGCTTCATCTGAAGCATTAGGAGCCAGAGTTTCAACATAAGAATTTGGAGAGGCACGTTCAGTCTATACCAGTCTTCTTGCTGATCCTCCTACACAATAAGCATGCTTCCAATCTCTGGGCCTTCGCAGTGTCTTTTCCTTCTGTTCTAGAAAGTTCTTCCACATATCTGCCTGCTCTTTCATTTCCTTCAGGTTTTTGCTATTGAGATATTCTCTAACCATCCTGTATAAAAATAGAACTAATCCCTTCTCCTACACTATTTAGCTTATTACTCTATTGTTTCTTTTCCCATAATACTTTTCATTGTTAGATGTATTATGTACTTATTTATTTATTGTTTGTTTTCCCCCACCCCACAAGGATGTAAGTTCCATTATAAGATAGACTTTGTCTAGAACATTGCTTATACATACTTGTTGGATGAATGTACAAATGAATAAATGAACTAGGGTCATGTTTGCTATGAAATATGTATAGCTTGAAGTAGATACCATTGTACTGTGATAAGTTTAAACTTAGTTATTAAATCTAGATCACAGAGGTCATTTTTCTTTGGGGGGCGGTGAGTTAAGTCAGCATTTCCCAAAGTGTGGTGCATGGGTAGTGTTTTGAAGGATGTTAATAGGTATCATGTAGGAGATAAACGTGTTCATATGTGTGTGTATGTGTCCGTGTCTCTCTCTGTGTGTGTATGTGTGTGTGTTGGAGAGTGGCCAAATAAGTAGAATCACTGAGGGTTTTGTATGCATGATTATATGTGGCATTTTAACAGATAACAGATTTTTTTTTGTGCTGCATGATAAAACATGAAATTTTCTCAAAATAATCAAGTTTTTTGAGATAAGTTGTTTTGAACACAATGTAGACTTTTTTTTTTTTTTAAGATTTCATTTATTTATTTGACAGACAGAGATCACAAGTAGGCAGAGAGGCAAGTACAGAGAGAGAGGGGGAAGCAGGCTCCCTGCTGAGCAGAGAGCCGGACGCGGGCCCAATCCCAGGACCCTGGGATCACGACCCGAGCCGAAAGCAGAGGCTTTAACCCACTGAGCCTCCCAGGCGCCCCATCAATGTAGACTTTTAATCGTATATTAAAATGAGCTATGGTGAAAATAATGAAGTTGAAGGGTTTTATTTTTTACCTTTTATTCCTCTCAAGAACTATTACCTCTTTGTATGGAAAATTGAAAAGAAGAGGTTCATATATGATAGCAAATCTGTAAGTAATTACAGAAGGATTATTACATAAAATAGGGAGATTAAGGTTGCATGTAGAATTCAGTATTTGTTGGTATCTAGAGCCTTTTTAGGATTTTGGCCTTTTGCTTTGCTGATGAAAGTTTATCAGGAATATTCCCTAAAAAGTGCTTTGTAGAAATAGTACCAATCAGTTCTTACCCTGCCTAAAAGCAAAAAATTGCATCTCAGTTTTGGAAAATCTCAAATCTCAAATAGTTGAGATTTCAACTATAAGTACCATTACTTTACCTGGACCAATAGTTGCTTTTACTGTTATCCACCAATTCTTTCCATTTTAGGACTTTAAATCAACACAAACTGAACAAAAACCCTTGGACTAAAGTAAAACAACTCCATCAGAGTTAGTCATCATAGCTCTAGCGTCCGTTAGTGAGTTTTTGTTCAAAGACAATAGTGAATTTAATAATCCCTTAGTACTTAATGAGTGAAACTCAAGTAAAAAACAAGTGCCTGAGTCTTTTAGCACAAACACGACCCTCATAGGCTTTGGCACATGCCTTAATTATAGGAGAATTTGGGTCCAGGAAGAACCCATATTATGAAGGATTTATAGATACACAATCTAATTAGGCTATGAAGTTTCATAGATCAAATTAGAGATACTAAGTAAATAATTTTGCCTTGCTTACATTTTTTCCTGAAAACCCTGAGATTTAGATGATTATTAAAGTACCAGAGTAATTTCTCTGCCTCTTCAGAGGCATTTTATTTCTGTGGCTTCCATTTACTTTGTGGTTATTGTTGCTAAGTCATTTGTTTAAATTATATTCTTCGACTATTTAGATTTAATGCAGTCTTTATTGATTTGACGTAATACTGACCATTTATCTGTACCTTGCTCTCCATCCAGTGAGATTTCTCTTGTTAATTTTGAAATGTCAGAATGTTGGTGACCATGGCTTGGGGGAAAAGATATGAATCTATCATTTTTCTAGATTGTTTTGTGGATTGGCATTTTTAGTATTTGGCAAGGGAAACATACTTAAAATCCAGAGTTCTGCTTCTGAGAAGAGATCGTCTTTTACATTTCTCCTGTGATTGTAAAAGTCAAAGCGCTTGTGATTCCATTAAAAGAAAACAAAAAAACAAAGCCCAAACATATATACGTATGGCTTTTATAGACATATTTGTCATACATTCTTCAGTAAATATATTCATTTTCCCCAAACAAGTTATACTTCAAAAAGAGAATATAGCCTTATATTTTAGTCTTAATTTAGGATCTTCGTATTTCTCAATTTACTATATTTTGAACAGCAAACTAATAAAATGTTGCTTTAATAAGTTACATTAGCCTGAAAAAAGGCAATACAAGTGTTGGGTGCTTATTAAAGTCACTTGATGGAATTGATGAAAGAATCATACAGATAAATTTAAAGATTTAGAAATAATTTTCAGAGGGATGACCTTGCAGTTATAGGGATTAGATAACATTGTAAACAAGCCTTCCGGAAATTACTTTACAGAGTAATAGGGAAGAGAGCTACTTTGTGGAGATCACAAATCAAGACTTATATCTCACTGTATTAAGAAAGGGGACTATTCGGACTTGGGAACCATAACTCTGCTAGAATCCCAGAAGTCCCAAGGGTGGAAAACATTGGGAAATACTGAAAACATACTCATTTATTCATTCAGCATGTAATTTTTGAGTAGTTTATGTGTCATTTACTTTGCTGCACAATGGGAATACAGCAGTAACAAGACAGCTGTATTATTTTCCTTGAGATTATGGTTTACTGGGAAATACTGATGCGACACAAATGAAGAAAATTTCAAAATAAAAATTACACATGCTGTTCATGCATAGTAAACACTGTTGAGAATTTGTATTGTATCTTTTCAATCTTTATTTGACAGGTCTTCATTAACATTAAAATAATTTATAGCTTTCTTTTTTCAGTGAGAAAATTTTGAGGTTTTCCTTGTTGCTAAATATATCTGTAAACTTGGTTTTTAATTGTTGTGTGATATTTCATTTTATGAAAGTTCCATTTGTTCAAAGCAATGAACTATTTAGGATATGTAGGTTGCTCATAATTTCTCACTATTATAAATAAAATAGCATTTATCCTTCATATAAATCTTTTCTTCACATCTCTATTATTGCCTTACATATTGGTTTCCTGTTGCTGCCATAACGTATCACCACAAACTTAGCGGCTTAAAGCAATACAAATTTATTATCTTATAATGCTGGAGATCAGAAGTCCTAAAATCAAGGTTTTGCCTGAGTTGTTTCCTTCTGGAAGCTTGAGGGGACAGGTGTTTCTCTGCCTTTTCAAGCTTCTAGAGGTCACCTGTGTTTCTTGGCTTGTGACTTCTTCCTCCATCTTCAAAACCAGAAGTGCAGAGGCATCTTCCAGTCTTTCTGACCTCTGCTTCTTTCATCCCTTCTCCTTCTCTGACTCTAACCTTCCTCCATCCTTCTTGTGATCACACTGGGCCTTACCCACATAACCTAAAATAATCTCTTTTTAAGATCTTTAGTCATATCTGTTGCTAGCTAAGGTAACATTATTGCAGGTTTCGTGGGTTAGGATGGAAACAATTCTTTTTGGGGCAGGGGCGTTCACTGTTCTGCCTACCACACCTTAGGGTATGTGCCCGAATACAAAATTGCTAAGTCCTAGCAGTTTTGAAGGCTTTAGATACAAACTGCCAAACTGCTCTCTCAAACTGAACCCTCCTTTGCCACACCTGCAGTGAGGGTTCCTGTCACACTTTCTTATTTTAAAAAGTCTTTGGACTTTTGATAATAATCACAGCAAAAATTTATTGAGTAATTACCATCTGGCCAGCACAAGTGTAAGCTTTATAGATATTAGCTAATTTAATCCTCAGAACACTGTACGACGTAGGTACTTTATTGTCTCTTTTACGGATAAAGACACTGAGGCTTGATGAAGTCAAGTAACTTGCCTAAGTCACACAGCTGGAAACGGTGGAGCTAAACTTCAAACACAGGCAGAGGAAGAGCTGGATAGTTAGATACACATGTCCTGAATCTTTCTGAGGACCAGTGAACACACACACACACACACACACACACACACTGAATAAAAAGTCTCTGTAGGGTGTGCCTGTGATACTGCCTGTGATTTAAAAAACAGTGATAGCTAATATGTGTTGAATACCATGTGGCTTAATGGAAAGGGGTTTGCAAAGAAATGTATAGTCGGGAGGAGACTCAAAGGAAAATGAGGAATGAAGTAATTGAAGTGCTTTTTCCTCTAAGGTCTTAGGACAGATTTTACTTTCTGGTTCAGAGCAAAATTGTAAACTTAAATTCTTTCATTTTTTATTTTTTAAATAAAATTTAAATTTACTTGAGAGAGAGAATGAGTGAGAGAGCGTGCATAAATAGGGGGTGGTGTGGAGGGCGAGGGAGAAGCAGACTCCCAGCTCAGCAGGGAGCCTGATGTGGGGCCTGACCCTGGGATTATGACCTGAGCCACAGGTAGGCAGATACTTAACTGACTGAGCCACCCAGGTGCCCCTAAACATAATTATTTTAGAGGTGCCTATAGCAGAAATTCAGGATAGGCTTAAAACTCTGAAGTCAATAATGATAAAAATAATAAGCTTTAAGGAAAGTCTACTATATAAAGCATAAAGGGACTCAGAATGGCAGGACAAAATTTAGAGAGGAGTTTTTAGTTGAATTTTTGGGGTCTTTATGATTGATAACGTAATTATATTTTTACAAGTCTTTTTTTAATTCATAGTTGATTAGATAGAGAGTAGTGGTGTGTATATCATTTCCTCATTGACTTCCCTGAGTATGTCAGAAATCATCATCTTTAAAAAAAATAAGTGATCATCTTTTAAGTTATAAGAAAATATCAGCAAATATGTTTTGACATATTTTTGGTGGTGAACCATTCATAGAGTTTCAATCATTCAAAGTAAATTTATGTAAAACAAAGTCTTTGTTCTTTAAACCTGTGATAGGCTGGATCACATGTGTTTATATTGCTTATTTCTTAAACCATTTAAATAAATGTTTTTAATCACTGGTATTGTCTTTAAGAGATTAAGAGGAAGGTCTAAATGTCATAGGAAAAATGGAGAAGACAGCTTTATATCCTTTGAATTCTAAGTATGTAAATAGGTAGCTTTCAACTCATTACATTTTTGGCCATATGCCATACTTGTTGATCTCTAAAGAACTATGACAATGTAGTTTAATTCTTGTTTTTTATTCTTTTGGCTGTTACTGAGTTAGTGGGATAAAATAACGCATTGAGTTATGACTGTATACTGGTGTGCATGTGTGTGTGTGTGTGTGTGTGTGTGTGTGGCCTTACAGTCTAATGGGCATGTTTTGAGAATATGTCCAAACCTTTCTTATCTGACCTTGATACTTTCCCTTCGTGGGATTTCTCAGGGTCACAACTAAGAGAAATATTGAATTATTTTGTTCCAAGATAAAAATAGTTTTGTTTGTTTACTTTGACTGATTGTAAAAGCATTCCATTCTTATTGTTAAGAAAAAGACCAAATAATCCAAAAAGTTTAAGGGAAGAAATAAAAATTACCTCCAAATTCTCTCTACCACCAACAGATAGCCCCTGTCAACATTTACTGTTTTTATCTTTTTTTTCTTAATATGGGTACATACATATACACTATACAAAACTTGTATTATTACCGAACAGGATAGTTAGTAACTTTTTTTGGTACTTAAAAAATCTGTATCACTCCTCATTAGTGTATATGGGTATCATTTCTAATATGACAGTCTTACACTTATATTGTTCAAATATCTCCTTAGCATAAATTGTCACAAGTGGAATGGCTAGGACTAATGATAGAAGAGTTGAATCCATGTACACTACAGCCAGAATGATGAAGGGCACATTTTTTCAAACGTGCTCATACTAGACAGTGTTCATCTTATAAAACCTTTCCTAGTCTGATAAGCAAAACTGACTAATGTGGATTTCTGTCATTATTGGTGAGGTGCAGCATCATTTTATGTTGACTGATCATATAAAATTCTTTATTTTGAATTGCCTGTAATTGAAATTTCTATTTTGACTGCTTTTACTTTTAGAACTTGAATTTTTGACAAATTGCTAAGACTGTTCAACTGAAAATATGTGCTTCTTAGAAGACACTGGGGATACAGCTTACAGATGGCCCTCTATGTATTTGTTGTATTTAGAATACATGTATAGGATAAAGTAATTAGGTAGACCTGTAATGAAGTCCTTGCCTCCCAAATTGGGACTCCTGCAAATATTGCCTCAATTTACTTGGGATATTTGGGGAGTGTTTGATCAAGAGAAGTGTTTCTGTTATATAGATACATAGTTAATTAATTTCTTATTCACTAGGCTTTTGGTGTTCGTGTTGTTCTGCTTGCCAGGATGGAATTTGAAATGCATTTCCTTATAGTGATGAGTGATATTTAAGTGTGTGTTCTCTTAAATGCCTGTTAGAACTGTTATTTCCAAGTTACAGAAGCCAATCCAAACTGGTTTACATAAAAGTTGTAAATACTCATGTCATGACTAAGATCAAATACAGGCTTGGCTTGGGGACAGCTTAAAAGGGCTCAATTGTGTTACCAGGCATCAGTTTTCTTTCTCTGTATATCTGTCTCAGTTTTGTTCTTTCTGGATTGGCTGCATTTTTTTTTTAAGATTTTTTATTTATTTATTTGACAGAGATCACAAGTAGGCAGAGAGGCAGGCAGAGAGAGAGGAGGTAGGAGGCTCCCTCCTGAGCAGAGAGCCCGACGCGGGGCTCGATTCCAGGACCCTGAGATCGTGACCTGAGCCGAAGGCAGAGGCTTAACCCACTGAGCCACCCAGGCACCCCTGCATTTTTTTTAAAAAGAAGTTTTTATTTATTTATTTGAGAGAAACAGAGCAAGCGCAAGCAGGGGAGGGGGACAGAAGGACAGGGAGAAGCTGACTCCCCACTGAGCAGGGGGCCTGATGTGGGGCTTGATCCCAAAACTCTACAATCATGACCTGAGCTGAAGGCAGAGGCTTAACCAACTGAGCCGCCCAGGTGCCACGTGGGTGCGTTTTTATATAGATTCTCCCCTTACTGCATCAAGAAGGCTGTGTAGTAGCTGCTAACTTGTATCCTTGATATGTGTAGCTTATAAATAGTATGTCCATGGAACACTGACCATCTCTCCTGATAAGGTTTCTAAAATACAGACTTTTCTATCAGAAACAAAACGAAATGAAGGTTTATCTTTCCTTCAAACAAAATAGAGTTAAAAATAAGCAATCTAATATCACTTTCCAAGTCTTAAAACTTACCAAAACTTGATGGAAGGAAACATTTCTTTATCCTAGGACAATAAATCACTTAAAAATACCAAGCACCTTTTATAAAAGGGACTTATGAACACTTAGTAATCATTAGAAGATCTTGCATGAAAACCTGAGAAGTTAGGGCTTTGTCTTTTCTTTGGTAATCGTTACCAATATTTGTAGTTTGACCCTTGTTTTATGTCAGGAACCACTGAGGCTGTTGGGTAACACTCCAGCCATCATTCCAAAGGGAAACCAGAGCTTCCTTAGCAGTAGCTTCATGTCACCTTCTAATCAGTATTATGATAAATCATCTGAGGAGGTCTTGCCCTGCAAAAGTATTTAGCAAGAGATTACTGGGGTTAGGAAATACCTGAGGCTGATTATCATTGTTCCAGAGTTTCAGCGGTTTTGCTTTTGAGATTTTGAGTATACCATGGTGGTGTTATTAGTATTGGTATTCCTATTAATATTGTTCATATTAGATTTTTGAGTTATTGGATATATGATTTTGCTTAGTTTTCTAAATTTTTTATTTTCTCTTAAATCAAGGCTCCAGAGGTTTTCTCCTCAGAGTAACATAGATGTGACTTTTAAGAAATAATGATGAAATAACTTTATATGGTGACAAATGGTGATGACACTTACCATGGTGAGCACTGAGTGATTTATAGAGTTGTTGAATCACTGTGTTATACTTCTGAAGCTAATATTGTATGCCAACTATACTTCAATAATAAAAATTTAAAAATAACAGAGAAAGTATTTGGTTGGTAGAAATTCACTTCAAAAGGAAAATCTGGGGAGAAATCATCTTTTATATTAAAAGAGGAATTCTTGTACCTCAGAGAAAAACAATGTTGCTTTAATTTTAAAACTCCCCTGACCTCCATAAATAGAAACTTCATATATCCATCCCTGTGGGTCTAGCAAAATGCTTGGCACAATTACTCAATAAATTTTTTTTTGAATTATATTGATTCGGTCTAAACAGGAATTGAACCTGAACTTCTCTTCTCATCACATACATACACATAGACACACACACACACACACCCCCCATATAAACAATTGAGGAAATGTTAGGTTTAGGTTCATGCATCTGTTAGCATTAGGTTCAACTGTCAGTAATAGAGACATCCAAAATAATAGTGACTAAAAGGAGGTAGAAGTTTGTTTTTTTTTCTCACATAAAGTAAGCCTAGGGGCACCTGGGTGGCTCAGTCGGTTAAGCTCTGACTCTTGATTTTGGTTCAGGTCATGATCTCAGGGTTGTGAGATGGTCAGGGAATCTGTGCTCAGTGGGGAGTCTCTCCTTCCTTCTCTCTCTTTCAAATAAATAAATAATCTTTAAAAAAAGAGAGAGAGAGAGAGAGAGAGAGTCTAGGTATAGTAATCCAGGGCTGCTACAGTGACTCTGGAATCCTTCAGGACCTCAACTCCTTCTAATTCTTTGCTTCACCAGCTCTGTAAAGTGGCCCTTCTCTTCATGGGCTAACATGGTGATTCGAGTGCCAGCTATTACATTTATTTTTTAATAGTTGAAACCAACAGTAGAAACAAATCAATAGTAAAAAGGCCAGAAAGCACAAACTATCATGTTCTTCCTCCTTCTTATACCTTTGTTCTTTCTCAAGGTCCTCTTCTTCTCCAAATTGCATGGTATTATCTGGTGTATCATCTTTATTTTTCTTTCCCTGTAAATTCACTGTGCTCCTTTTTAAACATTAATTTGGTACCTTTTTCTCTTGTGCCACTTTCCCAGCTCTGGTCTGTATGTAGATCTCAAGCAGTCCTTGTCCACTCTCTGGTTGATGGGTTCTTGTATTTAGTTAGATCTTAGTAACAATGATCTAGTGTATGTCTTGACCCAAAGTAAGTTTTTTGTTGTTGTACTGTTAGCTAAACTTCTAAAGAGATTTTCAAAGAAATTGGATGAATTTTGTAAAAAATTTGAAACTTATTTTAAATTTTATTCAATTCAGAGAAATAATTTATTTGCAAGTTTTGAAAAGCAAGAATCTTTAAAAAGAAACAAGAAAACACTTTGCCAATAGGGATAAAACATTTAGCAATCATTTTAAAATCAGAATCCTTTCAGATGTTTTTGCTTAGTACTTTTATTCCTAATGCTGTCACTTTGAATGAAAGGAAACAGACATGGGATATGTTCCACTGATCTTCCATTTCACAACTAGATGTCAGTGTTAACATACCTGATTAAGTGTCTCAGGTGTGATCATAATGAGCTCATTCAAGTAATTACTCACCTATCCGAGACACAATCAGAAAATAAGTAATAAAGGAAAAAAAAATAGGCTGCTTTCCTTATTTCAAAATGGGTTGGTTAATTTTTTTATTTACATTTTTAAAAATTGAATTTTTCCCCACCTTAATAACTATGCATACTTAAACTTTCTGATTTATTTGGTTAGGAAAGGCAGGTAGAGTATAAACTTGCACCCTTTCATCACTACTACCAACCAGAGGTTCTTCCCTACAACTTTTCCAGAAAGAGTGATCAGAAAAAGAAGCAAATTATTGCTACTCAAATATAGCGTGCGTGTGTTCGATTCTTGCCTACTTCAGTGAGAGACATACACGAGAGCAGGAATTATGCATGTATCGTCAGTGACATTTCTTACATCTCCCTAGAAGGTCTCTCTTGGTATAACTAAACCTGCCTTTTTAAATTCAGTCCTCACATGAAGAGGAGCATGATACCCTTTGTCCTTTCCTTATAGATCCAATCTGACAATCTTTTAACATCATCTATATGCATTTCTTTAACTAGAATGTCTTACCTCTTATACCCATGCTTCCTGTTGATAAATATGCCATCAGAGTAATAACTGAAATATCATGAATAATATCCAGGTAGAACAGTAGATCACAGTGCTGAAAACACACTCCTACCCTCTACACTACTAAAATATCCGGATGGGTTCCCTTTTCCCAATTCTCTCTTCCCTGCAAGAATTATGTCTGCTGCGTGATTTAAGTAATAGAGCTCACTTATGTAAAGTTCTACTGAGTTATATTCACTTTGATATTTTTAGTTAAACATTTAAAAAATACGTGTACGTGGTTTGACAAAGATTATTGGAGACTATAGATCTGAAGTACACAGTAGAAAATGGCAAGACAACTTCTCTTTGGATCTCAATTTTCAGGTTTCAATAGAATTGACAGTTTTGCTATTTATTTATATATTTAATTTAAATTTTAGTCAGTTACCATATAGAGCAATATTAGTTTCTGGAATAGAATTCGGTGATTTGTCACTTACATACAACCAAGTTTGCTTTTTAAAATGGTTATTTATAAATCTAACTTTTTCCTTAGAAGCACATCCATATACCAGAACAATTCTGCTTTAAAAAGGCAAGTTGAATCATTGTGAGTAATATCTTAGTACATTCATTTCTCATTGTGGAAATAACTTTTTAAGGCATGCCTTGGATCCTGATTTTATAATAATCTAAAATAATGCGTAAACAATAGGGTTTTTACTTACTGACTTTTTAAAATCTGTTGTTTTCCAAGAAAAAATTTTTGGTTCATCAGCTCTTGGATAGCCACATGAAACATTCATTTGGCAGTTGCTTTTTGTAAGTTTTTATGTCTTTTAGGCACACAATACAAGAACATAAAATTAATTATTGACTGTGGTACAGATTTGGCATATCACTGTGTACTGTCAGTCAGCCTGAAAAAAGAGAAAAGTTGTATTAACCAACTCCAGGCAATCCCAGATTGCAGAGTATATCGTGGAAATGCAAGCAGGCTTCATCATGTTAATAACAAGATAATCATATTTAACAGAACAATAAAATAATTCAGTGAAGTTTATGTAATTCTGAATTCTCTTACAATGCTTAGAAGTAACTTAATTCTTGATCTGAATTATAACAGGTTTGTGATTTTACAAAATAATCCTTATATACTGATTTTTAATTTGTTTAAAAGCTTTCTTGATTTATGTTTCAAGATTTCTCTGATGCCTTTGACAAAGATATTATTTATAACTTTATACTAAGGCAAATAACTAGTTATTGATTTCTAAATTCAGTTGGAGGCAGCTACCCTATGGTATTACCAGCTGGACCTCAGAGTTTCCAGTGACCTACATACAAGGCAGCAGAGTACTAGGAGATAACTAACTGGTCCTAGCTGAGTGTCTTGAGGCTAGTAGACATTCAGCAAATACTTAGAGATATTTATGCCCTTGTTTTGTCTTGGACATCATTTCTTTTAGGCCTCAGTACATGGTTGTGATTATTTTCTGAGTGTCTGTGAACCTTCCTATTTACCCATTTTTTGAGAACTGAGTTTGATATTTGGTGCCTGCTACCAGAGCCCTAGCTCCTCACATCTAAATTCTTTGTTCATTTTTTGATACCTGGTCTACCTATGCTAACTCTTAACAGCAAATGGTTATTAAAGAAATAGCTATTTTGAGGTACTGTGCAATTTTGTAATTTTTTTTCTGGTGGTTTTCCTAAGAAGTCTCAAATACTTTTATTTTTAAAACTTCATATCTTCTCCTGATTTGGGACAGGGAAATACATCATTTCTTTTGTATGTGTTTGGGTAAGAAGTGCAAGGGGGGTGGTAATTGCAGAATGTAATACAGCTATGCATGTTTACATAGTTCATGTTTTGACTGCTGTAAAACTCTTCGACATCACTTTGAAAATTATTATTTTTTTTAAGAGAGAAAGAGTGGGGGAGCGGGAGAGAGAGAGAGGAGGAAAGAGAATCTTAAGCAGACTCCATGCCCAGTGCAGAGCTCAACATGAGGCTCGATCTCTTAACCAAGATCATGAACTGAGCAGAAATCAATAGTTGGAGGCTTAACCCATGGAGCCACCCAAGCATCCCGAAATTATTTTTTTTAACAGCGAGAGGAAAGGGCAGTGAAGGCATGCTCTTGAAATTGTTTCCATTACTCTTTTCACATTCTGTCCTGATCTGTTAGATTTTTAATTTTTAGTCTATGTATTTTTTATTTTGGACACCAATTAATTGCTCATTGTAGTTAAAACTTACCTAAATCTTAAACAGTTGAATTTTATGGTGTGTGAATCCCATAAAACTGTTGTTATCCCAATAAAACTGTTGTTTAAAAAACTTTCAATACTTACATAAAAGCATTTTTAGTGATATTGGGAAGCAGCTTTATATTAATGTTAAAAGGTGAGGTGCAAACAGTAGGTAATTTATTTACATAGAGTTCCAACTGATAACGGTTTTTAAAAATATACTTACCTTTTCTATTTTTGGTTTGTTTTAACTTAGGAAAACTTTCTATTTAACTCATTAAGTGTATATCTTAATGGAGTGAGGAAGGCAAATGTAAGAGGTAATGACTAAAATATTTAGATCTTATTTATAGCTTTAGAAATCTATTTGGAGAGATGAACCAGAAGTTGCAAATATTCCACTTCATACCTAACTCCCCGGCCTGGTTGTCCATTAGAAATCTGAGATCTAACTAGCCCATTGAGGAAGTGAGGACGTGTACTCCAAAATTCTGGATTTTGACTTTTCTGTAAAATGACCAAGTTGGTATTAAGGATGTTACATCTTAAGATATTCCATTTATCATTGCAGAAAGCTGTATACCTGCACAAGTGGTGGCGGCCATTGATGTAAACACTGTTGCTAACGAAGTATACAAGTACAATTTTCCTCACACACAGTTACTGGCCAAGACAATTGAAGTAAGTACTGTTGCTTATTGTTTTAATAAATATATGGCAAGGAAAATGTGATTGAAAAACACTGTAAGATACTGGTTTCTGGTGTCTTCATTGGAGGGTAAGTCATATATATAAATGTAAAAGTTTAGGAGAAGGGAATCAACATTTTATATTCTGTGAGAAGATGGCTTGCTTTTTTTTTTGCCCTTATTTATTTTTAATTTTCAGTTTGAGAGAGTGAGAATGAGAGAGGTTAGTATTTTGGTCTCTGAGAAAAAGGATTGAAATGTAAGAATATGCCTGACTTCTAAATGCATGGTTCCTTAATGATATTAAACTTTGTTGAATTCTTTACTTTCAAGCAATAGTCATGCAATATATATACATAACAGGAATAAAAACAAGAGAGGCAGACAGTCACTGGCTATTAGTTATTGAATGCTACTTATTTTAAAATCTTTTTTTTTTTTTAAAGATTATTTATTTATTTATTTGACAGACAGAGATCACAAGTAGGCAGAGAGGCAGGCAGAGGGAGAGGAGGAAGCAGGCTCCCGGCTGAGCAGAGAGCCGATGCAGGGCTCAATCCCAGGACCCTGGGTTCATGACCTGAGCCGAAGGCAGAGGTTTAACCCACTGAGCCACCCAGGTGCCCCTGAATGCTACTTATTTTAGCAAGCCCGTCAAAATTAATGGTTCAAAGTACATTGATCAACTCTGCAGAAGTATTTAACAATGATGTACATTATTTTAAAAATAATTTGAAGTTGTGTTTTTCTCCCATTTTCTTGTGAAAAATTTTATAACAGACTTCTCATGAAGCTATAATTTATATACAGTAAACTGCACTCATTTGTGTGTAGTTGAGTTTTGACTAATATATTCAAGGGTGTAACCACCACAATCAAGACTTAGAACATTCATCCCCTATAGTGTTTCTCAGTGTCCCAACCCCAGGCAATGACTGCTTTCTGTCATTACAGATTAAATTTTCCATTTCCAGTATATCACAAATAAAATCATGAGTGTAATTTTCCTGGGTATAACTTTTTTATTTAGCATGTTTTTTTAAAATTCACACATGTTGTTTGCACATCAGTAAGTAGTCTGTTTTTTTTTTTTTTTGTTATTATTGCTGAGTAATATTCTATACAGTGGAATATTATGTACTATAGTGTATATATCCATTCATACGATGTTTGACATTTAGGTTATTTCCAGTTTTTGGCTATATAAAAATGTTGCTGTGAACATTCATGTACAGGTTTTTGTATGGACCTTTGTTTTCATTTCTTGGAGATGAATACCTAGAATTGGAATTGCTGGGTCCTATAGTAGATTTCTTTAATTTTATGAGAAAATGCTATTTACCAGCGTGTTTGTACCATTTCACATTCCCATAATCAATGTTTAAGTGTTTCAGTTGTTTCACATCCTTACAAGCACTTGATATTGTTAATTTTTAACATGTTAGCCATTCTAGGGCACCTGGGTGGCTCAGTGGGTTAAGCCTCTGCCTTCAGCTCAGGTCATAATCTCAGGGTCCTGGGATCAAGCCCCGCATCAGGCTCTCTGCTCAGCGGGGAGCCTGCTTCCCCACGCCCCCGCCTGCCTCTCTGACTACTTGTGATCTCTCTCTGTCAAATAAATAAATAAAATATTAAAAAAAATGTTAGCCATTCTAGTGAGCCTATTGTGCTATTGGGATTCTTTTGTGTATGATAATTTTAATTTGCATTTCCCCGATGGCTAATAACGTTGTATATCTTTTCTTGTGCTTATTTGCTATTTCTGTGTTTTCTTCTGTAATGAAATCTCTGGCCCAATTTTTATTATTTGGTGTGTTTGTAATATCATCATTTCATTGTAAGAGTTAAGTGTTCTGGATTCAGGTTGTCTGTCAGAAATCTGTATAACAAAGATTTTCTCCAGTTTAGTAATTTGTCTTTTCATTTCCTTAACTTTTCATTTCCTCAAAATGTAGAGGTTATTTATCTTTCTTTGTTTTTTGATCACATTTCTGAGTGTTCTAAAATTTTTTTGTTTACCCCATCTTCCCCTCATTTCTTCCAGAAATTTTATAGTTTTAGCTTTTCCATTTAGGTTTATGACCCATTTAAAATTATTTTTTTGTGTGTATTTTGAAGTAAGTAATTTTTTTTCCAAGTGCATATAACATTATCCTGGCACCATTTATTTTCTTTCTTTCTTTCTTTCTTTCTTTCTTTCTTTCTTTCTTTTTTTTTTTCTTTTACCATTTTCTGAAATGACTATCCTTTCATCAATTTTCTTGACACCTTTATAAAAAAAATTAGGTCATAAATGTGTGTCTGTTTCTGGACCCTCTCTTCAGTAGTATGTATATGTTTTTCCTTATACCAGTAGCACATTATTTTAATTATTATAGCTTTATAATATGTATTGAATTCAGGTAGCATACGTTCTCAAATTGCTGTTGTTGTTTTTTTTTTCAAGATTATTTTGGCTGCCTTGTCATTTATATTTCAATGTAAACTTCAGAATAACCTTGACAATTTCTTAAAAAGTGTATCTATTTTTATTGGAATTGCACTGATTGGTTTTAGAAGAATTGGTGTCTTAATAAAATAGAGTCTTCCAGGCCATGAACATAGTATTTCTCTTCAATTATTTAGGTATTCTTTAATTTATAAGAGCACTATTTTGTAATATTTGTTATACAAATCTTGCACTATGTTAATTAATTTATCCCTAAATATTTGTGGGTTTTGATGCTATTGTAAATGGTATTTTTTAAATACCACTATTTTACAACTATTTCCTCTTGCTAACATATAGGAATACACTTATTTTTGTTTATCAACCTTGACCTTGTATCTTGTGGCTTTGTTATATTGACTTGTTCTGATAGCTTTGCTTTTTTGGGGTTTTTTTCTACATACACAATCATATTGTCTGAGAATAAGAGTTTTACTTTTCCCTTCCAATCAGTGTGACCTTTTTTCTTGTCTTATTGCATTGTCTAGGACCTTCTGTACAGTGTTGATTAAATAGGATTATATTGGATATCCTTGCCTTCTTTCGGAACCTAGAGGCAGAGCATTTGGTCATTTACCATTTGGGATGATGTTAGTTGTAGATTTTTTATAGATGTATTTTACCAAGTTGAAGAAGTATCCTTTTATTACATTTTCTGAGAATTTTTATAATGAATGGGTTTTGAATTTTGTCAGATGCTGTCTGTATCACATCTTTTGACATGATTATATCATTTGCCCCTTTGTTCTCTTAATATGGTGATTGTATTAATTTCTTTTTTTGAATGTTAAGTCAGTATCACATTTCTGGGATAAATCCTACTTGGTAATTATCTGTCACCTATTTTAGGTAATGCTGGTTTCAGTTTGCTAACATTTTGTTAAGTATTTTACATTTAGCTTCATAGGTGATTTGTTATTGCTACTCAATGTTTCAGTATGGTTTCAGTATTAGGGTTATTTTAGACTTGTATTTTTTGGAAGAGTTTGAAAAACAAGTATTAGTTCCTTTATGAATGTTTGATAGAATTTAGTTAATGAAGTCATCTGACCTGAAGTTTTCTTTATGAGAAGGTTTTAACTATGAATTTAATTATTGCTATAAGGCTAGTGAGGCTTCCTATTTATATTTTTATTTAGTTTTAGAAATTTGTGATCTTCGAAGAAATTATCCATTTTATCTGATTTGTCACGTGTACTCACTGGATTTTTTCATATTTCCTTATACCCTTTTTCTATATGTGAACTCTTTGGTGGCATACTATAGGTCATTCCTGATGTTAGTAATTTATAAAATGCCAGTGAAGCTGGAAGCTTACCAATTTTATTGGCCTTTTCAAGTAAATAACTTTGGATGCAATTGATACTATCTATTGTCCTTTTGTTTACTATTTCACTAATTTCTGCTCATCTTTATTATTTCTTTCTACTTACTTTGCATTTATTTTTTAAATACTTCTTACAGTGGGACTTTAGATTACTGACTTGCTTGTTTTCCTTTTTTATATAAATATTTAATGCTATAAATTTTCCTAAATTTTGGATACATTCCACAAATTTTCATATGTTTTATTGATTTTCTATAGTTCAAAATATTTTCCAATTT
Source organism: Lontra canadensis (assembly GCF_010015895.1). Taxonomy (NCBI): domain Eukaryota; kingdom Metazoa; phylum Chordata; class Mammalia; order Carnivora; family Mustelidae; genus Lontra; species Lontra canadensis. The sequence goes on from NW_022631066.1 coordinate 7,640,337, forward strand.
CCCTTCTGATTCCTTCTTTAGCCCATGTGTTATTTATAAGTATGGATTTAAATTTCCAAATAGTCATAATATTTTCAGGCATCTTTCTGTTATTTCTGTTATTGATTTCTTATTTCTGTTTTATTTTGGTCATACTTTGTATAATTTCAGTTATTTTAAATTGTTGAGACTTGTGTTATGGCCCAGAATTCAATTTATCTAGTGAATGTTCTATATGGTATTGAAAAGAATATATTCCTTTTTTTTTTTTTTTTTTTTTTTTTTTTTTTGTGGGATAGAATGCTCTGTAAATGTCAGGTCAAGTTGGTTGATAATGTTCAATTTTTCTGTATCCTTACTGATTTTTTCTATCAGTTGCTGAGAGAAGGGTGCTGTAATTTCCCACCACAGCTGTGAATGTGCCTTTTCCTTCAGAACTGTCAGTTTTTGCTTCATTTTATCTTGAAGCTCTTATTGTTTACACTTTATAATTTTTTTAATTGACCCCTTTATCATTATGAAATGTCCCCTTTTTTCCCAGATTTTATTTAAATTCTAATTAGTTAATATACATTGCAATATTGGTGTCAGGAGTAGAATTCAGTGGTTCATCACAACACCCATTGCTCATCATAACAAGTGCCCTCCTTAATACCCATCACCCATCTAGCCCATTTCCTGCTCACCTCCCTTCATCAATCCTTGGTTTGTTCTCTGTCATTAAGAGCCTTTTATGGTTTGTTGTCCTCTCTCTCTTTTTCCTCCCTCCCATATGTTCATCTGTTTTCTTAAATTCTACATATGAGGGAAATCATGTTATTTATCTTTCTTTGATTGACTTACTTCACTTAGTATAATACACTCTAGCTCCGTCCACATCGTTGCAAATTACATTCTTCTTGGCTGAGTAATATTCCATCGTGTGTGTGTTGGTGTGTTTGTGTGTGATCTTATGCATTCATCAGTTGATTGGCACTTGGGCTCTTTCCATAGTTTGGCTGTTGTTGATAATGCTTCTCGAAATGTCCCTTTTGAACCCCAAGAAGTATTTCTTGTTCTGAAGTCTGCTTTTCCTGATATTAGTATAGCTAGTCTGCTTTCTTATGATTAACATTTACGTGTTTATGTTTTTTCATCCTTTAAAGTTTATCCTATTTGTATCTTTGTATTTAAGTTAAATTTACAGTGGACGTGTATAGTTGGGTCTTGCTTTTTTATTCAGACTGACAGTGTCTACCTTTTAATTGGAGTGTTTGTACCATTTACATTTAATCTTGTTATTAATATTTTTATATTTAATTCTACTACCTTGCTATTTGTTTTCTATTTTGCCAATCTGTTTTTTGTTTATCCCTTTTTTTCTGCCTTTTGATATATTAATATTTTATTATTCTCTACTAATGGCTTATTAGGTATACCTTATTATTTATATCTATTTTATTTTCTTAGTGGCTACTCTAGGGTTTACAATATGCTTGTAAACAGTTTTCTTTGGGATTTCTGATTGAATGTGGCATAAAAAGATAATTCTATTCTAAAACTCTATCCCTTTTCCTAATAGAAATAAGAAAAGAAGGGAAAGGGGGATGGAAAGCCATCAATAATAAAAATAGGATTTAGAATAAGCCAAAATAAGAAAGAAAACTATGAAGAATAGTGTCTAACGCAGTGGAAATGGGACAACTGAATGAGGATGGCAAAATCACAGGCAAACCTCCACGTATCTTGTGCAGAATCCAGAAGGAGAGAATGGCAAGGGAGAAGACCAAATGCACCCGGCAGTTTGTTCCAAGTCAAGAGAAGAGAGATTTGAAAAACCCAAATCACTGGGCTGAACGTGCTATCAAACCTTGACAGACTACCTGCTTGCCCTGAATGTAAGATCATGGGTTAGGGACAGAGGCGTGCTCTTACGATAAAGGCTAGTGCAGGTCCTTCCCAGAAATAGAGTGGCCACAAAGTACCTATTTCACCTCATCTTCCAGCAAACTCCTCGATTCAGGTGGCCTCCATTAAAAAATGAATAATAATGAGAAAGGAACCAGTTTGAGGCTATACTAATATTGTACTTTTAAGATAATGTATGAAATGTAAACAAAAAGCAGAATATATAACAGAAAATTATGTTAAGAAGCAGAAGAAAATTTCACACATACATGCCTCCATGAACTAGGCATTAAATCAAACATGGTATCTTCAAAACAAGAGCTCGAATAAATACATACAACAGCTCACAAAGCAATGGTAAGACCGTAATTGGACTGGAAAAGTGTCAGTAGTCAGGGAAAAAAGAAAGTGGAGAAAAATAAAACCATTATAGAAATGAAAGTCATCTCAGAGCAGCAAAATGTAAAATGGACTGTTCTGCAAACAATCATGAACGACAGAGCTTGAGAAAAAGAAAGCAAAATAAAATCGAAAAGAAGTACAGAGCTAATGTTGCAAAATAAATGATAACTACTGGAGACAAAAATGATCTATGATAAAAATAATTAGTACCTCTGGGGAAGACAATAAAATAAATGGAATAAAAATGTTAACAGAAACAGAGGGAAGAAATTCCTAAAATAAAATCTACAATGATTCATGAACTGTAGTATTCGTGGGCCTATATTGAAAAAGTGACTCATTCACTTAATCTAAGCAAGAAATGAATCCAAGTTGAGAACCCAGGAATAAAGCTGCCATGTTAGGAAAGAAATTATGTTTAGAAACTGGCTAAAAATGTTGTGATTCTTTGCAGTGTAGATATAGTAATATGATTGACATAGGAGAAGAAAGTGAGACTCAAAAAATATATCTGTTTGAAAGATAAATGAAGCTATGGATTTTTAGGACATTATTTGATGTTACTGTTAGAAGCTTGTCTGAGCTGAGAAAGAGTAGCTAATTAAGGCACGCAAGACAAAAATGAGAGAGAAAGCCTTTATCACTTATTGTGGTGATATAAGCACATCTGTAAAGTAAGAGAAAACGCCTGGGCCCCCTGCTCCATTTCCCCAAGCCACAGTGCAGTGGGGGAGAGCGGGTATGTCAGTACAGATGTGGGGATCAGCTTACCATCTGGGGCAGTCCTGGCCTTGAGGGGAGTTGTAAAGGAGGAGGGCTAGGAAGGGAAAGTGCTGAGTATCAGCCAGAACGGGGAGAAGTGTCTTCCAGAGTTCCACCGCCTTCTCCTATAAGGAGGGCTTGGGAGAGCTGTGTGCGGCAGACCTCTGCCCAAGGCCTCAGATAAAGAGAACTAGACATGCAAATATATGAAGAATGTGCTGGCTAGGGCGCCTGAATCCTTGACTGCAGCGGCCCACAGAAACTCAATGTGCTGACCATGTTCCAACTCTGGAGTGTGAAGGGTAGCTCCCCTCAAGGCCTGCGGGGAGAAGCCTTTGTAACTGCCCACAGTCAGGCCCGAGAAATCACAGAGAGGGTTATAACCAGGAGCAGGACTCCTTGGGTATAAAATAACTAGTAAAATTGAACTTAAAATTGAACTTAAGTCTGTAATTCATCTAGGTAGAAAATGAGGAATTACTAGTCACTGCTATATAAACTACATGTGAGCAGAAACCTTGTCTGGTGGTTCATTGTTGTCACAGACTCAGCACAGTGCCTGGCTGAGATGCTCTGAAATGTTGGTGGATTACTTTCTGAACGTTGTTGAATGAACAACATATTGTGGCTAAGAACACTGACAAATACCAGGTAAAAGGTCACAAAGGATAACAGTTTCAAAATAGGTATTTGTTAGAATGGATTTCAAAGCAAGAGCATTTAAGAGTTATAGAAAGTTACTTTATAGTGATGATTAACACAGTCCTCAAGAAAGATCTGATTGTCATATTTATGCACAAGATAACATCAGAGTTCATAGAGCAGGAAATGGTAGGAAATATCTACTCAGTTTTTATTGGATATATACTGTGAGCTACAAAATAGAAAATCATTATCTTATGAATATAAACTCAGTAATTCTAAGTAAAATATGATCAAATAATCAGAAGTACATCAAAAGAATAATGTAGCATAATTAAAATAGATTTTGTTTTGGAAAGTATTAGTAATTTAGTACATAGGAATTCTATTACTATTATTCAACATGTTAATAATTGGAAAGAGCAAAACTTTGTATTAGAAAATATTTGACAAAATGCACTTTTCCAGTTGGTTTTAATCTCTCAATAAAATTAGGACAAATGTTGGGTGCCTGGGTGGCTCAGTGGGTTAAGCTGCTGCCTTCGGCTCAGGTCATGATCTCAGGGTCCTGGGATCGAGTCCCCCATTGGGCTCTCTGCTCAGCGGGGAGCCTGTTTCCCTCTCTCTGCCTGCCTCTCTGCCTACTTGTGATCTCTCTCTCTGTCAAATAAATAAATAAAATCTTTAAAAAAAATAAAAAATAAATTAAAAATAATTAGGACAAATGCATTCTGTTGCAGATGTTTATGTCATTTACTAGCTTTGTGTGTATGTGTGTTTATATTTCTGTTTAAACACAAACATGCACATGGATCTCCAAATCCAGTAGCATGCTACAAGGTAAACTTTAAAAGCATTCTTACTAAAATAATGAACAAAACAAGGCTGTCTACCTCCGGCACTGTTATTTAATGTTGTAGGTAATGTACTCATGTGGGAGAAATAGCATATACATATTAAGGAGGATTCTAAAGAATAATTATATAGGCCTGGAAAACAAAAAACATACTATCCTTAAAAAGAGTATGAGGAACAATTAGTGCATTTGAGAAGGGGGTTGTTTACAAAAATACGATAGCCAGGAGCTTCCTATATATACAAACAAAGACATGTTAGAAAATATAATAGGAGAAAGTTTCTATTTCTGGTACAGATAGAAAACTTACAAGCACTGACAAATATGTAACAAAAAAATCTGCATGACCCACGTGGGAATACAAGATATTTGAAAAATTGGAAGTATGACTGAATATTGTACAAATTTTCGTTCCCTTTAGATAAATTAAATTTATTAAAATTGTCAAATGTTGTTTTCTAACCTACCAAGTTTTTCCTAAAGTGTTTATGACAATTAAATATAAGCATAGCCAGGAGACTGTGTGCAAAAAGAAGTAATAAAGCTAGTAGCAAGACCAGTAAAACTGCTCATCAACCTGTGATAAACAGTGCTACCACACTGAGTTGACCTTATGTCCTCTGAAGGCAAAGGGGTTTTTATGACTTGTATGGCCAGGTTATAGAAAAAGAATAGATTTCCATTAGGTTTCAAATATCAGCTTATTAAAGATAATTTGTATATCTCCATAACTGCTTTCTTGAGTTTCAACACATTTAATGCCTTTGAATGCCAGGTTAAATAAAGTTGTGAATAGTTTGAGTAATTATTTCTTGTATACCTGCCCTATCATTTGAATTAGAAAAAAAATCACTATTTTGAAGAATCCTTTAAAATTGTAATTTTTTCATGCCAACCTGTATTGGAGGCAGTGACTCTGTTTACTCCCTCCGGATTCTAGACAAAGGATGTTCCTGATGTAAAAGATTGCTGTTTTATTTTTCCTTTAGTTTTAGAAATGTAGCTTTAATCCATCCCTATTCAGTTAGGACATCAGTAAGTTGCTGATCGCAATAGCCCTGTGCTGACAGGCTCTCTGACTTGAGTAGGATGTGCGGTCTGATTGAACTGCTCTGCCCCATGTTTTCTGACAGACTAGTCAGTGTATGATTTGCAAGTTGTTTTCCCGAGGACCTAGGGATTCAGAGGTGCTGCAGGAACTTTTCAATATTTAATTTTGTTTTTGTTACATATAGATCTAAAACTATTTCAAAGCCTGTGATTTAAAAATGATAGACACATACATTCAAACTTTTAATACAGTAGAGACAACCAATGTGTTCCCCAGGTTAATTCATTCTTTACAGAACTCAGAATAGAGCTTGTCCTGCCTTATTCATGTCCTTGAGCTTCTTAGAAGTGTGTCATAATTAAGAAAGTTGTGATTCTATTCTGGTTGCTTGTTTCTGGCTAAGCTTACATACTAAGAGTGCTGAATGAGAATTGGAAAACCCATGACTTGTTTCTGTGTGCAGCAGACCCCCTTATCCATGTGGGAATACATTCCAGGACCCCCAGTGGATGCCTAAACCCTCACATAGTACCAAATTCTGTATATATATCATGTTTTCCCTATATGTACATACCTATGATAAAGGTAATTTATAAATTAGGCACAGTAAGAGATTAACAGTAATAACAAAATAGAACAGCTATAACAATATACTTCATAACAGTTCTGTGATTACAGTCTCTCTCTCAAAATACCATACTGTACTCACCCTTCTTGTGATAGTGTAAGATGACAAGATGCCTACATGATGATATGAAGTGGGGTGAATAACGTAGGCATTGTGACATTGGGCTTAGACTACTGATGACCTGACCATAAGTCAGAAGGAGGATCATCTGTTTCTGGACCCTGATTGACTGGGTTTGACTGAAATTGGAAGGTGAAACCACGGATAAGGGAGGGACCACTATACTGTATTTATCTTCCGATATATAAAATAGAAGCAAAATAGCACATTTTTCAACTGCTTAGCCCAGTAGGGATTATACTGATTAATCTTATCTGTTACATTTTGAAGTTTTTTGACTATACACAACTGTAGAACAGTATAATCATGGTGGATATCTGAAAATGGAACCCTTTTTCATTTGGTGATATTTTAACAGAGACCTACATGGAAGGGATGGTGACTGGTCAGTATATCACATTTCCTAAATAAATATTATCACTAGAGAAGTGTTAAAAATCTTCTTAGGCCTTATGCTAAAAATTTATTAGTTATAAAATGAAGTTCTCAATGTTTGACTCCAGAAAACACAGTGGTGTTAGACTTGAGGTGTCACAGAGGTGCAAAAATACTTAGGATTCAGGAAATTAACATTCCAGCTCTGCTTTGGCCAGTTCTGAGTCTTGAAGGAAGTCACTTAGTTTTTTATAGCTTCGATTTACTTCTCCAACTTCCTTCATAAGATTGCTTTGGAAAGTTAGTTTAACTGAAGTTAATTTGAAAAGTGTTAAGTGTTATATAAACTTTTGAGTATTAAAAATAAAACTATTAAGGGTTATAATTTCTGATATATTCAGTTATAATTAGTTAACATTTTTCCTTCTTCCCTCTTCTATGCATCTTTTTAAATGTTTTTCCCCCAAATGTTTGTTCCTTAGGGCATTACACTAGAAGAGTTTGACAAATTATCTTTCAATATGATTTTAATGAGCCCTCCCTGTCAACCATTCACCAGGTATGTATAATAAATATGTCTCTGTTGAGGAAGTGTACTTACAAGGGATTCATTAAATCAAATTATACCATAGTTTCAAGCATGGACACGTTGACGACTATTAGTTGCATTTCATAATTTTGACAATTTTCATAAATAATTCCTTTTATCTACTCATTTTTATAATTCAGCATTAATCATGAAGGAAATAACAATTACTACCAAATAAGCAAAGCAGTCTGGTCAATAGAAGATAGGCAGAGACCTTATGGACCTCTTTAATACCTATCCAAGATACAGTATTTATTTCTGACCTAAGTTAGCTTAAATTAATCAAACTAATGAGTATTCAGGAATATCTTTTTAACTGATTAATAAAGTAAATTTTCATAATATTCAGTTCCTAAATTACTTAACTGTAAAATTTAAAAGGTAATCAAGAACACATTTGTGAATTTTATATTTCTCAGAATTCATATGTACACTGAGTAATTCTGACTTTTTATAGCTATTTTGTAGTTCATTTTTTTTTTATCTAGTATTTATTTCTGTGTTTCAGGGAATTATATCTTAGATGAAATCTTGACTAATCCATCTTCATTTAGATATTTTTAATTATTTTAAATAATAGTAACAATCCTCTGTCTTACATAGAGTATGCCATTTAATTTAACGAGCCTATGGGTTAGGTGTTAATGTTATCATCATTTTAGAGGTGAGAATCTGAGGCACAGAAAGATTAAGTAACTTTTTTAAGGCCATACAATTAGAAGATATCAGAGCCAGGATTTATCAGTTATTTTATATGTTCCTATGTAAATGTATAAGATGATTTTAAGTGGGATATCACATGTAATGAATATTCTCATGCTTAATTTCCATCTAAGTTTTGCTTTATATGAACAACTCTAGGAAATTAATTCCCCAAGGATTATTGTGCACTTATAAGCCAGGCATTGCTTTTGATATTGTAGTTCCTGTCCTCAAGGAGCTTACAGTTTAAGGGAATGACTGAGAAATAATTATCATAATGTGATATATAATATATAATAAATGAACACTAGAAGTGCCATGAGAGCACAGAGGAGAAAATGTCTTGCTACATACCAAGAGACAGGAGTTCTTCGAGAGGCAGTATCTGTGCCTGAAAGTAGATTGGGAATTCATCAGAGAATATAGAGAGCATTCCATGTAAAGATGCCTCCAAACATATGTGAGCATATGGCCTGTTTAACTATAGTAAGTAGGATGTACAGAGCAGAATGCAGCCCCAGCACTGTGTAGCCTCATCACTGCTGCACTGGGCCTCCTGTGTCTTCCCTACCACCAGCAGCCCAACTCCAGCTGCTGATGGCAGCTGTAACTGGTTCTGTAATACCGCCGTCATTGCAATACTGAGAGGAAAGGGACGTGGTGAGATGAACCCAAGATTTCTGAGGTATCTATTCAAGTCCACTCTAAGTGTCCCTCTGAGCCTCAGATCTGCAGATGATTCTGGCCCTGCTGGAAAGTATGAGGGAACTGACAAGTGATATCAAGTAACTCATCTAAGGCAATGAAGCTAGGAAGTACCCAAGTCTTAAACCCTGTCCTCTGTTTCTACTACCCAGGCCCAATCCAAGTCTTCATTTCTACTTGATTCTTGATCACACTGAATCTTACTTGTAAGATCTAATTACTAGTCTAGACACCGGCTGTTTACATGTCCCGTTCTGACCTAGTTAGTCTAACCAAGTTGTAACTCCTGCTTGTAGAGTCAAGCATTCAGGTTATGTCCTTACCTTTTGCATTGGACGAAATTGTCTTGGTTTTACCTACTATGGTCTGCTTAGGTGGTGATTAGTTTTCAATGCCATTACTCTATGTTGCCACCCTCCCCAACCAGCTCATTCATCTGAACTTTTGTTTTCTCCTGTGGGACAGAGCAAAAGGTGTCATCAACCAATTGTATGTGTGTGGTATGTGTGGGTCTTTTCTAAACAAAGTGATTTTAAGAGGGTGATTGATTTTATTCTCTATTGATTATTTTGTTCTTCTTTGCCTCATATAAGTCATTTGGCATATTGTTTTATAATAAGCATATTTATTAGATAGGCAAGGCTTTTTTCATTTTAATTAAGTGAATAAATGCATTTTGTTCTTTATAGCAACAAAGATGATGATATTTTTTTGTGGAGACCAACTAATTTCAGTTCTCTCAGTTTTGATGTTTTAAAAGTGATTAGGTATCTTTCTGTAAGGGAGATTCTTGATGAATTTTATTTTATTTGTACCTTCTTTATCCTTTAGAATTGGCCTGCAAGGTGATGTGACTGACCCAAGGACAAATAGCCTCTTATATATCCTAGATACTCTCCCAAGGTAAAAATTTTGTACAGGCTTACCTTAAATTTAAAACTTTGGATCTGGAAGAATGTGACATTTGTCATTTTATAGAGATTAGCAGCTTATAATACAGCCTTCAGATACTGCACACATCATTTATCTTCTTCTGCCATGACTGATAGAGTAACTGCAAGTGTTTGCCAATTCCGTGGCTGCCACTGGAGTGAGTGACATGGAATTACAGTCTAATAACTAAACTCTGTTGCCTCTCCTTACAGTATTGATGCAAGTGATGCGAATGTTGGTGAATGCTGTTGCCCAAGGCCTGGAAACTTGTGCTAACCCTAGAAGCTGCCGTTCTATATAAACAGCAGCCCTTTGAGTTGTGCAGTTCAGAGCCTCTGTATGAACCCGTGTTTTCTGATAAATTTCAGTGAAAATTAACATTTCAAATGTTAACTTCAGTAGCTCTGCCATTTTTATGGGGAAAATGAATAAAATATAAGTTGTCTCTCTCCTCTATAAAATCCTTTATAAAAAAGAGAGTGCAGAAAATTACTTACCTCATATCTCCCCCAAGTAAGGATTTTCTTTACTTCTTAGTAATGACATGATTAGAATTGTATTTGTTTTTTTTTTTTTGTTTGTTTGTTTCAGATTACAAAAATTACCAAAATATATTCTTTTAGAAAATGTTAAAGGCTTTGAAGTATCCTCTACAAGGTAAAAATGTATTTATTATTTGCATTGTGTTCATCTTAGACTTGGCATATTGTAAGAGCCATTGTGAAATAAAGATCTTAAAAATAAACCATATATTCTGACATTTTACATATATTATATATTTTAGTCATTAATACTGATTTGACTAATAAATATAAAGTTTCAAAAAGTTAGATTCACCTGATTCCCATCCTGATGTGTTTGAATTTTTGCAGAATAAGCACTCAGTTTTAGCTGCTAATGTGCCGCCTGTTTCTTTGGATGTGAAATATTCTTAGTAAGAAATGTTCCTGTTGATAGGCATTTTCTGTCCTGCAGTTAGGAGAAGTAAGCCCTGGGTCAGGGCGCTTTCAGATGGTAGCCCAGCCAGAAAGTATCCGTGTCCTTGAACTGGCTACTATCTGATCATTGCTCCCCCATCTGATTAGCTACAGATAGAGGTCCATCCCAGTAGCAAATTTAACATCAGTAGGCTAGTGATTCTAACTCTGGATAGAATACAGCCCCAGGTGGGGTAAAGTATCTGGCAGCTTTACTTATTTATCATAGAAATCATCCCTATCTTTTTTTTGAGAAATATAATTTCTCAAGTACTGGACTTAATAATTATGACCTAGGGTCGTTCAGTTTCTAAAGAAGTTGGGTGGAGATACAGTTTTCACATAAAATGAAGTTACGTATAATTTTTTATATGAGAACCTCATTTCCAACTCTCGGGTGAAAGCTTTTCTTTCTTCTCTTATTTTTTCTTTTCAGAGACCTGTTAATACAAACATTAGAAAATTGTGGTTTTCAGTACCAGGAATTTCTGTTATCTCCAACATCTGTAGGTATCACAATTATTAATTTTCCTATACATTTTCCTTTCCTCTTTTTTTTTTTTTAAGATTTTATTTATTTATTTGACAGAAAGAGAGTTAGAGAGGGAACATAAGCAGGGAGACTTGGAGAGGCAGAAGCAGGCTTTCTGCAGAGCAGGCAGCCCCACACAGAGCTCCATCCCAGGCCCCTGGGATCATGACCTGAGCTGAAGGCAGTCTAGTCTCTTAACAACTGAACCACCCAGGTGCCTCCCTATACATTTTCCTAAAGTGAATTTGACTCAATAAAGAAAATAGATCTGTCTTGAATGATATTATACTTAAAGCTTGAAATTGTTCAGGCATGGGTCTTACTTTCTAAAGAATATTGTACAGGCATATAGATTTATTTATTCATATTTTATGGAAAATATTATATAGCTTGAAGAGAAAATATACATCTCTCTTTCTTTTAAAAGATTTTATTTCTTTATTTGACACAAAGAGAGAGCACAAGCAGGGGGAAGGGAAGGCAGAGGGACAAGCAGGCTCCCTGCTGAGCAAGGAGCCTGACATGGGTCTGGGTCCCTGGGATCATGACTTGAGCCAAAGGAAGACACTTACTGGACTGTGCCACCCAGGGGTCCCAAGAATATAAATTACTTTTCACACAGAAAATAAAGGATAGTTTGTTTTCAAAATCTGTGACATTGGATAGTTCCAAATCAGGTGTTCTGTAGTTTGATAATAATTCAGAATCATCCAAAATAAAAAACAAATGAACATATGACAGTTTTCTAATTGGTTTTTTTGGGGGGACATACCATTAAAAATGCAAACACCATGAAATCTTGCCATATGCAATGATGTGATGGAGCTAGAGGGTATAAATGCTAAGCAAACTAGGTCAGTCAGAGAAAGACAAATATCATATGGTTTTACTTATATGTGGAATTTAAGAAAGAAAACAAATGAACAAAGGAAAAAAAGACAAACCAAGAAACAGACTTTTAACTGTAGAGAACAAACTGATAGTTGCCAGGGATAGGGCGAGTGGTGGAGGGATGGGTTAAACAGGGAATGGGGATTAAGGTGTTCCGTTGTGATGAGCACTGGGTATTGTATGTAAGTGACAAATAACTAAATTCTACACCTGAAACTAATATAACACTGTATGTTAACTATACTGGAATTAAAATAAAATAGAATAAAATAAAAAATAAAATGCAAACATTGCTTTTATTTCATGAATATGAAATTGAAGTGGTTATGACATTTGGTAGATCTCTTATATTATGAGTATCACCATTTATTTTTTCTTTTGTCATTGTGTTTGTTAGCCTTTTATTATCTTTAGCCTGTTATACAGTTATTTGCCCTGAAATTAAAAGAAAACCCATTTCAAAAATTAGATGTACATGAAGTATGGAAATTGGCATTATATGTGATCTCATTAAGTTTATTTCATATTTATTGCCTTCTAACTTTTAAAATTTAGTGCATCCTCCTTTTTTAATAAAGTGAGGCAATAAATAGCCAGTAGCTATATTTGAATTTTATTTTTTATGATTATTATTAATAATGAGTGTGAGAATGTCTATATAACTTATTATCTGGGAAATAGAAAATGAAAGTGACTCAAAGGCATATGACTCATCAGATTCAATCTCTGTTCATTCAAATAAAGGTACAAAGCACCAATTTAAAAGGTTTAAGAATTTGCTACAAAAGAGTCTTCCACATTTCAATAACAGAATTTTTTCTGGCAGAAACTAAGTGCATACCTGTATGAGTTTTTTTGATAGGTGCAACAGTTGATGCAGATCTCTATAGTAACTAACTGCTCTGCTTTACTCCAGCTTGGCATTCCAAATTCAAGGCTCCGGTATTTCCTTGTTGCAAAGCTTCAGTCAGAATCATTACCTTTTCAAGCCCCTGGTCAGGTATTATTATTATTATTATTATTATTATTAATCTATTATAAGTGTATCTCAGTCTGCTAATTTTTTCAAGAACTAATTAGTGGAAGCTTACATTGAGCCTATAATATACACCATGGCTTAGGTCTATTTCCTAGAGCTTTTTCCTCTCCTGGTGATGTTTTTATTGTTTTAAACAAGATAAAAAACACCTTTTCTTTCATTACTAGAAAAAAATGTAAGTTAAAAGTTAAAAAAAAAACAAAACTGTCATCCGTGCTGTTATCCTCCTTTTCCCCTATCATTTCCCCTTTGACCATTGGCTATTTTATATCTGTCATTTTCCCCCCAATACAAGCCACTGATTTTTTTTTTTAAGTTTTTATTTATTTGTTTGACAGAGAGAGAGAGAGAGAGAGAGAGCACAAGTAGCCAGAGTGTCAGGCAGAGGGAGAGGGAAAAGCAGGCTCTCCGCCCAGCAGGGAACCCGATGTGGGGCTCGATCCCAGGACTCTGGGATCATGACCTGAGCTGAAGGCAGACGCTGAACTGACTGAGCCACCCAGGAACCCCCATTGATTATTTTTGATACAATTCATTACACTGTCCTAACAACGGCTTAACAGTATTTTAACACATTGGTTGCATTTTCTTTGAAGTCAGTGCTATTTAGCCTTCATTGATTAAAATATAGTGATTAGTACAAGCTAGAATGAAATACTCAGTTGCTAGATAGGATCTCTAATTATGCAAGCGCCTGTACATCTTTTCGTCAAAATTGCTATGGAAGACAGAATTTCAGTGATTCCGTGAAGCTCTCCTAAGTCATGTCCTACTATTAGGGGGTCAGTATCATTTGGATTCCTTGCCATCCGGTACCAAAAATCTCCCCTTCCATGGTGGTCAATTCCAAAAACAATATATAAACTATATTAACAAAGACATTAGCATTAAAAATTCCTGGAACTATTTTTCTTTTACAAAATAGGACATTCATTATGCATGGTTACCTATTTTACAGGACAAGGTTTTCCTATGGGGCTCATGAGTAGAAATAACCTTTCAGGGTAAAAAGGGCTTTCCTTTTTTGAATTACTAGTTTTCCTCTAGATCATGGGTATATTCCAGTTTTTCTTTTTTAGTGAAGGAGTATGGCAAAGTTTGAACCAATGCACATTTTTCGGAAATGTTAATGTTACTTTCTTTTTTTTTTTAATGCTGTGCTTGTTATTCCCATGACTTATTTATACCTAATGTTACTTTCTAAACTTCTTTTTTAAATATGATACTGTATATTAATAATTCAACAAAGAAATAGGAAGTATACTGAGTATAGATACAGCATCATATTTGAACTTCCTATTGCTTTGTTGAATGTTTTTATTAATAAATACAGCAAGCAGTAACTCCATGGAATAAATCAGTTCTAACCTGATGACACTATAACTATATGATGAAAAACTTACAGTAACTTGTGCACATACAAGTAAATCACAATTCCTATGTTTTTAATGACAACTCTATAAAGGCTAAAGACATTGGTTTTTTTTTTTAAGATTTTATTCATTTATTTGACAGACAGAGATCACAAGTAGGCAGAGAGGCAGGCAGAGAGAGAGAAGGAAGCAGGCTCCCTGCTGAGCAGAGAGCCCGATGTGGGGCTCGATCCCAGAACCCTGGGATCATGACCGGAGCTGAAGGCAGAGGCCTAACCCACTGAGCCACCCAGGCGCCCCGCTAAAGACATTTTTTGCATAATGTTGACTAGACATTATTTGTCATTTTTTTTTCTTTTTTTTTTTGACACCAGTTCTCATCGATCAGGTCAAACATATTGGAGGGATGTTCTTGCCAGTCTTTTTTTTTTTCTTTTTTTTAAGATTTTATTTATTTACTTGACAGAGATCACAAGTAGGCAGAGAAACAGGCAGAGAGAGAGAGAGGGGGAAGCAGGCTCCCTCCTGAGCAGAGAGCCCGATGTGGGGCTCGATCCCAGGACCCTGGGACCATGACCTGAGCTGAAGGCAGAGGCTTTAACCCACTGAGCCACCCAGGTGCCCCTCCCTTTGTTGAAAGATTTTATTTATTTATTTGACAGACAGAGATCCCAAGTAGGCAGAGAGGCAGGCAGAGAGAGGCGGGGAAGCAGGCTCCCTGCTGAGCAGAGAGCCTGATGTGGGTCTGGATCCTAGGACCCTGGGATAATGGCCTAAGCTGACGGCAGATGCTTTAACCCACTGAGCCACCCAGGCGCCCCCCAGATACTCCTTTGTCATTCATTTTTAAGAAAGCTTTTAACAGGCTGTGTATTTTCACTTAATGCCAGGTACTGACGGAGTTTCCCAAAATTGAATCTGAACATCCAGAAAGAAATACAATAGATGCAGAAAATAAAATGGAAAGAAAGAAAATTGAACCAAATATTTGCTCTGATAAGAGCAGACAGTGTTCTGGAAAAGAGACCATTCTTTTTAAGCTCGAAACTGTAGAAGAAATTGACCGGAAACATCACCAGGACAGTGATCTCTCTGTGCAAATGCTAAAAGATTTTCTTGAAGATGATGTTGACATGAATCAGTATTTTTTACCGCCAAAGTCATTGCTGCGATATGCTCTTTTGTTTGACATTGTGAAGCCCACGTGCAGAAGGTCCACATGCTTTACCAAAGGGTAGGTTTTAAAGAGACTCTGAAAATGGGTTATTCAAAATAACCAGGTTTTTATGGCTATCATTTCTTTCAGTTCTTCTCAAAACAAGGAGCATTTTACAAAATGTTTCTGCTGGAATGATTTTTTTTTTTTCCTTTTTGCCCTTAATTGCCTGCTTTCGTGTTCCAATAGAATGCACGAGCGAAAATTCCTTCTGGCAGTACATTATGTGCACAACCCACAAAAGTGCTCATAAAACACAATGCCGTTTGTTTGGTGACCTTCATAAGAGCTTAATTACCCGTGGTGGAAACATGGTTTCTGTAGATATTGAATTGCTACTTTTTAGCACCTTTCTTTTCATGGCACATCACACCTCAAAAATTTATGTCCACTCTCATGATCAATATATAAGAAGAAATTAAATTTTAATATCTAGAAATAAAGTTAAATCATCTGGTGCATATTAAAGCATGTTTAAATTTTATTCAGTTTTTAAAAAAGTAATATGTTTTTATGGTTCAAAATTCAAAGGTACAAAGATTGTGAGGCTCCTTTCCCTGTCTATCTCTTGCTCATTCAATTTTCCTTCTTACATGCAACCAGAGATTTCAGTTTACTGTCTAATCTTCCAAAGGTATGGTGTGTGAGGGTGTATTTGAATACACATGTGTATTTTACCCCCCTTTTTTTTAAGTAAATGGTAATATACTGTATCTGTTATTATATACTTTCTTCATACTCAGTATAAACTGGATATTATAACATATGAATACATAAAGAACTTTTCCATTCTCATGGTATATCATAATGCCTTTTATTGGCTACCTTTGGGTTATTTTTTGAATGTTAATATGTTTTTCATCAATTTTTTACAAACCTACAAGTTAGGCCTTTCCAGAAAATTTTATAAAAGATCCCTAGCTCTGCTTTGTTAATGTCACTCAACCTCATTTGATGAATAATTGTATGATTTGAAACTTCAAACTTTCTCTTTTCACCCACTAGTTAGCTTTCATGCATGATATGTCCCAATACGAGCACACTAGATTTATTCTGATTTCATCATGTTCCGCCCTTGTACTTCCAGGGCAACTGGTTTATTGCTTTGCATTGCCTTAAAAGACTTTACTCAGCTGTTGTCTGTTTCCAAGGATGATAAGACAAGACTTAACAGTTTGGTAATAAAAAACAACCTTGAAATTCGTTTGTAATTATAAAGATGGTATAAAGGAAGCCTTACTATAAAAGTCTATTTTAGTGTAGATAATATAAACAGGCATATACACATACACACCCAGGCATATGAGAAAACAGACTTGCAAAGGTATTTTTCTGCGGTGTGCCTTTGTATTTTAAATTGATCCATTTGGGAAAAAAAGTTTATGATAATATATTGAACAGCTAGCTTGGCAGTGATCCTAGGGGAAGAAATGTTACTAATATCTTGCTAGCTTTTTAAACTTTTAGTACAGTTTTTTATACAATAGTCTCTTTGTTGTATGAAGAAGAGTGAAAACAATGCATCACGGTAGGAGGCAGATGCATGTTCAGGGGGCCTGTGTTTGTCATGGCACTGGAGAGTGGGCTTCTCAGTTCATGAGGAGAAGTGATGGTTCAGGCATTATAAAAAAATAGTAGCAATTTATTTTCACCTACTTAACATTTGGTTTAATGTGGCAGGGATGCCAGTATTGAATAGCATTTGGATATAAAGTCTTAACAAGTGCATGCTTTCTAGTGATGAACATTAAGAAACTGGCAATACAGAGAAATGATAATTAATAATGCATAATTCAAAGTGGTTTTTATACAACTCAAAACACTATGCCAACTTTAGTGTCTAGAAGTTTAAATAGAATGATCTTATGTCTTCCACCCAGGAATTTTTTACTTACAGAGCATATTTATGTGTTTCATACTATTTCAGAAGGATATAACTATGTAGATTGATTAATTCATTCAAGAAATATTTAAGAAATTTGACATTAACTAATACATTAGATACTGCATAATACATGTGTTAATCTTTCAGTTATGGAAGCTACATAGAAGGGACAGGATCTGTGTTACAGACCTCAGAGGATGTGCAGGTATTGTATATGCTTTAGAACTAAAATATTTGAAAATTATTTTAAATAAACCTATTTAATACTTAAAATTTGGAAATATTAAAATAATTTTACATGTTTAATTGGGAATGAATATACATATTACTCATATATTATACATAATCTCTATAATTCTTTACAGTAAATCTCTTCTTATTTGTTGTTGCTAGATTACTTTCTGTACAAAAAATATTTTATGTTCACTTTCTCTTTTCTTATTTTCACCTTTGGTATTCTTTTTACTCTGAAATGAGTAAATTGAGATGCAGCATACAAGAGTTAATGTTCTCTAAAATTATGCACTAGTATCTTAATATTCCCTTGGATCACACACTATAAAATTACCTTTTAGGGAAAGAAATCTACATCTTAGCAAGACTCTTTATTAATACTTCAGTTATAAAATAATTGAAAATAAGCTTGATATGCTGCAAAAATATTTTATCCTTTTGAATAATTTTGAAGAGAAATCATGTTATCTTCTTTTATCCTGAATTAAACTCTTACCATTTGTAAAATTTACCCATGGTAAAATTCCTATTAGAGGCAAATGGATGTGAGAATTTATTTTTATCAAAGGTATTTTATCATTTTAAGAAAATAATTTGATGAAATTGATCATAAACAGCAAACATTTTAGTGATCTACTTGTTGGCATTGTGAAGTTGATTTCATTTGTTGATCAGATTTCTTTTTCTTATCTTTCAGTGTATTTCTTTTATGTCATATTGCCATTGTTTTTTTCTTATGATTTAATTTTTGAAGGATCAAAAATGACAGGGAAACTGAAAGTTTCCTGATTTGTTCAACATTAAGCTTTTCCTTTTCAGACATTTCATGTTCAAAGTTTCTATTGCCATTGGTGAGCCAGTTATAGAATTCATTGCAAGAGACATTCTGCTGTGTGTTCATCCTTTTTGAGGCTTCTCACAAGAGATGATCTTACCTTCACAAATCTACTTGCACTCTACTTTATCAGTTATCTTGGCTGTTTTCTTACAGATTGAGGATATCTACAAATCCCTTACCAATTTGCCGCAAGAAGAAAAGATAACAAAATTGTTAATGCTTAAACTTCGGTATTTCACTCCTAAAGAAATAGCAAATCTCCTTGGATTTCCTTCAGAGTTCGGTATGTGGGATACACGCAGACCCAAGCTTTTGTTTATTAAAGGTGCTAGAGTTCAATAAGGACTCCTAGGTGTATTTTATGAATAAACCCTTGCCCAGACAGATGGATGTAAGGAACCTTCCTTTCCTGATCATGCCATTTTTGACATTTTCCTTCCGTCCTCTTTCTGCTTTTGTTCTTAACCTGCCGAAGTCCATTCCCTTCAGCCTCTATGCTCTCTCCCTTTACTCTAGTACTGGTCCCGAGTGGTTTTGGGAAAGGTGAGCCCAAACTGCAATTTTTCTCACCTCTCCCCACAGATGGTTGTTAATAGCATGTCCATCTCCGGCTTTATTTTCTTGATTCCAGAAGTCGTGTTCTAATAACCCCATACTAGATCTTGTGAGAGAATGCCAGAATTGTCCTTTTTATGAAGAAATTAAAAGGTTGTTGAGGAATTAATTTATTTTTTTGGTGGTAAGTATATTTGTATTTATTCTCTTCAGAGACACGTGCTATCAGTTATGCACCTTTTCTCTTCCCTATGAGTGGAGAAAAGAGAAGGAGTCTGGGAAATAGTGTTCCTAATGGAAAGAAAGGGTGACTCGGGAGCACAGATGCCAGAATGGACAAAATGACTGTGGAGTCTGAGGTAGGGAGTCTCAAAAACAGAAAGGAAGATACAGTAGCAGAATGAGAAAGATGTAGTCCTAACTCCTTTGCAGTCCAGGAAATCCAGGTGTTGTTGCCTTTAGGAGACTGGACACATGGCCCTAGCCTTGTAGAGTGCCTGCCGCATCCCTGATCTCTCCTTCCCAGCGCCTGTGCTCTCCACGGTACTGATGCCATTAGTTTTATAGACTGGGGTGGGTGTGTGGCCAGTACGTGGCTCGTGGTGACCGAGGAAAGACAGGCTTTCAGGACTGCACAAAGAGGAAAAGAGTTATCAAAAATAACTCTGGGGGTTTGGATGCAGAAAAGCCAAACTTTTCTAAATCCAGTATTGTTACAATATTAATACAGTACTATTTTTGAAGCAGATAATGGGTTAAATAGAGCGTGTTTTAAATTCTAAATAATGGATTTACAGATGAAGTTTTGGAACATGTCCTTCTGTACATGGGGGGTAAACTGTATAATTTGTCCTCTTGGTATTTGGTTCTTGGGGTGTAGTCACAGCAACCAGGTTTGTTTTGTAACTCTCTGCCTTTCTCTTGGTGATCTCATTCAGTCACAAATATCCTGGGGAGTGTTATTTAAGAAAAACACAAACTTTCCTTGTCTTAGTCTATGTCGCAAAATGAGTGAGAACATCATAAAACAAATAAAGAGCTGAGAATTGGACTCGGGAATTTTATTCCCAGTCTTTTTGCTTACTGTTTTTTTTTTTCTTTTTTTAAGATAAACAATCAAAGGTACTTTCCATAGCACTAAAGAATGATTTATTATCTAATAACTAATTCCTGTGTTTTGAGTGCATATATCTTTAAGCAGTGGTAATCACTGCAGAAATACTGACACTTAGCATGGACCCTAGAGTCAGACTGAGTTTGAATCCTAGCAGCACCTTAACCCCTCCACTTTAGTTTACACCTCTGTAGAATGGGGGTAATCACAGAACCAACTTCATAGGGTCTTCGTGACCGTTAAGTGAGTTAACATATATAAAATGTTTACACACTATCTGTAACACATTATAAAATTTAAATGTCAGCTTTTATTTTTAGAATGATGGACATTTATTTGCTTTTATAGCCTCACAGTTTTTTTTTTCATCATTTAAAAATTTTACATAAGTAAATTAGGGGTTTTCACAGCTCTCTGAAAATATATGTATAATACATACCAGAAAGGCTTTTTAATTGCTTCACCTTCTTTTAAAATGTGTGATATATTTGTATAATCAGGCTTGATTGATGTCACCACTGAGCAGCACTGTGACAGACTGTCCTTCATGTTTGCTTCCAGCATGATTGACTCTGAATCTGGAACGGGCATTGTTTGAGTTGTTTGTCTGTGGTCAATGATGGATTTGCATTGATCCTTTCATACATTTTGTGTTGGTTCTTTTTATGGCTAGTGGCATGTATTCGGGAGATAGCAAACTTTGGAAGAGGCCACTAACCTACACTTACAGAATGAAAGCTGCTATCTTGACCTTGTTAATGCTATGTTTCTTTGGTTTTGAAGATTATTTTTATTTTTAATGTACCAGTTTTTTAAAAGTCACCTTTTCATTTAAAAAAGTTATACCTGTATATAAAATACACCCCTCACATATATATAATTTTTATAAATCTGACTTGTTTGCTTTTAAACCTTTCTTACCTTGTGATATAATCTTAATATTATAAAAGGTCATCCCTGGAATATTCTAAGGCTGTGATCTATTTGTGTCTCTGGCTAAGTTGAATGAAATAATTTTTTTAGATGACTAATGTGCTTACCTAAGACATGTTATCTTTATAATAGCAGTTTTATGATCTTGTTCAATTGCAAATATAATTTTATTATGTAATCACTTATTTTACTGCAATAACTATAATGTCAAGTGTTGATGAAGCAACTTTATCATAATCAATTCTTCCTTCTGGTCTGCACAAAATATATAATTTAATTTTCTTAATACTTTTAAATTATTTCTTCCACTTTATTACATAAATTGCTTTTCCTTTATTTAATTGCTATGCCAAAGGATACTGAATAAGAAAATTGTAACTAACGTTATAGTGTATATTTCATGGACAGTCTTTTATGTTGCTATTTGCAAGGCTTTGTTCTAGCAAATTTTGTAACTGTGGGCCAATTTGTTTTAAAAAAGAATATAGCAAATGGAAGTCCAATATGAGAAAGCACATTTGTAGAAACAGAATATAAAAAACAACCGTGAGAGATTTGTGTCCAGAATATATAAAGAACTCTCGGGGCACCTGGGTGGCTTAGTAGGTTAAGTGACTGCCTTCGGCTCAGGTCATGATCCCAGAGTTCTGGGATCCAGCCCCACATAGGGCTTTCCTGCTTAGTGGGGAGTCTGCTTCTCCCTCTTCCTTTGCCACTCTGCCTGCTTGTCTCTTTGTCAAATAAATAAATAAAATCTTAAAAAAAAAAAAAAAAACCTCTCACAACTCAACAATAGAAAGAAAAATAATTCAATTAAAATTGGCTGAAGGATTTGAATAGGCATTTAATAAAGAAGACGGACAAATGACCAATAAGCACATGAAAAGATGTCTGCATCATTAGTTATTAGGGAAATGTAAATCAAAGCCACAAGAAGATACCATTTGACAAAAAGACAAGCAATAACAGTGTTGACAAAGATGTGGAGAAATCAGATCCCTTATACACTGCTGGTGGGAATATAAAATGGTACAGCCACTTTGGAGAACAGTTTGGGAGTTCCTCAAATGTTAGACATGGAGTTACTGCATGAGTCAGCATTTTCATCCCCAGGAATATATACCCAAGAGAGCTGAAAACATGTCCATGCAAAAATGTATACACTATTTATAACAGCATTATTCATAATCAAAAAGTGGAAACAACCCAGTATCTATCAGTGGATAAATGGATAAATAAAATGTATTATATCCATGCAGTAGAATACTGTTTAGTTATAAAGAGGAGGGAGTA
This sequence comes from Lontra canadensis, assembly GCF_010015895.1. Lineage (NCBI taxonomy): Eukaryota > Metazoa > Chordata > Mammalia > Carnivora > Mustelidae > Lontra > Lontra canadensis. The sequence goes on from NW_022631066.1 coordinate 7,662,848, forward strand.
TTGGTCCACCATGTTGCTTTGTTTCTTAGATTTCACATATAAATGAGATCATAGAGTATTTGTCCTTTTTTCTCTGATTGACTTCATATAGTATAGTGCTCTCAAGGTCCATCTGTATTGTTGGAAATGGCCAGATTTCATTCTTTTTTTTATGACTGAATAGTATTCCTGTGTGTGGGGGGCGGGTTGTTTTCATATCTTGGATATTGTAAATAAAACTGCAATGGACATGGGGTGCATATATCTTTTAAAATTAGTGTTTTCATTTTTACCCTATAAAGACCCAGAAGTAAAATTACTAGATCATATGGTAGTTCTATTTTTAATTTGTTGGGGGAAACTTCATACTGTTTTCCATAGTGGCTGTACCAATATACCTTCCCTCAATATATTTTGCATATTAACCCTTTATTAGGTATATGATTTGCAAGTCTTTTCTCCCATTCAGTAGATTGCATTTTCCTTTTGTTGATGATTTTCTCTGCTTTGTTGTGTGAAAGCTTTTTAATTTGTTGTAGTCCCTCTTATTTATTTTTACTTTTTTTGCCTTTCCTTTGTCAGATCCAAAAAATTGTTGCCAAAATGTCAAGGAGCTTATTTTACTGCCTGTGTTTTCTTTTAGGAGTTGATGGTTTCAGGTCTTACATTCTAGTCTTTAATCCATTTTGAGTTAATTTTTGTGTATCAGAGCAGAGTTTCCAGCTTTATTCTTTTACAAGATGGCTTTACTATTTAGGGTCCTTTGTAATTCTGTATGAATTTAAGATTGTGTATTCTACTTGTGTGAAAAATGCCATTGGAATGATGATAGGTATTGCCTTGAATATGTAGACTTTGGATAGTGGACATTTTACTAATACTTCTTCCAGTCCATGAGCACGTACTATCTTTCCTTTTGTGTCTTCTTTCATTTCTTTCATCTGTTTCTTACAATCTTTTATGTGTACAGATCTTTTACATCCTTGATTAAATTTATTCTTAGGTATTTTATTCTTTTTGATGGAATTGTAAATGGGATTGTTAATTTCTTTTTCTGATAGTTTGTTATCAGTATATAGAAACACAAGAGACCTTTGTATATTAATTTTGTATCCTGAAACTTCACTGATTTTATTTATTAGTTCTGACAGCTCTTTTTGGTGGAGTCTTTGGGTTTTTATATATATAATATCATGTCATCAGCAAATTGTGACAGTTTTGCTTTTTCCTTTCCATTTTGGATGCCTGTTATCTCTTTCTTTGCCTAATTGCTCTGGCTTCCAATACTATGACTTCCAATACTATGTTGAGTAAAAGTGGCAAGAGTTGGCATCCCTGTCTTGTTCCTGATCTTAGAGGAAAATTTTTAGCTTTTTACTTTTGAGTATGATGTTAGCTGTGGGCCAGCTTTCTTTTTGAGGTAATAAAAATGTTCTAGAATTAAATAGTGGAGATGTTTGCAAAACTCTGACTACTCTAAAAACCACTGAATTTTACATTTTAAAAGGGTGAATTTTATGTCGATAAAGCTGTTAATTTTTTTTTAATATTTTAATTATTTATTTGAGAGAGAGAGAGAGTGTATGAGAGGGGAGAAGGTCAGAGAGACTCCCTGTGGAGCTGGGAGCCCGATGGGGGACTCGATCCTGGAACTCTGGGATCACGACCTGAGCTGAAGGCAGTGGCTTAACCAACTGAGCCACCCAGGTGCCCCCATAAAGCTGTTATTAAGTAAAGGAAAACAACTGTGAAATAATGGTAGCCACTACTTTTCCTGACGTGCTTTAAAATACAGATTTTGATGAGTTTCATGGATGTTATGGTATACTTATGTGTACGCTGAGTATAGTATGTTATGTGACATGATAATATCACATTGTGTATGCAATGTAACCTTATTTTTTGGCTTCAAATTCTCACTTGTTAGTTGAATTTCATGGAGATTTTAGGGACTTATTTATGTGAATGACCACTGTGTTCTTACAAAAAGATACATCATCCTTTCATCTTTGGAAGTTAATATTTTAAATGATTGTATTGTAAATTATTATCTTTCTTTTCTAGGATTTCCTGAGAAGATAACAGTGAAACAGCGTTATCGTCTACTCGGAAATAGTCTCAATGTGCATGTAGTAGCTAAACTAATCAAAATCCTGTGTGAATAATTTAAAAATGACAATGAAAGATGGTCACATTATTTCTTCATATCCAGATGGTAATTCTAAAATTCTATTCTGAATTGATTTTGATAAAATTCAACTAAACTATCTTTATCTCTTTAAGAAGAAGCTTGGATTTATCATAAAAAGGCCAGTTTTTTCCCTAAATTTGTATTACTGTATTTTGTAAAGCAGAAATTATTATTATGCTTTAAGAGAATATATTTTCATATGAAATTGCTAAATATATCTGTAAAATATTCTTTTTTTTTTAAGATTTTTTTTTTTACTTATTTATTTGACAGACAGAGATCACAATTAGGCAGAGAGGCAGGCAGAGAGAGAGGAAGGGAAGCAGGCTCCCTGCCAAGCAGAGAGCCTGATGCGAGGCTCTATCCCAGTACCCTGGAATCATGACCTGAGCCGAAGGCAGAGGCTTTAACCCACTGAGCCACCCAGGAGCCCCAAAAATATTCTTTTTAATATTATGGTATTGACAAATTCAGGAACATTGGAGTTTGAATGTCTTAGTATTTTATGAAGTGTCATGACAGGCATAGTATAGTGAACCCGAGATATTATATTTTTATATGTTAACTAAACAAATTACTTTATGAATCCTATCATTTTTTTGTTAGATGATTAATTCCTCATTCTAAAATGATGATTCTAATTTTGGCCTATTTCAAACATTGGATGTTTTACTTAATTCCAATCCTTTAAACATTTCTTAATTGTAGCTAAACAAATGCATATAATATTTTAAAATGAATTATCATCATTCAGCATTCTTACAATAGTCTGAAGGAAATGTCAGAAAAATAGTCCTAAATTCTTGATTACCTGTTCATTGGAAGCTACAGAAAATGTAGTTACACATTATCTGGTTATCTTTTATTCTACCTCCATCTGAAGCTCGGAACCTCATTGTCTCTTCTTTTGTTATTTGTAAATACCTTCCCTTCAGTTTGCTATCATCAGAGCTTGCTCTTGTCTTCCTTCTCTGCTGCTTCTTGTAAGTTAAATTTTCCATCACATTCTAAGGATGTAGCATGACATTCAGATTTTAGGGAGGAGACTCTGCCCTCTGACCCCAATTCATATGACTGTTCTATGAATTAGCTTTTTAAACTGTTGCTTTCTCTTTCAGTAGACTTCTTGGAATTTGGGTTTCTAATCAGACTGTCTTATACCATAAATCCTGTGGTTTTGATTTCAGTGATAAAAGCAAGGGACAAAGAGAAGGAAATTGAAGTAAGACCAGAAATTGTATCGCCAAATAAAAATGATATTTTTATTCTTAAAAGATAATCATTTTGTTGGGGAGAAATTGGAACCCTGTGCCCTGCTGGTGGAAATATTAAATGGTGCAACCACTGCAGAAAATAGATGATGATTCCTTAAAAAAAAAAATTGAACATATAATTACCATGTGATCCAGCAATTCCACTTCTGGGTATTTACCCAAAAGGATTGAAAGTAAGGACTTGAACAGATATTTGTACATTAATGTTTATAGAAGAATTATTCACAGTAGCCAAAAGGTGAAAACGATCAAAGTGTCCATCAGTGGATGAATGCATAAACAAAATGTGATGTATACTTATGTGGAATATTACTCAACCATGAAAAGAAATTCTGACACATGCAACAACATGGATGACCCTTAAAGATATTATGGCCGGTGAAATAAGCCAGACACAAGAGGACAAATTTTCTATAATTCCACTTATATGGGGTATGTGAAAGCATCAAGTTCATAGAGACAAACAGTAGACTAGGCTTTACCGTGGCTTGGGGCACCTGGGGAATGGGAGTTCGTGTTTAATGGGTACAGAGTTTCTGTTTGGGATGGTGGAAACATTCTGGGGATAGATGGTGGTGATGGTTGCACAGAGGTGTAAATGTACTTAATGCCACTGAACTGCATACTTAACAGTCCTTAGAAGGTCAAGTTTTATGTTATATACATTTTACCACAATTTAATAAAAAACATAATTGTCCCCTCACCAACATTTTTTTCAGAGGAGCTCATAGAGAAGTATGGATATAGGGAAGCTGTAGGACAATGCATACATGTATCAATTATCACATCTACATTTTGTGTATGATGTTTAAAGACAAACCTTATTACAAGTCTCATAAGTTTTAGTATACAACAGTCTGAAATTCCTTTTGCACACTTTCACTAGGTCCTCTTCACTGTTGAAAGAATCTCACTAATAAAAAGGTTCAGAGTTTTACTGTGATTAAGCTATAATTACAATGTCCTATGCCCCATTGAGCAATGTCACACAAAATAACTGTTGAGAACAGTGCACCAACTGTAAACCTAGAAAAGCTCCGTCGAGTGTTTTCCTCCTAACTAAAATAACATTGCTTTGTGAATTTTTTTAAATTATTGAAATATATTCACAGGCGTCTGATGATTCTTGCCCTTAAAAAGAAAAAAGTAGCAAAGTAGCAAGCATAAAACTCATACCTTAACAAAGACATATTTAACTGTGTAATATACTTAGTTTATATGTATGTGCAAAATTAGTCTTAAAAACGGTATTTTATTGAATGCCTACTCTATGTTATCAGTAATAAATATGCCTAACATTTGTTCTAGAAATCCTATTTTCTGATGTTTGGACTTACTGTTAACTTATGCAGTATTTTGGAAACTATAGCCTCTTCTTCTAAAAAGAACTGTGTGCAATGAAATCTTTGCCATTTCTAACAGTAAACTGATTTTTTATCCTCCTTTTTCTATCAGTTCTTTTGGTGCTCTTTCAAATTGCTTGCCAAATAATTTTAAGTTATTACCCTGCCTCATACTTTTAGTAACTTTTTTGGATCCAAAGGTAATTAACAAGAGATAACCAAATGAATTAATACAAACAAGATGAATCATACTGGAAAATTCTTCTGAGGAGCAGCTGGGTAGTCATCATATGAGAAAGATCTGGAGCTCGACAGTCTTAAGAGGTGGTAGAGCCAAGTGACAGAAGGGAGGGCGTGAACCACTCTGTTACTAAGGGATCAGTTGACCTTCAGCGCAACCTGTGTATTTCGTTTTGGCTCTTTAATCAGACCTGCACCGTGGGCAGTGCCTATAAAAAGTGAGAAAATACCTCTGACGACCGGCCCACTTGCTCCCTTTCTCAAGAGTAGAGCCTTTTCAAGGGACAAAACCAGGAGTAGAAATTGTGAAAGTCAGGATTACGAAACACTTTTTAAAAAAATTGTGGGTAGTCAGTAGAATTCTGTAACAAAAATCCAAATCTGTCTTCTGGTTCAACCTCAACATGGTTTGGGTAAAAACTAGAGGCTTCTGAGGATGGAGAAGTGAAGCTAAGGACACATAAAACTCATTAATTCCAGTGACACCAGCGCTGAATGAAGAAGCAACTGCCATGTCAGCCCAACCTCAAGCGCATACTGATGGGTGCATCCAAACTGAGGTGGCTCTGGGTGCCTCAGATAGTTACACATCTGCCTTCAGCTCAGGGCGTGATCTCCGGGTCTTGGGATCCAGCCTGGCATCTGGCTCCTTGCTAAGCAGGGAGTCCTCTGCTTCTCCCTGTCCCTCTGCTCCTCCCCACCTCTTGCTCTCTCCCTCTCTTTCAGATGAATAAATAAAATCTTTAAAAAAAAAATCAGAATTTAGAATCAAGAGATTCCCAAATAAGCCAAGATTACATAAGAAGGTTCTAACTTTAAGCCCACATAGACAAAGTAGTTAAAGTGTGTTTTCCTCGGGTACTTATGTTATTGAAGAGAAGGCTAACTTTTTATCATTTGGTCCTCAGCTTAGAACTATGACAATTTTAGGTCACAAGTTATAGACTGGTTTACAAATACCTTTGGATTTTGAACTTGAGTGAAGGTCATATGGTCTCAGCAGTTTTCTCATAGCCTGTGGTTGAACTCATTATGTAATTTTTCAAGACAGCCTTTGAAACTGCCTGTGCTAGAACTCATTATGTAATTTTTCAAGACAGCCTTTGAACCTGCCTGTGCTAGAACTCTTCCTCTCAGATTCCAGTGTCAGAGTTTGCTGCATACAACTATCCTATCAACTTCCTGATGTTCATTTATTTTTTTGATCCACATCCAATCTAGCCTCTTCTTCCATCCATCATATCAGGATATCTCGATATGCCTATAATACTTCACTTAGGAATGCCCCTTTGCACATTTTATTAAAGGCAGTAAGAATCCTAGACATGTTCCTCAACTTTCGTTTATAGCAGCCAACCTGTCAGCACCCATTTTTCCTCTCTTGTCATTCCTTTACTTTGCTACTAAAATTTTAAACCTTCAGTTTTTTTTTTTTTTTTAACCCTATTTTCCTAGCCTCTATGTCTATTTCTCTCTTTAGGACTTCTAAGAATATTTTACACTAAGATACTCATGCTCTTCAAAATCTTTTGCAACCATGACCCAAACTATTTCACTATTTTTGTTCTGATTCGTGAGTTTATTCCTTTTAAAATTTATTTGTTCCGATAAATATGAACATGTGCAGAGAACTTTTTTGGCTTCTGGTTCCTGAAGTACCCAAATAAATTTGTTTTCTGAGTCTTATTTTCAACTACATCCAACACTTACAGCTCTCCCTCAAGTACACTATACCTGATTCTTAAATCTTTCAAAAACTTATTTCTCCTGTAAATATGCATCTAGATAGAAATTATCCCAAACTGGAAGATAGGAAGTTTATTTTCCCATAGAACTCTTCTTCATAGCTCTGAATGTTCTCATTTCTTTGCTTGTACATACCTCGGTTCCATTGTTTATCTCAAGGATTTGCTCTGTATTTTATTTTGTTTGTGCCTTTATGCCTATTCCTATCAGTGCGATTTAAATTATAAGAGTGTAAGTAGGGAACATGTTCATTTGGCCAAGTTGGCTCTATAATCAGATGAGATCACCTGAAGAGTCTTAAAGAGAGAGAGTAGAGAGTAGAGATCTGGAGCTGAACTTATCCATTACTGAAAATTCAGTCCTCAGTCCTCTCTATCCTTACCCCTCCAAGCCATTTTTCTAAGGTGCTCACCCTTTCCTACTTCTTTTGCTCAGGATACCCAGATAATTCAAGAGCCAACATTTTTCCTAAGCCCTATTCTAGAATTTGTATGCTGGGACATTTTTAACTTGAGTATCTTCCCATCTCATCAAACTTAGCATATTTGAAAACAAATCATTCTCCATTTAAAAATCAGTCCCACTCTGGGTGGCTCTGTCGGTTTCAGCTTAGGTCATGATCTCAAGGTCATAGATCTGAGCCCTGTGTCACTTTCCTCGCTTAGCCTGGAGTCTGTTTATCCCTCTTCTTCTGCTCCTCCCCCTGCTCTCTCTTTCTCTCTTTGTCTCTCTCTCAAATAAATAAGTAAATGAATGAATAAATACAATCTTTAAAAAAAATTTTTAAAATCGATCCCACTCCTGATTAACTTCGGTATTTATCTTCATGGTACTGCTTCTCTTCCAGTCTCCCATGTTCAAACTCCATCACCCAAGGTCATCACCACCTTTCTCACTCTATTTCCATTTATCAGCTTCTGTTAGTAAAGTGCCCTTCCCAAGAAGTCCTTCCCTGAGCAGTGATTGACTTTAGAAAAACAGAAAATGTCACTTTGAAACCTCAAGACCCACATGCCCATTTGCAACTAGATTCATATGCTTAGCTAAACATGTGGACATTGAACAAATTTTAGCCTTCTGAATTTAATCTAGCATGAATATCATTTATACTCAGGTAGCTGTTACTTTACTCAGCTATTTCCTTACACAAGTACAGGTGAACATTACACAAATGATTGAAAACACCTAATGGAATGTGATAGTCCTTGTGTAGTAGATTCGAGTTTTGCTGTTTGAAAAGATAATGCTATGGATGATTAGACGATGAGCTGGATAGTTGATATGATTTGAACTCGTTTTAAGTGAGAAACATCCCGTATTTTGGAGAATGTGAGTTTCCAAGAAGGCAGGGATTTTTTTTTCCTCACTGCTACCTTCCCAGGGATTAAAACAGTACATGGCCTCTATTGAGCCCTTAATAAATATTTGTTAAATGGCTGACTATAGTCCCCATAATGGATCAATATAGAAGCTACCTGAAGACTATTACACTGTAAACAGTATCTCTGAGTCACTCTCCTGAGAACTGTTTATGTTATTGCCACTTCCTCCGTATCCAGAGAAATTGCCAAATTTACTCAGAATTGGAATGCATGGTTTGAAAAACAATTCTAGGATAGGGCTTGTTCTTTTGGCTTTTGAGGAAATTGTGCGGATAGAAATTTTTTTAAAATACTGCGTTCTGACTTATTGCGTGGGCAAGAGGGCAGGCTCATTTCTCTTTGCTCCTTCTAAGTACAATTATCAATTCTGGATACTATGATTATAAAATAATGGAAGAGGCATCCTGAAAGAGAGCTCTGTAAGGTGGGAAGAGGAAAACAAACCAGCTAGGTAATCCCAAGACTGGAAGGGGAACATGGTTGCAGAATGTTTTATAACCTCCCACCCAACAGAGGAAGGCGACCCATGTTTAGTGTCTCCTGACTCCTAGCCTCATGAGATAAGGGAGCCTAGTGTGGCTCATTCCAATCCCAGATGAAACTGGAGTCCTGCTGACCAACATGAGATGAGTCTGATACCACCAGCAAGGGCAATATATACAGCTCCCCACTGACAAGTGGCCAGGGGAAACACTCTATTGTAAGGCCTGAGACGCCTCTCGCTTGCTGAGAATACTGGACAGCCAAAGGGCACTGGCAAGGGGATCCTAAGACAAAAGGCCTGATCTAGGAAGCTTTTTATCACCATTGACAGGAGACTTCTTACCCCAATCTATAGGTGACAGGGCAAAACTTCTTCCCCCAAAGCAGCACCATCAAGGACCATATGGAACCACAGCAGTACCAGATAAACCGATCAGACCAAAGGCACTGAAAATTAAACTGCCACTGGACTCACAAACCAAAAGTAGGCCAGCATGATAAACCATAAAGAGAGTGACTACTTGCTAAAATAAAAGATTAAAATAAGACCCAGAGCCTCCTAACATAATAGGCAAAATATCCAGGATATAATCTAAAACTACTTGCCATACCAAGAACCAAGAAAATCACAACTTGAATGAGAAGAAATAGTCAACTGGAGATGCCACCAAAATGAACCAGATATTGGAATTATCTGACAAGGATTTTAAAGCAGTCATCATAAAAATGCCTCTACAAATAATTGCAAATTCTCTTGAAACAAAAAAATGGAAAGCCTCAGCAAAGAAATAGGTAACAAAGAGTTTTAAAAAGTTAACAAAAAAATCACCATGGTGTATGCATTATATCCCAATTTTTAGAAAAATAAATAATGGTGATTATGTAACTGAGAAATACAATAATCGAAATAAACAATGGTACAGTAGAAATGACAGAAGATTAAATTAATAACTTGAAAATAAACCAATAGAGTTTATGAATCTGAATAACAGAAGTAAGATTGGAGAAAATTGAGCCTCAGTGATCTGTGGGACAATAACAACAGTGCCAACATTCATGTATCTGAAGTTCCAGAAGTAGAGGAGGAAAAAAGAATAGAGCCAGAGGAATATGCAAAGAACAGATGGAAACATCTCACATTCAGCAAAAGATACAGTTATGCAGGTTCAAAAAGTTGAGTGAGCCATAAATAGGATAAACTTAACTCCAAAAGTTGCATCATAAACATGAAAACTAAAAACAGAAAGATATCAAAAGCAGCTGGAGAAGTGACACATGACATTACACTACACAATTTGAATGACAGCTGATTTTCATCAGAAACCATGGGAGCTAGAAAGTGGCTCAACAGTTTCAAATGCTGAAGGAAAGGACCTATCAGCTGCAAATCCTATTCTCCAAACCATCCTGCGGGAATGAAAGATAGAAAGTATTTGTTGCTAGCAAACCTACTGCCGAAGAATGCCTAATGGAAGTTCCTCAAACATGAATGAAATGATAAAAGGCATCCTGGGGCGTCAGAAAGGAAGAACAATGGAAATAATTAGGGATGCATACAATAAATATGGTCCTTGTGAATTTTTATGAATCACGTTTAATGATTGAGACCAAAATTGTAATTTCATCTCATGCTCAAAGACAATGATACTTAAAAGTAGGGAGGGTAAAGGCCCTAAATGGAAGTGAGATTTCGTTTCCTGTGAAGTGATAAAATGCTGATCCCAGGAGACTGTGGTAAGTCATAAATGTATATCTTAATACCCAGAGCAGCCACTGCAAAAACTAACAAAAAAATGCACTCAAAACACTATAATTAAATAAATCAAGTTGGAAGGCAAGAAAAGGGAAACAAGGCTGGGGAGTGAAGGAAACAAGCAGAAAACAAATGATTAAATGGCGCACACATAAGCTCTACCACATCAATAATTATATTAAATATAATTGGTGAAAATACACTAATTAAAATACAGATATTGGCAGAGTGAATGAAAAAACATTATTAATTACATGTATTTATAAGAAAATTCAAATTAAATAATGTAGGTGGGTTGAAAGTAAACATGATGGTACAAACAAGAACCACGAGGGAAATTTACCATAATGATATAATTCAGAAGGACAAAAGGCTATAGAAATGAAAATACAAAATATAGAAAAACTGGAAGCATATGAAATGTCCTTCAGTGAGACAGTAGTGAAATAAGTGATTAGGAAACCTATCAAAATGCTACGCAACGATGCAGCCCCTTTGGAAAACAGTATGGCAGTTCCTCAAAAACTTGAGTTACCGTATGATCCAGCCACTCTTCTCTTAAGTGTGTGCCCAAGAGAAATGAAAACATTTTCACACACAGACTTGTACACGAATGTTCACAGCAACATTATTCATAATGGCTGAAGAGTGGAAAGGACTATTATGTCTACCAATTGATGAACAAGTAAAATGTGTGTATCTGTACACTGGATTCAGCCATAAAAAGGAAGTCCCAACACATGCTAAAGCATGGTTGGACCTTGGAAACAGGATGCTGAGCGAGAGAAGCCAGATCCAAAAGAGCACATATTACATAATTTCATTTTATGTGAAATGTCCAGAATAGGCAAGGTAGATTAGTGATTTCCAGGGGAAGGGGAAAAAGGGGAATTGAGAGGCACAGAATTTCTTTTTGAGGTGATGGAAATGTTCTGGGATTAGTGGTGATGGTGGTATACCTCTGAAAATACTAAAAAGCATTTAATTTTACACTTAAGTAGGGTGAACTTTGTAGTATATAAATATAAATTTAGTGTATGAATAATATATGAATATACATAACTTTATTGTATATAATAATACAGTTATTCTTAAAGAGACTGGGTGGTGACATTGAATTAGGTTTATGTGAAAAAAGAGGAGAGGAGGAGACAATTTTATCCACGTGCCTCCAGATTATAACCATGAAATAATTCATTTGTAAATTGGAATAAAATAATAGATTAGGGTTACATTAGAGGAATTGAATTCTAAGTTTTCTTGTTTGTACTCTGAGAATTGAATATAGTATAGTTACATTTCTTTTATCATTAAAACATTCTTTCATTCAATACCAATATTCTATTCCAAGTCTCAACCATGGAGCCTGATCATTTTAAACTAGCTTTGAAGTCACTGATTCTTTTGCATTCTGATAGCACAAATACAGTCTCTTCCCCAGATGCTTTCCCCACAGGACAGAGGCTGCATCTTGCCCCGTTCTGTCTGCTCAGCACCTCTCTCAGATGCTGATGAATGGTAGGTACCTCATAAATAATTGTCCGGTTAATCTGACTTGAATATGAGCATGCTGAGTTGTACAGCAGAATCATCATGGTCTTTAACGACTTGGGGAATTGCTGAAATAATTCTATCAGTCAACTTAAATAAGAAAAATACATTCAGTTTTTATAGGAAAGGTATTTAATACCCAGAATTGTATGTAACTCCTAGGGGATTGTTTATGCCTCCTATAAACATAGTCTGGGAGTTGTTGACAAAGCTTGATTTAGCAGGACTTCTGTAGTAAATATAGCCCAAGTTCCTATATAAAAAAAAAAAAATACAAAGGGACAAAGGCTTCGGTTTTTACAGATCTTGAAATAAGGGCACTGAAAAATACAGAGAGGTGAGGTCATCTCATCTTTCTTCCTGCCCCGATGACAACACCTTCTATCTTCCCACAGATCTGTGTGGCACTTCAATTAACGAATCCCCTGGGAATGATGGTGCTTTGTAAGGCATCAGCCTTGTGAAAACACTCCTCCCATCATAAATCACATCAGTGGAGCAAAGCCTCCCACTGCCAGATAAAGATGCTTCTGTGTGCTGCTCCTGTTTGCAGCTTCCCAATTAAAAATACAAGAGGCAGAGTTCTGGACTGTGCCAAATGTCCCTAAACTCTTCTTTTCTACACCCTGCCCCTGCTCAGTGGGGATAGGCTCACCTCACTTGCTCTCCTCCTCTATCGTACACAAAACATCGTTATAGAAGTGGATCTCTCCCTTTTCAAAAGATCGGATCGAATGCGCATTGCACTTGTTTGCCATGTCCACTTCTCAGCTTCTCACAGTAAATGTTCGCGCAGTCTGGAGTTTTTCTTTATGTTGTGAGTCACAGTATCTGAATCTTACACTTCACTGCCTTGTTCAGGGAATTCCAAGAGTCACCAGGTCGAAAACTTATTTTGTTCTTTTTAGGTTACTTTGGACAGCAATGTCAGCAGGGTTTACCCATGGCACTCCCCAAAGACAACCTGCACTTCGTATTTCACAGCTTCATGGAAATTAAGCTCAGATGAATGGAGTGGAAGTGCTGAAATCCTGGTATCAAGAGCTTTTGGAGGTAGAGAAAGCTGTACTGTGTTTCTTCACGGGCTTTGGAAGCCGTTAATCCTAGCAATTTATGTTTCCTCTGGTCCCTGCTCTATCCTTGACCAGTCCCTGTCCCACAATGACAACAGTCCATATTTTGTGTTTCCTAGAATCTGTGACTTGAGCTTAACATGTAGGTGTTGTGTGTGTGTCTATATGTGCCCTTGGCAACCCTGTGCTCCTTATCTGCAGTCCTAGTCCTGCATTACACTCCTTCCCCTGAATATGAATTTTCTGATTATGTTCTCCCTATTTATGTAGGGATTATCATACTTGAAAAAAAAATCTGAAAAAATATCCCAGAAAAGTCCTCCAAACTCTCAATAATGTATAAATCTACCATCTCAGGAAAATCTCTGCCAAACCTGAATTATTCAAATGGTAACGATCAACTCATAATTCTTTTCCATTCTGCTCAAGGATAATTGCAATCATTGCTTTAATGAGCATGGAGAACAAATGCCTGGATCATGTTCCCCGAGTCAGGACCACACTGCATTCAGAGATCGTTTCATCGCAGTAGTGGGTGTGCTAATTTCCTAGGAGGTAATGCATTTCCCGTAAAATGAGCAAATGAGTGGTTTTAAACTTACACCAATTTCCATAATTATTTTATGTAATCCTTCATGAAAACTGAATAGACAATTGGAACAGTATTGTATTGCCTTGAAATTTTGTGGGAAGTCACAAGACTAGCATATGTAAATGTACCTTTTAAGCAATGTTATGTCCCTGAAAAAGAGAATGAGCTCAGTGTCATAAAGTTTATAAGAGATCATTATATTCACTGACGTTTCCATTAACGGCTAAAAATGCAGATTAGTTCTACAGTGCTCTCTTTTAAACTGATATGAAAATGAAAAGGGACCAAGGAAAGCACCAAAGCCAGACTGGAGCTATAAAAATGAGATGGGAGCTAGATACAGGGTGTGAGAATCTTGACATTCTTCCTCCAAAGCACCTCTGCTTTTCCACCCTCTCCTCACTCCTACACCCGTCCAGTCCTCTGCCAGGTAAGTTCAGCTGGCCCACCAGACACACTATACCAGCTTTATTTCACTCAAGATAAAAGAGCGGGCCCAATCAAAATTCTTCAACCTGCCACATAAGGCCCTCAGTCAATGCCTCCAATGCCCTCACCTTTCTTCAAAATGACTCTCCTGGACTTAAAGAGCCACTGTGTCTAGAGTCTGCACAGACTGGGTTGAGGACCCCTTCTTCAGTTTGGTACATGCTGTTTTCCTAACAGTGTATGGGTATATATTTTGTCATATGTTGTCCTCTCCATCTTCATAATGTTGTGCAATTACAACTCTCTAGAAGTACCTATATCTTTATTGCAAACCACAGTAGGTCATGGCTTTTGCAGCTTTTGAATTTTCCTAGATGTTAAGGATGTCATAATATCTGCAATAAGTTCTTATTAAGACTATAAAACAATGGAATTTGGAAGAAGCTAGTAGGAATGAAAAATGAGCCTTGGTAAAGTAACAGTTATCAGAATTATATTAGTTTAGTACTGAGGCACATTCCAAGAATTTGGAGAAAAGATGGAAAACAAGGGCCTAAATAAAGTCTATACATTTAGCAGAAAGATTTCCAACAAACTTTTCTCAGCCAGGTAGAAAACTAGAGGACTTGTTTTCTGAAGAAAGTGAATGTCCCCAGGGGAGAAATACCTTACAAAATGAACATTTGGGGTTCCCCAATGAAATTGCCAGGTTGCCATTCTGTCACCCCATGATAATACTTACTAGTCATGAGCACCATCCATGCACACAGAGCTTATCATCCACTCGTTAATGTTTTATTCTTAAATGTAAATGGATACATAAAGATCCATAGGTATTCAAGAAAGCCTCCACCATGGAATAGAAAGACCCAACAACCAAATAGGAGAAAAAGAGCTTAGGGAAACCAGAGACCATGCAGTAAACAGAAAAAAGCAACTATGATATTTTTCAAATAACAGGGGAGGTTACAACAATGAATTAAGAACAAGAAAGGATTTTGAACTTAAGAAAGTTTTTTAAATAAAAAATTTAAAAGTTAAATACAAAGAACTTTCCACAAAGTAGAACCAAAGAAGATAAAGATATAGAAAACAGAAAAGAAAGTTGTGAAAAATTATATCAATCTCAGAAAAATAGAGAAATGGAAGTAGGGATGCAGCCCCTGGCTATAGTTTGGGCCATCTCGGATCCTCCCTGCACCCATCATCGATGACTAAACCACTTGAGAGTGACACTCTGAGGCAGCAGTGGGTGGCCAGTGTCCCTCAGATCTCTGTGCAGCCAAATCTAAACTCAGGATCTTCTCCCCCAAACCTCATTCCCCTGATTATTCTCATTTACTCAGTTATCAACACCTCTGTCCTTCCAATTTCTCAAACAAGGAACCTGAACATCAACCTTCCTTCCTTAACTGCACAAATACTTTGGTAGGTCCTATTTCTTGAATATTTCTCACCAGTTCCTGTTTCCTGCTCTCTCTCTGCCACTGCCTTGTCGGGGTGGGGGTGCTTTCCTGTTCACATCTCTTTCACTGTACTCCAACCTCCTCACCAACTCTCGGTCTGAGACTGGGCTCTGCAGAAATGCTTGTCAAACACAAACATGACCATGTTAATCTCCTGCCTACAGTATTCTCATAATTCTCCATTATTTATAATAAAATCTAAGTTCATTACAATGACATTTCAATGTCAATGACTTCTTGATCTCACTTCTTGTCTATTTTAGAAACCTCATCTTCCACAGACAGACACTGCTCTGGCCATGTTGACTTCTTTTCTAACCAGAAAGCTTCAGGTGGGTCATTTTCTCCATCTGAAATTCCCAATCCCACTACTTTGCCTGGAGAAGTCTTTATTCTGCACAACTCAGCTGGTCTCCAGGGAAGCCTGCTTTGCTCTTCCTAGGCGGAGTTAATTCTATTCCCTATTGGTGTTTTCCCTTTTTTCTTTGTTTTCTTTCTTCTCTTTTGTCCTTACCATTGTTTTGACTATAGTGATCCCTCCTTAACCAGCAATTTTACTCATGTGAAATTCTAGTATATCGGAATTTCCTTCCATGTACATTTTTGATGACTACAGGATTTTCTTTTGTGCATTTTATTGGGAGTTATTAAGAAGGGTGGCAACTCAGGATTCAGAATAGAAAAAAGGAGGTAAAGTGGATGGCACAGAAGGAGCAGAGGTTGTACAGAGACATCCTGGAGAAGTTAAAGGAAGAAGAAAGGAAAAGATAATTCTGGTTCTTACAACTGTGTTCTAGTGCTTTTGTAAGGGTTGAAGGAGGGAGAGAAGGGAGCTGAGATTTCTATAACATTGCTGTGGAGCCAGGACAACAGGTAGGGAAGTGAAACTATGAGGCAGGACTGGGAGCAGAAGTCATGAGTTGTTGATTAGCCACTCACTGACCTACAGATCTGGAGACACTGATACAATCCTAATTCTATCTAGCTCATTCATAGTCCCCAGTGCATGTCTCTGTTCTGGAATCCTCTTCCAAAAGAGGAGAGGTGAGACTTCACTGATTTTCTTTGTACCCAAGATTTTAAAATCAACTGAGAATTCTTCTATCAGTTCCATTTAACGGACCCAAACCTAAGTGGTGGGAAAAGAAGGAGAGGTATTAATGATATTTATTCACATGATAATAAGTTTCTATTTAGTGGACACTTATGTGCCAGAGACCAAATGTGCTAAACATTGTGTACACCTTTAGTGCTGTTATCTTTCTGCTGATGAAGAAATAGGGCTACAGGGTTAGGAAGTGATGGAGCTGGAGTTTGAAACCAGGTGAATGAGCTGGAGACCCCATATTCAATCATGTGGTGTCCCCTAGACAAGACTTCAAAGGAAAAAGATCTACACTGTATTTCACTTGTAAAAAAAAAAAAAAAAAAAAAAAAAAGATCTACACTGTATTTCACTTGTATTCCTGTCATTTTGTAGGGTAAAGGGCTAATACATAAAGAGCGCAACAAGATATTTGTGGAATGTATTCTGGATTAAGGAGGAAATGGGAGATTTGCTAGTCAATGAAAGACAGGGTTTTGGGTCCTTAGAAAGTTTACCTTGGGGGAGGGAATACGGCTGATTATTCGCCTTCTAAGTCTGAAGGTCATGGATTCTAAGACTTTTAAAATTTCTCTTTGCTGAAGAAATTCCAAATAAAGCAGGTAAACAGAATTCATGATAATGCCATGGAAACAGTGATTGATTTTTATATTGCTTTCACCAAGTCATCATAAGCAGATGGTCTAACTTGTCTATTGATCTCAGCTGGAGTTGAGTAGGTGAGCCGGAGGTAAAATTTCCCAACTTACCAAAAGTCAGTTGGACCTTGAAAGGATACTACTTTCTTGTTTTTTCCTAATGTGAGGGACAATCAAGAATTGTATGTGTAGATTAGGAACAAAGAAATTATCTTTAGTTTGTTTAATAATAATCATATTAGTAAAATAGGAAAATCCTATAAAACAAAGTTCTTACTGAGATCACACTGGAGACCTTTTCTATTGAACAAAAAGATTGGCTGAGTACCTATATATACTTTATGAAAATAGTTAGTCATAGCTCAGAGGGGTAGAATTGTCCTTGGTGTTAGAAGATGCTACCCCATCCTATTTCGTCCCGTTCAGTGGGATTACATCCTTTCTTGTTGTGCAACCGTGACCATCATCCATCTCCAGAACTTTTTTCATCTTTCCAAAGTGAACCTCTGTACCCATTAAACAAGAGCTCCCCACCCTCCCTTTCTCTAGCCAGGAAACCAGCATGCCACATTCTGTCTCTGTGAGTTTGACTACCTTAGGTTCTTCATGTAAGTGGAAGCATACAGTATTTGTTCTTCTGTGTCTGACTTGATTCATTCAGCATAATGTCTTCGAGGTTTATCCATGTTGTAGCAGGTGCCAGAATTTCCTTCCATGTTAAGGCTGAACAATATTCCACTGTATGCATGTAATGCCTTTGTTGATCCATTCGTATCTGTCAGCGGACACTGGATTGCTTACATATTTTGGCGATTGTGAATGATGCTGCTGTGAATGTGGTTGTACAAATATCTCTTTGAGTCTCTTTTTTTCAGGTCTTTTGGGTATATACCCAGACGTGGAATTACTGGATCCCATGGTAATTCCATTTAAATTTTTAAGGAACTACCATACTGTTTTGTAGTGGCTGCACCATTTTCTCACCGGGAGTGCACAAGGGTTCCAGTTTCTCTGCATCCTCACCAACACTTGCTATTTTCTGGTTTTTGTTTGCTTGTTTTGATAGTAGCCATCCTAATGGGTGTGAAGTGTTATCTTATTGTGGTTCTGATTTGTGTTTCCCTAATGAATAGTGAACCTGAGCATCTTTTCATGTGCTTTTTGGCAATTTGTACATCTTCTTTGGAAAAATGCCTATTTTCTCTGCCCACTAAAAAGGAGGCTATTTTTTTTTATTATTGTTGAGTTATGAGAGTTCTTTATGTATTCTGGAAATTAACCTCTTAACACATATATAATTAGTAAATTTTTTTTTCTCATTCTGTAAGTTGTCTTTTCACTGTGTTCAGGGTGTCTTTTGATATATAAAAGTTTTTTCATTTTTAAATCGCCCAGTGTATCCATTATTTTGTTGTTGTTGCCTGTGCTTTTGGTATCATATCCAAAAAATCATTGCCAAGTCCACTGTCATGAAGCTTTCCTCTTTTGTTTTCTTCTAAAGAGTGTTATCTCCTGTTTTTAGGTATTTGATGCATTTTGAGTTAATCTTTGTATATGGTGTAAAGTAAGGGTCCAAATTCATTTTTTTGCATGTGGGTATCCAGTTTTTCTAGTATCGTTTGCTAAACAGTGGCTACTTCTTAAGCAAGGATTGTTTTAGTGGATGTTTCCAAAGCAGTTTGTCACTATTTCAAAGGTCAGACAGATAATGATTAAGTTGTGCATCACTTAAAGGTAGATTTTGACCTCTTACAAGTTGAAGAGTACTGAAGATCTAAGATCATTTACATCCCTTGGGAAGGAAAAATAACATAGCCTTCTAGGGCAAAGAAGAGAGAACTGAAAAGTTGCAGGATATTTCACAGGCCAAAGTACATCTGCCTGATTTGCTGTCTCTCAAATCCCACACTCGGCTGGAGTGTCTCCCTCTTCCTGACAACGGAGGAGGGTTGCTGAGGAATATGTCCTCATCTTTTCTTTGGAGTTTGGTTATTTTGTTGACATTTGCTGAATCAAATGGTGAAACTGGAGAACTTGAGCTGCAGAGACCAAAGAGAAGTACTGAGCTCCAACAGTAAGTAGACCCCTGGATTACTGCTGCTGACGGTTGAGGGCAGGTGGTCATTAGTTTCCACAAATAGCCGGAGAAGCAAAGGTGTAGTTTTTCTTCAAGAAAACAATGATGTTAAAGACAAGTAGGGAAAAATATGTAGACTGATGTATGGGATTATCTTCTTCCACCTGAATTATTCACTGGCCATTTTGCAAATCAGCCAAGTATGCAATTACTAGAAGCCATCTCTAGGGAATCTGCGGAGAAAAGGGGGCAGAGAAGCAAGGAGAATCTGGTTGAGCTGACCACAGAGCGAAGGTGTATGCAGAGAAACGCTCATGAGTTTCTCTCATGAGAAATGTTGTTTAAAAATTACACATGCTTATTATTGATGCATCCTTTGGTTTGATTTATATAGGCCTCGGATGGCTGCAGAGAGGGGAAATTTAGTGTTTCTTGCTGGGTCTGCTCAAAACATTGAATTCAGAACTGGATCCCTGGGAAAGATCAAATTAAATGGGGAAGATCTTGGCGAATGTTTACATCAGGTAATACAATATAAATATATCTAAGTAATTTTGTATATCTGTATATAGTCATTTAATTCAAGAGGTCTATATGAATCTTAAATCTTTAGCCCGGGGAGTGTAACTGGAGGTGACATAAGTCCTCTGAAGAACAATGCCCTTGGACTAACAATGGGCAGAAGGAGGAATTCTAGTGGGATATGGCTCATAGTGGGGGTTTATGTCCTCTTTTCCATCTAATCCAGAGGAGGCCCCCAGGGTCGTCCTGGGACTCCTCCACAAAGAGGAGCAAGGAAGGAAAGGGGCCAGAGAAAGGTTTGGATGAGACCGGTTTACTTGTGCCAGAGAAGAGAACTGGCCAGTTATTCTCCTGCCTCCCTGAGTATTTTCAGTGTCCGTTAGTGACTATATCACACTGGTATGTCAATCATAATGTTAGAAGCTACGATTACTTAGAGCTTCCCAGGGACTATCCAGTGTGCCCCGCCCATTGAACCCCCACAACCGTCCTATGAGTTTGACATTATTGTCACCCCGTTTGTAAGGGAGGTAAAGGAAATGTGAAGCAGTGCAGCAGCTCACCCAAGGACACCCAGGAAATGGCCAAGGCAGGACCTGAAACCCAAGCAGTCTCACTCCAAGCCAGGCCTCTTTACGAGCACTCCAACGGTTATGAGAAAAAATGCCAGCGGAAAGTTCCTTGATGTGTTGTTACTGAAAATGGCAAATAGAATTATTCCATGGCTGTTTTAGATGTTTATTACACATGGTAATGTGTTGATTTTTACAATAATGGGCAAGATATTGGTGCTTAAAATAGAACAGTACTTGACTTTTAAAAAAATTTTTTATCTATACCATACATATGACTTTTCCACTAGCCTTCACCTCCTCCTTTTTCCTTTTGATATTAGATACAGAAAAACAAAAATGATATAACAGATTTAAAAAGGACCTCAGTCAGTCTGCCTCAAAATATTTCCAATCAAATACATCAACTTCATTCTAAGGTAAGACTGACATCCTCATCATTAGCACAGACGGGTTTTCTTAATTCAACTTTGTAAGTAACCATTTGCAGAAGACACACTAGCTTTTCGTCTGCTTTGAAATTCAGCATTGTCATTACGGACTTTTCAGTTAGATGACATAAGTCCAATAGGGGACGCAGAGGTAGTGATGAGCAGAAGGTTGTGATTCTGTAACAAGAGCTTATTGCCTAAGTAGGTCTTGCCCACATTCTGACTGAACCTTCTTATCGGCAAAGATAAGAAGGTTATCTTTGGATGACTGACTGTCATTTATGAAAATTCCCAGAGTCACTGTCTGCAGAGAAGCAATGAGTCAACTTGTCAATGGGTTGTACTTCCTTTTTTTTAAAAAAATGCCTCAAAAAAAAAAAATCTATATGATGGAAGAGAGTAGGAGGGAAGGGAAGCCTGGAAGGAGGAGAAATGGAGGAAGGAAAAAGCAATAAAAAAGCAATCAACAATGTGAGTCCGCAGCAGAGGGGGTTTGGAAAATATGCCAAGGGACAATATCACATGTGAAATGCTAACTGATGCTTTCTCTTCCCTACAATGTAGCTTGTGGATCTGGAGAGAAAATTTCAAAGCTTACAGCAGGTAGGTCCCATAGCTACTTTCTGTCTGACATCTTTCACTGAGAATACAATAGAGTCATCGATGGGGCTGGCATTCTTATCTTCAGGTAGATGGATGATCTGTATCGAGGACTTTGCTTTTTCCCATAATTTAATTCTCAGCACAGTTTATGCTTCCCCGGATACAGTTGAGGAACCTGAGTGTCAGATAAAGTAAACCAGCCCCAGGTCACTGGGCATGTGAAGTATGTGGACTAAATCTGTCAGCTAGTGACTGAGTATCTGGCATCTAGGACTCAGTATTGAAAGGCCATGCATCAGGGTGCCTGGGTGGCTCAGTCAGTAAAGCTGACTTGATTTTGGTTCAGGTCATGATCTCAGGATGCTGGGATCGAGCCCCATGTGGGACTCTGTGCTCAGTGGGGAGTCTGCTTGAGGATTATTTCCCTCTCCCTCTGCCCCTCCCCTCCCATTTCTAAAATAAAACACTAAATCTTTTAAAAAAAAAAAAGAAAAGAAAAAAGGAAAATCATGTATCTTCTATGACATTAAACTCAGAGGCTTGGGGTAGTCATAAAATATTTCTTTAAAAAAATATTTATTTATTTATTTACTGACATGCAACAGAGAGAGAGGGAGAGACAGAGAGAGTACTAGCAGGGGGAGCAGCTGGCAGAGGGAGAGAGAGAAGCAGGCTTCTCCTTGAGCAAGGAACCTGATGTGGGGCTCGATCCTGGGACCCTGGGATCATGACCTGAGCTGAAGACAGACACATAACTACATAATATTTCAAAATTCCTTAAGAGTATATTTGTTGGTAATTAAATTTGAGCAGTTTCTTAGATCTTAGACCTTCCATCACTTTGTAAGTACATGCTTGTAAACTTGTCCTTGTAATGTTAGACTTCTCATCTGTTTTGAAGTTGGCCAATGTTTTTGCAATTTTCATGGAAGCTATAACCTTTTATCCAAAGAAATGCACAGAATGTCCCCATATTAAAATTTTCAAATAAAAGTTAGGGGATTCCAGGTTAAGAACCCCTGTTCTCAAATTCTGGATCTGTTGTGATTATGCTTCAAGTGTGGTCCTCTATTTTGGTGTTTTAAACTTGGTGAGCAAATTCATCTAGGTAGGCCTTTTCCTGACTTTGATAATAAATTGCTCCTCAGCCTTTATCTTTTTTAGGGAGTAGTTGAATGAATGAGAATGAGCAAGGCTTCATACCTTTGGAGCAAGGCACAATACTGTAGCTTCCAGTCTCCTAGAGTACTTCATTATTGCTACCGAAGGTCAAAAGCTGGAGGCCATGGTCAGATGACCCCAGACACCCCCACCCCCCATCCCTCAGGAAGAATTTTTTAATGATTTTGGATATAAGTATCTTTTATGAATTCCAAGGGCTCTCTGATACTATAGCCATGGTCCGTTCCCAAACATCTTCCTCCTGATTGCTTACTGATTCCGTTTCCTACTGGGTCTCCATAGGCTTTCAAGTTTTAAAGCACCAGACAATGTTGCTTTTGTGTGCCAGAAAACTTTCTAATGGGTTTGTGGTCAATTTCTGTAATTGTGTCATCTGATGAACAGGACTGTTTGTGGTACGAGGGCACAAAGATGGATGGGATCTTAGAAGAAAACAGAGTCCAGAAATAGACCCCCACAGGAGTGTTCACCGTGTTTTTGACAAAGGAGGAGAGAGATGGGTTTGGCAATAAATGGTGCTTAGTCAGTTAGTTGGCTATCCTCGGACTCTGTTTCATCTGTAAAATGAAGGGGACATGACTTTCTCTGTGAGTCATTGGATATAAAAAAAAAAAGAGAGAGAGAGAGAGAGAGAAGAAAAGAAAGGAAAGAATGTAATGAATAATTCACCTCTCTTTTAATTTTAAATTTTTTTTTAATTTTATTTTTTAGCTCTATTTTAATTTTTAAAACAGACTACAATTAGGTGAGGTTAATAAAATAGCTTTTCTTGCATAATTGCTTGTCTTCTCTAAAGAAGTTTTCTGCCCCCAAAGGCATTAGGAATCTTATGAGATTGGAACTAGTAGCTGACATATGGTAAGATTCCCTAGGTTGTGTAGACAAAGGCAGGTCTGTTCGCGACTCTGGTCTGAAAGCAGTCACGGGAGCACAGGAGTGGAGGTTGTCATCTAATCCCACATCTCAAACAAAGGGACTCACTTGGAGTGAAAAGAGTTCCGTCATCTTAACCCACAGGAAGATGATCAGATTTCAAATGCTTATCTGGAGGTACCGAAGAGAAGAACACCAAAAGAACTGGAGTTTCCCATTTTGTTTTCTCAGTACCACGGGAATGTCCATTATTATTCCCAACCTGACATCTTCACTCTTGTCCATCAGCATCCATCTCTCAGGTGAACAGTGCTTTCCAAAGAATAGCATGACCATCTTCTCCCCTTGCATCTCATCCCATAGTGAAGGAAAATACGTAGGAATGATCATGTGAAACCCTGTTTCTTCCACGAGGGAGTTGATTTGAAGTACTTCAGTAAGTGACTTAACGTCTGGAGGAGGACCTGCCCTTGACTGGGAGTAAAATGTAGTTTCACAGGTGCACCTCCCTGAACCATGTCTGTCTGTGCTGCCTTCTGAAAGTATGATGGTCTTGCTGACTGGCCTGTCTTTGTTTCAGACAGTTGACAGAAAGGTGTGCAGCAGCAATCCCTGCCAAAATGGAGGGACCTGCCTCAATCTCCATGATTCCTTTTATTGTATCTGTCCCTCCCAGTGGAAGGTAAGTCACTTGGTCTTTGGTTAAAAATGACAGTGAGTCAGTGGTTCCTCTGGAATAGTTCAGACATATTTAATTCTCCGTCCAAAGTTTCTAGGATTCTGTGGTCTCCCGAATCAGGATGAATTACACCATGTGTCCCAAAATCCAAACAGTGCCACGCATGACTGCATAACCCACTGAACACCAAGCTATCTTAAGGAGGGGTTCACTTGACTGCGTAACTACATGGAAGGGCGTGATATTTAGGCCAGTGTCTGTTTCAGTTGTTCAGCACTGAAAATCCTAAATGCAACTTGACGTAGCCATGTAAATTTTCTTGACCTTTTCTCTTAATGGTGAAAATGTTCCTGACATGTGCATTAAAGAAAAAAAAATTAAGCGACTATTCCCAGGCATAGCCTGATAGTAACATGAGGATTAGTTAGTGGAAGGATTCTTCTTGTATGATTGTCGTGCTTTTACCAAGAGCTCTTTGGCTCCTGTAGGCCAAATCTGAGTTCAAGAGGAAGGATAACTGGATATTAGCGTTACTATTAGTGTGATCGTATCTCGCCTGAGTGAAGACTGCTTTACCGTGCATATATAAATCCTTAAGGATATCATAGGAATATAGGCCCTAGATACATCTGTGACCTGTGGCATCTGACTTTGTTCTTGACATGAATGCAGGGTCCTCTGTGCTCAGTTGATGTGAATGAATGTGAGCTTTATTCGGGAACACCCCTGGGCTGCCAGAATGGAGCTACATGTGAAAATACAGCAGGGAGTTACAGGTAATGTGTCTCTTTTCTTTCCTCTCCTCTTTTTTTCTTTCTTTCCTTCCTTCCTACCTTCTTTTCTTTTCTTTTCTTCTTCTCCTCCTCCTTCCCTTCTTGAAGTTTTTGAAGGACTAAAACACCCCGTAGTTAGGAGCATCCATGATTAATTATCAGTATTACCAGCAATCGGCTCTCCCTGGAGAAATATATGGCTCTTATTTAATGACATGTAGCTATTTGTTTAGAGGAAGAAAAGCTTGTGCATCCTCAACTCTTACCCCATGAAGAAAGTCTTTCTCTGGAGTCCCTGAGGACCAGGAAGAAGGCCCCGGTGGCCGCCACAGGAAGTAGGGAGGGCATGGGACTGTAGCATTAGTGGGAGTCAGAGCACTGAAGGGGCTGCTGTGGAAGCGCCTCAAGCAGAAGACGGCTGCCGCACCCACTCATGAGAGAAGTGGGCTGACAGCTTTAGTATGGATGGCTTCACTCAAGCGCTATGGAAATGTTAACCAGAACAAGATGAGAAGCTAAACTGAGGTTTTCTCCACATAGTTAACACTCCCTGCCTTTCCTCAACTTGCGGTGAGGCCCCTTACTCCAATCATCATGCAGCTCCTGTCCCCTCCTGACTTGCTGGGTCAGATGACGCGTCCCACGTCCTCCTGCTCAGCTCAGGCCCCGCCCTCTCCAGGAAAACTTCCCTTCCCTTAGGAAGCTGACTTAGGCATCCCAACACCTACGTGTTGCAATCAAACTGTAAGAGTGCTGGTAATTAAAGCTATAGTGGCTGACACATCAGCTTTTAAAATAATCAAGTCGGGGGCGCCTGGGTGGCTCAGTCTGTTAAGCCTCCGACTCTTGGTTTTCACTCAGGTCATGATCTCAGGGTCATGAGACGGCCCTCTCTGTCAGGCTTCACGCTCAGCATGGAGTCTGCTTGACCTTCTCTCTCTCCCTTTGCTCCTTCATCCACTCCTGCTCTCTCTTTCTTAAATAAATAAATCTTAAAAAAAAATCAAGTCCGGAAATTTATGGCAGATCAACATCAAACCTACTTTTGTATAGTTCCTTAAAATCATAAAAAAAAATCCGCTCTAGACATTGTCTTTCCCCATTTTTTGGATGGTCTCTCCCCATTTTTTGGTTTGTCTCCTATTTTCTGTGATTATTAAAAAGTAAAAAAGTTGTTTCTGTTATAACATGAACAATTTTTTTTTCAACACACAGGGATATAATCTCACTGGAGTAGAGAGCAATTACTTGCTTCCTAACTCATGTCTCTGCTATCTTGTTCTTCCATTGCCTTGTAACAATATCTATTCTATTCTTTCCGACAAAACTGAGTGCAGTAATTTTGTCATTTCCTTGTCATCTGTTAACACACTGTTTTCTCAGAAAGCAGTCACAATCCTTCTCTTTTTCATATAATTGATCCTTTTATTCTTTTGATCTGATCTTAAAAAGTTTTGCTCACTCCAAATCACAAAGTGAATTCATTCAAACTTCTGATAGATATTTTCACAAGCTTCATCATTTTGATCCCTGCCTGCTTTTATGAGCATTCAAGCTTGGGCTAGATTCAAAATGCTGGTCTAATCTTTAATTCCCTTGAAAGCATTATCTTCTGATCTCTGTTTATGGGCACTTATCAATGGGAATTGCTGCTCTGAGATACTGGAGGAAAATGACTCCTAGCGCCAACACTTTCCTGCCTTCCTGATATCGAGGGATATCCTGCAGATTACATTTCACTCCTGGTCTTCTTTTATCATCACTGTCCTCTGGGGTCTTGTAGGCCAACCGAATAACAAAGATGTGCAGCAAGTGGGATGGGACCCAAAGATCCAGCCAAAATTGATTTTTCTCCACCCGCCCCCCAACACATTACTTTTAGTCCTGCAAAATGGAAAAGAAAAAAAAAATTAATGTAACTCTTGGCTGCATGTCAGAGATTAGAGTTCTTTTTTCCAGGTATAATCATGAGAGAGAAAGAGAAAGAGAGAACTTATTTTTATTTGTCAGGAGCTGCCTAAAAGGCAGATTCAACTTTGTATGAGCAATATTGAATTCTCTTTTGTACCTTCCTGTAAACACACACACACACACACACCCCAAGGACTCATTGTGCTGACTCTGGAAATGGTTTTGATTTCTAGTCTGTGTCCTTCATAGATTTGCTAGAGGACAGTTAAGAAGGAACATTTAAATCTGTGGGTTTTTTTTTTTTTTTCCTCTTGATACAAGGATAGTTTATGAAACCCCATGAATTCCAATTGATACCAATGAACTAAATACTCAAATCCAGGCATTTGATGGAGACTTTTTGGAGGAATAACAGAAAATAGAAAAAGATACATGAGAATAAGGCTACAGGCTTGCCCTGTGGAATCAGGGTAACGAAACACAGACCATTTAGACACTCTGTGTTCTATTAATTGTGTGAGATTAAATGCCCATTAATCAGTAGCTTTCCTGAGGCTCGAAACCCCTTCAGGAAACTTCTACGGACATCTGCTAAAGGAAAATGAGCCACTGTTGAATAATCTGGATCTGCAGAAATGTGGTCACAACAAAGGGTTTGCTCTGGGTTTGGGGCCTCCTTTAGCCTCTAACTCTTGGAACCTATTTACTTAGGAAGACAAAGGAGTCTTTATTTAAAGGGATTAATAATTCCTAATTAATAAAGACCTTTGAGAGATAAAGCACTCTGCAGATACTAATTAATTGGAGCACTATTTCATAGGAAACTTTGTGGTAAAAACTTTTTTTTTTTTTTTTTTTTTTGAGTAATGAAACTAGAGCAAGGAGACCATTGTCTGTTTCCTCTGAGTCCTGTGCCTGGAGTTCTTGTCCCTAACTGCTTCACATAGCCAGCACATAAGATTTTGACACTTCCTGATGCTGGTGTTGCCTCTTTATTCTGAAGAATTGATGTATATTGTTCTCCTGCTTACTTTGGATTTAAGACAGACCTTGGAATGCAAATTTGCCATATAGATGGCATATATCATATACTTCGGGCTCAGATCTAGAAGGCTTTCTAGGAAAAAAAATTGAGTTTGTTGTTTGTTTTTTTTTCTCCAAGAGCACAATGTGGGTTCGCCTATTTTATTTTATTTCTTTCCACTGTCATCACTGATGGGTTTTAAAACATGCAGAGGTTAAGCGACGAGGATAGTCTGGTTTTGGCTCACTGGTAGTTAGGTATTAAGCTTATTACCTGTTTCAGTTAGTCAGTTATGTTAATATTGAACCATGGACTCTAACATAAGTTAAATTATGACTGCGAAAGTGTATTTGACCTCTTTTCAATTGCCAAATGCACTTGCAGTGTTTTTGAACACTGGAAAGCCCAGCTTTGTTCTGCCAGAACTAAACCAGTAATAGGAAATCATTACAAAGGTGACTTTTGCAGGGAGATATATAATCCATCACTCTTTTTCTTTAAAGGACCTATCCAGATGACTTGAGAATATATTTTGCATGCAAACACTGTTAGGTTAAGAAGATGCTTTAAACCGAGAAGTCTTCAGGGCACCTGGTTGGCTCAGTTGGAGGAACGTGTGGCTCTTCATCTTAGGGTGGTGACCTCGAGCCCCTCATTCGGTGTAGAGATTACTGAGATAAATTTTAAAAAGAGAGAGAGAGAGAGAAGTCTTCAACTAACTACCTTTCAGAATATGGGGATGTGACGTAGAAGAACATTGGTGGAAAAGTAACATAGACCTAGGTTTTAATTCATCTTCTGCCAATTCTTAATCCTGTGGCCTTGGGTAATGTGAGCCTTGCCAGTAAAATGGGATTAATACTTGTCTTTGAGGATCACAGCAAGGAAGCTAGTGGTATACTTGGCTGCCTTCCTCCCTCTGTTTCTCACATTAAGCTACATTTAAACAAAAGAAGTATACTTTGTAGTTCTTTGGAGAAAAGTGTAGGAAGAAAATTCACTCATCTCAGAGGGAGAAGGAGGAGAGAGTTAGATAGGATTTAACTGCAGGTCCAGGAACCAGAGTCTCCTCTCAAATCTCAAGTCCTTTTCTGATAAATCACTAAGTAAAGCACTTAATGCTAAGATTAAACACAATTTCCTGAGCATTTCCTACTGGAAAACGTCTTAAGACCCCAAGGTGAAAATAGTGCTCATGGATTGGCACTATTATTTTACAGAAATGGAGGCAGAGGGAGTTATTACATTGTCTAAGGTGAACAGTTACTAGGTAATATCAGGATTTAAACCCAGGAAGTCTTGTCCCATTGGGTCTTGAATACTCAGATCCCTTTTATAGGTTCAGAAACCTAGTGAAGTTGGCTTAAAGATTCGAAAAAATTCTTTTTCGTGGGGGAAGTGGTAGAAAAAAGATATACTTGTTGCAAGGAAGCCACCTGGGTCAAATGCTCAAATATGTATATGAAACAGTATAGAGTTCTATAGTCTCCAAGAGTTTAATGAAATATCCTAAAAGAATATTCTGCATCAGGATGGGAGAGTAAAGAGGAAAGGGACAAGGGTATGAGAGGGAAAGTATGGAAAGAGAGAGATGAGAAGAAGATAAATAATTATGGGTAGGGAATGAATAATTGAAAATTTTTTTAAAGTTTAATCATCTATTGCCATTAGTCTATGACCTTGTCTTCATGAGAAAGGCAACCTTAGAATGATCATGTATGTAATTTATGAACAAACAGATTTTACACAATTATATACTGGTGTTAAAAATTGCACCAGGACATAATTAAACCAAAAAAGTATTTGTTTATCTGAAATTCCAGTGTAACTGGGTATCTTGTGTCTTCATTTGCCATGTCTGGCAGCTCTACGTGTAAGTGCCTGAATGATACTCACTTAGTCTTCCTACATCTCTGGCCACACTCAGTGATCTCTTCTTCCTTAGAACCCACAGAAAGGTGCCACCCTGGCGGTTGTTTCCGGGGCCCTCTGTGGGTACACCCAGCTCCATGCCTGGATCATGGCTCTTGCTCCTTCTCAAACAAGCCAGATTCTTCTCCCATGCTATCATGGGAGATAGTCCTCTTCTGACATGAGCTGAGCTCCTTTACCTTATAGAATGGGCCCTTTCTTTCCACGACACTCAGAAAGTAGCTCCTAGCCATGCAGATCCTCCTTGTTCCTGTCTCTGACCCTTGATCCCGGTGGACAGATGCTTCTGTGAGGGCTAGTGCAGCTCAAGGCAGGCAAGTGGTGACCTCTGGGACTGGCTCTCCCCTCCAGCAGAAGTGCTCAAACATGTGAAAATGAACAAGCTTAGGCTCTGTGACCCCTCCACCTCCTTCCCTGCCCCAGTTTGCTATTCTCATACCTTCCCCATCCCCTCGGAAGCTGCAGCACAAATAGAATACTAACTCAGCAGTTCTAAGGATTGCAATAGTTTAAAACAACTTTGCTCATATGGTTATTATGGAACTGAAATTTTCTCATAACAAAATACTCACCACGAGCTTGGGTATTATGTAAAATGGCATTTGTCAGTGAAAATGTGGCTATGAAAGAAATGTTACTACGTTAACTGCATCTCTTATGGATAGAAGTAGTGCCCTTTGTAATATGATAATAATTATCATATTTCCTGAGATGTGGCTATACCATTGCCTATGGGTTATACAATTCCAGGGAACATTTGGGAATGTGCCAGCTCAGTCAAGGTCACCGGTGCTTACCGGTGGGCCCATTCAGAGGGACGATGAATGCACTTGATCTCTCCTGTTACCATCCCAAATGAACTCCATCCCCTTTAGTTTATGGATGTCTGACCTTTGAAAGTGCTGTTTGATGACCTGATACCAGAAGAATTTATGGTGGTAGTTGTGCCCAGATAGTAAGCTGTGCCCCTCTCAGACTGCATTTGAGAGGTAACACATTTACTCAGTCCACTGCTTGAGCAATTTTCTTCCAAGACTGCTGCCAATAAATCTGGTTTTCTGATTTATGATTCCACATGAACATCATTGACATACAGTTGGAATTATTATTTTCTTAACTGATGCTAAGAAACAGGCACTTGCCCTGACCTTATGCTCTTGCGTAACCAACAGCTGTCTCTGCTCACCTGAGACACACGGCCCCCAATGTGCGTCCAAATACGATGACTGTGAAGGGGGCTCCAAGGAGCTCTGCGGCCACGGCATCTGTGAGGACCGAATCCGTGTACAGGTTGGCCAGGTGAGTCCCTCCCAGAAGGTGGGACTCCTCAGAGGGAGTCATGTTTATTCGTTCCTCCTCCCGCATGTCTGTGTATGAGCCCAGCTCTGGCAAAGCTGCAAAGAGAAAGTCAACTTCCTGCTCTAAAGTGGGGCACAGGTGAGGAAAGAGATGAGAGTTGTCCATAAATAAACAGAAAACTGGGCCCAGAGGTGATAGCATTATAGTAATTACTACCATTTTTATTATGGTAGTAATTTATTCATAAATCTGTCCATGAGACGTGACCTTGTGGCCTTGTGAGTTGTAACAGTGACGAGACATGGGAACACCAAAGGTCCACTCTTGCCGGCAACATGCCCTTCTAAGGCGTCTGGATTGTTTCTGGCCCTGCAGACCCCGAGCCACCTCCCTGTGCTCTGGATCTGGTCCATCTTCCTGGCAACCTTGACTCTGACCTTTAAGATCGCCCAGCCCTGGCCCGCTTGGCCTTGTATGAGACCTTTGGGTCTTTATTTTTAGTTCTGGTTTGATTTTTTTTTTTCTACCCATGTGATGGAAAATGGTTCCCTTCCAGTGATGGTGGGAGGAGGGAGTGGGTGGGAAGGGAAGGAGAGACTTTCAAAAAGGAAACAAACAGAATGGATTTTCCAAGGTCTGTGCCTCCATGGGTGTTTTTCCCCTCTAAAAACACAGCAGGCTGAGTGCATTGACTTTAATTATATTGACTTACAGTTCTTGATTGTGGTTGCACTTTCCCTGGAATCTTTGGGGCAAATTATAGGTTTTCCTTACTCTGAAGTAAAGATGTTTCTCTTTTTGCATGGTTGGGTCTAAATGCTTAATCATACGGGAAGAAAAAGAGAAGGCACTCCATCAGTTATGGAAACAAATGCTAGAGGATCAACAGTTGGGGCCTTGGTGAGATTTTCAAAGGATTTCCGTGCTCATTTTCTTGATTGCCTTGACTTGTCATTCTGCCAGCCCAAATACAGCTGCATTTGCGATGCAGGGTGGACGTCCCTGCTGAACAGCTTGGCCTGTGTGCTGGACATAGACGAGTGCAGCCTCCCACAGGGGCCGTGCTCAGCCCTCGCACCGTGCTTCAACACACCAGGCTCCTTCTACTGCGGGGCCTGCCCGACAGGTATGGGGGCTTGTCCACACCCTGCCAGGCAAGGTGCCAGAACAACTTGTCTTCCACTGCTGAAAGCTAAGAAAACCATTCTCAGGAAACATGTCCTGTTTCACTAACTCCCACCGTGGGCCCATCTTTCTGTGGTAATAATTCAGCCATAGAAATCAGAGGACCCAAGCCAAATGCGGGGGGCTGGGTCAAGCACCTGCTTGCTGTGGTGGCAGCTGACTGGGACCTGTTCTACCCCACCTCCCTTACTAGCCAGATGTTTGCAAACTTGGGCAGATGACTTCACCTCTTAGTGTCACTGCTAGAGTCCAATAGTCCTCACCGGTGTGTGTCACTGGGAGACCCTATGGTCTTGCTATAAATAAGGATGTCTGGTTTCATCTCAGACCCACAGAGACTGAATCTCCCGGTCAGGTCACGTGTGGAGTCACTGAAAATGTAGACTCTGGGCTCTGAGGCTGCCTGGGTTTGAGTCTATGCTTCGTGTCTCACTGTAGGAGATTGTCATTATCCAATCAATGCGTATCTGTAGAGCACGCAGTGTGAGCAAAGCACTGTGCCGGGTGCACTGGTGAGCAATTCACCAGACCTCAGAGAGTCTACAAGGCCCCGTGGCACTGTTTGTGTGTTGTCAGAAGGTGGAGCATATAAGAATATAATTATTTTATGGAAACTTCATTGAGACACTGTGCCAGGCAATTTTTAATTCTTGCAACTATGATAAAATCAAGAAATATTAGGAATTAGTTTTATTCCCACTTTAAAATAGAAGAGACCATGAGGATTGGAGAAGGTAAATAACTTGTCCAAGATCACATAGCTTATAAGCAGTCAGGAGTCAAACCTAGGTCGGCCTGACTGTGGATCTGAGCAGGGCTGCTGAATTCTTCATTGATCTTTCTCATCAAGGAACCCACACACTTGTTGCTTCATCTAGTGACTTTTGGTTTAGTGACTTTCTTTGTGTTACCTGCTTAGATCTTGTATAATGAGGAAGAAATTGAAAAAACATGTAAAGACTTTTTTCCCCTCTCAGTTCTCAGGGGCAAATAAAATTTGCAAATAACCACATTCTTGAAAGTAATTTGCCAGTGACAGTCTTTAAAAACTAGAAATCAGAAAAATAAATTATAAGAACTATAGGATTCTTTTACTAATCGTTGGAGGAAAAAAAAGAGAAACAAAGCTTTGTGTTTTCCTATTAATCATGTTATTTTTTTCCTGCATGTCAAAATAATACATGCTGCTTATAAAATATAAAGAAAGTATAAAAATCTGAAAATAAAATGACAGAGAAATGCCCGTAGTCTTATCACTCAGAGGACCACCTTTGACATTGGGGCATGTTTCCTTCCAACTCTCTTCTGTGCATTCTTCACCTGTAAATACGATACTTTTCACAAGTAGATTTTTATTTATTTTTTATTTTTTATTATTATTATTATTTTAAATTTATTTATTTGACAGAGATAGTGAGAGAGAGAATACAAGCAGGGGGAGTGGGAGAGGGAGAAGCAGGCTTCCCACTGAGCAGGGAGCCTGATGCGGGCTTGATCCCTGGGCCCTGGGTTCATGACCTGAGCTGAAGGCAGAAGCTTAACGACTGAGCCACCCAGGCACCCCACAAGCAGATTTTTAGAAGGGGACTCCACTTAGATGAAAGAAAAGAAATATTTTTTAAAATATAGAAGGTTTTAAACACTCTATAATTTTAGTCATTTGAAGTATAAGAGTAATAATACTCACTGTAACAGTTGATTTAAACAGAAATATCTAGAGAAAAAAAAAAGGACATTCTTTCTTCACCTTCAATCTTGTCCTCCCAACGAGAATACTGTTAACAGTTGTTCTCTCTCCTCTTCTTCCTTTTCCTTCTCTCATACAAACACATAGACACATAGGCAGGTTTAAAAAAATTATTTCCCCAAATTGGGGTCAGACTCTGCATATTATTCTAAAAGTTTATATTATTAGTTATTATTATTATATAGTTATTATTATGTGTTAGTAAGTGTATTTGGGAAAATTTTTTAATATGTGTGTGTCATTAAAAGTAGCTTTTTGTATTCGGTGGTACAGATGAGTCACAATAAATTCAGCTATGCCGCTAGTGATCATTGAGGGCCCCCCCCCCCATTAAACAACTCTGCCACAGGCATCTGCTTACCTACATCTATAGATACTGGCAGTTTTATCACTGCAGAAAAGTTTTAAGAAGGGGAATTGTTAGCCAAAGGTATATATTTTTTAAATTTTAATGAATACCTCTAGATCTATTTCCAAACAGATTTTATTAATTTAACTTCTGACTAAAAGCATCTAAGACTACCTCATTTGCCCACCTCTTTGCCAGAATTTGTTTTTAAGAATGTGAAACCATTTTTGCCAACCTGAGAGGTAGAGCCTACCTCATTTTAATCTGTAGTTTCTTCAAGCAAAGCAGGTCTTTGTGTATCTTTGACGATTTGCATTTCTTTGTTGATAACTTGTCTATAGAGCTAACTTTGCAAATCTTCTAATCTTTCTAGGCTGGCAAGGAAATGGATACAGTTGCCAAGATATCAATGAATGTGAGATCAATAATGGCGGCTGTTCTGTGGTTCCACCTGTCACCTGTGTGAATACATTGGGGTCTTACCACTGTCAAGCCTGTCCACCAGGTGCTACACCATTAGAGGCAAAACATACATTTGGGAACAGGGTCTTATGCTCCATATTTTTTATTTTATTATTTTATTTTATTATTTTATATATATTTTTTAGAGAGGGAGAGAGAAAGAAGGAGGGAGGAGGAGTGAGGGGTAGAGGAAGAGGGACAGAGAGACTCTTCAGCAGGCTCCACACCCAGTGCTAAACACAATGTGGGTCTCAGTCTCACAACCCTGAGATCTTAGCCTGAGCCGAAACCAAGAGTCGGGCGCTTAACTGACTGAGCCACCCGTGTGCCCCGCTTATGCTCCATTTTAAATATGACTCTGTCTAAGGAGATATACTGAGTAGTGCGGAAAGTTTTATTTAACATATGGATTCAGGGCATGTTAGTTCAAGCTATATTATGAAAAGCAATAAAATTTTTTTTAATATCACTGGGAAACAACAAACTTTTACAAATTGTGAAACAGCCTGTGGAGATAATGCAGAATTTGAAACATTTTCTCTGAGGATCACAGACCTGCAGCCCCATTGTTCCCACAAATAATTTATCGATACAGTGAAGTCATGAGATGTTTTACATACAAAGTTCGCTAAATAACAGGTTGACCAGTAAGGATATGATACGTGTTATTTTCCTTTCTCTTCTGGAAAGAAGTCATTACAGCTATCCTGTGATCTAAACTGAGCGAGTGACTACCCAAGAAGTTCGGGGAGTTCTAAGGGATATATTGAAACCCTGT
Source organism: Lontra canadensis (assembly GCF_010015895.1). Taxonomy (NCBI): domain Eukaryota; kingdom Metazoa; phylum Chordata; class Mammalia; order Carnivora; family Mustelidae; genus Lontra; species Lontra canadensis. The sequence continues at coordinate 7,698,493 of NW_022631066.1, forward strand.
ATGTTTTATTAATGTGAAACAATAGTACTTAGGACTTCTACGATAATTTAACTTTCAGATCATTAAAGTCACTGCAATTAGAAAATGTCAAATTGCTTAGTATCAGCCCTTTCTAAGTCTACCAGTAGATTCATGGATCTTTTTATTTTTATTTTTTATTTTAGTCAGGAGAAACAACCCAGAACATTGTTTCTGCAATCAGGTTCCCAATTCTTATTTGTCCTTTCCTCTTAATGATAGAAATTTGTTTATGGTGTACATGTGTGATGTATTCTGCATTATCTCCACAGGCTGTTTCACAATTTGTAAAGGTTTGTTGTTTCCCATGTGTACGTGGCTTCGTATTTAGCTTTTTTGTTCTGATGATAGAAGATCTCTGGTTGTCCTGGTTCATGATCCTTTGTTCTCAGATTGGGATTCTTCAATATTCTTAATGTTGTGTGTTATGCCCTGCTTTTGCTGTCATCAGGGTATCAAGGTGATGGAAGAGTGTGCACACCCATTGACATCTGCTCCATCAATAATGGAGGCTGCCACCCAGACGCGTCATGCTCCTCGGTTCTCGGTGATGATTCTCCCTCTGGTTTGGGGTATCTTAATAGGACCCTCTAAAACAAATCAACATTTTAAAAACAAAATCCCCTACCTTCAAAATTCCTATTTTGATTTTCAAACCAAAAAGTAAGCCTTGTTTTAAAACTGTACATTGGATTTTTTTATGTGATAGACTATAGTCTTCTCTGGTATGGCCTAACCCAGCAGTTATTTACCAAGATAACTGAGCAAGCTAATTATTTTATAACTGTATTTGAGAAAATGGCAAGGAGAAAAGGAGGAAGGACCACCTGTCAACTCCCTTTAAAAACGCTTTCTTTTCTATGCCATTGGCCAGGATTGAGACCTGTTGCTAACCTTGTCTGCAAGGGAGGCTGGGAAATGTAGTTTATTTCAGGTGCTTGTGCCCCCAGTTAAAATAAACAATTCACTACTAAAGAATGGAAAACTAGATTTAGGGCGATAGCCAACAGTGTCTGCAATGCTGTGTAAGAGAAATTTCACCTCCTATAATTTAAAAAATATGTATTGCTAAATTTTCTCCCAGAAATGTATCAATTTATACTAACCAACAGTGCATGAAAGTATACATGTATCCCACCCTTCACAATAATGGATACTATTGTTATTTTTCATTTTGGTCAATTTTATAGGCAAAAATTGCCTTCCCATTATTTTAATTTTGACCATATCAAAATTCATTTTTGAACACTAATAGTTAATACTTTATTTTATTTTTAAGGATTTTATTTATTTGACAGAGAGAGAGAGCACAACAGACAAAGGGAGAGAGGCAGAGGGAGAGGGAGGAGTAGACTCCCCACTGAGCAGAGAGCCCAGTGTGGGTGGGGCTGGATCCCAGGATGCTGGGATCATGACCTGAGCTGAAGGCCGATGCTTAACTGCCTGAGCCACCCAGACACCTCAGTAATTAATACTTTTTACATATTTATTGGCTTTATTATTTTTTCTATTTGTTCATGTCCTTTGTTCATCTGCTTTCTCATTGTTTTATAAAATTTCACTATGTTTTAAGGATATTATCTCATTACCTGTGTAATGTTTTACATGTATTTCCCCTGGCACATTGTTTTTATTTTAGTTTTGTGGTGGTATTTTCTACTTAGAAGTTTAAAATTTCTATGTAGTCAAAAAGATAAATCTTTTCTTATAGGATTTTCTCCTCTTGGAATTAGGCCTTTCCTATAGAACTCAACTGCTTGCTCTTTTTGTACTTTCATTTATTTTTAACATTAAGATCTTTGATCTTTTGGCATCAAATATTGCTTGAAATTTTTGCTCAAATGCATGGCTCCAACTTCATTTATTGAATAACATATCGTATCTCTTGCTATTTCCAAATGCCACTTTTATTTTTACTGATGTAATATATCTATACACATATGTAAAAATACATACGTGTATATATGTATAATATATAGAGATAATTTATATATATATATACACATATATATGTATGTATGTATGTACTGTGACTATTAAAATGTTTTTTAAATAATTAACAGCATACCAAAGTAGTTAGGAGCATGGATTCTAGAAAAATACTGCTTGTATTTTGATTTTCTCCTTGGTTCCACCATATTCTAACTGCGTGTCCTTTGTCAAGGCATTTAATCTTTCTGTGCTTTATCCTCACCTATAAATGGGGATTAAAATAGTACCAAATTATAGTCAATATCGGTTACAGTGTTTGCAACAGATACCGTCTTCATGAGAATACCCTTTTCTGCTGTCAACCCCTCCATGAGAAACTCCCCTTTCCCTTGGTGTACCTCACACTTGTCCACAACTCAGAACTCTGACAAATGGACTGACAGTACCAGTGTCAATTTGTATATAAAGTATTGGAAATGCATAATGCCTTTCTTATTTTTTAAGATAAAAATTAGAAAAAGATTCTATTATTTTTCTCTTCATGCCTGGTGTTTCTGCCTCAAGAGATAGGCAGACTTGACTTGGGCATTTTCTTATCTAGACAACAGAGCCTGAGTTTTATTACTGGGTTTGAATCAAGGAGCTCTGTATTTATCCTTCCATTTTGACTCCTAAACAGGTTCCTTACCTCTCTGCACTTGTCTCCCGGGGTATACCGGAAATGGTTATGGGCCAAATGGATGTGTGCAACTCAGTAACATTTGCCAGAACCACCCCTGTTTAAATGGACAGTGCATTGTGAGTCCTTTATTCTTCCTTTCTTAGCAATTACCATTTCAATGAATTGCAAGTTAGGCTACCAGATGTTCATGCCTCAACACCTGCTACGAACATCATTTAACACTAATTTTCTTTGTTATTTGAGTTGATTCATGTTTATTGTCTATTCATTTGTTTTATGGCGCTATGTTTTTCTTTCCTTAGGAAACAGTCTCCAGTTATCTTTGTAAGTGTGAATCAGGTTGGGCTGGCATCAACTGTACGGAAAATATAAACGAGTGTCTGAGCAACCCCTGTTTGAATGGGGGAACTTGTGTGGATGGCGTTAATGCTTTCAGCTGTGAATGCACACGTTCCTGGACTGGACTCCTCTGTCAGATTCCCCAGCAAGGTACACTCAGCATTCCTTTACTCACAGATGCTCACAGCATGGAAGGATCATCCCTTAATGAGTCCCACTTCAGATTCTTCTACTTTCTTGTCATGTGGTTCAAGTGCTTACAACTAAGCCTTCCCTTGCTGCGGTAGTCTAGAATTTACAAGGTAAATATTTATCTCAGTTGTAGCCAGAAGAACCTTCCTTCAAAGGAAGAATTAAATTAGTATTTGCCATTTTTATTATGTCTGTCCTGAAAACAAAATGTGCTAAGGTAGTATAGTTCTTTAGGGAGAGTTTTCTCTACAGCAGGCGTTTCATTTCCCTATAACATTGCACTTAATCATGTCAGTCTCCTGCTCTAGAAAACACAGTCATTCCCCATTGCCCACCAGTTAAATAAAGATTGGGACTGTTTTTCAATTATTCTCTATAACCAGGACTTACCCCATCCAATTAACCTTGTTTTTCACTAGTTCCCTAATAATATTCCCTTTCCAAGCCAGACGTCTTTTCTTATCACCTGATCCCATGTACTACCTTGCTGTGTTCCTTTATTTGGGATATTTTTCTCCTCAGACATCTCTAAATCTCCTTTGCCTCACATCCGAATGTATCTGTCCCTCAGGAGTACTTCATCTTCAAGCCTCAATCTCCTTCATCAAGCCTCTTCTGACTACTCCAGCCCCCTCGTATAACTCTTAATTCGGAATCAGCACATTTTTTGAGACTATACTATGTGTTGAGGACGCTGGTAGATGCTGTGAAGACATAAGCATAAAATACTATCTCCACATATTATCTGTTTATCTTCTGGTTGAGGAGACGAGTCTAACACAAAATGACAGAGAGGAGATAAGAACTAAAGATTGGAACTAAGCTGTGTGGGAGCCAAGACATGGAGACAGAGAGAATGGGAGTCAGGGAGAACAAAAAGAGGCAGGGGAGGCTTATGGTGGTTATAAGGAGATACCAAGTGGACTTTCAACAACCGGTGGGACTTAGGAGGGTGTCCAAGGAGAAGGGGGACGGGGAGAAGAAAGAATGACAGGGCATTTGTCTCCGGCGTTAATCACTCAGACTTCTCCAATATTTCAGCAGCAGTGTTAAAGCTGCCTAGACTCTTCCTTTGCAGAGTTGCTGTAAAGCAGAAATCATCTTCTTTCCCTTGGCAGTTTGTGGAGGGTCCCTCTCAGGGATGAATGGAAGTTTCAGCTATACGGGTCCTGAGGTTGGTTACGTACATGATGTCAACTGCTTCTGGGTTATCCGAACTGAAGAGGGAAAGGTAAATGTGGTATCTCCTGCCCAAACGTGGATCTGTATACATGAATATGCAATATGAGTACATATTACATAAAATACATATGGTGCTAATCCAACCATTATATATTAAGGGCTTGCTGGGTGTCAAGCTTTGGGCTAGGTATTTTGTGCACTTTTCTCAAATGTTATACTAACTCTTTGAAATAGGTGATAGTGTCCTCATGTTATAGTTAAGATAATGGAAATGAAGAGAAGCTAAGTCTTTTTTAAAAAACACTTTTTAACTGGTAATTAGACCAGATGGATTTCAAAGTCAAGTTTGTCTGCTTGCAAACTCCACGTTTTGTTCAGTAGGGATAATTCTCTCTAGGGATTGGCCTGCTGCAAGCCTGGAATTTGTAAAGTCATGTTGTTCCTGAGAGAGTCCTGTTTGAAGATGACCCCTCAGTGTTTTGTTAATTATTATGCAAAATGGGGACAACTATGAAGATGGTTTTCCTGTGAGAGCCTTCTCTGTGCCATTGTGCTGTTAATTGCTTTACATACATAGTGTCATTGTATTTTAACTCTTGTAACCCTACCCTGAAAGATAAGAATTATTATTATCATTTTAAGTTTGTGGAAAGGGAGCCTGGAGCAGCTGAGGAATTTGTCCAAGGTCACATGGTTTGTAAGTGGTAAGCCCCGGACCCAAGCCCAGGCCTTTTGACTGAATCCAGTGACTCTGAATGGCTGCATGAACACAAGATCTGACCCTGAGGTTTTTAGTGCTTTTATCCCCAGCATTCATTACTCAGACTTTTCCAAATATTTATTTCTCAGCCAAACTCCTAGACTCATTAAAATCAAGTTTGTATGTCTGAATAGATAAGGTTTTCCCTTGAAATTCTGTAAACTTTTTCCAGCAAACTAATGTTACTGGGGTCATTGTACAATGGTCACCACACAGTTTTTCCCTTGAGATGGGAGGATTCTTTGGGGCCTGGTGGCCCCACAATAGCATCAACTCCAAAATCGATTTCCCAGTGGGTATGTTATGTGAATTTCCTTCCTCCCATTAAGTGTTCATGAATTCTATTTCCTGACATTGAAAACATTTTTCTTTCAAGAAAAGTCATTTGTGAAAAAATTTTAATACTTTTATTATTGATTTGTAAAAAAAAAATGACATTTTTCTTGATTATTGTGATTTTGCATCTTCTTATTTCCACCATGTACATAATATGGTATTTTATAGGAATTTTATAGAAATCAGGGTAGTTCTATTCATGAACACTTATTTGATTTTTATTGAAATTACTTCAAGGACAAAAATGATGCAATGTTAGATAACAAATCTTAAAACTATCCTCATATAGAATTTCAAAAATATCCTGATATCCTTTCTCATTAGCTAAATGCTGTTGTGGTTTTTAGATCATAATGAGAATCAAATCCAACAGCCTCCTTTTAGTAGTTTGGCTCTTTTAAGTGATGTTATCCATACAAAATCTTTTTAATTTTATTAATTATATTATTATATTTAAGTTTGTACATTCTAACATTTTTAACTTGGAAATGTATTTTTGTGTTTATTCTCTTCTACCTGTATGCTCAGAATCTTTCAGATTACTTTTTCCCTATCTTCCACTCTTGGTATTACTCATCTCTTAATGACATTCAACCACTGAGGTCTTACTGACCTTATACACACACACACACCTACTCAGTCTATACCTAAGGTTGTCAGTCTGTTAGTATCTTGTTGAGAAGTACAGAGAACCCTCAGGAATCAGCATCCCTGGTCAGGGGGAGGCAGTCAGTAAACATTTGTGGGTATGCTACACATATAGGGTATTGAGGAGGCCGGGATATAAATTCTTGTGAATGGTAATATTAGTCAATTACATTTAACTCAAGGTAGATTTTTCAAATGTCCAATGTGTTTTACTGATGTGGGAGCATTGTCAGCTATACATTTGAAGGGCCTATATTTAGTGGACTTCACAGTTTAATGACATCTTGGTAAATGTATTTCATTAATCTATTCAGTAACAACTCAATGGGTATAAAGTTTCAGATACACAAGATGTGTAAGCTCTAGAGATCTGATGTATAACACTGTACGTGTGGTTAGCAATATGTTATGGTGCACTTCAACAGTTGTTAAGACAATGGAGCACATATTGTACTCTTACCACTAAAAAAAAAAAAGAGAGATACAAGGAAACTCTAGAAGGTGTTGGATATGCCTATTGATGGTGGTGAGGGCATCACAGGTGTTGGCAGTATGTCCAAGAACTCATCAAATCATATACGTTTAGTATGTACAGTTCTTTGTATACCAATTACACCTCAATAAAGTTGTTAAAAATCTATTTCATTAAGATTTTTGATATATTTTTATATTAGTTGGAGCCTAAGCAATTTTTAACACAAGTTATTGAATTTGTAGATTTTCATATGTATTTGTGGATAATTGGGAAATTACAGGTATGTCTCTTGAAAGGTGACTTAATATGAATGCTTCCTAATTAGTGGGAGAAGTGCTTTAGAATTAATATGGAAATGAAAAACAATACATTGTGACCTTTACATTTTTAGGTGCTGCGTATCACTTTCACTTTTTTCCAGTTAGAATCAGTGAGCAATTGTCCACACGAGTTTCTTCAGATTCACGATGGAGAGTCCTCTGTGGCACTCCAGCTTGGAAGATTCTGTGGCTCTGATCTCCCTCATGACTTCCTCAGTAGTGACAATGCCCTCTATTTTCATCTCCATTCTGAACATTTCAGAAGTGAGAGAGGCTTTACAATAAGATGGGAAACGCAGAAACCAGGTATGTGTAAACGTGAAGAAAAATCAAGCAAAATCTTGAAATTATTAAGTTTTCTTCATTAGTGTTAGACTTGTTGATAACATTAAATGTGTTGAGATCTAGGGATTATATCATACTTTTATAATTCTTTTAAAATCAAATAAATCTAAAATGAATTGGAATTTCATTTTGTGTTTGGAGATAACAAAATTTGGATGAATAAGAAAGATTAAAAACCATGAGTCTTAATGGGTCCCTTATGAAATGACCAAACAGCATTCTTACAAACTCTACTAATAGCTTATTGCAGCAATGTTCTTGAAGACATTGTTGTTCCTTCCTTAGTATTCCTTATTTTAATGACCGTTTGATAATTTGTTCTTTCTGTTGTTATTTTGTCTTTTGGGGCTCTATTTTTTTTTTTTTTTAGCTTTTTACTGTGCAATTTTTAAACAGGTAAAAAAGCAGAACACCACTGAACCTCTAATTCATTCATAAATAAATCTGTGCATCTATTTCTGGAATTTCTCAGCTTTTCTATTGGCCTATTTATCTGTCCTTGTGCGACATTGGCTTAACTAACTATTGAAGCTTGAAATCTGATGTGTAAGTCCTATAACTTGGTTCTTTTAAAATATGCTAGATCGTTTACATTTTCCTATAAGTTTTAGAATCAATTTGTTAATTTTCCCCTAAAATCTGCTGGGATTTTGTTGGCATTGCCTTGAATCTATAATTAACTAGGGAAGAAATGACTTCTTAAAAATATTAGCCCTGTCAATTTATGAACATGGACTATCTCTGTATTTATTTAGCTCTTTTTAATTTATCTTAACAGTGATTTAGATTCCAGTGTTTACTCCACATATTTAGTTGTTTTTTCTAGATATTTAATATTTTATACTATATAAAATGACATTGTTTTACAAAAATGTCAATTTTATGTGTTATGTGTTGTCATATATAGAAATACGACATATTTTTAAAAATATTTGATTTTGAATACAGTCACATTGCTAAAATCATTAATCAATTCTAACAGCTTTTTTGGTGGATTCTTTTGGATTTCTCTACATACACAGTTATGTTATCTGTGAGTAAAGAGTGTTTTTCTTTGTTAAGAAACAAACTTTAATGGAGTAAATTTGAAGATCTAATTGGGTTTATTAAACAGTACATGAATGGGGCATCATCCCATCTAGCAAACAGAGGGGAGCCCTGAAGAGTTGTATGAAATGAGAAGTTTTTATAGGAAGAAGAATAGGGCAAGTAACTATTAGCAAAAGAAAAAGATTGTTTCAGACAAGGTCTTCCCTTAATGCAAAGGGTGAGGGGTCTAATCATACAGATTACCTCATCTTCCTTTGGGGGATGGAGAGAGCCCTCATTGGCCCTAAGTGGAAAATTCCTGACTGACAGATTAAGATTACATTTCTAGGGGAGGCTGAAAGTGCAATTAGATTAGGTATGAAGCCCATGCTGGGGGACTTGGCGTAAGTGATACTGTTTGGGGTCTGTGGTTTTCCTTTTAACATCTTCCTTTCCAATCTTTGTAACTATCATTTCTTTCTTTTCCTTAACTTATTTGTTGCCTGGCTAGGACATCCAGAACCATACTGGACAAAAGTGGTAGAGTAGGCATTATTTTCTTGTTCCCAGCCTCATGGGGAAATTTTGTTCAGTATTTAACAGTTGAATATAATGTTTTAGATGTAAGTTTTTGTAGATAACTCTTACCAGATAAAGGAAGTTCACTCCAAATTACTGTTTCTGTATAACAGATTACCCACAAATTTAGTTTTATAGAGCATTAATCATTTTATTATGTTTCTGAGCTTATGGACCAGGAATTTGGAAAGGGCTCAATTATCATTTGATCTGTCAAGCAGTTACAATTAGATGTTGGCTGAAACTGTAGTCATCTACAGGCTCAACTAGGCTGGAAACCCAAGATGACTCACTCAGTTGATGCTGGCTTTTGGATAAGAGTTGAACCAGGCTGTTGGCTTGAATGCCTCCATGTAGCCCCTCTCTGATGGTGGTCTTAGGGTAGTGGATATTCTTTCATGGCACTTGGTCTGTCTTAGAGCAAGCCTTACAACAGACCCAGGCAGATGCTGCATGGGTTTTTTGGACCCATCTTTGGAAGTCATACTGTGTTATTTCTGCCATACTTTTATTTGGTTAAAGCACTCATAAGCCCACCCAGATTCAAGGGGAGGAGACACAGACCCCACCTCAGTGGAAGAAGTGTCAAAGATTTAAAAAAAAAAAAAAGTGTCAAAGATTTTATGAATGTTTTTAAGCCATCTCACCTTTTATTCCTAGCTAGTCAAGAATTTTTATCATGAATGGATATTGAAATATATTAAATACTTTTTCTAAATCTATTGAGATGATTGCATGGTTGTCCTCCTCTGCTTCTATCATTTTTCCTCTCTCCTTCTGGAACTCAGATTATACATATGCTGGAGATTCTGACTATGTCTCATAGCTCTCATACTTTTTAATGTAGTCTTCGCCTATGTACATGCAGCTGAAGACAGCTAAGGGCTCAAGGAAAACTCATAAATTTTTTGGGTGTTATGGCTATGCAGCTGTCTTCACTATAGTACCTTATTCCAAAATCCCAGCTACTCTAGGGGCCCCAAATCCCAAGTTTTGTTTATTTCACCCAGTAGGAGTATTACTGCTACTTGGACTCCACTGTCTGGCACTGCAGTTTGGGAAAGGCACACAGAGAGAATATATGGGACTCACCGCTTGTGCTTTCTTCCTCTGAAGGATCACAGTCTTTCACTGCTTGCTTCTCAATGCCTGAAGACGATAAAAACTAAAACAAACCATAATTCCTTATTATTACCAAATAGTAACCATTGCTTATATTGATGTGTTACAGAAACTGTTGTTTGTCTTGCATATTTTCCCATATTCTAGACTTCGCTAAAATCATTTGATCAAATTGAATTTAATATTTAGGGGGACAAAAAGGATCACATTTGGAGGTACTCAATGTCTATTTGCTTCCCTGTCATGACTGCAACATTGATTAGAGTGTTTTGATTTTCTCAGGTTGATCTTTCTATTAGAAAGCTTCCCTTTTGCCCTTTCTCTAATGGCCTTAGCAACCCATAGGCTCATTGTTTAGATTAATTGGGGCTTTCAAAATGATGGCAGTTGAATTTTATCTTTTATTCTTTATTTATTATCTGGAGTTCTTCAGTGGAGTAGGCCTTTCCCATGTCAACTATTTGGTTACTCTCACATACAGATCAGTCAAGAAAGGTAGGATAAATGCTTGATTCTTCCCCCTATTCTTCTCCAGTATTCAAATTAATTACCTGGTTTCCTAGCTTTCTCCAGAATGAACCACTACTTGTTATTCTTTTTATTTCATTTTGGTTTTAGTACCGAATGTGAACTCATATTTTATCATATTTGATGTATTATAATCCAGTCTAGATTTTTCCTATGTTAAAATGTTCCATATTTGGCTAGTGGGAAAACTTTCAAGTTAGTTTCTAAGCCTCTTTGACCCAATTCTAGTTACCTTTGGAAACTTCCTTGCTTTCTGCTCTGAAAGATGTTCCAGGTTCTTCCTATATGTTTATTGTGTTAGGACTGGAACCAATTATTTCTCTGAAGAGTTGTACTCCTCTAATGGGTAATGGTATTTAGATTCTATAATCTGGGTAGTATGAGTGGCTATTGCTCCTAGGTTGAACAAAGTCTATACATCTTTCAGTAGAAGGAATTAGAAATCTTTTAAAAATGCTACTTTTTAAAAAAAATTACTATTTTTTTAAAGATTTTATTTATTTACTTGACAAACAGAGATCACAAGTAGGCAGAAAGGCAGGCAAAGAGAGAGAGGGGGAAGCAGGCTTCCCACCGAGCAGAGAGCCTGATGCGGGGCTCGATCCTAGGACCCCGAGATCATGATCTGAAAGGAGAGGCCAACCCAGTGAGCCACCCAGGTTCCCCTAAATATTACTATTTTTTAAGTAGACTCCATACCCAGCATGGAGCCCAGTGTGGGGTTCAAACTCACAACCCTGAAATCAAGACCTGAGCTAAAATCAAGAGTCAGACACTCAACCAACTAAGCCACCCAGGTGCCCCTATTTTTGTTAATTTTAAGGAAAAAGCATATCATGTATTCTTCATGATCTTCCAATATATTTGCATATTGAAATTAAAGGTTTTTAATTTTATATTTATACCTCTTCTCACTTCGAAAAATCCTGGTTCCTAGTGACATCAACATATCACCTGTGTACTTAATCCTACTGTATGAATTTTCAAAATAACAATATCAATATTATTACTAATAATATGATAACTGAAAGCCATTTAGTATTCCTTGGCTATTCTTTTTGTACTTAATATGTGTTGCACTCAAGCTCTGTATTCGAACTTTACAGTGTTTTAAAGCGTCTTGGAATATTTCTCTTCTCTATCTTTAAACTGTTAGTTCAACAGTTATTTCATTTTGTTTCATTTTGTTTGTGATTTTAAAGATTTCACTTTTTCATTTTTACTGAATTTTACTTTATAATTATATAAAACATATTCATATTTCCAAAGCCAAATCAAAATTCATTAATAAATTTAGAGAAGTCTAACCTTCATCCCTGTCCATTCTGTCTTGTTCCTTTCTTCTCCCAAAGGAAACAATTTTTATTAGTTTTTGATTTACCCTTCCATTTAAAAAATATAAGCAGATAATCACATACGATCAAGTTTCCCCCATTTAAAAAAAAATGGTAGCATATAACAGGCCCTGTTGATAGTTTGCTTATATAGGATATAGTTTGCTGTATCCTAGAGACTGCTCCATAATGAGATCATAGTGTGCATTACATGGATACCTCACTCACTGTCTATTCAGTCAACCCTCCCTTGATGAACATTTAGCTTAAAGTTTCCAGTCTTTTGGAATTCCAAACTGTATTGCAACGGAGTCCTTGGGAAGTTGTCTTACTGCATTTTTGCCAGTGTCTTTGGAATAGATTTCTAAAAGTGTGATGACTTGGTCTAAAAATAAATGTCTGTATTTTTGCTAGACATTGCCATAATCTCTTCTGTAAGAGCTGTACTACCTTGTATTCCCATCAGCAATATACGAGAGTGCCTACTTCTCCATGTACCACAGATCATGCTGATCATTTGTTTCCGGTATTCTGGATATGTATCATTCTGAGAGGCAAGAAATGGTATCTCAGCAAAGTTTTTATTTGTATGTCCCTTGCTCTGAGTGAGACTGAACACCTTTTCCAAGTATAGAGGACTTTTGAATTTTTGCCAGTGAGCTCTTGATGTCTCTTTTTTTTAGAAGCTCTTCATATATCAGAGATGTTAATTCTTTGTATTATGTATTGAATTTTTTTCACGGAGCACCATTAACATTTTACTTTGCTTATGATATTGTAATTTTTTATCCATATAATAATTTAACTACTAAATTTTAGGCAATTCCTCTTCCTCTGAGCAACTCAGGTGTTTTCTTATTAGAAACAGTGAGAATCATGTAACTAATTTGTTTCACTTTTTGCCTTGGCAGCAAGACTTGTCTAAGTAACCTGCATAGCTGTGTAAATCGTATATCATGCATATCAGAAATGTCATCTATTTTATTTTTTTTCTAATTTATTTTCACTGCAGCCTAGACTCTTTATTTATCATCTCTGTTTTTCAAATTTACAGTAGTATTTCTTTTTCAGTTTTTTAATTTAAATTCTAGTTGGTAAACATGTAGTGCAGTATTGATTTCTGGAGTAGAATTTAGTAATTCATCACTTACATACAACACCCAGTGCTCATCACAAGTGCTCTCCTTAATCCCCATCACCATCTATCCCATCCCCCGCCTACTTCCCTCCATCAACCCTTAGTCCACTCTCTGTTGTTAGGAGTCTTATGGTTATTTTCCCTCTCTCTCCTTTTTTTTTTCTTCCTTTTTTCCCCCTTTCCAATATGTTCATTAGTTTTCTTTCTTAAATTCTACATGAGTGAAATCATTAGGTATTTGTCTTTTTCTGACTGACTTATTTCAGTTAGCATAATACACTTAGTTCTAGCCACATCGTCACAAATGGCAAGATTTCATTCTTTTGGATGGCTGAGTAATATTCCATTGTTTATATATACCACATTTTCTTTATCCATTCAGCAGTTGATGGACATTTGGGTTCTCTCCATAGTTTGGCTGTTGTTGATAATGGTGCTGTAAACATCGGGGCATGTGCCCCTTTGAATCTGTATTTTTCTACCCTTTGGATAAATAACTAGTAATGCAATTGCTGGATTGTAGGATAGTTCTATGTTTAAATTTCTGTGGAACCTCCACATTATTCTCCAGAGTGGCTGCACCAGTTTGCACTCCCACCAGCAGTGCAAGAGGATTCCACTTTCTCTGAATTCTTATCAGCACCTGTTGTTTCTTGTGTAGTTAATTTTAGCCATTGGGACAGGTGTGAAGTGGTATCTCATTGTGGTTTTGAATAGTAGTTCCCTGATGATGAGTGATGTTGGATAGTATTTTGTATAAGCCATCAGAGTCTTTGTTAAATAAATGTGAATATTAATAAAGAAAAGATTCCTTCAGTCACTGATATACAACTTTAGGGGGTTGGTGGGGGGTAATTAATGAAGTGGTAGTGGTGTGGATGTCACAAAGCCTGGCCCCGCCTCTACCTCACACCATTCCTGGTCAAGGCAAGTGGCTCAACCACCCATAGACATTTGATTTTATTCACTTATAAAATGAAGAGTTTAATTATATCATAGTGTTAAAAAATCTTCTCATATGAAAATTATGTAGCACTTGACTATTCTAATGTGTAAAATAATCTGGTTTGTTGAAAGACATGGGGTAATAATAGAAGTTCCAGAACTTTTTAAGAGTTAAGAAGAACTTTTTAAGAACCAGAACTTTTAAAAAGTTATACAGTAGTTAATCTCTTTCAAAGTGAAAAGAAGTGTCTATCATCTCATCCCTCAGACAGTTCAGCACTGTATTTTAAAATTGTATCACCATGTGATAGCTGATAAGCACAGAGCGCAATGCAGGAGTGACTCATTCATTTATCAGCTAATATTCCTAGATTTATAACTGTATCAAACTGGAAAAATGAAAGCCTTGTTTAATTTATGAGGGCATCCCAAATGGCACACAGTTGTTTCAACAAAGCTTGTCTTCTTGCAGTAAGGACTATGATAACTCTACATAAATTATAATTTGTATACAATATAAAGTTATTTTTTCCTCTTATTTTAGAGTGTGGAGGTGTACTGACGGGTACTTATGGTTCGATTAAATCTCCGGGATATCCTGGAAACTATCCTCCAGGAAGAGATTGTGTCTGGAAAGTAATAACCAGTCCTGGGCTCTTGATAACATTTACTTTTGGGACCTTGAGTCTAGAGCACCATGATGATTGCAGCAAAGATTATCTTGAGGTAAACAATCGTATTTGGATAGAACATATCATGACCTGATTGGAACTCAGGGAAGTATGGTTTGGTGATACCTGTGGATGACTATAATTTTCTAGCAGTAGTTAGATATATTCAATAGGCAGCTGATGTCTTAAGTCTTGCTAATTCCTTATTCTTAATTATGTCAGCTTGTTGGTTCTTCTGGGTTTCGTTTGAATCTGGGAAACAGACTGCCTTACTATTCTATGTCATTTCCTGGAAGCCCAGTCCCCTAAGGAGGGAATGGAAGAATTAACAAAAGAAACAGTAATGGTTATCTTTTCCAATGCAGAATCAAGACATCAGTTGTCTAAGGTAACTGACGCATTATTTCACAAGCTAACTATAGTGCTCTGTGAAGAAAAATGATAGCAATTGTGTTGAAATTGATTGTTAGTGGGTGAGCTTAGAATATATTGATAACTGTCATTGGGAGAAGAGAAGTCAGTCTGTGCACCTCCTGCTTAACATTAGTAAAAGATTAAAATACAGAAGAAGAAGAAAAAAAAAAAGGCCATGAGCTTATGGGTATATCAGAAATGCTGCTCTGCATTTGTAGACTGAAAAGATCATTGAGAAGATTGAGTTCCTTTGTTGCTCCTGTCTTGTTTGTCTCCATAAATCTTAGTAGTCCTTGCCGTAGTGATAAAAGACAATATGCTTTTCTAAGTCCATTAGAGAAGAATGGAGTGCTATGGAATTATTCATAAAGGATAGAAAGGTGCGGCTGTCAAACAGGGATCTCCACAAGTTAAATTCATTAGTAATTTAGCAGTTGTAATGGATTCGAAACCCTTGGGAGTGACTGGAAAAATCTACCTCTCCCTGAAAAATTTCAGCAACATAATCTTTTGAATGTTAACAGTAGCATGGATTTTCCATCAAATTAAAATTAGAGGCTTTTCTTTTTCATTCCCACATTAATTCCTGGATATATGTGTACTAGAAAGTATCAATCATTCTGATAATATTGAAATGCTTCTCATTTCTCAATGATATTTCGAGGAAGTAGTTAAATATAGGAATAAAATACTGCTGTCCCAGAACTCTGCTGCCAAAAGAAAAAGTAATTTGAGTGCACCAAATTGGCCATGTTAAAATAGCACTGATGTTTGGTGTTCTAGGTAGTACAGAACTTTCAGTTACAACAGAATTACAGAGGGGTTAACATGATTATTTAAGAGATTAAAAAACCAACAATTAAAAAGGATTTCTCAGGTCATATTGTCATTATCACGGTACTCAGTTACTATTAGGATTGCACTTCTAAAACACATTAAACTGTCTCTATATTGCGTCAACCTGACTTAACTTCTTTCTACCTCTGACCCTTCTGAATACCTAGACCAAGTTGTGAATCAGTCAGCACTGTTGGTATTCTTTCTTCCATCTTCTTTGCATATATTCATTTCCTCCTTCTTAGTTACTAGGAATTTATCATTACAAAACCAACATCTAGGGGGAAAAAAACTAAGGAAAGAAAACATTGAGAAAGGTTCATGAGAAAATTTCAAATTATACATCTAGCCTTGGAATTAAAATTTAGACAGAGATAAGGTATTAAGAATGGTGGGAGGAGGAGACTTCCCTTTAGTGAACCCCAACTGAGTAATGGATATATATATATATATATATATATATATATATATATATATATAATGGAGAACCTCTGAGAGCCATCAGTTTCCAATCACAGCTTTTTTGAAGTTAATGTACAAAATGACTGGGGTTTGTCAAAATCTGACCATTTTGTGCTTAATTATTCTTTTGTTTTGTTTTGTTTTTAGATTCGAGATGGTCCTTTGTATCAGGACCCTGTTCTTGGGAAATTCTGTACCACTTTCTCTGTCCCACCACTCCAGACTACAGGTCCCTTTGCCAGAATTCATTTTCATTCTGACAACCAGATTAATGACCAAGGCTTCCATGTCACCTACTTAACATCACCCTGTAAGTAACCTGATCATTGGGAAAGCATATGAATGTGAAGGACAGTGCCATCTTTTTATGCTTAGAGCTTATATTGACACCTTAAAACAAACCAACAAACCAATGACAAACAATAAAATACTCTATGATTTTTACTTTAGGGCTTTTATCCTTAAATACCTCATTGGGCCCTGATGAGAATTCACAGAAAAAACACCTTTCAGGTCTCAATATCAGGAAAAGTAACCATGAACATCTTTTCACAGGTCCCCTTTCTTCATTTGCCCTGGCTTTAGGCTGAATCTAGAGTCAACCTTCTGTAGACTGTGGAGTCTCTACCCACTTTTTGTGCATGTCAACTTTCCCTTGAGCACACCCTGCTGTTCTATGTTCATTATTCCTTTAATTAGATTCCTTTTTCTAGTCCTATATTTTATTTTATAACATATATTTTATAAGCTACCCCAAATCTTTTTGGAATGAAGGAGAGCCTAAATGTATTTAGGATACATTCTAAATGTAGAAGAGGATGTTAGATGGGAAGTTAGATCACATATGTCTGGATCTATTTCTTTAGGCACTATATGGATGTCCCACAAACACGTCAAACTGAAAATATGATTAGAGACATAGGCCTAATGTCTTTATTCACAGGGTGAATAAAATGGATATATGATTGTGTGTGCATGTGTGTCAATTTTTAAGGATTGTATCTAATGCCTGACGGTCACAGGAATGGCCACTCACAGGACCTTTCCCTTGTCTTCCCTGTTCTCTTTAGCGGATCTGCATTGTGGAGGAAACTACACAGACCCAGAGGGTCTTCTGTCTTCTGACTTGTCTGGACCTTTCACTCACAGCAGACAGTGCATCTATATTATAACGCAGCCCGTGGGAGAACAAATACAGATCAACTTCACCCATGTGGAGCTGGAAGGCCAGAGTGTCTGTTCCCTGAGTTACATGGAGGTAACTTTGACTAGTCCATGGCCCTTTTATGACTTTAATCAACATTTTTGTATTCTATAATTCAATGGTTGTACTGCCAGCAGCGTGTGGATCCCCTGGACGATCTGGATGTTAGAAATCCAGTTCTGTCTCCTATCCCAGACCTACTGCATCAGAACCTCTAGGGGCATGCTCAGCAATCTGTGTTTTAACAAGCTCTTGGCTTCTCCCGGGTCATTCTGACTCAGGCTAGAGTCTGAGAACAACTGTTCTAGAGAGTATGAAAGAATCTGCCAAAAATAGATCTATAGATGGTGAAACAGGAGATTGGTAATGAAATAGCAAAGGTCAAAAATGAAAGCTGAGACTAGGAACTCATAATAATGCCCAATTACAAGCTATGAAACTGATCCTTAATAACTGAGGTGAATGCAAATAGGAAAGACTAATGAGATTTACTAATAAGACATAGTTTTCATAGACTATCCAGGAAACTCATCTCAGAAAAGTAAAAGGATTTGCCCAGGTGAACTAGCTATTCGGTGGCAGAGAATTAAGGTAAAGCATTGGGTGACCCTTGTTTCAGGTTTTTTCCTTTCATTAGGCCTGCATGTTCTCTTTCAAAAAACTTTAACTCTGATTTAAGTGTGTGTAATGATTGTAATGTGAAGATATCTGAAACAAAGAGGCACTTTTGTTTGCCTGGCCTGGTATTTCTTTTGCTTAATTATTGGTCAAGCCACAAATTAGAGTATTGAGAAAAAGAGACAAAACAGTGTTTGTTGGGTGCAATCATTTTATATAAACTCAGAGAGGCATTGGCGATTTTGTTTGCTCATGTGTTAGACCCAATTTATTTTTCCAGGAAGAACCTATGTAACCTCTTGCCCTCTTCCCTCCTTGATACGTATAGTAGAGAAACAAAGAATTTCAGTGTAAGAGTTGGACTTAGGTGAAAAATGAAGTACATTGAGCATGGTGACACAGTAGTATTTATTAATATTTAGCTTAGTTCAGATACACATTACCTTGGTTTCAAGTGTACAACATTGTGATTCAACATTTGTATACATTGCAAAATGATCACCACATTAAGTGTATTTACCTATTTGTAGCCATACCAAGTAACAATTTTTTTCTTGTGATGAGAACTTCTAAGATTTACTTTTATAGCAACTTTTAAATTTGCAATACAGAATGATTGATTATAGGCCCTGCGTTGTATATTACATCCCCATGATATTATTTATTTTATGACTGAAAGTCTGTAACATAATGCTGATGAGGTCCATCCATATTATCACAAATGATAAGATTTCATTGTTTTCTTCATAGCTGAGTAATATTCCATTATAGATACACAAATACCACATCTTCTTTATCCATTCATTGATCAATGGATACATAGGTTGTTTCCATATGTTGGGTATTGTAATAATGCTGCAATGAACATAGAGGTGCATACATCTTTTTAAATCAGTGGTTTTCTTTTCTTTCGTTAAAGAGTAGGAAGTGGAATTGCTGGATCATAGTGTAGTTTTATTTTCATTTTTTGAGGAAGTTTCATGTAGTTTTCAATAGTGGTTACACCCCCACCAAAAGTGCACAAGGGTTCCCTTTTAACCACATCTTTGCCAACATTGTTATTTTTTGTCTTTTTGGTAATAGTTGTTCCCACAGGTGTGAGGTGATATCTTATCCTGGTTTTAATTCGCGTCACCCTCATATTAGAGATGCTGAGTATCTTATCATGTGCCTGTTGGCCATCTGTATATTTTCTTTAGAAAAATGTCTATTCAGATCCTCTGCCCATTTTTTAATTGGATTGTCTTTTGTTGCTATTGAGTTGTATGATTTCTTTATATGTTTTGGATGTTAACTATTTATTTGATGTTTGATTTATAAATATCTTCTCCCATTCATCAGGTTGCCTTTTTGTTGTGTTGATGGTTTACTTCAGTTTGTAGAAACATTTTAGTTTGATATAGTCACATTTGTTCATTTTTGCTTTTGTTGCCATTGCTTCTGGAGTCAGATCCAAAAATTTACTACTAAGACCAATGTCAAAGAGCTTTCTTCCTATGTTTTCTTCTAGTCTGTATGATTTCTGGTCTTACACCAAGTTTTTAATCCATTTTGAGTTAATTTTATGTATGGTATAAGACAGCGATCTAGTTCCATTCTTTTGCATGTTTTCTCAACACCATTTATTGAAGAGCTTTCCTTTCCCCGTTGTATATTCTTGCCTCTTTCATTGTAAATTAACTGACCATATATAGTTGGGTTTATCTCTGGGCTTTCTGTTCTTTTCCATTGATCTCTATGTCTGATTCTATTGTAATACTATACTGTTTTAATTACTCTAGCTTTGTAGTATAGTTTGAAATAAGGGAGAGTGATGCCTACAGCTTTATTCTTTTTTCACAGGATGGCTTTGGCTATACAGAATCTTTTGTGGTTCCCTACAAATCATAGGATTGTTTGTTCTCTTTCTGTAAAAAATGCCACTGGAATTTTGATAGGTGTATCATTGAATCTGTAGATTGCTTTGGGTAACCTGGACAATCTAACAGTATTAATTCTTCCATCCTATGAGCACAGAGTATCTTTCCATTTATTTGTGTATCCTTTAATTTCTTTCATCAATCAAAGTAAGTTTTCTGCTTCTTTCTCTCTCTCTTTTTTCCCAGTGGAACCCCTGTAATGTGAATATTATTCTGCTTGATGATATCCTGTATGTTCCTTAAGCTAAAGTTATTACTATTATTTTTTTCCCTTTGCTGCTCTGTTTGGAAGAGTTCCACTGCCATGTCTTCCGGCTCACTGATTCTCTCTTCTACTTGATCTCTCTCTGCTGTTGAACCCTCCTAGCATATGTTTCAGAGCAGTTATTGCATTCTTCATTTCTGTGGCTTCAGTTTGGTACTTTCTCATATTTTCTATACTTTAGTTGAAGTTTGCAGTATGTTCATTCATTCTTCTTCAGAGGACCATACTTTGAACTCTTTATCGGGTAAATTCTTTATCTTTGTTTTATTAAGGTGCCCCCCCACCCGGGATTTTATCCTGTTCTTTCATTTGGAACATACCCCTCTGTCTCCTCGCTTTGCTTATCTATCTGTGTTTCTATGTATGTATAAGGTATAACAGCTATTTTCCCAGTCTTGTTTGGGTGATCTTGTGTAGGAGATAAACCCTATCATTTAACCTTGCCCTAAGCCATTGTTGTCTCTTAAATCTTTACGACTGGCTAAGCAGCCTGATTTTTTCTTGGTAGGTTCCAGGTGTTGAGGGTGTGCCAAGACCTGTGAATGTTCCAGAGGGGGTGGATTTTGGTCAGGACCTAGGTTCAGGCTATTTAGAAGCTAGACCCACAGGCAGGAGCTTTTAAGGTATGCAAATATATATAGTCCTGTGGGACCTCAATTATAGACACTGCTGGCTCTAGTCCAAATGATCTAAATGTGTCTGCTTAGCAACAGTTGCAAATGTCAAGGCTTGAGACAAGTGTATGAACTGTTTTCTAGGAGGTATTGGTGGGCTGTAGTGAGATCAAATAAAAAAAGATGGTATCCCCCAGCCTATGCTTCCTGAGAGCACTTCTATAGCCTCTACATATGTGATAATCCTGAAGTCTGTCTCCCCAAGCCAAAACTCCATGTCAGATAGATAGGACTTTTTCACAGCAAAACTGGAAATGTGTTCCAATCTGCTGTCTGTGCAGTACCCTGGGAGTGGTAGCCTACCAAGAATGTTCTTTCCATTTGTTTCAGACCCACAGGATGCAGGTCTAATCCCCCTTGGACACCAGAACCAGATGCTCACAGGGCATTCTTTGTATGGACTGTGTTGGCTGGCTGGCTTTGGTGGTGCCACTGTAAAGCAGCATGTAGGGGTGGGGCATTCACTAGGTTGTCACTGGCAAGGTTAAGGTGGAGTGGCACATGGGGAGTGGGGTGCTCTCCCAGCTGGTGGGCTGCAGTGTAGTGGTACATGGAGAGGGGCACTTGCTTGGCTGGCTTAGATGGGGTCATGGAGTACAGAATATAAGGGCTGGGTATGCCTACCAACACTAGCAGGTTAGAAGGAGAATGCCAAAAATGGTACTGGAGATGGTACTGGTACCTGCCAGTGTCCCCATCCCCAGAGGGAATCCCTACAGATGAATCTATGCCTCTCCTTCCCTTTTTGGTGTGGCACTTTTATCCTTTGTTGTGGATAAGCTTATTCAGGTAGTTTTCAGTTCTTTATCAGAGGGAATTTTTCTACATGTAGCTGGAGATTTGTTGTGTTCATAGGAAGAGGTAAGTTCGGGATCTTGCTCTACTGATATCTTGAACTGCCTCTCTGGATTTAGCAATATATTTTTTTAATCCAGAGATTGTTGTCTCAGAGGGTGAGGTAAATGTGTATATTCATTCAGTTTATGTTTTCCAGAATATTCCATAAAATACATTAAAGTTTTACACTATGGAGCAATTTCAGATATTTTTATGTAAATAAAAATTAAATTTCCACCATCTGTTTTTTAACTTTAAGGATAGAAAAAAATAGCTCACACTTAGAGAGTACTTACTATGCACCAGGTGCTATTCTAAGACTTTAAAGTACTATAATTAAGTAGATAACGATTATTGTCTTTCTACTATCTGTTGGATGTGGTACATCTTTGACATGAGTTAATTCATTGAATCCTCACAAAAACCATTATTATTCCTATTTGCAATGAGGAAACTGAGGCCCAGAGAAATTGTCTCTTGCTCATGGTTACATGTTTGGGGAGTAGGAGAGCTGGAAATTGAATTAGTTCCAGTTGTACTGTTCTCTGATAAGAACAGAGACCAGTTGTGTAGCTATGACTGCAAAAGGTGGCTCACCTTCCATAGGAAAGAAGCCCTTGTGAGTGTCCCAATTCCATATCTGGCTCCCTGGTCACAGGACCATAACATGGAACCATGCACAATGCTTTTCTGAGACAGGTAACACTGTAACTCTAATTTTTAGGGAAATCTGTGTACCTTTGTATTAGGTGCTATGAGGGGTTCTTATGACTCTAAGGTGTCACCAAAGCATCTGGAATGATTTACCCTCTCTGGCCTTGCACTATGTTCTAATTGAATTTCAGTAAGAAGTTATATGAACTCCAAATCATTGTGAAAAGTTATTAAAAAAAATAAAGCATTGAAACATTTAATTTTGTAAAACAGAATAGGAGAATATTATGTGGCCAGAATGGGATTAGAGTTAATTTTTCTAAGTGCTTATTTTTGCCCAGTCATTTGATGACTGCATAACCTTGAACAATTTTTTATCTGGATGCTTCAGTGCCTTCTTCTACAAGATACCCTACTTATTCCTTCAAACTTTGTGAATATAAATCAAGACAGTGAATGATAAAAGAAGCTTAAAGTATTAAAATATTATAAAAATACAAGGTTTTCCTAGGCCACATTTCCAACTCCTGCCTTGAACTTATCAGTTCAGATAGAGCTGGTAAGACCCTTTCTTTCATGGTTGGCCATTGAAGTATTGACATTCTGATGTGCACACACACCCATAAAGTCTTGATTAAATTTCCCTCAGAGGTTGTTGATGGAGACAATATAAGAGCAGTATTAGAAGGACAGGACATGTATAGTGATTTGAATAATTGAAAAGATTTTCTATTATGTCCTTGACCATCCTAAAGGAATACGATCGATTTGTAGAATTTTAGCACAGCAAGGGCCTGAAAGGTCATCTAATTTAAATCCTTAATTTTACAAATGAGGAAATTGAGGTCACAAAGACCAAACTCTAGTTATTGTCAGAATAGGATTTAGATGTACCTACGTGGGATGCTAGATAGACTTATGCTGACTTCTACCAATTTCTTGCCAATACCTCACATCTATCTATTGGGATAATCTGTGAACTGAGCCATTTTTTTTTTTTTAAGTATATCTACTTCTTTTCATGTTCTTCAGATAGTGGGCATGGAAGAAAGTGATTCTGGAACCAAATTCAAATGGAATTATTATGACTCAAAATATTGCTCTCTGAAATGGTGATTTCATTTTTAAAAGGTATACCTAAAAAGTGAATATTTAAGTAAAGGAATAAAAAAAAGAGTAATGGTATTTCAGATACACTGGTGGTTTAGAAAGCAGATGGCTTTACCGTTTATTAACTCTATTTATAAGAGAGAAAAGACCACCCAAAATTTTAGAAAGAGTGAAAAGTGAGAGCGGGAATTCTAGAGAGATCTGGGAGAATAATAACAAGAAATTTTCTTCTGAATGAATATATACATTTCTAAAAATCCCACATCTTCTAATTATGTGGTTCCAGTTGTCTTGTTCCCATCCAAATCTATCCTTTAAATGGAGAAATTTAAATAAAGACTATTGCCTACTGTATCTTTTTCATGTATAGTATGTTTTTGAAAGATTTTTTGCTCAGTAAGAGAGCTCTGTAAGCATTTTATTTGAGAATAAAATTTAACTACAGAAGATAATAAATGTGGCATTGCCCAGATCCAGTGTAGCGTATCTATATTTTTCTTTTTATATTAAGAAGCACACATTTATGCATTAATTCTTGGATTTATGTATCTCTTTCAACTTAACTTCTGCTTCTAGAAACACACATTGCCCATGGGTGATGTAATGGGGCCAGTAACAAAAGAATGAGTATAGCAAGAACAGATCAACTGTTAGTTCATCTGTTTTTGTCTAAGAAAGCTTTTAAATTGTATAGAACAAATCAATGAATGGTTCAGAAGCATCTTTCCATAATAAAAAGCAGCACCTCTCATTAATATTTCATAAGTGATTTAAGCCCTCAGAACTCTAAGTGAAGGACACATAAAGAAGTGATGAAAGTTTAATTTTTAATCCCAGAGAATCCAAGTAATAGGCTGAATAATAATTTTAGAAGTCTATATGATGCTAAGGCCAGGGCTTGAAATGAGATGTAGAAATAAATGAATAGAATCTCCTTGACCAATCCTGAATCATCTGACCTCTTCCTGCTAAGGCTTCTGGTAAGTGGAAAGGGAACCTCATAAGAGAGACTAATAAGGGAAGGGCAAGGAGAAGTGCCTTCTGGGGAAATAGGAGAGCTTCTGGGGAAGTTGTTCCTTCTTAGAAGTAGAAAACAAACAAAAGTAAATATAGAAAAGTAAGCTACGTTAAATTTGGTGTCTGAAATATGGGGAATGTGTACTACTCTGTGTCATTGAATGGCAAATGACTTCTTGCTAATCCAAGCAAATTCGCAGAGCAGAAATTACACACCTATCTCTTTACAATGTAAGGAAACTAGAAGTTATTAATAAAATTTTTTTAATATCCAAATACTTGGAAATTTATAAACTCTCCTAAATAGTTACTGTGTTCAGGAAGGAAATAGAAAATGAAATGAAAGACAATGTAGAAAATAACAAAGAGGAAATGCTAGATAGATATCAAAATCTGTGAGACATGATGAAACTCAACTTCCAGGTAAAATCTTCAAAATTTTAAAGAAGGAACTAAAAATTGGAAACATAGGAGAGGATGACAAGCTGAAACACTGGAGATCTATCTTCCCTCTGAACCTTTTATCACCTCCCTCTCCCCTTCCTGGTACTCCTTACCCCAGCCCTCTCAGCTGGCCTTGCACAGCATTCCCACATCTCCACACATCTTTAGATATAATCAAATTCACAAAAGATTTCCTTTTGCTTTTGTTAGGCATTGATGCTATTCAGCTCCAGCCTTGGGATGGTTGAGGGAGGGCTATGACTTTTGGTCTGCTTGTATATATTTGTTATCCTCAAAGGGACGTGCTCGTTAAAGTCTCATGGCTGGGACTCACTGAATAGTTCTTAAGAATAAAATTCAAATGGCAGAGAAAGAATAAGACCTCTGACAACTGAAACTGGAATGTTAACTGCAGCAAACAAACATACCAGTGGAGGCTGAGGATTATTTCCAGTTAGGCACATGTTGCAATTAATTTTAGTTCAGAGAAATATCTTTCAGAGATGACCAGAAAAGGGGGCAATGGAGTGATGTTCAATAGTTTGCATTCTTCAGCATATTGGATCTGGAGTTTTGGCAGAGGTTAGAAACATTCGGTTAGTTTCTTAGCTCTGTTGTCAATGTAGTCTTTCCATAATTCCTTGGCCATCCTGATCTTTTGAAATGGAGTGGCAAAATATGCCATTGCTCAGGTGAAATAATTCTATTGATTGGTGTAGTGGGAGCCAGGGAAAAGACTGAGATGGTAGCCCCACCTCGTTATGGAGGTGTGAGAGATTTACAGAACAGATCCTGTGTAAAGGAGCTGCATGCTCATGGGGGAGACTACAAACCCAATGGGACAAGTGAGATGCAGAGGCTATAAGGAAGGGCATCTATCAAGAGTGCCACAAGCTATTCAGAGGAATCAAGAGGATGGCCAGTTCTCTCTGCTATAAACACAATACTGCAGGGAAACATTGAAGGACTTCAACTCTCTGTTGTATCAAGGGCAAGATACTTTACACCACTGGGTGTCAGTTTCCCTAATCTGTAATAGGAATAGTAGTATTAGACTTCTCAAAAGAATTAAAAAGGGTCATCCAATTATTTGTCTATTCATTCTCTATTTATTGAACAACTTAGATGCCAGGCACTGTTAGGGGTTGGATGTGTAAAATAGACAGATATTAAACAAGCATGCAACTGTGTTGGGAAATGCATTTTGAAGGAAAGAAAGAGTCTTGTGGAAGAAAATAACAGGGCTAATGACGTTAGTTGAATGGTCAGAGGTAGCTCCCCCAACGACAGCACATTTGGGGTCTGAGAATTAGAAGGAGTTAGCAATGCAAAGAGTCAAGGGAAGGAGGATTTCAACTGGAAGTGCTAATGTAGGAGATGAATTGAGAAAAAAAAATCTCGACAAACTCAAAGAATTGTGAAGAGCCTAGTGTGGTTGGAATCGCAAAGGAGAGAAAGAAAGAAACAAGATTTAGGCAGGAGCTAGATCTTGTAAAATCTTTGTAGTTGGAGATGAAGAACCCAGACATGCTCAGTGCAAAGGGGAACAATTAGAATATTCTTAGCACAGAGCCCAGAGCACCAGTCATTGTTACTAAAGGTTAACTTGAGGTTGATTCTGACAGTGATGCTAGGGAGAAGAGAAAGGGAGGAGAGGGTAGCATGATGGAGTTTGCAATCATGTAGGTTCACACTTCTAGGTAAAACTAGACAAGGATTCCTGATTTTGGAAAAGCAGATTTTTAAAAGTATTGGACAAATTATAAGTTTACTGATAGAGATATCAGTAGAGGCACTGTTTCGTGAGGCATAAAACACTTTAAAATTTTAACTCTGAAATCATGAAACATAATGACAATAACATAAGGAATAATATAAAAAGTTTTAGATTTTATTTATTTGTTTATTGAGAGAGAGAAAGAGAGAGAGCGCGTGCCTAACCAGAGGGAAGGGCAAAGGGAAAGGGAGAGAAAGAATCTCAAGCAGACTCTGGCTCAGTGAGGAGCCCGACGAGGGGCTCCAACTCACAAACCTGAGCTCATGACCTGAGCTGAAATCAGGAGTTGGTTGCTCAACCAACTGAGCCACCCAGGAGCCCCAGGGAAGTAGTTTTTAATCCCTGTGTGGCTTCTCTCATTTCTTACCCTCACTGTTTATTGTCTTAATTGAAGTGGGGCCACATCCCCCTCCTGTGTACCCAAATTAACCCAAGACTAGTCTGCAGGATCAAGTCTTTATTTTGCTCAGGGGCATTTCCACCTGAAGGTCACTTCACAGGAAGCTACACGTTAAACATTTCTGTGTGGGAGGGTTCTGTCTTCAGCTCTTGGTTGGACCAGACCCATCTCTAGCATATTTGGTTTGCTTTGAATTAAAGTTTAATACTTTAAATAGATTTTTGGAATTGTTATATAAAAACAAATCTGGATACATAGCAGATACAAACAAATGAGCACATGCATTAAGATGGGGCTTTGGGACCTGATCCATTCCAGATGTTAAAGCTTACTGCTGACTAGGCTCTAGAGCTCACACTTAAATTTCATATGAACTGTGTTTTTTTGGCCTTGTTTATTTTAACTTTCTTTACAGGGAATTGTTCCTTTGTAAGAACTCTGTTTTTATTGTTGTTTTAATGAATAGTATATCTTCAAGAACTAGTTGTCTGATTAATGCAAAAATCAGAAGCCATCTGGGCTGTTCCACAGGCTAATGATCATGGGCAACAGGCTATCTATTGCATCTCTGGGCCTGAAACAACCAGTGTTAGATGGATAGAGACACTGGAATTTTGAAGTGGCCCTGGTCATTTCTTTGCAAATGTGATCCAGTATAAAGAACGAACTTGATGTCATGCCTCTATAAGTGACTATGGTATGGCTTCACCTGCCTTGTTAAGAAAAACTCCTTGTTAATATAAACCAGGTTTAAATACAAATCATCTCATATAGTAGGTTATACTATAATAACAAACAGTCAACAGCAACACAACAAATCAAAAACAATAACAAACAAAAAAATGTCTGTGGCTTACGACAGTATACATTTATTCTTTGCTCATGTAAACATGTAAACATGCTGGTTTGGGGTCGCTGGCAGTTTTGCTGATCTGCTCACCCTATCCCATCTGTCCCTGGGACCCAGGCTCTTGACCTTGTAAGAAAAGAAAGGAGAAGATAGTTGACTCCTTCAGTGACTCCATCCTGGAGATGGCATATCACTTTCACTCACATTATGTTGGGTAAAGCGAACCATATGGCCAAGCCTAGTCAATCGGAAGAATAAGTTTTAATTCTTCATGGGGTGGCATTATAAGTCACATGGCAATGAGCTGAGATGTTAGATCCCATGACAGGGAAGGAAGTAAATAATTAGGAAAAATAATACAGTCTATCCTAGTGCCTATGCACCAAAGAAAAAGGGGTTGCTGTTGTTGTTATTGCTTTTGTTGTGGGGGAGGTACAAATTCACGAGTCCTACATATTGAATGTAGAATGGGCTGCAACAATATCTGAGACACTTTAGAGCATTTGATGAACTTTATTTGTCTCTTTCAGAGGATCTGTGGTTAAGGTATTGTCATGTCCAGGATCCAGAGAGAATATAGGCTTTCCGATTTAATAAGCTTTCATTTCCACAGAGACAGAGAAACACAGCCAAAATCAATTGTACCTTCTAGGTTTAGGGCCCTTGAGCCCTATAAGTTCCTCTTAAAACATTTGGACTGCAGCTGCCTTTCTCCTTGCTAAAATCCTTGAATTTCATTAGTGAGGCCCTAGGGAATGTCCCACTTTAGCTTGCTCTGATGCTATTTGGCTGTTTTTCTTCCTTCTTGTCATCTTCTAATGGACAAAATACGAGAGACTACAGTCTTAGCAGAGGAGAGTGGAGCCCTGGAGGATGAGAGAGAGCGGGGTGGTATCTTACTCCGTGTTTCCTGCTTCCCGGTTTCCAAGAACTGGTATGTTTCTCGCTAACAAAAATTGAACCATCATACCAGGCCTTAAAATTAATGAATCAACAAGCGTTTGTCAAATACCTATTTGCAGAGTTCCATGTTAGATGCTAAAGGCACGGCAGATGTTTTCCTTCAAAGATTCGCTGTTTGGTTAGAGAGATATTTAGCATAACTTTAAGGCAATATGTGAAATTCGTGTTACAGAGCTTAGAAAGAAACCAGTTTGGTACGAGTCAGTGGGGAGGCATGTGATTTTTGAGGTCTGTGTAAGATGAGATCATATGGCTGCACCCTAATTTATTTAATCACTCTCCTATTATTAGACACTTGGAATGTTTTCAGTTCTTGTAATTATAGATCAACTTTGATGTGAATCCTTGTGTGTCTCTGCCTGTATCTCGAATGATTTCCCTATGATAGAGTGTTAGGAGTGAAGATACTGGGTCCAAAACTGAACATTTTAAAGATTCCTGATGCACACTGTCAAATTATTTCCCAGAAATTTATATATGCTAATATATCCAATGTAGATTGGAACAACTGTGTTACCGCATCCGTGCTGGCTTTGAGTATCAGAACTTTTAAAATCTTCCCTTTATTGCCCATTTTCCTTAGCCTGGATGGATAATCCTTCAAGGCTCAACTTAAAGGTTATTTCCACTGACAAATATCCCATAATCCCCTGTTTGAGTTGAGGGTTTTGGGGTGAAGTCTGTTTCCTTTAAGGCCTTCTTTTTATCACCATTTCTCTATTCTGAAATGAAATTCATAAGATGATATAACCTCAATGCACATATAATATAAAAAATATAGTTGAGAACATAAGATTTAGGAGAAATAAAGTAAAAAAGTACATATTTACTTATTGCATTATGTTATAAGCCCAAGCAAGCTAGACTTGAAGAAAATTATGAGGGCTTAGTCTCTTTTCTCTTTGAGTCACTGTGAATGCCACAGTACAAACCCAGGCTGACGTGGCTGCGTAGGTTGGTGACAAATTTTCTGAAATGGTTATGAACACTTGTCAGATTTCCAGGAAAAAAAAATACAAAACTTCCTTTGATTTGTACTCTACTTATAATCTTGGAAAATCCAGTGTGTATTCAAATTGGGCAAAAATATTTTAGGTTCGGTCTATAAAATAGAGCTAGATTTTACACTTAGTAATAGAACTGTCCCTTATATGAGTCTCACACAGGATATAAGAGGAATTTTGTGTGTGACTATCTCACAGTTCAGGGTGTTTATTGTCTCTGGTCCCCAGGCACTAAATGCCAATAGTGCCTAACCACTACTGCGTTAGTTGATTAAAACAAAAACAAAAAATATTTTCAGAGATTTCCAAAATGTCCAGTTGTGGGGTGCCTAGGTGACCCAGCCAGTTAAGTGTCTGCCTTCAGCTCAGGTCATGATCTCTGGGTCCTGGGATCAAGCCCTGTATTGGACTCCCTGCCGTGCCAGGAGCCATCTTCTTCCTCTCCCTCTGCTGCTCCCCCAGCTTGTGTGCTCTCTCTCTCAAATAAGTAAATAAAATCTTTAAAAACAAATGTGTAGTTGTGACACTTATTGAGAACCATTGTCTTAAGTAATAATATACTGTATTCATGGAATCATTCCTGATTTTGTGAGAAACCTCTAGCGTTTCACCTTTCAAAGTGTCAAGAATTTCAATAGCTATTCTTTAGTTCACATTTTTTTATTATTAGGCATTTTGCTGAGGAATTCACAGTATTGTTTCATCTATTTGCTTAACAACCCCATGAGCCAGGCTTAGATTTAATAATTTGCTCAGAAGTGCAGGGGCTCTGGGCAGGTCTGTGTGACTCCATGGACTGTGCTCATGGCCCTTATAAGACATTGACTATTGATTTAAAGCAGGTGGTCCTTATTGTATGAAGCAAATTTTCTTTTGCTTCTAACTTTCTAAGAGTTTTGCTCTTAATAAAAAGGAATGTTGACTTTTCCTTTTTAATATCTACAGAAAGGCGGGCGCCTGGGTGGCTCAGTGGGTTAAGCCGCTGCCTTCAGCTCAGGTCATGATCTCAGGGTCCTGGGATCGAGTCCCGCATCGGGCTCTCTGCTCAGCAGGGAGCCTGCTTCCCTCTCTCTCTCTGCCTGCCTCTCTGTCTACTTGTGATCTCTCTCTGTCAAATAAATAAATAAAATCTTAAAAAAAAAATATCTACAGAAAGGCATGGTTTATCTTACTGGATCCATTGATGGGTGTAATTTATAATTCATAATTTTAAATAAATTTGCATTACTTAAAATCTCATATTTGATTGGTTCATAAGCCTAATGTTGAAGTAAATTTGTTCTTCTAGAACTGTGTTTAAGATTTTTGTATCTATCCAAATAGGTGAAAACAATCCATAGTTTCATTTGTATTAACTATGTTGGAATTTAGTAAGATAGTTCTGAGAAAAATTTGTTGGGGAGTCTTCCATGTTTCAGGGTCCCTTAGAACAAATCATCTATGGCAATCACTTGTTCCATAAAATTTTGAGATAATTGGGACACCTGGGTGGCAGAGTTGGTTAGGTGTCAGACTCTTGATGTCTGCTCAGGTCATGATCTCAGGGTCATGAGACTGAGCTCTGTGTCAGGCTCCATGCTCAACACGGAGTCTGCTTGAGACTCTCTTGTTCTCCCTCTGCCCCTCTTCCTACTTGTGCATGAGTCTCTCTCTTTCTCCCTAAGTAAAATCTTAAAAGAAAGTTTGAAACAATTGATGAGATAGAGCATTTTCTGAGAGTTTTGGAGGGGTAGGGAGTAATTTGATAATGTTTTCAATTTTATCCATGGTTTATTATCTATTCAGATTTTATTTTCCTTCTCTTTGAGATAATTTTAGTAATTTATATTTTTTCTGGAAATAACCATTTCAAACTTTCAGCTGTATTAGCATAGCATTGTACAAAGAATTATCATTCATATGAAATGAATGTGTCAGTATTGTGTATTTGTAGCATGTTTCTCGTTTTTGGTTTATATATCTGTGTTATCTTTTTTTTTAAGTTTTCTCTTTATTTTCTTTTATCTTTATTGACAAAGATATATCTTAAATATCCCTATCCCCCAACTTACTCCCAAAAAACATTATTTTGTATTTTATTTATTAGGTTTTACTTTTAGTTTTACTTTATTATCCCTCATTTTAATATTTTTCCAATTTTTAAGTTGACTCTTTAAATTCTCTTTGTTATCTACTGTTCTGTCTCTTTCAATTATAAAAGCAGTTTAGTCTATGACTTCCTTTGATTACAGATTTGACTAAAACTTGCTTATTTTGATATATCATGTTCTCATATTTTGCTGTTTTCTAAATAATCCAAAATTGTAAATTTATCTCCCTGTTCACATTGTAGAAGTTATTAGGAGAAAGTGTTAAATATTCTTATGCTTTTGGATTTTATTTGGCTTAAGATGTTGTTATCAATATTTAGTGTTATTTTATTGTGCTGAATATGTAACCCAATATTATGTAACCCATATGTAACCCAAATTAGATTAAAACTTATTCTGAATCTGCCATTTTTTCATCTCCAAATAATCCACCATTGCCAAAGTAATTTTGTTGATGATCTATTTTGTTTTTCTATTTAGGTTCGAGATGATCAAACCTTACTTGGAAAAGTGTGCGGCAGTGAAACCCTCTCTCACATTAAATCCATTACTAATAGTATCTGGATCAGGCTTAAAATAGATACTTCTGTTGTAAGAGCTAGTTTCAGAGCTGTTTATCAAGTTGGTAAGAAAATTTATGCCTCAGTTTTTAAGTTTCTAATTTGTCTGTAACATTTTAATTTCTTGAAATAACTTAGTAATTTTATTATGTCTTTTAATGGCGAGGAAAAAATTCTAAGAGTAATATCACATTCCTTTATATTCCTATGCAGAACTAAACCTTGCAGTAAAAGTGAAGGCAAGAATCATTTATCTAAACAAACGCTACTGTCATTTTCATATTTGCAGCATGTGGAGGAGAATTAACCAGAAAAGGGTTCATTCGCTCACCTTTTCATCCTAACGTGTATCCGGGAGAAAGGATCTGCAGGTGGACCATCCGCCAGCCCCAAAGCCAAGTAGTTATTTTCAATTTCACTGCCTTTGAAATTGGAAGTTCTGCCCACTGTGATAGAGATTATATTGAGGTAAGAGTAAAACATCTTTGAATACTTGTATTTGGTAGAATGTTATTGAAAATATGATGTCACAGTATCCTCAGATCAGCTACAGGAAACAAAACTGTTTGTAAAGAGGAATATACCCCATGACTAAGTGGGATTTATCCCCAGAGATGCAATGTTGGTATATATTACAAAATCAGCTAATATAAAATAAAATAAAGGAAAAAACCTTCCACATGATTACCTCAGTAGATGCAGAATAAACATGTTGCCAAAATCCAGTGTCTTTTCATGATAAAAATGCTCAACAAACTAGAAATAGAAGGGAACTTCCTTAATTTGAAAATGGGCATCTATAAAAAGTCCACAACTAATATATTTACTGATGAAATACCAAATCTTTTACCCTTATCATCAGTAAAAAGATGTCTGTTCTTACCACTTCTATTCAACATTATATTG
Organism: Lontra canadensis; assembly: GCF_010015895.1. Classification (NCBI taxonomy): domain Eukaryota; kingdom Metazoa; phylum Chordata; class Mammalia; order Carnivora; family Mustelidae; genus Lontra; species Lontra canadensis. The sequence goes on from NW_022631066.1 coordinate 7,732,073, forward strand.
GAGATTTTAGCTAGGGCAATTAAGTGAGGAAAGGAAAGAAAATGCATTCAGAATGAAAAGGAAGAGGTAAAACTATCTCTCTTCACAGATAACATGATCTTATATATAGAAAATCATAAGGAACCCACACATACATACATACATACATACAATTAGAAGGAATATACACACACCAACATATTCAGCAAATTGCATGATACAAGATTAAAATATGAAAGCCATTTCTTTTTCTATACACTAGCAGTGAAAAATTTGAAAATGAAACCAGCGAGGCAATGCCCTTTACAATAGCATAAAGAGGAATAAATATTGAGAAATGCATCTTTAAAAAGATGTATAAAACATATAGTCTTAAAGCATTGTTGAAGGAGATTAAGGAGCTAAATAAGCGGAAAGACATCCCATGTTTATGGATTAGAAGTCTTAATGTTGTTCGGTTGGCAGTACTCCCCAAACATATCTGAAGATTCCATTTAATCCCTATCAAAATCCCGGCTGGCATGTTCTGCAGAAATTCACAAGCTGATTGCAAAATTCATCTAGAAATGACAGAATAACTAAAGCATTTTTGAAAAAGAAGAACCAAGTTAGAAGACTCACACTTAACCAATTTTAAAACTTGGAAAAAAGCTACAGTAATAATAGTATGTTATTTGAGTAAGGACCAAAATTGGAAAAATGGGACAGCATTGAAAAATACAGAAAAAATCCATTCCTGTATGGCCAGCTGATTCTTGAAAGGGTCACCAAGACATTTCAATGGGGAAAAAAATAGTGTTTTCAGCAAATGGTATTGAATAACCACATGCAAAATTGTGAAAGTAGACCCTTTCCTTAACCATACACAGAAATTAATTAAAAATGGATCATAGACCTAAGTGTGGGAGCTAAAACAGTGAAACTTTTAGAAGACAACAGAGGGGTATTTCTGACCTAGGTTAGGCCAAGGCTTCTAGATATGACACAAAGAACAACAAAAGAAAAAAATAGAAAATTGGGCTCCATCAAAATTAAAAACAATCTAATTTTTAAAGTGGGCAAAGAATCTAAATGCATATTTCTTCAAAGAATATACACAAATAGCCAACAAGCACATAAAAAGTTGCTGACTATCATTCATCTTCAGAGAAATACAAACCAAACCATAGCGAGATACTGCTTCACAAGTAGGAGGGTGGCTATAATCCAGAAGCCACAACATAAAGCATATGGGCAAGGATCGAGAGAAACTGGAAACTTCTTACACTTACACACTGCTAGTGAGCGTATAAAATGTACAGCCACTTCAGAACGCAGTTGCAAGTTCCACAAGAAGTTACACATTTGAGCCAGCAATTCCACTCCTACCTGTATATCTAGAGGAAACGAAAATATATGTCCACATGAAAATTTATACATAAATGACTACAATTGTTATTCTTGGTAGCCAAAAAGAAGAAACAATATAAATATCCATCAACTAATGAATGGATTATTAAAATATGGCATTTCCATACAGTGGGATATAAAAAGGAATGAAGAAAGGACACATTTTACATGGATAAATCTTGAAAATAAGTTAAAGAAGCTAGTCATATGAGACCAAGTAGTGTGTAATTTTATTTATTTGAAATGTACAGTGTGGACTTTCTGAGCCTGGGGTTTGAGGGAAATGGGGAATGATCACTAAAAAGTATGAAGTTTCTTTAGGGGTGACTAAAATTTTATTTTATGACATTAATAATATCTTTCGGAAATAATTATTCTTAAAAACAGTTGTACTGGATATTATATAAGACAGATGAATCACAGACCTGTATCCCTGAAACAAACAATATGTTATATGTTAGATAATTGAATTTAAATTTAAAAAGCAGTTTTCCAAAATAATATCTAACAAAATAAATTTGAATATACCTTTTTTTGTTCTTGTTTACTCAGATTGGTAGCAGTCCAATTTTGGGTTCCCCTGAAAATAAAAAATATTGTGGCACAGACATACCTTCATTTATAACATCTGTGTACAATTTTCTTTATGTCATATTCGTGAAAAGTTCTTCTACTGAAAATCGTGGTTTCATGGCCAAATTCAGTTCTGCAGATTTGGGTAAGATACTGACACTCTCTCCTACTTTGCCTTTGGACAGAAAAAGTAAGCAGCAGTAATAAATTATTATAGAAAATTCATCTGCACTGTAGATGTGTAGTCATCAACATTGTAAAAATTTTAAAGTACACTCAAAAGGCAAAGAAAAAAATATATTTCCTAATCAGTACATATCAATAGTTAACTGACATCTACTAATAAAAGAGAAAAACTAGGTTATCTTACGTGGCATATGAGTAACATATTTCTTTTTCAGCTTTTAAGAGGTTATGATCAGATTATTTTATTTTGAATTCCGGGTAGCTTGTTGGTTAGTTATTCTAATAATGATTATTATTTTTATTTCGACAGCATGTGGAAAAATTCTGACAGAGTCAACAGGAATCATTCAAAGTCCTGGCCATCCAAATATCTACCCTCATGGCATCAACTGTACCTGGCATATATTAGTCCAACCCGGCCACCTGATTAATTTGCTCTTCAGGGTGTTTCATCTGCAGTTTCATTACAATTGCACAAATGACTATTTGGAAGTTTATGACACTGGTTCTGAGACATCTCTTGGGAGGTAAAAATATTTTGTTTTTATTTTCTTTTAACACACAAAGAACCTCCTGCTTACTTGCTTTCCTACTGCAGTGAAGAATGTTAAAATCGACCATGTTGTGTTATAAAAACCAGTTGAGAGCAACATGTCCGCTCCTCAATGACCATTTCTGTATCGCTACTGACTACTCTGTAATCTTGGTCTTCAGTAATTAAGTTTTGACATAGTGTATATCCATGAAAGCATTACCAAAATCAAGATAATTCCTCACCTCTGTCTCTCATCCCCAACCCCAGGAAACAACCAACCTTTTGATAACTATAAATTAGTTTGTAAATTCTAAAATTGTATAAAAAATGGAATTAAACTGTATGTACTCTTTTCTTGTCTGGATTTTCTTAGCATAATTTTGTTGTTGTTGTTGAGCTTCTTGGATCTGAGGGTTTATAGTTTCATCAAATTGAAAAATTTTTGGTCATTATTTCTTGAAATAATTTTTCTGTCTCTTCTTCCCTTTGGGGACACTGGTTACAAGTATCTTAGGCCATTTGATATTGTCCCCCAGCTTACTGATGAACTCTGCTCATTTGACTTTGAGTTCTTGTTCTCTGTGTGTTTCATTTTGGGAAGTTTCTATTGCTGCATATTTGAGTGCACCATCTTTTCTTCTGAAATATCTCTTCTGCTATAAATCCTACCAAGTGTATTTTTCATCTTAGACATTATAGTTTTCATTTCTAGAAGTTTAACTTGGATCATCTTTTATATCTTCCCTGTCTCTACTTTACACATTAATTTTTTTCCTTTAGCTTCTTAAATCTCTGGGATACAGTTATGACTATTTTAATGTTTTTATCTGCTAATTCAGTCATCTGTGTCATTTCTTGGTGTTCTGATTGATCAATTTTTCTTCTCATTATGTGTTCCACTTTCCTCCTTTTCATGTCTGGTAATATTCGATAGGATGCCAGACATTTCCAATTTTGTGTTTTTGTGCAGTGAACATTATTGCATTTCTGTATGTGTTTTTGAGATTTGTGTTTTTTTTTTTTTAATTTAATTCCAGTTTGTGAACATACAGTGTAATATTAGTTGCAGGTGTACAATATGATTTAACCCTTCCATAGAACACCCGGTGAATATCACAAGTGTATTCCTTAATTCCCATCACCTGTTTAATCCATCCTGCTTCTCCCCCTCCCTTCTCATAATCATCAGTTTGTTATAATTAAGAGTCTGTTTCTTGGTTTGTCTCTCTCCATTTCTCTCGCTATCTCTCTTTTTTCCTTTGCTCATTTGTTTCTTAAATTCCATATATGTTGAACTTTGTTTTAGAAATGTATTAAGGTTCTCGGAAACAGCTTGATCATTTCTGGTTCTGGTTTCAAATTCACTTATTTATTGTCTCTGAAGAATCTTTGTCCTTCATTGCTTGATATCCAGTATCTTGAGATCCACTGCTTTGTATATTTTTGTCCAGACCAGATTTTCAGTTGTTTCAGATGACAGATTTTATATCCAGCCCCTATTACTACATATTTTTGGAAATAGAAATCTCTTGATTACTTTTTTATTTCTTCTTAATTTCATTTTCTTTTTTCTTACCCATTTTAAACATTTTCCCTTTATTTATTATTTTCTTATTTATTTTCTAAATTAGCTTTCATTATGTGCCACGGGTTTGGGGATGAGGTATTCTCATAGTACATTTTTATTTTCATATCCTAGTGTTTTATTTAATCTCCTAGTGTTATTCTCCCTCTTTATTTTTTCTTTTAAAACTTTCTTCTTCTGAGTAAAATTGGTTCTACTTAGCAAAAATTTAACATGGCTCGGTAACCAAACTTTTACCTCCACATAGGCCAGCTGTTTAAAGATAATACCTCTTTAGGTATTATAGGGCTCCTATATAGGAACCCTATATAGGGCTCACTCTATAGGGCTCACTTTTCTAGGCATTGTTCTAACCCTCTTAAATGTAGTATATTAACTCATAAAATTCTAAAAACAACTCTATGGAGTAAATGCTATCATAATCCCCATTTTAGAGATGAGAAAACTGAAGCATTGGGGTTGAGTGATCTGCTTAAAGTCATAATGCCTCCAAATGATGGAGCTGACACTAGAGTCTGTGCTCTATGAGTTTATGGTCTATGTTTTCCCTTTATTGTGTAACTTTATTACATTTTTATTAATAAGTTCATTAACATGCTATACAGTGACTTTGTATACCTTGCAACTTCTCATTTCCTTAAACTTCTTATGCATGGCAAGCCACACAGCTAGGTATACACATATAACCATTTCAGGGAAGTAATCATGAATAGGACGATCTTCAGCAACTTTGTAAATGTTTTGGGTTTGAAATATATTTGTTTTTCAAGGTTAATGGGGGGTTATTATTTTTTATTTTTACATGTCCTAATTTTTGGTGCATCATTTCAAGTATACTAAAAGTTTTAAAATCTGTGTTCTTGGTTTCAAACAGATACTGTGGAAAATCAATCCCACCGTCTCTTACCAGTAGTACCAACTCATTAATGCTTAAATTTGTGGCTGACTCTGACCTTGCTTATGAAGGCTTTTTAATAAGCTATGAAGCAACCAATGCATCAACAGGTAACAGAACAACATTGTATACTTGGTTTCGCTCACTCCATTGCAAAAACGTACTATGAGAATGCTTCATCCCCAAACCCGTGGCACATAATGAAAGCTAATTTAGAAAAGAGTATAGTGACTTCAGTGCCTTGCTTATTAAAAATAGCAATTAGACCGCAATATTGTATCAATGTTAAATTTTCTAATTAACATAATTGTAAGTATTCTGTAAGAGAATGTTTTTATTCTTAGGAATGATATATTAATGTTTTTAGGGGTAAAGACATGCCATATCTCTAAAATATTCTCAGTTGGCTCAGATGGTAAATAAATGAGTAAGTTAGAAAAAGGGACAGAGATAAAGCAATGAGGGCAATATACAAATAGTAAATCTAGGTAAAAAGAATTTGCGAGCTAGTTCTTAAAACTTTTTAAGTTTAAAATTCTATCAAAATAAAATGTTACTTATGAGACTGAATACTAATTTTAAGAAATTAGAGAAAAATTCCTAGATGATTATCTTTTAAAACCCCCACCCCATAAATAAATAAATAAATAAAAATATATGTATTTATTTTTAAAAACTTCCACTCAGAATCCCTTCCCAATTTCTCAGGTATTTCTTCTCAGAGTACCTGACCACCATACTTTATTTCATGCAAAATTGCTGTGTTCTGGTAGTTTAAGTTCTGTGTTTAGGTAGTGTGGCTTTAGATTTCTCCAGAATCATGAGTGTGAGTGATTCATGCACTTTTCTCTCCTGAGGGCCCCATTCCAGGAGACAGTTTATTATCCAGCTGAAGCACATAGGAAATTGAATCCCCAGCAATTACCATAGTTTATGTTAAATGACTGACGCATTCACTGGACTTTGTCCAGGTGTTTAACATCTGATGACCAAAATTGACTTTTTAAGAAATTACAGTGTGCACACAATTTTCTATACTTCTGTAGTTTTATGTGCCTCATATATTTGGCCCAAACCACACTGAATATTAGATTAAGATTTGGAGTCAGTCACTTGGACTCTTTGGGCCACAGTTTTCTCATCTGTAAAATTAAGGAATTGGATTTGATAATCTCTGAGATGGCGTCTGGCTCTAATCAGCTATGAACACAAGTTTAATTTGTTGCCTGAATAAACTGGCTGTGTCTTAGATAACATACATGCTGGTGGGGCCTGCTGAAAATATGGAACTCTTTGTTATGGTGTGCAAAGTAAGACATAGCTCTGTAATGACGAAAGCCACCTCACTAATACCACACTAACTTATAAGGCAGTAGCAAGTGCAGTAGGAACTAAGAGCAACCACAATAATCTGGCAGGAAGGATATTAAAGTTAAATTTTAATCTTAAAAAAAGGTTTTCAGAAAGATAAGATACAGGTAAAGTAAAAGAAAGGGAAGAAAAAGGGAAGAAACAAACAGAGGAGAAAAAGAAGCTGATAAAGAAAACACAGAGAGGCTGGGTGGCTCAGTCAGTTAAGCATCTGCCTTTGGCTCAGGTCATGATCTTGGGGTCCTGAGCTGGAGCCCCACACTGGGCTCCTTGCTTGGCAGGAAGTCTGCTTCTCCCTCTGTCCCTCCCACTGCTCATCCACACTCTCTCTCTCTCACTCAAATAAATAAACAAAAAGAAAGACAATACAAGAAAAGATATTTGACAAAAAGAGAAGGGAGCCCTGATATCGGAAACTCAAAAGACTCTTCTATCTGTCTCTCTGGGTGATAATCATTACTTTGACTTCTGTCTGGTCCAGACAGGGTCAAAATCAGACAAGGGAGTGTTCGCCTTCCGTCCTTGGCCAAGTCTGGCTGACCACTATGCTCTTGCCTTTTGCTGGGTGAACTCATCGGCCTGACTAATAGTCAAGTATTCTAAACAGCAATCAGATGACAGACCCAGGAAGTCATATGGCACATTCAACTTACCATTTTGGAGCCTGTCTCAGTTTCCTATTGGGCAGGACGTGACTGACTGGCTGTCGTGAATTGTTACTGGTGGCCCCACGGGACTGTTCAGGGAGGGACAGATGTGGGGGTTGTTCTGGCAACTGCCAGCCCATGGGCTAAACCTGTAGGCAACCTGAGTCCTGGGGGCTGCCCAGGAAATAGGAGGTGTAGGGATGTAGGAGTAAGGATGCGTTCTTTTCAGTTGTCACCTGATTTTTTGTATTCTCTACAAAATACAATCTCAGGAAAGAGCCCCGATGGAAGCTTAGTCATTGGCCCTCATCCTATTTTATTGCTCTAGCAGAAGTCATTTTCAGAGCAATAATGACAATATTCGGCTGGTGATTTCTAGTTCACAGCAGGTGTGAGTTTCTCAGCTGAAATCTTTCCTGTCTTTATCTAGTGAAGGTTCAATTTCCTGACTTGAATCCAGTTACTTTTCCATCTGTATTTCATGCCATGGGGCTATGATGTCAGCTCCTAAATATGTGTTTGGGAGGAAAGAGATCAGTTTCTGCTCATTACTTTGACTCCCTCCCTCATCACAGTTTCTCCCTGCATCCAGATGTGCCTGGGGAAATAGAAACAAAGAACGAACCAGTAAAATGTTTCTGGGTAGAAATTCTGAAGAATTTTTTAGTAGTATTATTAGACTAGGTTTTACATGTTTGCTTATTTAAAGTATAAAATATTTGAATTTTGAAAGAATATAGTTGATTATCCAACTAACTTTACTAATTTCAATTGTAATTTTATATTCTATTAGCATCTCCTACATATGAATTAAAATAATCTTACCACAAGGAGACTTTTAAGGTATAAGAAAGAATAGAGAAATGTACTTGATGACTTTTCTATTTTAATATTAGACAAAAACCCATGTAACACTTAGTCCAATGTTTTTCAAACATTGCAACATTCATGCCTCATTAGTGGGCCATGACGTTAACTTACTAGGTTACTATCTGTATTTGTTCTAAGTATGGAACAGAATAGAAAAGAATAGAATAGAAGGTATCAGTTTATCATACAAAATTTGGTGTCACCTCCTGAAACTGTTTGCAATATCCATGTGTGTGCATGATTGATGTAAATGTGTTTTTATGGTGTGTCAGAAAGTTCAAAACACAAATTCAGTTTAATTACTTATTTTTTTTTAATGAGGGAAAGTGAGGACCCACTATTGAATTTTCCTCTCAAGAATGCACAGCTAGTCGGTTTAGAAGCCAAACCAAAACAGTCCAGTCCCAACATTTAATCCATTTGTTTCATCCTGTCCAGGTGAGCTCTTGGAAATGCTCCAGATTAAATGCACTTGGTGTGGCTGGTAATATTCAACTCAGAGTGTGGAAGGACTGTAGTGAACTTCTTCTTATTTTCTGCAAAAAAAAAAAGGGGGGGCACTTTATAGTTGTCTGAAAAAATGGTCAGGAAGTGTCAGACCCACATCAGTATAGGGTTAAAAGTGGGTAGTAGTGGGCTTTCCGAACCCCTACATTCCCAGTTCAGAGTTCCCACCCACCCTATAGTCTATATTTCTTTCTTATTTTTTTAAAGATTTTATTTATTTTTTTGACAGAGAGAGAGAGATCACAAGTAGGTGGGGGGGTGGAGGAGCAGGCTCCCTGCTGAGCAGAGAGCCCAATGTGGGGCTCGATCCTAGGACCCTGAGATCATGACCTGAGCCGAAGGCAGAGGCTTAACCCACTGAGCCACCCAGGTGCCCTCCTTATAGTCTATATTTCATCAGTTACCCTGAGATGAGCCCAGAAGAGGCATCTAAGAGTGAGAAGTTAAGTGATGACCAAAAGGACAAAAGTGGGTTTCTTTAGAAAAAATGAAGAGGGGATACTGTTCCTATTTTCAAACTTCGGTCCAGGAGAGTGGTGTTCTCAAACTCTAGTGTTTATAAGAAACTTGGGGTGGGATTTTCTCTTGTTACAAATTCAGGTATCAGGTCCCCATCCAGAAATTTGGATTCAAATATCTAGGGTGGGTCATTCACCAATTGGGTATCACCAATTCAAATGGTTCTAATAAAACCTCACAGTTCTTCAGAGATTCTGGACATTAAGTCTTAGTGCATAAATTGCTATAGAATTACAACTGAGGTGTAATGGGGAATTAGACTTCCACCGGTCATGCTGGAAAGTACTTTCCGTGCTACCGAAAGGCTGATGGCTAAGTCACAAGTTTTGGGCTGTAGGCCAGCCTTGACACTACCTTGGAAAAGTACCAAGCTCCCTCATTCTTTTCATTCACCTTGAACTCTGTATTTTCTGCTATGAGATATTCAGATATTTTCCTTCTGGGAAAGGTTTTTAGTCTATTGATCTTTTAAAGATTTACTTTTGCATCGGTCAGAATGTTCTATTTTTGTATATATGGGCATTCCAACACTTCACAGCTTGGTAGGTTGGTCTTATTTAATTTATTATATTTCTTCATCCTTAGGATGAAGGTGCTAAATGAAACATTTGTGATATTCCCAGTCTTCTGCTCACCTTCATTTCTAAATTGACATTTCCTGCATGGAGAAACCAGGGACTGTTAAAGAGTACAGGATTTGGAAAAGGGAGGACTTGGGTTTGAATTTTAGCTTTGTCATGTCTGAACTAAGTAATGTTCAGAAATTAACCTCTGGGAGTCTGAGATCCCTCATCTATACCCCTCTACAACGTGGACATTGTGACACATGGCTGTTTTATACAGTTGGGGAAGATTAAATGAGACATTCTGTGTGAAAAGTACACAATCGCTGTGAACCACCATGATTCTTCCAGGTTTAAAATGAAATTACTGAGGTTCAAGTACAATTTCACAATAGCTGTGTTTGTGAGTTAGCTTACATTCATATTCAGTTAGTCACCTGTGAGGGGAAAGAAAAAGCCATGGCCATGACCCCCTAGCAGCACATTGTGGCAAAATGTTGGATTTTGGTTAAGGAAGATTCTGTTTTCCTGAAAGAGAAACTGAAGCTGAAATTTTATCTTCTCTGAAGTCTTCACTTTGAAGAATGCTAACCAAATATGCCAGCTGAAGCAGGTGATGGTTCCTGGGTTTACTATTCTGTACATTTACAAAAAGTCTGAGGTCATATGGATTCATACAGACATGGAAGTTTCATAAATGAGATCAGAAAGCACCACCTATGGATTGATCCCTAATGTAATTGGACAATCACATAGGTTATAGCAAATGGCAAAGTGGGGAGATGATGGAGCAGTTACGCGTGATCTCGGGTCTCCCAAGGTGATGCATTCTTCTGTGCACTCTTCCTGTCTCCCAGATCATATGGGACTGATGTCATCACTGCTTTGTGGATTAAGGATTATCTATGTTTTGGATTTTCCTTTTTGATAATGAACTAAGTGTTACATTGTTTAAACTTATTTGAAAATACTTAGTGGAGGGAGAGATACATTTTTAGAAAAATACAATTTTGTGCCTTTGTAAGGGTTCATAGAAAACTTTTGTATATTCTCCCTTTCCTTCATTTATTTATTTATTTATTTATTTATTTATTTGGTTGTTGTTGGGGTTGATCAGAAAGAGAGATATGTGAGGCCTACTAACAGTTGTTTTTGATCTTCAGAGGGGTGTTTTTCCATTGCTAGTTCGGTTGAATATAATGGATAGAAGAAATGTATTTTTCTCCTTCATCTTTGTAAATATTAGACCATCATAAAAAGCAAACTGCCATTGGATAGGAGTTTTCCTTTAGCAAGATGAGATACAAAGAAAAGACATTTTTAGGGGCTCTGGCTGGCTCAGTTAGTTAAGCGTCTGACTCTTGATTTCAGCTTAGGTCATGATCTCAGGGTCGGGAGGTTGAGCCCACCACACTGGGCTCTGTGCTGAATGTGGAGCCTGCTTACAATTCTCTCTCCCTCTCTGTCATTCTTCTCCCCTCCAAGCCCCCTACCCTGCACACAAGAACTCATGCATGCACAGTGCTCTCTCAAGTGAAAGGAAGGAAGGAAGGAAGGAAGGAAGAAAGAAAGAAAGAAAGAAAAGGCATTTTTATGTTTACATTTTGTATGTATATAACAAATAATCAAGCAACATGTGAATTTCCTTTTGTGGAACTATATCCAATTTTAATTATTTGTGCTTTATTGCAAAGCAGAAGAGAAAATCAAAACCTAGCATTAATATATCTCAGTATTAATATTATTCTCAAAAGTGTCATTTATACTGTGAAGAGAAGAAAGCATAAACTTTCTACAGACTCCAGTGTTAGCTAAGAGGAGTTACTAACCTCTCCAGAAATAGCTGCAGTAAGTTCAGAATACTACTGTTTATCTCTCCACAAAATCAGACATGTGACTCTCATAAGACTGCAATCAAATTTTAATATTAAATATCCTATTTAATATTTATAGCAGATGTACCTTCAAAATAATTTTTATTTCTCTATTTTAGTTTTATTTATTATTTATTGGATAGCTGAATTATTTATTGACTGGACTTTAGAGAACTCAACCTGTCTTTGCATGGAACCTTCAGACTTTTAATATAACAGAGATTTTTATTTCATAATTTCATAAAGTAAAGTTCACCTGTCATTTCAACAAATACCTATATGCATGTAATCACATTCAAGATACAGAGTAATTTTATCATCCCGGGAAGAATCCTCATGTCCTTTTGATCGATCTTTCTACATCATCCATCTCAACAACTGCAAACCTGGTTCTTATCACTATGAATTAGTTTTTTTTCTGTTCAGAAAGCAAATATGAGTAGGAACACACGGTATATACCCTTCTATATCTGGCTTCTTTCTTTTATCATAATGCTTCTGAAATTTGTTCATGTTGTTCTACTTATAAGTAGTTCCTTTTGTTTAATTGCTGAATTGCCTTCCATTGTACAGATGTATCATAATTTGGTTATTCATTCACCTATTTTTGGATAGTTAGATTGTTTCATTTTAGCTATTATGAAAAAAGGGACTGTGAACATTGATGTACTGTTTTTTTCGTGGATTTGGGTCATCAGTTCTCTTAGATAAATACCTAAAAGTAGAATCTGGGTCACATGGTAATTCTATTTTTCATTTTATGAAAAACTGCCAGGCTTTTTTCCCCAAAGTGATTATACCATTTTATATTCTCCCCTGCAATGAATGAGAATTACCCTTTTTCCATGTCTTTGCCAACACTTGGTACTGTCAATATTTCATGTTTAGCCTCTAGTAGTTGTGAAGTACTGCCTCACTGTTTAAATTTGCATGTCCCTGATGACTAATAGTGCTGAGAACGTTCTCACATGCTTATTGACAATTTATACATCTTCTCTTATGAGCTGTCCATTAAATCACTGGTTCATTTTTATTTGTGTAATTTGTCTTATTATTGTCTTAAGTGATATATTCTGGAAACAGTTATGTCCCTTTTCAGATAAATGTTTTGCAAATATTTTCTTTGTGTGAAACTAGCCTACCCCGCCTTAACAGTGTTGTTTGAAGAACAGAAGTATAATATGTCCCTTTTTCCTTTTCTGCTTAGTGTTCTTTGTATTTTGTCTAAGAAATCTGTGCCTGCTAAAGTTGTGAGGAATTTTTTCTTGTACATTCTTCTACTAGTCTTAGAGTTCGAAGTTTCACATTTATGTTTATGATCCATTTGAGCTAATTTTTCTATATCAGATATGAATTATGTGTCCAAGTTAACAAATGGTATTTAATGTTCAAACACTATTTGTTGTAAAGATTCTCCTTTTTTCACTGAATTGCTTTTACATTCTTGTTGCAAATCAATTGCCCATGCATGTTTGGGTGTGCTTCTGGAATCTCTATTCTATACTATAGGACTCAATATTATGTAATTGTATAGTGTATCTTAAAATCAGAAAGTATCAGTCCTCCAGATTTTTCAAAGTTGTTTTGGTTATCCTAGATCCTTTACATTTCTGTAGATCTTTTAGAATCAGCTTTTCAAGTTTTACTTAAAAAAACTACATCAAACCAAATCAAAACAAAACTTATTGGGAATTTGATGGAGAATATATTGAATTTATAGATCAGTACAGGATCAAAGGGCATCTTAAGTTGAGTCTTCCAATCCATAAACATATTTTACTTCTCCATTTATACAAATATTTTAAAATTTCTTTCAGCAATGTTTTAAATTTTTCACTATAGAGTTTTTGCACATTCCCATTGAACTTATTATCAAGTGCTTTATGTTTTTATACTTTTATAAATGATATTTTAGGGATACCTGGGTGGCTCAGTTGGTTAAGCATCTGCCTTTGGCTCAGGTCATGATCCCAGGGTCCTGGGATTGAGTCCTGCATCGGACTCAATAAGAGTCAGTAAGAGCCTGCCTCTCCCTCCGCACCCCCCCACCCCCCGCTCATGGTCCATGTGCGCTCGCACCCTCTCTCTCTCTCTGACAAGTAAATAAATAAATAAAATCTTTTAAAAAAATAAAAAACAAATAAATGATATTTTAACTTTCATTTTTTAATTGTTTGGCTCATATTTGCAAGTTAAATTGATTTTTGTATATTTACCTTGTATTCTGTAATTTTGTTAAACTCAGTTATTCTAGTAACTTTTTAATAGATTACTTAGTATATTCAACATAGATGATCATATCTGTGACTAATAACAGCTATATTTTTTCTTTTCCAATCTCTCCCTCTCACCTTATTACAATGGTGAGTGACTTCTGTATTACGTTGAATAGACAAGATGAAATCAAACATATTGGCCTTGTTCTTAATCTTAACAGAAAAGCATTTAATCCTTTATTACTAAGTGTCATGTTAGCTTTGGGTTTTTCATAGATGTCCTTCTTTTGCTACTATTCTCTTTTCTTTTCAGCTTACAGAAGTTTTTAATACTCCATTTTATTGCCTACATGGACTTTTTTATAAAAAAAATTTTATTTATTTATTTATTTATTTAGAGCATGAGCAGGGGGAGGGGCAGAGGGAGAGGGAGAGAGAATCTCAAGCAGATTCCTCTCTGAGCATGGAGCCTGATGGGAATCTCCAGGTCATGACCCTGAGATCATTACCTGAGGTGACTGACCTTAACCAACTGAGCCACCCAGGTGCCCTTCTCATTAACTTTTTTTTTTTTTAAGATTTTATTTATTCATTTATTGGAGAGAAAGAGAGAGCACAAGCAATCAGAAAGAGAGAGGAGGAAGCAGGCTCTCCGCTGAGCAGAGAGCCCGATGCGAGGCTCGATCCCAGGACCCTGAGATCATGACCTGAGCTGAAGACAGAGGCTTTAACCCACTGAGCCACCCAGGCGCCCCTCTCCTTAACTTTTTAATTATACCTCTTTTTTGTGTATTTGCTCAAGGGCTAACAAAATGCTTTCTTAGCTTATCAGCAAGTCTGCTTAGAGTTAATATGCTGCTACTTCACTTCACACCTTATATTTTATACCTGATAACGTATTTCACACACTTCTCACATTACAAATGTAATAACCCCACAACAGTATGTAATTCTGTCTGCCTCTTCTTAATGCTACTTTAATTGTATCTTTTAATTCTACTTATATTATAAACTCCACCTTACTAATTTTTTTTTTTTTGCTTTAAATGATTAGTTGTCTTTTAAAGAAATAATGAGAAGAAGAGCAATCTTTATATTTATCTAGTTGCTTACCATTTCTGGCTTTCTTCAGTCCTTCTTATACATACATGTTTCCCTCTGGTGTAATTTGTCTTTGGCATAACGACATTGTTAGTTTTTCATGTAGTATCACTTTTAGTGATGAATTCTCTCAGCTTCTGTTTGTCTAAAAATATCCTTTTTGCACTCTCATTTTGAAAAACTTTATCAGGGATTACCTGAATGGCACAGTTGGTTAAACTCCTGACTCTTGGTTTCAGCTCAGATCATGATATCAGGGTTGTGGGATGGAGTCCCTAGTTGGGCTTCATGCTCAGCATTGGGTCTGCTTGAGATTCTCTCTCCCTTTCCTGCTGCCACTTCCACTCATGCTCTCTCTCTCTCAAATAAATAAATCAAAAAAAGACACTTTTTCCGGGTAATTAAACTTTTTTTCTGTCAACACCTTAAAAATATATTCCATTTTCTTCTTGCCTCCATTGTTTCTAATTAGAATCCAGCTACTATGCATATCATGGTTTTCCTGTACATAATGTGTCATTTTTCCTCTGGCTCCCTTATTTTTCTTGTATTTGTTTTTCAATGGTTTGAGGTACCCAAGTGTGATTTTCTTTTATTTTTCTTGCTTAGGATTAACTCAAGTCCTTGAAGCTAATTTGATTTTTTAAGTCAATTTGGGAGAATTTTAGTTACTATATTTTTTCTTTTTTACCTATTTTCATTATCTTCTCCTTCTGGGTCTCCAATTATATGTGTGCTAAACTATTTGGTATTTTTTTTTTTCTAGGTTTTGAGAATCTGTTCATTTTTCTGCACATTTCCCCTTTTTTTTCCTTCAGATTAAACCATTTCTATTCATACACCTTCAAGTTCAATGATCCTTTTTCTTCTACCTCAAAGTTTCTATTAGGCCTATCTATGAATTTTTAAATCTCAATTAGTATACTTTTTTTAAAAAATTTCAGTTGAGTTAACATACAGTATTATTATTAGTTTCAGGTCAGTTGATGTACTTTTAAATTATAGAATTTCCATATGATTCTTTTAATAGTTTCCTTTGTATTGCCAAGATTTTCTATGTATTTACCATTGAGACTGTATTTTTCTTTAAATCTTTGAGCATATTTTTAGTAGTTGTATTAAAGTTTTTGTCTGCTAATCTAATATCTGGCCATCTTTGAGTCACAAGGTCACAATTTTTTCTTGACTATGATTTATATTTCTCTAAAATAGTTAATTTTTCTCTAAAAAATAGCAGTTTTTGAGTTTTATACTGGATATGGTAAATGATTTGTGTAAAGACTCTGCTTTCTCTTTCTCTGAAGCTTTATGGCAGTTCAATATTTAGCTGATTATTTTATATACTTGTATAGGTTTGTATTTTGTATTTGTTAAGGCAAAATTGTGAAAATCCCCAGGTGTTTCCTAAGTCCTTCTAACTAGGTAGGTCTCAACCTCTAAGTTTCGCTCCTTCAGGCCTTGTCAGGACTTATACTTTAG
Source organism: Lontra canadensis (assembly GCF_010015895.1). Taxonomy (NCBI): domain Eukaryota; kingdom Metazoa; phylum Chordata; class Mammalia; order Carnivora; family Mustelidae; genus Lontra; species Lontra canadensis. Next base: position 7,748,362 of record NW_022631066.1, read on the forward strand.
TAGGGAAATTTAGTAGGGAAATTACTCTTGGTCATGGTCCTCATTTCTAAGGGGTGGCCTTTCCAGTTCTCAGATGGGTGTTTGACATGTAAAAGAGGGGATGCTGATGGGGGGAGAACTCCATACTCTCCCAGTATTGCCTGGCCTCTGGCTTCCAGCCTAGTAGCAGCTACTCTCTGGTATGCCTTTTGAACTCACCTCATGTATGCCCAGCCCAGGCTCAGGCAAGAATACATAGGGAACTTTACACAGATGGCTGGTCCTTCTCAAATATTTGTTGAATTGGTTCTTTTACATGAGATCTTGCTCATACAAACCACCCACCTGCAGACTAATTGCAAGTTGTGTTAGAAATATCCAGTACAGTGGCTCCGTGGGTTAAGGCCTCTGCCTTTGGCTCGGGTCATGATCCTGGGGTCCTGGGATCGAGCCCCACATCGGGCTTTCTGTTCAGCGGGGAGCCTGCTTCCTCCTCTCTCTCTGCCTGCCTCTCTACCTACTTGTGATCTCTCTCTCTCTGTCAAATAAATAAATAAATCTTAAAAAAAAAAAGAAAAGAAATATCCAGTACAGTTGTATTTCCCTTCTGGAAGTAGAGTGGGTAGGCATGAAATATTATCTCTAAGAACATATGACATACAGATTTGCTCTAGATATTTGACTGGCTGGCTAAAACTATCTGAATGTAGGATGGTCAATGAGTCTGCCAGTTCTATTAGCTCAGGGAGACTGCGTCATAACCTTCATTTAGTGTACATTTGATCCATTAATTGTTACTGCAGTAATACTCATTATTGGTGTGAAATACTTAATAGACCACTTCTACATCCCCTTCTGTCTGCCCCTCTCTCCCCCCACCCTGCCTTCCTCCTGCCCTTCCCCTTCCTTCTTTCCTTCCATCCCTCCTCCTTGAAGGACTATTTCTTGGCAGACTGCAGAAAACTATGCAATATTCATAATTGAAGTTAAATAACACTTTCAATTTTTTTCAATAAAGTAAAACCTTGATGGCTTCTGTTTAAAACAGAGGAAGTCAAATATTTGATGAGTACCGTTCCTCTGAGGATTATACATAGGTAGTAGAACTTGTAATATTTTCTCTTTTTTTCTTAAGATTTTATTTATTTATTTGACACACACAGAGAGAGAGAGAGAGAGAGAGAGAGAGCAAGTAGGGGAAGTGGTGGGAGCAGGAGAAGCAGGCCTCCCGCTAAGCAGAGAGCTGGATGTGGGGTTCGATCCCAGGACCCTGGGATCATGACCTGAGCCAAAAGCAGCTGCTTAACAACTGAACCACCCAGGTGCCCCAGGGACTTGTAATATTCTCTTTGCATCTTTGTACTCTCAATATCAGTGGGTCCTCTCTTCTGACTATGATTATTCAGCAACAAATGAGAAATTAAACATCCAAACATCCTCATTTTCTTTTTTCACCCATAAGAAAGTATAATAGCTTATTCTCCCTCAGAACCTTTTAGTAGGTCAATGAGTAGGTCATCCCAAGGAGGCCTGTGTCTACTCCTGGACCCTAGATTTATGTTATTACTAGATACAATTGCAACTACATTAAAAATGCTTGAAACTGGATTTTCTTTGGAAAATATCTCAGATTTGAAGGGCATAGGAGATTGAATGGGTTGGTTGGTAAGTAGAGAGCCTGATGGACTGAATAGGTGAAGTTAAAATTCTTAAAAGTAGAACAGTTAATACTGAATTACAGCATAAAATTGTCCAAGTATTATTTTTTTGAGGATTTATTTGAGAGACAGAGAGAGAGAGGGAGAGACTCTCCAGCAGCCTAGATGTGGGATTCCATCCCATGGCCCTGAAATCATGACTTGAACTGAAATCAAGAGCAGGACGTTTAACCAAGAGAGCCACTGAGGGACCCCTCCAAGTATCGTAATGTTTAATGTGAATGATCTGATTTATCCTTATCATTTATGTTCTACTTTTTCTACACTTTTCTGAACTATTTTGAAACATAATGACGATTACTACCATTTATTGAGCATGTACCATGTGCCAAGCTATTTAATTATGCAATTCTCTAACACATGTATGTACAGTCAAATATAGTTGCCATCCCCATTTGGGAGATGAGGCTCAGAGAGGTGAAGTAATCTGCCCAAGGTCACATAGCTTGTCCGTGTTTGAGGGAGGCATTGATTCAAGCTCAGCCTGATTCCCGATACTTACCTTCTTTTCTTCACGTGGCTGAGATACCTGCTTTGTCATTATTCATAAATGCATGCTTTGATGAAAACCAATTTTTAATTAATTAATTTATTTATTTATTTATTTTAAGATTTTATTTATTTATTTGTCAGAGAGAGAGCGAGAGAGAGCACAGGCAGGCAGAGGCAGAGGGAGAAGCAGGCTCTCTGATGAGCAAGGAGCCGAATGCGGGACTCCATCCCAAGACGCCGGGATCATGACCTGAGCTGAAGGCAGCTGGTTAACCAACGGAGTCACCCAGGCGTCCTGATGAAAACCATTTTAAAGGAAGGTTATGAAAAGGAGGACAGAACTGAATTATTTCTAGCGCCCCTCTATGATTTCCATGGTTGAGCCTAATGTTTAATGTTTAGGTTAATGTGCATAATTTAAAACATTATAACACTTCCAAGCTCTAAAAAGTTAGGATATATGTAACGATTTGTACTACATAGCTTACTTAGGCTTACTATTATTTTTTTAAGATTTTATTTATTTATTTGACAGAGAGAGACACAGTGAGAGAGGGAACACAGCAGAGGGAGTGGGAGAGGGAGAAGAAGCAGGCCTCCCACAGAGCAGGGAACTGGATGCAGGACTCGATTCTAGGACTCAGATCATGACCTGAGCCAAAGGCAGACGTCTAACGACTGAGCCACCCAGGCGCCCCTCTTAGGCTTACTATTAATAATTATTTTTGCCTTTGAGATTTAAAAAAAAATCTTTCTTTTGAAAGGAAATCATTATTTAACATTCAATGGCCTATTGAAAATCAAGTACATTGGCATAAATTGATGAAATGTATATCACTGAATGTCTTATAGGTATAGCCTGTTATTTTCTCTTTTCTCCATTATGCTGTATTTCTTTCCACAGCATGCATGGAAAACTATACAGAAGAATCTGGGACTTTCACTTCTCCAAACTTCCCTGGTAATTATCCCAACAATTGGAAATGCATTTATAGGATCACGGTGGAAACCAGCCAACAGATTGCATTACACTTCACCAATTTCTCTTTGGAGGAGGCCATTGGTGGGCACTGTGTAGATTTTGTGGAAATCAGGTAAGCACCTTTATTTCATCACCTTTTCTGTTACTGGTTTTCATTCATAATCTTTCCTGGAAAGGGTAAAGAAAACACATGGAAATTCTCTCTAAAGCAGACTGTTGTGCCCTTTCTTGCAAGATGTAAAGCTTTCCATGTGGACCCTGATTTAACAGAAGAAAACCAGAAAATTGCATAAGTTTCAGTGGTTATTTTGAAGTGATTATTTGATTGAGAATATTTGAAAATAAACTCCAGATTTTATTTGGACAGATTAAACAGATGTACTACTACTGTGAAATTAGATCCTTGCAATTATTAAAACCTACTTTCTTTATGGGAAAATAAATTTAAATTTTAGGCTGTTCATTGTCCATTTGGTCTAATTATATCACAAAAATGATGGTAAGATAAACAACCTTAAAGTTTTTAGAAAGTTTTTGTGTTCAACTAATAAAAGTCTAGGCTTGTGAATTTTAGTGTGAGACCCTTTCTTCTTTACTTCTTTGGTATTTAGAGAGAATGAGTTTAAAAAGTTATATTTGCAGTAAAAGTAAGTTAACCTATATATTGCTCTCTACTCAGATCATTACATTGAATTAATCAGGCTAATCAACTTGGTGTATATTTGGTTAAACTTTTTATTTGGCTTTTTGAAAGCCTAGAATATTATACTTTTTTATAATACATTTTATTCTATTATGTAAAGTGAGGTACTAAAATAATAAACCACAATTGTATCATATCATGCCAAAATAACATAAATTCTAAATTTGCAATAATTAATCATTAGATTTTAATGTTGAGTCACTCACCCCCCCCCACCATTTTTTTAAGCTTGAAAAGCTCCATATTACAAAGTAGGTATAAGACTCCCAAAAGTTCTTGGGGAAAAATTATTTTCAAAATTTTTCTAAATATGTCAAATATAAGATTAAATTTTGAAAAATTCAAAATAGAAAGAAAACATTTCCAGTTTTCTCTGTAAAATTAAGTAACATTTGTTTATACTGTTAATAATTATGGTTTCTTTATCCCATTACATATTATGTATGTAATTTCTACGTGCTCATTCTCTCTGTGTTCTCTGACACATTTGCCAGATGCTTTTCTCAGCTTGAAATTGGTTATATAAAATGTCGCATGAACCCAAAATGATGTTCCTTATTAAGGAATTCAAATGCTATATAATAAAGTGAAAAATTGAAAACTTGAAATTGTGACTTGGAGTTTTCTGAAGAAAGGTTGACTGACATAAACTGATCTGTTTGCAATCTCAAAGTTCAAATAATATTAAATGTTTATTCAGTAATATTATCAATAACCAATAAATGATCTCTACTGTGTTTTGCCACAGAGATGGAGGCTATGAAAGTTCGCCATCCCTGGGAACATACTGTGGCTCAAACCCACCTCCAAGAATCATCTCTCACAGCAACAAACTATGGTTACAATTTAAGAGTGACTTCCTTGGCTCAGGGCCTGGATTCTCAGTTAACTGGGATGGATCACTGACAGGTAAATGGGAAAGAGCTGTCTTTCCTTGGAGAATCTGGTCTGATTGGTTTCTTGATTCATAGACCGCGATGCTCTCATCCAGTTTTATTTGATCTGTATTTTGTCATTACTGTCTGTACTAAACTTCAACATTACAAATATTTCTGAATTAACAGCCGCTGTTTTGGTTTTGTTTTCGAGGATGGAACAAGGGGAAATATCCTGATCCCATGGTATCTTTCCTTCAGCTGGTCATCTTGATTAGGAGAAAGAAAGAATGTTGACATAGGCTAGTTACTCTTCGGAGATGCAGTTGTGTTCTGCCACAAAAGAGAGTAACAGTAACCCCAGTTTAATATAGATAGGAGAATTCCATTTTACCAAGAAGAAAAACATCTGGGTCATCTCATCTCTTTCTCCTGTAGGATGTGGGGGCAATCTCACGACTCCCACTGGCGTGTTCACTTCTCCCAACTACCCGATGCCCTACTACCACAGCTCTGAATGCTATTGGAGGTTGAAATCCAGCCATGGCAGCCCATTCGAACTGGAATTTGAAGACTTTCACCTGGAGCATCACCCAAACTGCACGTCAGATTATCTGGCGGTATGTATGGAGCTCAGTGGCTTATTTCACTGCTCCCATCTCGCCCACACAAACATAGATGCATTTTTTCCTTCTTTGAAATTCAGGAAAGGGGAACAACTTAAAATATCCACATAGAAAGTTCAAATAAATAAAAAGAGAAAAAAGAAAATGTGATGAAAATGACAGCCTCCTAAGTATGGCATTGGTATACTAAGTATGTAAAATATATTGAATATGGGCTGTTAAAATATGATTAAAATCTCCCAAAATGAGTCATTTCTACATATTCTTTAAAAAAGAAATGTAGAGGACTATATTGGTGAATTAGAGAGGATAATTGAAGTCATCAGGTAGGATTTCATAAGTGGCAGCAATCCATCCTTGATCATTTAAAAAAAAAACTAAATGAAAATGTATTACAATGTCATAAATTATAAACTGTGAAATTAAAAACAAGGAGAACTGCTGAAAACAACTATGGTCTCAAAAATACATATTAGTCTTTCATTTTTAACCCTCAAATTTCAGCCTGGGTTTACGCCCTTATCATTATACACAGCCATGGCTAAATGGCCCAAGTTCACTACCTACGTTTATAGACATTTAAATATAATTTTTAATATTGTGATATTTTGATTCAGGGCTCTTCTTTTGTTATGTCGTGCATTTCATGTATTTTCCCACTTGTTAGGAATTGGAGTCCTTTAGATAATGTCAATGGCCACAATCATCTGACATTTTAAAATGTTTCGTTAAAGGTATATGACGGCCCAAGTACCAGCTCTCATTTGCTAAGTCAGCTTTGTGGGAATGAAAAACCACCTCTCATCCGTTCTAGTGGAGACAGCATGTTTTTAAAATTCAGGACAGACGAAGGTCAACAGGGAGGTGGCTTCCTAGCTGAATACCGGCAGAGTAAGTACACATTCTGGCTGCTCCGTCCGTGCCTCTGGTGGGTGTTCATTCTCCTGATAGTGAAACAAATGGAAATGAATATAACCCATTGGTTTGAGCAATTGCAATAAATCTTTGCTCTCTATGAGAAAATTTAATACTATTTGACAGAAAAGTGCTTAGCATTAAATTTAACGCCACATAACTAAGGCGTGTGGTAAGCTATACAAAATGGAGTATTTAATACACTAAGATAGTTGCCATTTGGCTAAAGATCAGCATAGCAGGTTAACGGCAAACGGGTTTTCATTTGTATCAAACATTACAATCTTCTAGTTAGACATTATTCCATTGCACATAGTATCTCCCACACTGTTTGTTTGGGGTTTTTTTGGTCTTGTACTTCAAATGGTACCTTCATTTTTATTTTTTTTAAAGATTTTATTTATTTGACAGAGAGAGAGAGAGAGAGAGAGAGAGATCACAAGTAGGCAGAGAGAGAGGAGGAAGCAGGCTCCCTGCTGAGCAGAGAGCCCAATGCAGGGCTCAATCCCAGGACCCTGGGATCATGACCTGAGCTGAAGGTGGAGGCTTAACCCACTGAGCCACCCAGGAGCCCCAGATGGTACCTTAATTTTTATTAAGGAAAACTATATTCTTATAAATCAGATGTAAAGTGCACATTCTTTTTTTTTTTTTAAGATTTATTTATTTATTTTAGAGAGAGAGAGAATGAGCAAGTGGGGGGAGGGGCAGAGGGAGAATAAGAATCTGAAGCAGACTTCCTGCTGAGCACAGAGCCCCATGGAGAGCTCATCCCAGGACCCTGAGATCGTGATCTGAGCTGAAACCAACAGTGGAGGCTCAACTGACTGAGCCACCCAGGTGCTCCTAGTACAGTCTTTATTGTGGAAAAAGCTGGTCATTATAGAGATGTCATTTTAAAATCTACTTTCCTATGAGGCCCCATGGTAGAATGAAAAGAATATTGTACGAAGGGTCAAGGAGCCCAGAGGTTTTTCCTGGCTCCTAATCTCTGAGAAGATCACTTTTCTTCTCTGAGGTTCCATGATTTCTTAAAAGGAGATTAAACAACGCCATTATGAAAGTGCCTTCAAGGTTTAGAATTTTTTTTTTTTTTTTTTTGAGAGTTGAGAGAGTGTGCGTGTGTGCATGCCCATGTACACAAGCAAGTGGCAGGGGGAAGGAGGAAGGACAGAGGGAGAGAGTCCCAAGCGGGCTCCATGCTCAGCACAGAGCAGAAGCAGGGCTCCACCTCACCACCCTGAGTTCATGGCCTGAGCTGACATCAGGAGTCGGTCACCCAGCCAATGGAGCCACTCAGGCGCCCCTAGAACTAAATACTTTCTAATGTTAGTTTCAAGATGGACATTTAAAGAAAACAAGGCTTCCTTGAATTTATGTTACTTAATAAACACTTGTGGTTTTGAAAGTACATTCCTTGTCCACTACACCTAAATTTATCTATATTTTGACACAGTTACATAAAAGTAGAACTGAAAGTCACAAGATCATAAACTGAACACACAAAATCCCTTGGAATTCGTTGAAAGCGTATTAATGTTTGATCTTGACTATGTGTGAATTTGCAAATATTCACATCCACTTACAGTTGAGGGAGAGGCTGAATTCTAGATAGTTTTGAATACTGAGTTTTAATGATAAAATGCTTTATTCTTCAGAAGTTCAGCATAGTATATGAAAAGCTCTCCTAAATTCTCTCAGGGATAGATCTTTTTGGTCAAACATGTAATCATGTCTCTAATTTTATTATTGCTGTGGTAATTTGCTTCTTGGTTATAGACTGTTGATTAAAGATTCTTCCCTTTTATTCCTGTGATTATTTTATTTTTCTCTGGTAATTTCGGAACAGTGAAGGAGTAATAGCGTACATGGAATATAGGTCCTTAAAGGCAAAATCAGAGCTAACCTGTAAGATTTTCTGTAAAAATTGCCATATGAAATTGGAGGTTTGCAGATAGTAGAATTTCTGAGCACTGAGAGCAGCCCATATGGTTTCATGGAATATATTTTCCTCTGCCCAGACTTGTAGGCATTGTAGCACACACTGCCTCTTTGCCTGATTGCTGTAACTTCTCACAGGCATTTAAGACCATGACATTGTCCTTTAGAATTCCTTTGTGGACAAAATGAGAAATGAGAATAGAGAATAGAGAAATGAGAATAGAGAAATTTCTCTAATGAGAAATAGTTTGAGTATTCCCCTGATCTAGCAAAGAAAGATTCTGAAGAGCTACAAAGGTATACTTTTCCATACCAAAGATTTCATATATATATGAAATATATATATTTCATATATATATTATATATATATATATTATAGTCATCTGTCAGGAAGAATATAGTAGTAGAAATGCATATATGAACCACATTTTTCAGAGATCATTTTTTCAATATAATGTTTATTTTTCTCATTCTCTTTTATCACACATCATACAGACAATGTGGACAAGGTTTGAGAAAAGGGATGTATATGCCTTGTTCAAGTCCTTAGTTTGGGTTGTGTTTGGCACTGACTCCCCAGGACTAGCCATACCTTGAGGTACCTGGTATAGTGTTGTTGCAAACTCAGCCGAGGAAAATGCCACCCGTAGATGGAAGACTTTTTTCAAAATTTAAGATTTTCGTTTCTTCTTCACATCCTTTACATTCCCTCCATTCATTTGGTACTTCCTGATGACTAACTAGAGGAATAATGGAGCCTTTATTGTGAATTTCATGCTGACTTTTGAATGTTCAACAAAGCCATGCTGTTACTCATTTTTAGCATTCACATAGAACTTCGTGTTTTTAAGCTGTTGAATTTAAAGGTCAGGATTTCTGTTCCTTCCAAACATTGAAGTTAGAAAAACAGAAGCATAGAATATTTAAAGCACTTTTGTAAATAAATCAGACTGCTCTCTGAGTAGTGCTGAGTTAGTCTGCTCTCCACCAGTTCATGGGAATTTGATGCCCAATAGGCAATTTTCATGACGCTTTAAAATTTATGAGTTCACTGAAGTATTATTTTATGTTTGTTCTAAGTGGAGACCCTTTCACTATAAAAATGTACTATATACATATATACACACACATAAACATATATACTATATATATGTATATACATAATATATACAAATATATAATATATAAACTATGTATATATTTTAATCTAGTTTTCTTTTTTATTAATTATTTTAATTAACATATGTATAGGTCTGTGAATCGTCAGGCTTACACATTTCACAGCACTCACTATATCACATACCCTCCCCAGTGTCCATAACCCAACTACCCTCTCCATACCCCCTAGATGTTTTCTTAAAGGAAAATCTCACCCATCTGGGAGCAACAATGAAATACATGATGGTGGTTCTCAATAATCCTGGTTACTTTTTTCAGCATGTAGGAACGTGGTGATTGTGAACCGAACCTACGGCCTCTTAGAGAGTATACGTTATCCAGGTCCCTATTCTGACAATCAGCGTTGCAACTGGACCATCCAGGCAACTACTGGCAACACGGTGAATTACACATTTTTAGCATTTGAATTGGAAAATCATGTAAACTGCTTGACAGACTATTTAGAGGTATGTATTCTGAAGCTAAATAAACCACTGCATTTTCAGATCAAGTTAGGCAAGCCAAACTAGAAATCATCGTGCTCTGTAGAACTGAGTCTGTGTGGCTCTATGCATCCACACTCCTCCAGCTACCCATGGTATTTCAACAGGTATATCTCGTGTCTCTTTCACTGCATCATGTTAATATTAAGGATATCTAATTTACTAAATTATATACACAGAGAATTGTCTATGTTTTTAGGTTTCAATATGATTTCTGGGCTGACTGACCTCCTATTATTTCAATAATCCAGGAGTAAAGGAATAACTTCTAATTTGTGTTAATTTTGTGTTAACTTGTTTTTATGTTTATTGTCTATAAACAGGATATCAGAAAATGTTTGGGTACCTGGATTTATCTAATACCTAATTTGCCTGATACTAGAAATCATGATTTTGAGCCTTGTTTTTATTTTTAAATTTAAGTGCATTTCAGTTAATTTTCCTTCAGTAAAATGGAAATTTCTATTTGTTCTGATAATGACCACCTGTAGCATTTATTCAACTCTTTGTATACAATGCTATTCAATGAAAACTGCTTGAGAACTAGGTAGCCCAAAATATCAGATAATCTCCTATTTTTACAAAAAGATACTTTATTCTTAAAAGCTTTTTGCTAACTTCCATGTGTGACTTTTTAGGGCTATAGCTTGAAAAGTTGGGCACCTACTTATTTTGCTTAATTTGTGAGTGTAATTATGCATTCATATGTAAAATTATATAAGCGATTATATTAGTTTAGAAATTATGGCTTCCACTTTCACACTCTGCAAGATAATTTTACTGAAACCACTAACAGTATTTTGACATCAAGTTCTCATCATTAATAAAATCACTTTTTAAGTCCACTTAACATACCATTTTCGTATTTTTCTATGTTGTTCATATATAATATGAACAATACTTTTGAATCCACATATGATGTTTTCACTACAAATCTTTTCTAAAGTGACAAGTACCCGCTCCGATAGCATTAGGACATCTCCCCCAACCCATGCTACCTATCTACAACACAGTTACTTAGCGGGTTTCTTCTTAGGGTGATCAGTGATTTTTTGAAGTCTTGCTTACAAAGACTTCGAACATCCAGCCCTTGTAACTTTAAGGACCAATTCTTCAGAAAAAATCCTTTATCTTTGCAAAATTTTCTTATTTTTTTTTTAACCAGTTCTTTAGGAAACTGAGCATTGATTGAGGCTGATTGAGGTTAACATATCTTTTCTAAAGAGCCCATTTATTTTTCAAAACAAAGAAAAAGAAAAACAAGGGGAAACAAAGAGAAAGCTGCCTGTACTGTGAGAGACTTGGGAGTTCTAAACATAGGGAGTCTCTTGTTTCTGAGGGATAGTTTTTTGGGGTGAAATCTTGCTTTGTATTTAGAAAAGTTCAATATTATAGAATTGTAGCCATAGGGTTTCCCCACTAGAAAGTGATGTTTACTAGTATTCAAAGAAAATACGACACATCAACCTTTACAAGCATGAACTTGACAATGGTTTTAAAGTCCATTTTTCTTGATGTAGTGTTCAGACCGTCTTCACAAGCTTCATGGCACACTTGTCCCGTTGCATTTACCCGGAGTAGATATCCTTTTCTTTTCTTCACATGATATGATCTTGTTCATTCTTTAGAGGAAATGGAAGAGTTGCTTTTAAAGCCCCTTGTTCCTACTACAAACAGAGCCACTTATCTTACTGCATTTTGCCAACTGTGATTGCGCCCACATGCCCTTTTGAAGGTGTGAGCTGTCTCCTGCTGAGTTTCTGACCCAGCATTGGTTATGCAGTTGGGATCTTAATAGGAAGTCGTTAAGTTCGGGATGAATTGACTCTCACAGCCATATTTTAGCATCAGCCTAATGAGAGATGTTAATTAGCAAGAAAGAATTGAATTCCAGACGGACCGTTTTATATCATTCCTATGCATACACTGCATAGTTTTGAACACAAACCAAAAGAGAACTCATGGCCTTGTGTGTGTAGTGAGATGCCAGGCACCGTGAGAGCGATGTGATGAGAAGACAACAGCAGAAGCTGCAGGGGGAGGAAACTTTGACCTGGGCTTTCAGGAGGCTTTGGAAGAAAGAGTCAGGGAGGAAATGAGATGGAACTTTTCCAGGGACTGGTTTCCACCTCTTTGGACTTACTTGAGGAAGGAAGGGTAACAAAAAGGCCCATCAGATAATTTTTTGGAGGTGTCCAAAAACTGTCAAATGAAGATACTTACTCCAGCAACCACAGAGCAGCTCAGTGGAGCCCCTTCGTAGATGACGTTAGAGGCATGCCGTGTATCTTGTGCAACACTGTTGGTGAAAGCAGCAAAAACACAGAATGAGAACCAAAAGTTCAGCAAAGCCTTCCAAAGAATGACACTGTTGCCAGAGGGAGGAGATTTTTTCCATTTCTGTAAGCCAAGGGGCAAGGCCAGAGCAGTTCCTACAATGGCTGGTCTATGATGAAAATTTTAAAAGCACAAATAACTACTTAAGAAGAGAAAAGCCAGAAACACAAAATCTAGTTTCCATTATTTTAATAACTTCTAGTTGAAGGGTTTTTCAAGTAACTGAGCCAGATCCCAGTTGAGTGACTGTTATGGCAGCCCGAATTGAGTTATTTTGAATTAATAAAGCTGAAATTACGAAAGGACTTGATTAGGTGTTGGTCAGACATTATGCCCAACCTTGCTGAGGGGTGTGGGTTGGTAGAGATCCCACTGGGAAGCAAATCCTTTATTGTTTGTCCTCTGGGCAAAACAAAATGATTCAGATTTGGAAATTAAATTCAATGAGAGGAAGATTTGGAAATTAAATTCAATGAGAGGAAGGGTCACTTGCCTGAAGGAATAAAACCAGATTGCCCATGCAATTATGGGAAGTCAACCTTAAGGATTCTTTGCATATCCTACAACTGCATTTCAATTTTTTAATTTTTATTTTGAGTCTGGGTCTCTGCATAGAAGGGACTTCTAATAAGTGATTGAATATACACATGAAAGTGGTGGATTTGGAAGAAATCAGCATAGAGATGTACAGGGAAGCCCGAGCATATGTGAGGTCAGCCTGGAGCATGAGTGTGGTGGGAAGAGGAAGGAGGAAAACCCTGAGGTTGTTGTGTCATGGATGCTGAGGGCAGAGAGCATCGCAGAAGGTGACTGTGATGGTCAAGGTGAGAGGCTCTCAGGGGATCAAGAGGGATCTCGGGGTGATCAGTGTGACTCTGGGCAGACCAGTATTTGAAGGGTGGTAGGAGCAGGAGCGAGAGACCACAGTGTCAAGAAGCACAGTGAGTGTAGATGGGAGTTTAAGCCCACAAATTCGCCGAGTTTTCCCAAAGAAATAGCATGAAGTCAGAGCTTCTTTTCTCCAGTCCTTGTCCTGTATTTCCCTCGCTGGTCCTCATGAGGCAAGCTCTCAGAGGACACCCTCTCTGCATGTTCTCTTGTATATCAGCGTCTCTCTCTCTCTCTTTTTTAAAGATTTTATTTATTTATTTGACAGAGATCATAGGCAGGCAGAGAGGGAAGCAGAGAGAGAGGGAGAAGCAGGCTCCCCGCTGAGCAGAGAGCCCGATGTGGGGCTCGATCTCAGGACCCTGAGATCATGACTGAGCCGAAGGCAGAGGCTTTAACCCACTGAGCCACCCAGGCACCCCTGTCAGTGTCTCTTAAAATGTGGCTCAGGTTTGGATTTGACACTTCAATGAAGCCGACTAGGGCCAGGCATGCTGGAACTCTGTCATCTGGCTCGGATACTTCTGGTTTCATAGGCTGAGGTTATATGGGCTTATTGTTCATCAAGTTATAACGTTGGACTATATTAATACTTGTATTCTCCAGGTCACATTTACAGGAACTATAATAGCTTCATATAGCCAAACATGGGAAATTATCCCTAGTAAGTTATATTTGACTGTTTTGCCTGAGAATACAAACTCATCATAAGCCTTGTAAGCCCCGATTCTTTGGTCTGTAGAACAGTTTTCATTTGCATATAGACTTACTGGCATTGGCCTACTACTTCTTCAAAAATAATTGATAAAAATGTCAGACAAGATGGTGCCTGGGTGGTGTGTTTCTTTGGTTAAAATGGTCTCTTTTTTTTTTTAAACATTTACTTATTTATTTTAGAGAGAGTGTGTGTGTAAGCAACGGGAGGGGCAGAGGGAGAAGGAGAGAGAAAATCCTCAAGCAGATTACCTTCTGAGCGTGGAGCCTGACACAGGGCTCCATCCCAGGACCCTGAGATCATGACCTGAGCCAAAATCAAGAGTCAGACGGCCAACTGACTAAGTCACCCGGACATCCCTAAAATGGTCTATTATTAAACACTTTAGGGATAGCACTGTTCAAAAACTTGGCAATAATAATTGATGATCTTTATTGAACACATTATTTGCTAGGTAATTATTACAGCAACAATGTAATGTAAGAAATATTACCCATTTGGCAGGCGAGACAGTTGAGGCAAATACAGGTTGTCCACAGTCACAAACATTAGAGGTGTCAAAGCCAGGCTTTCTACCAGGCCCTATAATGCCAGGCCAGTGCTTTTAGCCATGACACCACATATCCTCTATGTATATACTCAAAATTCTCTGTCATCCTCAGAGGTGACACGAGGGAGTATCCGTGAGCCCTTGGACCTACCATCCTACTGATACTGTCACAGAGAAAAGTCTGTGTTATTATAGTCTACTTCATAGATAAGTACTGGCCATTTATTATTATAATCACGGTTTTCTTTGCTACATTGTGACAAATTATTTTTAGTGTCCAACTTCAAATTTTCCCAAAAATTACTGTCAGTCTTTTTGCCTATGAGATGCCAGAATACATCTTTCCTAGAGTTTGGAAATTGAAATATCTTCCCTTGAGCTTTCTGACGGTCCTCTTACTTTTTAGTGTTGTGCTTTATACTCTTGGTTGCAGATATACGCTCAAACTAAACTATTAGCTTTGTGAAAGGGCTCTGGTCTGAGGAAAGTAAGAAACGTCATGACACAGGCAATTAACTAAAAAGCTGGGAAAGGGCAGGAACAAAGGCAGCTTAGTGTCGTCTCCCTGCAGGAGTATACGCCATTCTCATCTCTCTCCTCTGCATGTCTACAACCTCACCGTTTTAGCTTCCGTATGTCCCCACTAACAATGACTCCACATGACCATTTGCACCAAGCTCTTGCAACAAATGGGCCTCCTTTGGCAAAAAATTCCCAGCACAGGGATCTCCTCGTTTTGAGCCTGACAGCAAAGGCATGGATCTCGCCCACCTATGGATAGCTACTCCTCTGGGCAGTAGGACAGCTCTGGCCAGGAGCAGTGAAGTCCAGTCCTCTGGCCAGCGTTGCTCATAGATGGTATGTGGGGGCAGAGGCAGAATCTTTGAGTACGGCTCTGATGACATGTTAAAACATTTCTTAAACATTCACGAAGTCAACAAGATTACACAATTTGCTCTGTAGGGACTGTACCTTTCAGTACTGCAAGAGGTAATTCACTTAAGCCCCAGAAATGCATTTAAATGAATTGCCTGTCTTGATCTTATAAATTGGATTTCATTGTCTCTTCTAGTTTCAAAAATCTACTAGGCATGTTTCAGTTTTCCCTTTATCACATTATGCTCTCTTCTGCAAGTGTTGATCCATCCATATTTTGATCTTTCTTTTGCCCTAATCATAGCTTAAAAAATAGACATTTTTTTTTTCTAAATGTGTTGTTTCCCAGAGTGTAGCTAATTTGTCTGTGTGCTCATAAAATGGTCAAAAAGCTTTTATATAGCCCCATGGTTCCTTCTTACTTGATTTCTTCAGAGGTTTCCCCTTTTATTGCCCCCAAAGTTATTCCTAGCTTTTCTGGACAGAATTTAATTTTATTAGAATTTATCATGTTTCTTGAATTTTCTTTCTTTTCTCTATTGCTTTTCTTTTTTCTTTAATTGCTAATTGTTTTGGTCCATGGGCTCATATGTCCTTTTGAGGTATGACTCCCTAAAACCTTAGGCCCATGACTAGTATGTCCAATATTGTAGGCTCAAGGGACATTGATCGCTGTTTCCTAATGTTTTGTTCTACAATAACAACCACTTCTCTGCTGTTCAGAATAAGTCTGTACTAGTACTTCTTTCCACTATTTTCTTTACTTTTTGAGACAGGAGAGCATTTAAAGAATTTATCAAATGCCATTTTTTTTCCATTTAAACATTGGAGAAATGTTCTGATGGTTGAAGTTATCTCCCCTTTGCCACCCCCATGTGTCTCTTTGTGTTGCACTCGTGTTGACATATTTCCTTTATAAAAAATTGTAGTCTCAGCTGAGGAAGAAGCCAGTGGGGGAGGATGAACCACTTATAACTGGCTGCATTCCAGAGTTGCCTGGAGATCTTGTTAGAAAAACATGTTTCTAGACGTCAGCCCAGACCTACTCAATCAAAGTCTCTGGGAATCTCAGTAGAGAGAGTCCCCCCAAGCCCTCGGGCCGCACTTGAGACCACTGTCTGCAGCCCACTTGTACTCCAGCAGCACGTTTTACCCCCTCTTCAAAGCTCTCTCCTGGGAAGTCATAACTACTTTAAGACGTGTCTTCTTAACGTGTACCTTTGAGTGCTAGTAAAGATTTCCTTTTGGGTTAAATCTCATTTTTCCATTGCTGCAGTTGAATCACATCTTTGTCTCACTAAGACCTGGTGATACGGTCATGATGTTTGTATCATTATGTAAAAATATCAGATTTACTTTGCGATTTTCATGTCGGGATTCTCAACTTTCTTGCCCCATCTTTAGCTGGCACCTTAACCACTACCGTCTTCCAGTCCATTCTCTATACCTTTCCAGGCCTTCCACTTTGCAAGCCTTCCTCTTCATGACGCCAGTGACTTCTGTCAAATGCATTTCCCTCCAGTCTTTGTCAGATTCATTTTATCTCTTGCCAAATCCTCCTTCTGATGTCATCTTGTCCACCAGATGTTTATATCATTATTTATTATACTCCTGTGTCCTCTTCCAATTACAAAATCACACATTTCAAATGAGAGAATGTACCAAAAAGGAGGCTTCCGGTCCTGCACTCTTGTTTTCCAAGTCTGCAGCCTGAGCAACATTTTCCATCAGGCCCTTGTGATATTGTGATTAGTTAAGGTAACTCGAGTTGTTGTTGTTATGAAGGACTCATAAATTCTCAGATGCTTAACATAATGCAAGTTTATTTCTCAATCTTGTTAGAGACCCATGCAGGTGTTCCTTGCCTTCCACATAGTGATTCAGGAACCCAGACAAAGGGGAAGTCGATTTGGGGAAACCACATAACTCTCTCTGCCACAAACATTGATAGATGTTTCACAAATAAAGGGAACTAAATTCTAGTAAGTTTTGAGAAATGCTGAATTAAACACAGTTAAACAGAGTTTGGTGTTCTTTTCAGTTTTTGCTGTGGTATTTCCTCAAGCTGTTACTACCCTAAGTAAGTGTTGTTCATTCATGTATCCATTCATTTCGTCATCCAAATACATCTTAGACACATAGACTGTGGAAATACAACTGTTTTCCCATCAGTTTTCCTTGTCTTCACTGAGGAGACAGATGGTAATCAATTTAGCACACAATACAAATTTAATTACAAGCTGTGTTAACTGGTATCAGGGAATGTTATCGGGTTCTCCAAAGACTCGAAGAGGGAGGACAGAACTCATCTGTGGGTCAGAGAAGGCTTCCCCGAGGAAGAGTAACTTAGCAAGTTCAAAGGAAATGGAAAGTTTCACCAAGGGAAGCTGTGGTTGAGGAACTGTCACAGATAAAGCTGGACACTAGTTAAAGTGGCAGAGATAGATTTTAATCAGTAACACACTCCTGCAGGGGGATCAAGCACGAACTGCCCCCCATTTCAGTTTGTACAGAGGTGATGGGACACTGTGAAGGGAGAACGAGGGTGTCAGGAGGGGACCAGCAGCTGGAGGAGTCAGGGAAGTGAGCAATGGCAAAAGGTTAATCAGGGTCAGTGTGGTGAGGCCAGTTCTGTGTGCCGGCGAGCAGTGATGGAAGCCAGGATTCTGCCCTTCCACAGGGACAGGGAGATCAGTGTCCTATCCCTCCTGATGATTCTGTTTCAAAGGTATGCTTCTCAGATCCTTGAGAAAGGCGCTCCCGAGTTGAGTCATAGGAGACACACACACATCTCAAAGGGACAGAGGAAGAATTCAGGATTGTAAGCCCTTCTTAGTGCTCTGGGAAAGGGTGGTCAGGGGCTTATCCTCAGGTATTGGCTGGAACAAATCATATATTCTCTTGACAGCGTTGAGCTTTCTCAAGCAGGCCCTTTAACGGGGGTAGGGTCTTCCTAGCGGTGTGACCTTGTTAGAAACTACATTAGTGTTTGTTGAAGTCTTTTAATTTGGGTAAGTAGGGACGAGAGGGTGGAGTCATGTATGCCAGGAGTCTGTGTTTTTTTATTGGCCAAGGTCAAGGTGTAGTCAGGAAAAAGGTTCAGAGGAGCCTGGCTGGAGTCCACTGGAGGACAAAATCCTTGTCAGAACCGCAGGGAGTGGGCGGGGGGTGGGGGGGGGCAAGGCCCCGCGGGGGGCTGCCAGGCCCGAAGGAGTCTGTGAGTCTTGCAGGCACTGGCGCTGTGTGAGGAGTGTCAGGGAGCACCCTTAGTGCGGCAAGAGATCTTCCAGGAGTGAACGGGGGAAATGGCACACCCAGATTGGCACTTTTAAAAACTCTGGCTTCAAGAGAAAATTGAAGGGAGGGGAAAGTAACGGAGGAGATCCAGCAAGGGGGCTGTTGTGGTCCAGGTGAGAGAGATGCCAGTTCCTCGCATGCTGAGGAGGGAGAATGCAATAGGATTCTAAAGTCCTTAGGAGGCAAAATCAGCAGAAGTGGACTGAGGATTAGATGGGGGTAGAGGGGTCGCATGGTGAAGAAGAGGCTGAGATGTATTAATGGTTGTTTTTTTCTCTTTTTTTGAGAGGGAGTAGCAGGAGGGGCAAAGGGAAAGGGAGGGAGAGAATCTCAAGCAGGCGCCACTCCCAGAGCTTGACACGGGACTCGATCCCATGACCCAAGGGTCACAAGCTGAGCCAAAACCAAGAGTCGGGACACCCAACCAACTGGACCATTCAGGTGTCCTTAATGGTTCATTTCTTAAGACACTTAATTTCCCTCTTGCTTTCTCTCCGCAGCCTGCTTTACTGATGCCTTTGACACTTTCACAAAGGATAAGTGATAAAACTACCATATTAGTCCACTTACTTCCCTCGAATCTCTGTTAAATATAATGAAGAATATATTGATTCGATTGACTTACAGGAGTTTTGCATATGTTTATTACAATTTAGAAGTTATTTTTTCTCCATTATTACAGAGAATGAAGACTTTATTGTATCCTTGGATTTGACAGCTACTATTTTAAAAATATGATTATCAATGAGGGGAACAATAAATTATTCTTGAGGGGCTTAATTACAGAACTTCTACATTCCTCAGTTTCCAGAACTCTAAAATGGGGATAACAGTGGTACCTGCTATATGGAGATTCTAGGAATTTTTAAATTCGGTCACACAGACGAAGGGCTTAGAGTAATATTCAGCTAGTAAATATTATTTATTAAATGCTAATAAACATTATTTGTGATTATTTAAACATAAACAAAATTTGATGGATTAATTTTTGCTTTCAAAAACATTTTGCAGTCAGTGCAGAACTTTAGTTTCCAAAGCAGTCTTTCCAGTTGTGATGAACATAGATTGGTCCCATGTAAGGAGAGCAGGGCTTCTGTCCCTGGCATCTCAGTTCTCTTGCAACAAAAGCAACAAAAGCTGCAGGGACTCTATATCTGAATGTAAGAGGCATGGTGGTTAAAATCCCATTTGCCGGTTGCAGAAAAGCTGATGAGATTTTATGTCTTAGGAGCAAAGGGTCTGAGCTGACTTTCATCATCATGGCATCTCCTTAAACACTTCCCGGGCAGATAAGTCATGCTTCCTGCAACTGTCTGTCCGAGGAAGTTTGCTTCTAGACTGCTTGGCATTTTGCTTAGAATTCAGAGATAAGCTATTTTAATTCTGAGGACAACTGCTATCCAAAAACACTCATAAAAAGTGACAACAATACACCAAACAATTCAGTTTATGTCTCTATGCCAGAAATGAGCCTAGCATTGTACTTAATTGTGATCTGGATTCAAAAGTTTAGAATGAAGTGTATCTATTGATTAATTACACCAAATACTTCATATTGGCATTAAAAGTAACAAGAAGCACTTTATAAGAAATTTAATACTGCAGCATTGCCCAAGAAAAGTGTGGGGTTTTTTTAATCATAAAAAATTAAAAAGGAGAGATATTGATCTCCATGTAATCAAAATCCCTTTCCTAAAAAGGAAATGCTGATCTTTCCTGACCATCCCTCACAATGAAGAATTTCATGTGATTGCATTAATTTGCTACAGTTAATGAGGCAGACACAGCAGCCTTCAAAAGATAGCCTTTGCTCTTGGATTCAAAAGAAATTCTTGAGTGTTTCCCTTCTCGATGGTCTCAAACATGAAGGACAGAATCAGGATGAATGATAATCAGACCTATAGATAGCTTCCGCCCTACCTGGAAGACAGTAGAAATCACATCCGAGGCTCAAAACTTGAAATTGCTCTCCATCCACACTTCCTTTCCTGGTACTCCTGAATCTCGTGCTCTCTCCTCCGGCCACAGGCAGTAAGCACCTGGAGGGTCCCTTCCAGCATCTAACAGGCATGTGGCTTGAACAAGAACGCAGGGCTCAGAATGCCAAGTTTTAAAATTAGGAATCGTGGACTTGGGTTAACTATCTTGATTGTCTTATTTTTAAATTAGGAAAGATTTCCAACTGCAACATTTCAGAATTTTCTTTGAAAAAATGCTGTGTTGACCCTTCAGTGCTTGCATTTACTATGTGTTTAATGGGCTTTCCCCCACTTCTTCCCTCAACTGGGGAAGAACACATTGCAGTACCCTAGGTCTTTCCAGCTCCGCGTTCTATGATTTCCTGTCGTTCTGTGAAGCAGATCTGTCCCCGTTTCTGAGTCCACCTTTAGCAGATGCTGAGGCTTTTAAGAGGCAGAATAATTTTTTAAAGATGTTTAGTCTTTTGCTGTGGTGGTATAATTGGCCAAGGGAATGCTGCGGTTCTTGGAATTAAATGTTCATGTTCCCATGGGAGAGTAGGCTTGGCTTTCAATGCATCTCACTTACCACTAGGGAGGGAATTAGGCTGGTAGGGCTCCATCAGCAACTCTCAGAACTTGTGTTTGTGAGAAGTCTTTAGTCCCTGAACATCTGAAGGAATTCTTTTTTTTTTTTTTAAAGATTTTATTTGTCAGACAGAGACAGAGAGAGAGAGATCGAGCACAGGCAGACAGAGTGGCAGGCAGAGGCAGAGGGAGAAGCAGGCTCCCCACCGAGCAAGGAGCCTGATGTGGGACTCAATCCCAGGACCCTGGGATCATGACCTGAGCTGAAGGCAGCTGTTTAACCAACTGAGCCACCCAGGTGTCCCTGAAGGAATTCTTTTTAAATAAAGTATTAGTCTAGGAGGGTATGTGCTATGGCGAGTGCTGTGAAGTGTGTAAACCTGGTGATTCACAGACCTGTACCCCTGGGGCTAATAATACATTATATGTTAATAAAAATAAATAAAGAAAGAAATAATTAGTCTAATTAATAATAAAAACCTACTTATGATAAAAAAGTAAGCATTAGGGACAAAATATAGTTTTAAATTAATGCAGAAGGAGATTACCTTATATAATAACATTTTAATGGACCAATTTTCACGTCTAATCTTGAGATTTGTCTAAAAGACTATGGAGATAGACAGTATAGTATTTTTAGTAGACCAGGTGGGTAGCTGAGAACCCAGAAGTGCATGGAATTTTGGAATGGAAAGACATTACCAATGCATATCTACACTGCTATATAAATAGGTCCCCAAAGATAATGCTTTCTTGAAAAAATAAACTTACCTGATTACATGGGGATATATAGTCATTGCAGGACATTTGGAAAATATAGAAAAACCTAGATAAAATAAAAACAAAATAAAACAAACAACTTAAATTACATTTCTACTAATAATTTTTGGTGGTATTTATTTCCTGTAGTTGCTCTTTATATATTTTGTTTTAATATTCAAAGGGGATCATTCTGTACATATTATCCTATAATGACTTTTTTTCCAGGTAACAATAGCTTGTGAGTATCTTTCTGTGTTATTCATAATACCGCATCATTTACAACATGACGCATTCCATCATCCCAGTACGGCCATTTCTTCCTGTGGAACATTTAGAATCTTTGTCAAATTTCCACTATTATAAACAATGCTGAGATAAACATTCTTGTAGTTAAATCTTTGCACACATCTGTGATTAGACAATGGTTTAAAAAGTGAAAAAAAATCAGCCTTTGTGGCTTCTAATATGAATAATATACAGAAAGCAGAAACAAAAATGTCAATGTGCTATTAGAGGGACCAGCAGTGAGCTGCCACGTGCTAAGGCCACCATCTCCTCTGTGTGTGAGACAGACATCTAATTCAGAGTGACACAGAAGAACTCAGAATGTGGTCTTCGATGGGTTTCTTGCTGTCATGCAAGGCCCAGCATTATGAGTAATTGTTTAATTTTAGATGGTTATTTCATATTTCCTGCCCCACCCTGTCAGCACATGGCAGCCGTCGGGAGGATATGTGCCTGTGTATCAGGGAGCACTGTGCAGGGCCACGTGTCTGATGGAGGACCCTGCCTCCTGGGGCCATCACGGAGCCAACCAGAGTCTACCACGCTTTGTTAGCTTTCATCTTTATCATCTGCCTAATTTACTCTCCCCAATTCGATTAAGTTTTTATCCCCGTAGGCTTTTCTCATCCACAATGGGAGTCTTTTACCCTACTCTGTGATTCTTGTTTGGTAATTTCTACTGTTGTTACAGGAACATTTCAAAGACTTTCAAATTTAAAATAAATGCTGAAGTTTCCAGGTTTATTCAGATTTTTGCGTAAACTTTGGCAACAACATTTCTAATAATTACTCTCATGAGGCAGTTCTCATAGGACCTGTTACAGTTGTTTTTTTGGGAGGTGGGGGAAAATCTGAAGAAATGCCCCAAGAATTCACCAGTTCCCACCCCTTTGGAGGGCCAGTGGCAACGCTATTAGGGCTGCAGGCTGACTGGACAGCCAGGGGAGAAGAGGCAGCAGCAAAAAGAAATGTGTGCAGAGCCACTTTGCCTACCATTTATCCCTCCCTTCTCCATCTCCCCAGGGCAGCCTTGACTGATTTCCTAATGCTCTCTTTGCCACCATCCCGTTATGATCCACCATCTTCCTCCACCCCAACACACACATTATACTTACACTCTCCCCTACAGTATGGTTTGCTCTGGGCTACGCGCCCCACGCATGGGGAATGGCCTCACAGAACCACATTGTCATGGCAACATGCTGCAAGCAATGGCCGTCCATCTCCATACAAGTGATTCATTGATTCAGTACTTCCCTGTCTGGTCTGCCAGGGATGATTTCTGAGAAATATTTTACGTGAGTCATCTGAAGTTCTCTATACCCATCATATTTTTCTCTCAAAACTATTTCTAGAATGATTTCTTTGGAAAAAAATGTTGGTTCCCTTTGCCTCTGACCAAGAGTTAAAATAACAATTTAAGCACATTCCATATGTGTCTCACACTCAACCTAGTACGTGGTCTGTCTCATTTGCTGTTTACAACAGTACTTATAAGATAAGTACTATCATGATGCCAAATTTATGAAAAAAAAATTTGCTAGGAAAAGAAAGTAATTCTCACAAGATTATATTCTAAAAAAAAGTTCAGAGCTGGACTGGACTGTATACCTACAACCTGATCAAAATTAATATACTCTAGTATGCTCTTATAGGGAAATTACTTTCTGGCTTGCCGTTGAATATAATCTGTTAGTGACACTGACTTTGCAAAGCTAATCTGTACACTCACCGAGTATAGTTCCCAGAAATTTTAACCATGTTCTTACACTGACTAGAATTTTAGTTCTCTATAAATATTAGGAAATTCTCTGCTACACCTAGAATTCTCCCTCATGGCAGGCAAATTATTTCAATACATGTTAAACTCTAAAGTTTTTAAAGTTTTTAAGTTTTTAAAGATGTGTAATAGAAGATGGACCAAACATTTTTCCCAGAGTTTCTCCATATTTTAATAATATCATCCCAAACAGACTCTTGATTTTATTTCTCTATTTGGACTACGTTTAATTCTTAAAGTTAGTTATCTACTATAAAAAAGTTTTATTGCAGAAAATTTTCAAGGAAATAAGAAAAAATATGAATTAGAAAAAGTATGAATTAGATGCCCATCTAAAATAGAAAGGACTGAGTTTTAGTTGTTACTCACTGTAATATAAAAGGGGTGTAGAAGCCATTTAGACATCCCATGCTCATATACATGAAACAATTAATTATAACTTCATTCATTAAAGTCATAAATTTTCAAAATCATAAAGTTATTTAGCAGCAAAGAAACACTTGAAAAGCACATTTCTGTTCTGAGAGTTCTTGCAGTTCATAAAGTTGATTCCCATAGAGGGAACAAGTTGAAGTACATATTAGCTTACTCTGGGTTCCTCCAGGCTTGCGTTTCAGTGATTCCTAAAAGTACCTATAGAACCCTTACTCTTAGAAAAATTCAACTCTCTCTGTCAGTGATGTATCCTCAGTTTTATATCTTCTGCCTTGTAAGTATGGTTCTTAATAGCTGGAAGGGGTCCACGGATCCTTTCATGTTGCAGCTGGAGTCCGAAGTCAGTATGGCGTCATACACTGTATGTGTGCCAAGTTATCAAACCCATGCAAAGGAAGTAGATAGAAATTGGTAAATGTGGCTTTAGGCAAGAGATTTCCTTCCTCTTTGGGTGTCCTAAGAGTGGTTGAGCTATTTCAGGGTAGAGTGGGGGGTAGGGAGACCTAAACCTCATCCATCCTAAATAAATAGTCTCCTTCAGAGGATAACTGAAAAGATTCTACAGAGGAGATTGTACGTATACAACATATTTACCTTCAAAGATACATTTAAAGGCCAGCCAGAAAGTGGATGCAGCATTTCAGATACTCTAAAAGGTAGAACAACTTCTCAATACAGTTACACAAATTGGATCTGCATATTTAAAGTGAGAATCTCCATCTTTCTTTTCTTAAGTTCTGCTAGTTTCCTTTTGTGGACTGTTTTCCAAGCTTGAGTATTGTTCACACCGAGTGGATCTTTAGGCTTTCTAAAAGCAGTGGAAATCATACCCTTCCTTAGCAGGACCAAGCCAGCATGCTTGCCAGTAGTTGTAGTGAGTCACAGCTGGAACGTCCTGTGGTTAGCATTCTGCTCTGAAAACAGAATCAGGAGCAGCAGGCACCTACTGGTTTCCATGGCAACCAGTATTTGTGTACTTTGAAAAATGACTGTTCCTTTTTGTGTGGTAAATTTACGCGGGAACGAATTATAGAGGTGATGTTAGCCATCTGTGAATATAAACAACAACAAAAAAACCTGATTTAATTAAGTGTAAACTTTAGAAGGACATAAAATTGGGGGTTGGGGTGTTTTTGTGTAGAGGTTTTATTCTATACTAATTAAGTCATTTGTTTATTTGACATATTCAAGCATTTTCATCAATGTCTATTTGATGTTTATTTCAATGCATCACTCTCTCCCCTCCAAAGGCAAAAAGAAACTAATTGTCATTCATCATTGTTCCCCCCCAAACCCGCTCTCTTTGCCCCTGCCCTACTCCCCATCCCACACACAATGTGTTATTTAAGAACAACTGGGATTCAGGGGCGCTCCTTCAATGAAGTAATCCTCTCCAGAAGGAAGAAAAAAAAAATACCCTCTAAGTCATGTGAAAATGTCAGGTTTCTTAATCTTGCTGGGCTGGGGAGGCAAAAATACTGTGCTGCTTATGACCTTGTATAGAGTCTAGAAGACAGTTCCTCAAAATGTCACTATAACCATTTCAGAAGACCCATCAGGCTTAAAGGGATTATGGTTATAGAGAAGTCTTACCTCATGTTTTGTTTCATAAAGTTGAAATAATTAAAGTTTTGGTCACTGAACTACAACCCAAAGTTAAGAATGAGCCTTTTGGAGTGGAAAATAGTAGAGTGTTTCTTACTTTTATACCTCTGCTTGGGAACAGTATGTTTACTTTTGTATTAATTAGTTTTGAATTGGAGTTGGTAGACTGGATTTAGTAAAAAAACAAAACAAAACAAAACAAAAACTCTGAAGCTGGAATAAATACCTTACAGTGAAGCAGTAATTTAGGAGTAAACAGAGTGCAGCCTGGCCCTCCTCCCCACCTCCACCCCCTGCCTGAGAGAGGGGGACCTGCCATCAGAAGCGAAGGATTGTTTTGTTGTCCCATTTTCTTTTTGTGTTACTTTATTCTTTCCCTCATTTTTGTTCCGTCATCATGGCTTCTGTCATCTATCTAGACCCACACATGCTAATAAATATACCACGGGTAACTAGAAAAAAATAGACAACTATGTAGACATTAGTGGAGTCAAAGAAAATACAATGGCTTGAGTCACGAGGAGCCAATCTTTTTAGATTATCATTATCTTTTTTGATTGAGGAGAAATGGCAGAGAAGCTTAATTTTTTTTTTTTTTTAGTTTAGAGGTATGTATCTGATGAAATTAATGAGGCAGATAAAAGGTGCATGACAGGATGTACAAAATAGCTTAGTGGGCAAGTGGGCAAAGACCTCAGCAGAAATGCTCCAGGGGAAGAAATATAAATGCCTAATAAAGATGAAAAACCTTCAACCTCAAAGTAACCTAAATTAAGACAATTATAAACCCCCCAAATTTTCCCTACTAGCACCAGCTATAAAAATAATAGCAGTCATAATTGCCAAGGTCCCCTATAAGAACCATTTCAGTAAAGCGCTAGTGGGGGATACACTGAAATTTCTGATAAGAGATTTAATGATATATATCAAGAGCCATAAAAGGTGATACTCTCTGATTCATTCCCCTTACAGGAATCTTTCCTGAGGGACATTTAAAATATCAAATACTCACATTGGCAAAAAAAAAATTGGAAATGTCTTCAATAAAGTATAACAGAGTATTAGTAACATTTTATGCCACCATCAAAAATGTTTATCTAGACTGTTGAGTGACATGCTTAGAGAAAAACTGGGAACACAATTAAATGTGTAGCCTGAATTTATACACACGCATATACACCTGGACAGGTGTGTATATGTACATATGTAAGTCAACAACAAAAAAGCATTGGCAAGAGAAACTTCTGGTATTAACAAAATATTAAGTGTGGTTATCTCCAATGGGATTAATTTTTGTATTTATCTTTCTTTCACATAGCTTTCTAAAATGTCTCAATTTTTATAGTCAGTCTTTATTTAAAAATATGTGGATCTTACAATTACAAGACTATTCATTGAGCGTCTCTCGTGTGTCATTAATCTGTGAACACATCTCATTCAGGCCACCATTTCCTTATTCTGTGCCTGGATTTACACTTTCAAGGGAACTTGCTAGGCTGACCTAAAATCAAACGTTAGTATTTGGATTTCTGGCTTTATTGGGCTTAGGAATCATCCATAAAACTCTCTCTATATAATCGTCTATTTTTAATGCTTATGTGACGCCTTTCATGCTCAAACTATCTCAGCAGATTTACCCTTAACCTTTTAGCCAAGGAGCAGCTTTGGCCACACGAGCAGACTTTTTTTTTTTTTTTCCCATCTGTCCAGCCATGTGAAGTTTCTCACATTGGGAAGTTTCTGCTTGATTTCAGCTCTACGACGGCTCCCAGCGGATTGGGCGCTACTGTGGAGCAGAGACGCCACCCGCAGGAAGCACCACAGGCTCCCAGCTTCAGGTGCTGTTCTACACTGACGGGGTCAGTCATGGTGAGAAAGGATTCCAGATGCAGTGGTTCGTTCATGGTAAGCCCTGTGCAGATCTTCCTTGTATTTGATACCTGCTGTATGACTAAGAATTATTCCTTTCCCAATTCTCTCTTCGGAAACAATCCCACCCACAAATATTGGGACCTGGTAACCAGTAAGCTGGTGCTAGGCCTTGGTCCATTTCCTCAGACGTTGGTGGCTCCGGGAGAGTTAATCCTGGTCGGGTTAAGAGAGGACAGGGCTTGGAGACCTGCTGAAGTCTTTGCAACTATAAATTGCCGAAGAGAAAGGAGGGGAACAGAGTGAAGTTTCTAGTTGGGGGAAAACCTCGAGCTGGGTGTGGTGAGACATGGCGAGGTGGCATTAGAGTCTCGCAGGGGGCGTGGAATGGAATGACATTCAAGGCTTATTCTGACCTAGCTGTGAAGGAATGGTGGGGGTGAGGATTAAAGGGCAAGGATGAGAGCCACTCAGAGAAAGAAGGGGAGGCACTGGGCCGAGAAGGGAGTGGGAGTAGAGAACTCACTCAGCCAGCGCGTGTGTTGTACCTGCCGGAGTCGGGGCATGTCAGCACCCACCTAGGAACTCATAGTTCAGGAAGCATGTAGGGATGATCATTCTTCCGAGGATGGACATTCACATTTAATGAGCGTTCCGAACCGTGTAGATTGACCTCACGTGGCCCAGTCTAATGAGAGTAGACCCCAGAGCAGTGATTCCCAAAATAGGGTCCCCAAAGAACAGCATCAACACCATCTGACTCTGGTTAGAAGTGCAAATTCCGGGGCCCCCTCCCAGACCTATGGAAGCCTGATAATCTGTGTCTTCACTGCTCTCCCTGGTGATCCAGGTTTGAGAACTGCTCTCCTAGAGGGATCCATACCTAACAAATACAGTCCTTGTGACTATTTTAGTAGCAGTCCTCAACCAAGGTCTTAGGGCTGGCTGGTCTGGTTCAGTCAATTTGAAAGAAAGGTGGAATCGGAATGTTATACTGGGAACCACACACAGACACCGAAACGGTGGCCCTACTGTCAGAATCAGGGGTGAGCCCAAGGCGGGGACACACACATGTGGATTGTGGGACTCTCAAGGGTTGTTAAAATCATAGTCTGTTTACTGTATGAATCTTAGCACTCTACAGAAATGAATACCCTTGTTATACACTGAAGAGTGTTAGATGGTCTGTTAATATGAACTGGAGACTGGGTGTATTTCTGTGAAAATACAAGTAAGGGGCTTTCAGCATTTAAAAATACTTGGGGGTAATCCACAGAGCTACTTATAGCTTGAAATACAGATTAGGAATTCCTAAAGTAAATGAGCTATGATAATTAAGCCTGTGGGAGTTCTGACCTGTTCTCTTCACCGAAGGGGTAGATTGAACCTTGAAATGTAAATTGATTGACTTGTTAAGTGAAGGGACTGGATTGATTTATCTGTGTAATACAGTCCATCTCTAGTATTCTGTGATTCAGAAATGGCGTGATTCTAAGGCAACCGGAGAAGAGAGTGAAAAAAACCTAGAAGACAGGGTAACATCTTGAGAAATGACCCAGATTTTCAAAGGCTCCAGACATTTCCCAGAACAGTTTTCTCAGACTTTCACATGCAGGTGAATCACTGCATGTTAAAATGCAGAGTAAGGTCCATGAATCCTAAATGAGCTTCTAAAATGCTCCCAGGGAACACTGATGGCGCTACTCTGTAGACCACTCTTTGAGGACCAAGGCGAGAGCAGATGTTAAGGCTGGAGATATAAAATGGTAGAAAGACAGCATCTCTAGAGACTAGAGAAACTTCTAAGGTACTCCAAGGGCTCATTGTACCAACAGCAAAATAATATCCTCAGCCTCTCGAGGTCAGGAGGATATGAGCTGGGGCTTCTGTAAGAAAGAACCTTATTGCTTCAGAGATCCAAGGGGAGGAAAGCTTTCCCATGAGACAGAAGAGTGGAAAGGAAGAAACACTAATCAGGTAGAGATTCAGGGCCTAGGGAAGAGGTCCCCACCCCAGATACACGTTGGAATTGTGTGGGAGCTGTAAAGAGAACCAGTGTACTGGGTTCAACCTTCAGATAGGATTCAGTTCATCCTCGGTGGGACCTTAACAATGGCTAATTTAAAAAATCTCCCTAAGTAATTCTGCCATGCATTTAGGATGGAGGGTTTTAGGAGCAGTGATTTTGCTGTTGCTGGTTATAGCTTTCCTCTTGGTGGGTTGCTTCCTGTCCCTTCCGGGCTGTTCCAGCTATCCTACCTGCAGGGCCACACTAGGGAGTACGATTTAATGGTCCTTACTGGCTACACTGGATTACTATATCACTAGATTCTCCCAGCCAACATGCTGGACATGGTTGAATCCTCTGCTGAAAGCTCTGAGTTTTGGGGGGAAATTTTTTTCTACAAGTTCTGTTTGAAATCTTTCTTTGGGAGGGTCAAAGACACTCTCTGTCTATTCTCTTTTCCTATTTACTATGTCACAACTTTCTCTCAATTGTTGAAAACTTGCTAAGCTTGGAATCAGGGTTGCACACAAAATTTTGCCAAATGGGACCAGAACTGAACCTTTTTTTCCTTAACTCTGTGCTGTCCACTATATATAAATTATACTTGGGAAGAACCTCTCGGAAGAGGATTATTAGATTATTTGCACCTCCTAGATTGGTGCAAAATTAACTATCATATACTATAGGCAATGCTTCATGTACACAGAGTTTCTACTGTATATTTTGACTTGGTCTTTGACTTGAGGTAGCCTGGGAGTGGGGCCAACAGAAAAAACTAGGGTCAGGGAAGAGGTCTTTGTAGGAGAGGTTCTTCCACTTCTTACCCAGCAGACATGGACTGAAGACATACATCTTTTTTCACATTTACCCATGTGTTCATTCCACAGATACCGAAGAGCTGTTTGGGGCCAGGTACTGTGCTAGGGCTGGGGCCAGGGTATGACCCCAACCACAGGCCTGGTTCTTGGTTTTATAGAGCTCCGCCGGGTGTCTGTGAGAAGTAGCCACCATGTAATATGTTCACGAGTCGACATAAAGTCAAAAGTGTCAGAAGGGCCATGGGAGCACATAAGGGGGGATTTGATCTAGACAGGAGGTCGGAGAAGTCCCACATGAGAATAGGACCTTTAAACTAAAATCTAGGAATAAGGGTGCCTGGATGTCTCAGTGGGTTAAAGCCTTTGCCTTTGGCTCAGGTCATGATCCCAGGGTCCTGGGATCGAGCCCTTTATTAGGCTCTCTGCTCTGCTGGGAGCCTGCTTCCTCCTCTCTCTCTGCCTGCCTCTCTGTCTACTTGTGATCTCTGTCTGTCAAATGGATAAATAAAATCTTAAAATTAATTAATTAATTAATTAAATGTAGGAATAAGTGGGAATGACATAGGCAAATAGGAGAAGGATTTCCAGTAGAAGAAGGTCCCTGTGGTGGGAGGCAGCAGGGTAAGTATGAGGCACCCAAAATCCAGCGTGGCTAGGGTCCAAGGTCAGAGGGAGGAGTGCTGGAGGGGCTGGGGAGCTAAGCTGTAGCCAGAGTGTTCTGGTCACCCAGCTCACTTCCAGTTAGTGGCTCAGGCAGGGCTAGGCTCTGCACCCTCTCTTTCACATAAATCCTTGGGATTTCAGAGAGCGCAGTTCTAGTAGGACCTTGAAGCACTGAAGGCACATGCCCTGTGGCAGGATTTGAAATACAAACTAAAGCACAAAATACAAATAAATACAAAACAAGCAAAGACAAAATCCAAAACACGTTAAAAAAGCTGGTCTCCATGTGACAGTATAAGAGGCATGTTGTTGAGTAGGCGTGGTTGTAGGTGAAGGTATTTCCAGAAGCTCATCTCTGCACAGACCCTCCACACCTCGGTCTCAGAGTGGGGATGGTAGGCCAGGGCCCAGCACACCCCGCCTGACTCTAGCACGCATGCTGCTTTGCTTTCCCTGCCGGAAGGAAGATCCTTCAAACCTGTAGCCTCTTTTCATTCGAGATATCTCATTTCAGGCTCTCATCCCCCCCACCCCCTAGCTCTTTTCCAAACTGTGCAGTAAGAACTCCAAAAAGCTCTTCACTGAGAATTCAGAATCTATACTGGCATCATTTCCTGAGTATTGCTACTGAGGGAGAATCCACACCAACCCCCTCCCTGCCCCACACTTCATCTATTTTGCCCATTAATAAATAAGCCTGTTTTCAAAATGTGCTTCTTTGTCAACTGTACAGATCTTCTATTTGCTTTGAGAACATGGATGCACAATCAGGCTTTATTTGTGGGGCCCATTTTTAAAGAGGCTCTGTAGATGTGAGATTAAACCGCGCTGCCTGGCCTTTATGCAGACCATCAAAGAGAATCCCACTCTGGAAAGAAAGAAATGGCCACAGTTGCCCTGCCTGGCTCAAAGGTTCACAGTATTGAGTGTTGACAGCATTGTCCAGGGGTTGAATTCGGCCTCGGGGGCCTCCGTTGGGGCTGCTGAAGGGAATATAGAACTCTCTGCAAGCTGTGTGAATAGCGGCCTCCCTCCCAGTTGGCTGTGCACACCCCTCGCCTCTCCTGGCCGTCCCTCCCAGAGGCCCTCTTTCACAGGCAGTGGGATCCAGCATACAAACAAGGTCAAGGAGCTTTGTGAGAGAAAGAGTGACATTTGCAAAGGGAGAGCACCCCTCAGCTGGGAATAGCAGGAAAAGGGCTAAGTGGCATGTGATCGGGAGGTGATGTCACCCTGGGTTTTCACAAAGAAAAGTGTGGCCTTTTCTTTGGGGAGATAGATGACATCAGCTTCTTGAATGGGGGCTGGTTCCATTTTGCCTTCTTTTTAGCTGTTAATGAGATTTCTCAAGCCTTGAGGGGAATGCGCTGGGAAGAACATGGCTCCCCGCCTCCATGGCTGGCTTGCTTGGAACATGAGCCAGTCCCTTTTTGAGTTCTTATGGACGTGTAGTACTATATGAAAGGGCTTTTAAAAAAATATAATTTTAGAGGCTTGGCAAAGAACCTCCATGAGGTCAGCAGTGTTTCTTTCAGACCTTCCCTCTACTTTTCTTTCCCTCACATGGCCTTCTCAATAGTCTTTGTTTACTTCTGGTCTTTCAGGGGAATTCCTTCTCATTGGTAATTTTTATTCTTTCTGTGACTTAGAATATATGAGCTTGGGTTTCTGAGAGGTTCACCCTTTGAGGACAAAGGTCTTATCTTTTGTAATAACATTATCCATTTGCCTTATATGCAAATGCTGGCTCATCTCTCTTCGGGTGTGAGGGTGAATAAACTTGGGTCTTTGGGGCAGTCTGGGCCTGTTCTCCACAGGACAGATCGTTTGCAATTGTGCATCAGCTTATAGTGACTGCCCGTAGCCTCTGGAAGCAGGAATTTATCAGGAACCTGTTTTTCCTTCGTTCAACCTACCAACCAATCAATCAACCAACCAACCAACCAACCAACCAACCAACCAGCGTGTTTATTTTTCCATGACCAGGTTCTGGGCTTGGTGTTTAGAATGTAGAGAGTGTTTTAGTTTGCTCAGGTAGCCATAAGAACATGCAGCAGACTGGGTGGCTTAAACAGCAGAAATTTATTTCTCACTGTTCTGAAGGCCTGAAGTCCAAGATGAAGGTGTCGGCAGATTTAGTTTCTCCTGAGGCCTCTCTGATTGCTTGCTGACAGTGGCCTCCCTATGTTATGTCCTCACAGGACTTTTCTCTGTGAGCACACACCCTGGTGTCCCTTCACATATCCCAATTTCCTCTTCATAAAAGGACACCGGTCAGATTGGATTCGGGCCCACTCTAGGGGCCTCATTTTGATGTAATCACCTCTATAGTGGCCCTATGTCCAAAGATGGTCATATTCTTGGTACTGGGGCTTAGGGCATCAGTATATGAATTTTAGCAGAGAGACTCAGCCCACAACAGAGAAGAAGGAGATAGCATCCTTGACTTTAGGGAGTTAGTCATCTACTAGGGGAGATAGACAAATAAACCAACTGTAGAAATAAGTCCAGGATAAGTCCATGATGCTGTGGGAGCAGAAGAGATGGAGGATAGCTTGAGGGACCTTGAGAGTCTCTCCAGACAGCTGTCATGCTTGAGCTGAGTTTTTGAAGAGTGAACAAGAATTGATCAGTCGGACTAATATCTGGGAGAGGAAGGTATTTCTAAATAGAAGCAGGGGGCTTGGGATATAGCACCCAAATTTTGTAATGGGCAAGGATTTCAGCTGGAGCACATGTTCTCAGTGCCAACCCCAAGTGTATGAAAATTGGTTCTTGGGAGAGTGAAATAAAATTCTTGTATTTAATGGATAAAGCACAGATATGTATCATACGTAGCATGTGCTTTATGTGTAATGTTAACATCCCATGGATGAGAACTTAGGAAAATGTATCTAGGAAGTTTCCCTAGAAGGGCAATAATGACCAAACAGTTGGGAAACACTGAGCTCCAGGGAATGAGGGAGCTGTGGCAGGACAGGTTGTCAGAGATCAATTGGTCAGAGCCATTGCAAGAACTTGGATTTTATTTCCTGTTGTCTGTCCTGAGCCTTGCCTCTGCATAACACAAAAATTCACAACAATCTAGAGGGATGATGTTCACAGTGAAAGTGATTTTATGAATTGTGGTCAGCAAAGATCCAGGGCACGCTCACCAGGCCGGGATGTGAATCACGCCTTCTGGTCCTCATGGCAGACAGAGGCCCTTCTCTTGCTGGTGACGAATTGCTTTCATAGTCACTTCCTGCTGGGCAGTGATAGATACAATGTCGCAGAGAGAGAATGATTTTTTTTTCCCCCTAAGATTTTATTCATTTATTTGACAGAGATCACAAGTAGGCAGAGAGGCAGGCAGAGAGAGAGGAGGAAGCAGGCTCCCCGCTGAGCAGAGAGCCCGATGTGGGGCTCGATCCCAAGACCCTGGGATCATGACCTAAGCCGAAGGCAGAGGCTTTAACCCACTGAGCCACCCAGGCCCCACCCCCGAGAGATAATGTTAAAACACCTGTCACAGTCAGCCTTTGAAGTAGCCTCCTTGCCAATTGAGAAGGAGTCTTCTGTTCAGTCAGTTGGTAAGCAATCTCTTGGTAAAGACAAATGAGTAAAAAAAACGTGGACTCCTGTGACTGTTTTATTCTTTAGTGTGATACAAGGTAAAGAAATCCTGTCCCACTTGGACAGAAATTTAAGTAAAAGAGAAGTTTTCAAGAAACATTAGTTGTGTTTAAGTTAACAGTTATTTCCCTAAACACAGACTAGCCTTTCTCTCACATTTGTACTTGTTATATCCCATCCTCCTATCCTGGCCTCTTCCATCTGTTTGATATTTTGAACTTTTTCTTTGTGATACAGCAAATGTTTAAGCATGGAGACTGACTGAACACAGTGTTCATGTAGAACCAAAGCATAGATTTCTGCACTGTGATACTCTGTCTGATTTTTATTGATGGCAAATTCTTTTTGCCAAGAAGCTCTTAATGGGTGATGTTGTTTATAAATTAACTGACATTTATAAGATTGGGATAATAATTTACTAAGAAAATCATGCACCTCTTTTTGCTTTGGCTTCAGAACCTTTTCAGTGAGATCCTAGTAATCAGAGGCAGCATTAAACATGGGCAGACCTTTCAGAATGAGTGGGAAAGCTAAATCCTGACATTATTTGCCTCCTTGACAACAGAAAATACACATACACACAGCTGACCTTCATCTAACGTTGGCTCTAAGTCTGGCAACCAGTGAGGACTGTTTAGGAGTCTTGCAACCCAATTCCCATGTCGCTACTGTTTGAAAAAGTTTGAGTTCTGTTTCCATTGCTCCTCTTTGAAACAGTTATAAAAAGAAAAAAAAAAAAAGTAACTCCCAAACAACCATGACCTTCCCAAATCATATATTGCACACTTTGTAATAGTCCTTAAAATTTGGGCCAAATGAAGGGCTTTCTTGAATCTTCTGTTTATGTTCTTGTTCCCTAGCAACAACATCCCTGATAGATACTGCACATACTTTCCAGGGGATTCCACACTCTTTCATTCAACACGAAAAAAAGAAACCACACTTATTTTTTTTTCACAGTTTCAAATTTTTTTGGCAGCCAAAAATGACTAAACCAATGCAGAACAAACACGAAGTTCAGGTTAGAACATTAATTTTTGTCCCAGAAGTTTCTCTTTTTGAACATTCACTTCTTATTGCCATATTTTCTATGGCATTATTTATCCAAGGACTTGATTTCTTTAAGTGCCCCTGTGTATTCAGAGGAACTAATACCCACCTTCCATGGCGTTAACTCACACGACAAAGAAGGAATCTCTGAGGTAGGATAGCAACTACATTCTAGAAGATTTAATAGAATTTCATATTCTCTATATAAGTAATGACATTAATACATTTGTCCCTGATTTTTTAAAAAAAATTATTTATTTATTTGACAGACAGAGATCACAAGTAGGCAGAGAGGCAGGCAGAGAGAGGCAGGACCCTGAGATCATGACCTGAGCCGAAGGTAGAGGCTTAACGCACTGAGCCACCCAGGCGCTCATGTCCTTGATTTTTTTTTTCCTCCTAGATATACCTACAGACTGTTTAGAAGCTACACGATAGAGATTTTAGTACTTAAATGTTTAAGATATTAATTGTGATGAAAATAAACTGCCATATAAAGAGTGAATGAAATGAAATGAAAATAAAAACAAAAGTGAGTGAAAATACAATTTAAATGCTTGGTGCATTATTAATTGACATCTCACTTATTATCACTGGACCAAGAAATTATTTTAAAAACATGTGATGTTATTTTGAAAATGTTGATATTATCATCTTTAAAAAGTGATACTAACCATGTGTGGAGTCCTTTGGTTAGTGCTTTAAATATTGTCTCAGGTTTTGTCCAAAAATGTGCTGAAGTTAGCATTATCATCCCCACATTACAGATAAGAACACTGAGGAAGGAGTCCTGGAGAAGTTAAAGAACCTCCCCAAACATACAAATCCAGTGAGTGATAGAATCAGGACACAAAACCATGGTAGTATAGAACTCCAAAGCCTTTGTCTTAAAGAGCTACACTCTGCCTAAAGGCAAATGTGTTTTTCCCACAACTTTTCATTGCAAAAGAGCTTAAGCATATTGCAGTGCAGAGATGGTCAGAGTTTATAGCAAGAGATTTTGTAACTAAATTCCCACTGAGGATTATGAATGTTTGAAAATGAACATACGCAGTCTTTCCCAAGTAAATAATATTCTGGTTCCAAGGTCTCCCCACTGAATTACACAATTCCTCCTTTCTTCGGGTTCAAGTAGCAATAATGGAGGGGAAGCACATTACTTAGCAAATGACTAGTTCAAAATAGCTGATGTTGTTTGTCCTTCAACACAGTATATGCTCTGTTATTCATTTATAAAGTGCTCCTCTTTGGGCATTGCTACATAGGGTTGACAGAATCGTAAACTTCTGAGCTGGGCTGGACCACAGAGATTATCTAATCTGTTACCATGCTCTAGTTTCCCAAACTAGTTTACAGGAGTTTTATTACAGTGAGGAGTGAAAGGATAGCTGTCCCCCAAATAGTTTGGCTTGACCAGAGGTCAACAATAGGGACATGGTACAGCTCTAGATGGGGTAAATTTAGGAGCCCCACCTGAGAAAGTTTTGCCCCTCTCCAAGGAAGTGACCTCGAGGGCTCGATGCCTGCAGCCTTTGCCCTCTGAGCGCCCTGCACCCTGATATCATCCCAGAAAATGATCCTGTGTCTCAGGATTGGACAGAGCTTAGATGGCTAGAGGATACAACTGTTGGCAAGGTGCCCCCTCTCATATCTGTGCATGTGCTGAGAGGGAGCACCCTGGCTGTGGAGGAAAGGTTGGGAGTAAATGATGGTGGGGCAT
The DNA here is from genome assembly GCF_010015895.1 of Lontra canadensis. NCBI lineage: Eukaryota > Metazoa > Chordata > Mammalia > Carnivora > Mustelidae > Lontra > Lontra canadensis. The sequence goes on from NW_022631066.1 coordinate 7,786,073, forward strand.
TCTGCAAGCCATGTGGGGAAGTCTATGAGCCTTTCCCCGGAAGCCTACTGTGGGCCAAAACAATTAAATCAGAAGAAAGCAGGATTGGAATGCATACTTTTAAATAGAAGTATGAGGGTTGAACTTGGAAGTCCCATCAAGAGAACCCATTTCTTCAGTCTCTGCCTATTTGGGGGATTTCATAAAGGAGCTATAAGTAGCCTTAGGCTGGACTAGGCATGTATTTTTTGGGGGAGAAATTAGTCTAGTTGGCTTGGTCTCATTTCATTTCCTTGGAAGATATTTTTATGCCATTTTTATATGTTTTGTTCAGAACTCAGATAATTTAAAAAATGCTTAAGAGAGAGATTGAGTGCTCGATTGATTTCTGAATTGTAAGCAAAGAACTGTTACTGAGGAACCTTTGTTTGATTTGGCCAGAATGCGTAGATGAGGAAGAGAAAGGACACAGTTAATCAAAATAAAGAGATGACACAATTGGCTATACTTCTCTGGGTCAAAATGAAAGATTGTTATCCTTTCGTGTACAGGAAATTAAAATTTATACTATGTGAAAAGTTCCCAAATATGGCTCCATTGGATTCATTTCTCTTTGATGATGTACTAAGGTAAAATACTGCAGTAGTCGGCTCCAGGATATCTGAGAGAGTCAGATAGATATGATAATCTTAATTTTGAAATTCTATGGCATCTTCTATAGTCATTTAAAAGTCATTTTGTAACTATGGGCAGAATCCATTTCAAGCTCCTCACCTCTGTTTTCCAAGTCATTAACTTCATGGTATGGCCTCATTCTTTCTTTCTTTTTTTGTCCCTACCATTAAAAACAGACAACTCTACTCCATATCCATTGCTGTATGGAAATCAGTCAGACAAGTGATTTTCTGAAAATCTGGGCCTGGGATGAGGTCGTTATGAAAGAGGAAACTTTTAAAACCCTTACTGGTTACTCAGTGCTAAGAATCATTATCCTTAGTTCTTGAGTTTGTGTTTCTCCTATTGTGCTACTGAGCCCTAAGTCTGTCTGTAGCTTTCTCAAGGGTAGACTTTGCTGGATCTGAATGTTTGTGGCCACCCCTGCCCTCTCCTCACCGCCAAAACTCATGTGTTGAACCTAACCCTGAAGGTGATGATATTAGGAGGTAGGGCATTTGTGAGGTGATAAGGTAGGTGATGAGGGCTCTGTGATTAGGCCTTTATAAGAGAGGCCCACGAGAGATCCCTCTGCTATATGGCGTCTGTGACCCAGAAGAAGGTGTTCACCCAACCATGTGCGCACCCTGAGCTTGGTCCTCCAGCCTCCAGAACTTTGTGAAATAAATTCCTGGTGTGTATAAGCTACTCAGTCTGTGGTATTTTGTTATAGAAGCCCAAAGAGACCGAAACCAACTTTATCTTCTAACCTTATCCTTAACCAACCATTATCTCAACTTCAGTCTGATAAATAGGAAGTAATTAACAGAAGAAGGAGTCAGGAGAGCTTACACACCCCTACTCCTTCAGGTATTATACTCATAGTTGCTATAGTTTTGTGTCAGTCTTCAAGTTTGGCTGTCCTGTCTATCAAAAGAATGAGGGTACATTAACTTCCCTAGGGCTGCTGTAACAAAATACCAAAAACTGGGTGTCTTCAAACAACAGAAATTTATTTTCAAAGTTTCAAAGGCTAGAAGTCCAAAATCCAGGTGTTAGCAGGGCCATTCCTCCAGGGACTCTAGGGAAGAATCCTCTTCTAGCTCCTGCAGGTTGCTGACAATCCTTGGCTTTCTTTGGCTTCTAGAAGCATAATTCCAATCTCTGTCTCCATCCTCAGTGGCTTTCTTCCTTCTGTGTGTCTGTATCCAGATTTCCTTCTTCCCATGAGAACGCCTATTATATTAGATTTCAGCCCCACTCTGATCCACGGTGACCTCATCTTAACTTGGTAACATCTACAAAGACCCTGTATCCAAATATGGTCACATTCACAGATCCCATGTGGATTTGATTTCTGGGGGACACTATTCACCCTAAGATGGGAATGTCTGCAACTTTTGACAAATTTCTCCTCTCTTGGGGTCAGCATGCTTTGTCTTCTTTCTTCTTCCTTTATTCTCAGGAGGATTTCACATTCCTTGGTCTTTTATTATCTGATCTTCTTCTCTGGTTTCATCTGTGATTGCTCTAGTTTGTGCCAACCCACAAAATGTCCCAGAAAATTAATCTGCAAATCCTTAAGATCAGATCATATCCTTGAAATCAGGTGGATCACGGGGGCTCTACACTTGGCCTTGTCTATAAAGAGTCTAGTGATCTGACTTTTGTATTTCCTCTTAGTAGGATAGATACCTATCATTTGCCTTTCTCCTGCATCCCAGGAGAGCAGTACTGTTGGGAAATTAACTGTTAAAATCAAAATTAACAGGTAAAATTGCTGACTTTTTGTGGCTCTTCTCCATGCAACAGTCACCTTTGGACAGCTTTGGCCATTTTAGAGAGCTTTCTACCTCCACTTTCTACCCCTTTCCTTAAATTTCTCAGTTCAAAATTGCTTTACCTATATTATTTGCCTACCTCATAGATGAAACAGAAGTGAGGCCTGTGTATGCCAGGAAATAGTTCAACCTTGCCTTGGGTTGGACCATCCCCCGCTTCTGAGCTCTTAGTTGCCATTCTGTATCATACCTACCCCACCGGAAGAATCCTTATTGGCAATGTCTTCCAGCAAGCCCACTGCACCATAGGCTGCCCTCTAGCATGTCAGAGGGAAACTGCACTAAGCAGTTTCTCAAGGTATTATAGGAGAGAACATTTTTAATTTTAAATAATAGAAAAACAAAATCCACATCAGTCATTTTAATGAAGTGCATGAGCATCATGATTTATTGTGTTTAAAATTTATTCTTTTACTGTATTTTGACTTTTCACCTCCTTTTTAACACTGACCACTGATTTCTCAGGTGTTTCCTTTGGAAGTTGAAGGATGAGGATGTGAAGATGTCCTGTTTGGGTCTCTGTTCCTTTTCTTCCAGCCTCGGTGGGCTTTGGCCACGCCTGTTCCATGCTGGCAGCCCTCCAAGTACTATTGGTTTACAGATCATAGTTTCAAGAAAATGCCAAGAGAGAGACTTGGTAGTTTCAAGAAAATACCAAGAGACTGCATTTGAGCAACTGTAGAGAAACACAGAAAGCACTTCTAAAACTTTGAGGCTGTGGTTCCATTTAGCTGTTTCTTCGCTGGTTTGCTTTTATTAGAACTCTTTTATTTAAAAATGACACCAACAACCCAAAACCTTGAAGAGAGAACATACATAGATTATGCTTAATTTTTGTGTGTGCATTCTGAAATTTTATACCTTGCTTGTTTTAGACCAAAACAGCAAAACAAAACAAAATCAGCATTAGCAAAGTCCTTTTATGAAAAAACTATCTTCACAAGTAAGCAAGTTTAGCAACAGCTTTTAACTCTTCCTTTTTATGAGTTTAGTAGATCAAGGTGCTTCCTGCTGATAAGGTAAGCACTTCCTTTCAGCTGATGACTGGGAGTTTGGAGGAAAAGAAATCAAATAGATTATCAGTCACCGCGACTAAAGTTTTATAAAGATTAACTAATGAAAACTGAAAAACATGTGATTCTCTGTAGGACCTTATTCTATTCCAGCTCAGCTGCTGTCTAATGATATTAATATATTAGATTTTGTCAGATTTGCCTCACATTAAATGAAAAAGGGTTTTACTTTATTTTTTTCAGGTTGCTGTGGTGATTTTCCCCTCAGTAATGGATAGAACAGTAATGACGACAGTGTTCAACACTGCCCTTCCAGTGCTTTTGGGCTCCAGTGCCCAACGAGGCATAGTGGAGAGAACACAGAACTGGGCTTAGGGGTGGAGGGGCCAGGCAGAGATGGCCGGTGGCCCCAGATGTGCATTCACAACCTGAGCTGCAAGTCCAGCAACCCTCTGGAGCCTCATTTTGCTTGTCTCAAAACAGGATAGCTGATATGATCTGATATGATCATTCCTGGCTTTTGCAGAGAGTTGTTAGGAATTTCAAATAAGATAATACGTTTATTAAAAGCTGTTTGAAAAACTATGAGCTACCATGCAAATATGAACTCTCTTTACCGTAGCTTAATGAACAACTTAATGAAAAACCTTACTTTGGTTATTTCATTTAATCTGTACAACAACCCTATGAGGTTAAGGATTAATGCTGTTACAGATGAAGAAATTGCGGATGAGAAATGTTCAATTAGTTATGCAAGTGGTAACACAGCCAAGGTTGGAACTCAGTTAGTCTAGTGTCATGGCCTGTACTTTACTTGGAATATTATTATATTTTCAAAAGTTTTGCAACCTAACATGCAAATTAGGCAACTCTGAAATTATGTTGTCTCCTCCATGAAAATCTCTTACTAACTGGCTATAAAGAGCTACTTTCTCTAACTCTATTTCTTCTAAAAATGTCTCTCTCAAAACCTTTAATTCACTCCGTTCTATGCTTCTTGGTTTGTCTTTTCCTCACTTAATCATTTTCCTAATGGCGACCCCTAAAATGCTTTCCTAAAGTGATTTTATTTATTTACTGAGAGAGAAATTGAGAGAGAGAGCAGTGTGGGGAGGGGAGGAGCAGATGGAAAGAGAAAGAGAACATTAAGCAGACTCCAAGCCCCACACAGAGCCCAGTGCAGGGTCAGTCCCATGATTGGAGATCATGACCTGAGCCAAAATCAAAGTCAGATGCTTAACGACTGAGCCACCTGATTTATTACTCATTCATTTATTCATCCATTTTATTTATTTATTTATTTATTTATTTATTTAAAATGTTTTGTAATTTTTCCCCTCCCCAAATTTAAATTTAGCAGGAAAGTAAAATGATGATACCTGTTTATGTAGAAAGTTCTTAGTGTTTGGACATCAGCAACACTGATAGCAACTACAGAGGTAAAGCACTTTCTCAAATAGCTATATTTTAAAATTCCACAATCTTTATTAAAAAGAAAACAAAACACACCTGGTTTCTACCCCAGGAGGTGCAGAAATAGTAAATCAAATAAAACAAACAGGCGTGCTACCCAATATGAATAAGACGTTATTGATGAGGCAGAATTAAACTTAGCTTTTGATTCATTTCAGCATTTGGAACACATTTTCTCTTTCTCAGAATTATACACAATGGGACTTTTAGATTATCTTCATATTTCTTTTGACTGATGATGGGCTAGTATGTGTTGATATAGGTTCTAAATCACATTTCTGGTATTAGAAAGGACTCCCTTTTACAGAGCTAATTAAATGGAAAATGATGCATAAATAAAATTTGGAAGACCCATATTATACATTCTTTAAAAACCCCACTATGTATTGTGAATTATAGTTGTCATTTGCTTCCATTTATAATTTTAAAAGTTCAGCTCTTGGTGTGACTTTATAATTTTTCATTTTCATCCATAATTATACCATTCCAAATTGCTGTTTTCATGTCTCACTGTTAACCAAATGATAGCTTAGATTTATGAAACAAAGTATCAAATTCATTACATATTTAATTTTTTGATTAATAGAAATTTTCATAGTTTTTTGTGAATGTTTTTCCTATCACTAAAGGAGAGCATGGGGGGGAAAAAAAGACATCATTCATTTTTTTTTCAGTTTTAAAATGTATATTTTGACATTTTTTTTTTGCCTGATACCATCTACACATGTGTCAAAGATACCAAAGTCGAGGAAAAAGTGATGATACCCAAGAGAGTGAAGGATAACTAGCTAAATGCTCATTAAAATCTCTCATCTGTGGACTGGAAATAAGTATCGAAAGAGAATTATGCTAACACAGTACTATCAAAACTTATAACTTTTAAAATATCTTGTAGCAACTCAACAGGACCATTTATTTATTCTTATTTTTATAACTTACCACCAATTAACATGTAAAGGATAAAACAAAATTCACTGGTTTTTCCAAATCAAAGCGTATTGAAGTTACTCCTTGCAAACTGAAGGAAGAGCAAAGGGAGTTTAATGACTTACAGAAGGGCAGGTGGGGATGGCACTTTTTAGATCTATAAATGGATTTTTTCCAGAGGCATTAAACAACCCTGGCTTCTATAACACTACTTATAGTATCATATATGCTAAATAAATACTTTCTGAATGAATGGATGGGAACTGGAAAGTTATTTCTATCTCGTTGAGAATATAGAAATACAAAGAGTGAAATTTCTACCATAATGATCAGAATTAACTTCATTTTCCAGTACTTCATAGCTTTACCATAAAATACCACTAAATTAGTGTATTCTACTTTACATTTGACTTGAACTTGTAAGCCAAACTTGTTCCCTTTTGATACGTTAAGCTTTGGACATAGTGAGTACACGAAGGAGAAAAGGAGAGAGAGGTTCAGAGTTTTTAAGTGCCCACACTTGTGATCTTTTCCTTCTCGCCCCTCAGTCTTTTCACTCCAAGAGGGTACTTTTAATAATATTGGAATTTCTCCTTAAAAAACACACACTTAAGTGCTATTGAGGAGAGGAGAACATGACATACCTAAAAGTACAGTTTGGCTTTGTGTTTTGTAAACCTTGTTTATGTTTGCTCTAAATCTTAGGGAAAAAGACACTGTGGGCCTCCAAAGCTGTAAGTGGGTAAATAAAATAAAAGCTATGATTTTTCAAAGCATCACTGAATGCCAAGAATCTGATATTATCATTCCAGCTTACACTGACCAGTTTAAGGTATTTGTATCATTATTCGCAGAAGAATTTACAAGGAAACCTAAAACCACTGGAAGAGACAATGGAAAATGTCATGCAGATTTTTAGATGAATCAACTATGATAAAAAAAAATTGAGTTAGCTTGTCTGGTGAACAGAGTGAAATAAAAAATGCAGAGATGAGCTATCTAAGCTTCCACCTCCTTATTCTCTTTTATATGATGTGGCCATGAAGTTGTTCTCCTCCAAAGACTTTTTTCCCACTGGATTTTTTAAATCTGATACAACTGATACAAGATGCATAGGAGCTGAAAATGTGGGTTGGAAAAATGTGGGCAGGGTAACAGAATGCTTTCACTTCCCTATGATGTATTTTAGTAGAAGATGCTACATCTTCAGATAATTTGTATGGGGGTCACTATGTTACAAGACTCCAGGGGGCATCATTTGGTGGCATATTCTATGACCGGCGCTCCCTGATTTTGTGCAGTGGGACTGCGTAAACTGTGCTGATTTTGGCTTCAGGAATGTTTTCCATGTGTTGTTCTAGGAGGAAAACTATTTTCTAATCTTTCATGGCATTCATGCTTTTTCAACATCCACCACAGTCTATAAACAATATCAGCACAGCTAATTTTAAACCGCTTTTTCACGGGGCTTTAACCAGAAATGAAGGTAGGAGCTTTATAGGCCATAGGAAAGGTACTGCTCTGTGTGACACACATTTAAGTCTGAAAACATGGGTTTTCAAAGGGAAGGAGGAAACTGGCAACTCAAGAAGATAGTGACATATTGGACTAGAATCAGGTTTCTTTACCGAATCAAGATTCTTCTGGGGTGCCTGGGTGGCTCAGTGGGTTAAAGCCCTGGGGTTAAAGTGGGTTTAACCCACAAAGTGGGTTAAAGCCTTTGGCTCAGGTCATGATCCCGGGGTCCTGGGATCGAGCCCCAGTCGGGCTCTCTGCTCAGCGGGAAGCCTGCTTCCACCCACCTCTCTGCCTGCCTCTTTGCCTACTTGTGATCTCTCTCTGTCAAATAAATAAATAAAATCTTTAAAGAAAAAAAAAAAAAAGATTCTTCTTAGAATTTTTCTCAGCCATTTTCAGTTATGTGATGATTCTGTATGGGGAATAGTTCTTCTTAACCCTTATAATACCTTTTTCCTAACTCACTGTACATTTGTAGAGTGTGGACAGGAGACATGACCTCAGCTTTACAGGTTGCTTGAAGTCACAGCAGTTTAACTGCCCTCATGTGACAATGCACGTATGTTCATTTTTTAAATCCAAAAAGTCTTGATGCAGATTGAGAGAGATATTTGGAAGACTTTGGCAACTAATAAAGAATATTCTGAACAAATAGAAAAGGTGGCTTGGATATGTTGGCAGAGCAAGCAATGTTTTTTCTTTTTTTTTTTTAAGATTTTATTTATTATTCATTTGAGCCATTGAACGCACACGTGTGAGTAGGGAGTGGGTGAGAGAGAATCTCAAGTGGGTTCCCCACTGAGCATGGAGCCCTGACAGGACTTGATCTCAGGACCCTGAGATCATGACCCGAGCAGAAAGCAGGAGTCAGACACTTAACCAACTGAGCCACCCAAGGGCCCCAAGCAATGTTTTTTAATCACCAAAAATTGCTATTGGAAAAAAGGGGATCCATCTTTTTTCCCCGAATTTTATCTTTTTTTTTTTTTTGTAATTTTGTCTTTAAAATCTGAGCCTTGCTCAAATTTTGCTTCTTTCACAAAGTTTTCTCTGCCTCTCCCTTCTCAAATCCCCAAATTCGTACAAACTACATGAGTCTGTAGAATTCAGTACTTGGGTGCAATCAGATTGCTTGGATTGGTGTCCTGCTCTACCACTGACAAGCAAGATAACCTTGACCAAGCCACTTGACCTTTGTGTGCATTGATTTGCTCACTTGAGAAATATAATAATCGTACATGCTTTATGTGGTTATTATGAGTATTCAAAAAGGAAAAAAAAAAACCTAGAAACATATCTAAGTACTTCGTGGCATTTCCTTTTTTGTATATACCATATGGTGCAATATCTGATTGTTTCTTGTTTTGATTTGCCTTAATTACTTTCTAGGGCGTAATATATACACATAAAATATAAGCTTCATGTTTGGGTTTTCCATGCTTGGGTCTTATGTATCCAGTTTTTATTTGTTTAGTTAGTGTTTAGATATAAGATTTTTGGGTTAGGACCTGTATCATTTACTATTTTTGTTTGTAACAGACTTGATTTTTTTAGAAGAGTTTTAAATTCACAGCAAAATTGAGTGGGAGGCAGAGTTCCCATTGATTTACCCCTGTCCCCACACATGTACAGCCTCTCCTATTATCAACATCCCCTGCCCCGCCCAACCCCAACCACAGTGGGGCATTTGTTACAACTGCTAAACGTACACTGACACTTCATTATCACCCAGAGTCCATAATTTACTTTATGGTTCCCTCTTGGCATTGTACATTCTGTGATTGACAGATGTATAGTGACATATATCCACCATTGTAGTATCCTACAAAATAGTTTTACTGCCTTCAAAATCTGTGCTCAGCCTTTCTATCCCTCCTCTGTTCTAGCCCCGGCAAACACTAATCTTTTTTACTGTCTCCATAATTTTGCCATTTCAAGAACGTCATGGACTTGGAATCACCTGGTAATGGAGGCTTTTCAGACTGGTTTCTTTCATTTATGAATATGTATATACCTTTCCTCCATATCTTTCTCTGGCTTGATAGCTCATTTATTGTTAGCATTGAATAATATTCCATTGTCTGGATGTAGCACAATTTATTTATGCTTTTAGCTACTGAAGGACATCTTGGTTGTTTCCAAGTTCTGGCAATTATGAATAAAGCTGCTACAGACATATCATATTTTTTTAATTTCCTATAATCTCACATACAAAGAAAGGTAATGATTGTTAGCTCTTAGCTTTCTAGATCTTCGATATGATAAGGAATCAAAAATAATGTATTACATACAAGGAAACTGAAGACTGAGAGACATGGTATTCACTAACATTTCTTGTTTAGTTCATTGTTCTTCCTACTATGAAATTCTTTCCTAAATAAAATGAAGAAAATCTAAAAATTAGAATGCCATTTAAAGAATACTACCAAGGATTTGATGTGCTGAGAATAAGGACTGAGAATTATTATACCAAATGATATGATCAGTGTTTTTCAAGAATAAATTTAACAAGTTGTAGCCATGATTTTTTTCACTGTACATTTTTCAATTATCTTTCGGTTGGTTGTATTTTTGAATTTTTCCCAGGGCTCAGTGCTCCCTTTGAACTGACTTGAGTCTTGGTGTTTTAACAGGTTGCGGCGGGGAGTTGTCTGGGCCCACGGGCTCCTTCAGCAGCCCTGGATACCCTAACATGTATCCCCCCAACAAGGAGTGCCTCTGGTACATTACCACAGCCCCTGGGAGTAGCATTCAGCTTACCATCCACGACTTTGATGTGGAGTATCATGCAAGGTGCAACTTTGATGTCCTGGAGGTAGGAGTTCAGATTGCTTATCAGCACATTCACTCTACCCCAGAATTCGGGGTGGAACTAGAGATCACCCTGCAAAACTCCCTAAATTATTTCCAGTGGCCAGCTGTGTTCTATGTCCAGACATTTCGACAAGTATCCATTTTTTGTGAGTGATTTTGACGAACAAATGGGATTAATAATCTCAGTTTGGGTTTCCCTAAAAGCCGGGTCTGAAGGACTTGGTGGCAGGCAATTCAACTTGGAGATGGTACCAGGAAGCAGGCATGAGGGGACAGCAGGAGGTGGGGTGAAGGGGGAAGAGCCAGTGAGGGAGCCCCTGAGGGCCACTCAGGGGGCCTCAGGTCCCACTGGGACCCTCTGAGGTGCCATGAGGACTGCTTGTCAGACCATCCCTCTAAGGGTGTGAGTCTGAGGCACTGTCCCCAGACTCCTGTCCCCACTGACAGACTGCACTCAGGATTGTTATGGCCCCACATGTCAGTCTCCCTTAGGAAAGACGGTGGGGGGTGTGCAGAATGTAGAGAAGGGGTGGCCTTGGTGAGATGGCAGCTGCCACTGGGGGATCCACATGGTGCAGGGTGCAGAATGCGGCAACACTGCATGACATTTCCCTCAGGTGATGAAGATGGCCTTTGAGAATCTATTATAATCAGGGATCTAGTCATTAGGAACAGAAACTGTCTGCTAAATTTAATGGCTTCCAACACACAAAGCTCCTATCACCTCAGCTCTAAAAATGGCTATCGTGCTTCATGACAAGTGTTCCGTATCTACCAGGACTTCAGCTCAATGAAGGGCTGGGTATTTCTTTGTTTTGGTTTTGCTTTACTGCTATACCTGCAGCTGAGTGTTTGGCAAACAGAAAAACACATGATATATATTTGTGGAATGGATGAAAGCATATATATCTCTGATTGACACACCAAACAATCACATGGCTGGTGGTTTGCGAAGGGATTTTGACATCCATTTTCCCATTTGAATGTTAAACAATCCTGCGAGGTAAGAAGGGAATTTTATCCCCATTTTACCGTCGTCAAAACAGAGGCTCAAAAATATTGATGGGTTTTTCCATGACCACAAGGACAGTGAGTGGATGAGCTTGGAACAGAATCCATCCCCTACTCCATGCTCCACATAAGCCAGTACAAAAAGAGAGAGAGAGGTGGGCAGTGTACAAGATGTTGAAATGAGTGGCATGGGCTTTAGAGGAAACTTTAGCACTTAAAACATCATTTAATTACAAAACAAGTTCTTTTTTTTTTTTTAAGATTATATTTATTTGTTAGAGAGAGAGAACAAGCAGGGGGAGCTACAGGCAGAGGGAGAAGTAGGTTCCCCACTGAGCAAGGAGCCCGATGCAGGACTTGATCCCAGACTGGGATCAAGACCTGAGCCCAAGGCAGATGCTGAACCCACTGAGCCACGAAGGCATCCCAACAAGTTCTTTCTTTGAAAAGAAATGGCGTTCTCAAATCATGCCCTCACTGAGTGGATGTGGAATCACAGAATTGCACTGAGCAGCTCTGGGCTCTCTAAAGGAGGATAATGCTGCAACAAGTGAAATCAGAGACGGAGCTGGTTAAGTCTTTGTGTTAAAACCTTTTACCCTTGTCTTCATGTCGGTCCTGGGTGTTGCCAAGTCATGGCTCCATCTCAGAAGAGGAAAGGTTTTTGGGAAGAGAGAACAAGGTGACTCCTGAAATTCACACTCACAGTTTGAGTGGGACTAACACTCACATGTAGAAGGTTCAAATGGTCTTTGTTGCCAGCAAGGATATTTTTCAGTGGCATAAAACCCCTTAACACTTACAAAGGGTTGGCAGCAGACTTCTCCATAGTAATGTGAAATGTTCCTAACCCTTCATTTTCATATTCCAAAGCACATGTGATTGTTGCCCACTTGGCAAAATATAAATGGATTCATTGTGCTGAGGCTTTTGTCATACCCATTACATGAGAAAGCAGACTAGGGCTGTTCCCTGCAAGACTCAACTGGGGGGACAGGGGGACAAGGCATGGTCTCCAGGCAGCTGCATTTAGGCAGGTCCGAACCCTGCGCAGAAAGAGCTCTGAGGTGTGGCTCCCATCAGCTTGGGGCTTATTTTTGTGAGAACAATGTGGTCTCCCATGTTGCATCAAAATCAGGGTTTGGGGGGACTATTTCGAGCCCCTTAAGTATTTTGGGAAAGCTTACTTCTTATGGCTGAAATGAGTAACCCCCTTACATTTTGTTCAAAAACCTTGTTTGACATCTTGGCAAATGCTTCTGTCAGGTGGAAAGTGCTGTAATAAATCTGCACTAATGATGATAAAAGGAAGTTTTCCATCCCTCATACCATAGCTGCTGATAACATGCTAGCAATAGGTTTCAAAATGTTCCCTGGGGTGGTCACACGGCCTGGAGACACGGCTGACTTTTCTAGATCCGCCTGCTCCAAGCCTTGCCAGGTGGGACCTCTACCAAGTATGAGGCTTACCTGGGTTTCACCAGATTTTACCAGGAGCCAATATTTTTTTCCCCTCAAAACTCAGTGTCCAGAAAGTGGCCGCTTGCATTAAGCAACAGCCGTTTGGTTACTCATAACCCTGGAATGCTGACTTGATGGTAACAATCAATGGAGCTAACAGAGCAGAAAGAAATGTTCAAAACAGATTAAAACCATAGGCTTTGAAATGTTCTATATCCTGAGCATTTTATAAAAACACATTTTTTAATCTCTGCTCATCAGACCCGCTTCCCCCCCCCACCCCGCAAGTTTAGTCATATGCTGTAGTCGAATGAACCACACCCTGAAATTCTTTCCATCTTTTTCCTCTTTTGAAGAGTCATGCGTTAACTGTTGGTGTTATTTGTGGAAGCCAAAAGTACCATTCTGTTGTTTGGGTCATGGAAATACTGGCTGACTTTGCTTCAGTCTCTTGAGAAAGGAGCCTGCTCCCGCATAAAGCAGAAAAGGAAATCCACTCCTTGGGGCAATAAATCAAGACAATTGCTTGGTGTGGGCCGTTTACTCCCTCTGGTCTCTCTGGGATGGTCTGTTGTGAATCCAGCCCCGTAAGAGGGGAAGCAAAGAATATCAGAAGCGGCAGTGTTGATTCTTCTGGAGGCTTCTAGGCCCAGCGGACTCATACCCTCAGACCTGTTATGTTTGTGATCTTAAGGGGACCCCGAGCAGGAAAAACAGAGAATATTTTGCCGACGTGCAAGTTTTCTTTGTCAGAACTAAAGCCTTGTGCTCAGTGTTCTCTCCAAATATGTGCTGTTTATTGGGCTCGGATGATTGGGAACACATGCCATCAGTTTCATGCTCTGAGGACTGTGTTGGGGCGAAGGGGGGGACGCAGGCAAATGGGGAAAGAACACCATAAGCCTGAAGCAATCTGCTCCTGTCATTTGCATATGTGTACATATAAAGGGCCACACAGGGCTCCTCCAAAAGTCCTGCTTTTGGTGGGACTTAGGGGGCCATACAAACATAGCTCCTCCTATGAAAATAAGCTTGAAGCCATCCGCCTGCTTCATTCCTTTGCAATTAAAGTCCTTGTGCTCAGTCCTCTGTGAACAGCAGTTTCATTCATTTTGGCCTTTCCTGCATGGCTGGGGGGAATGAATCAGACAAAGAAATCATTATAGATTCAAATCACACAGCCTCACCAAAAGTAGGCTTCTTGTTCTCACTCTCTCCCCTCAGAGAACCCTTGAGGGATTCCCCCTATCAGTTAAATGCTGCCCTGAGGGTGGGCGAGGGCCTGGGGCCAGAGGAATGGGGGGTGAGCGCTCGGAGGTGGGAGAGCCATACAGTGGCTGGGAGTGGGAGGGCCCTGCACACAGATCTCCCCAGCATTGCTTTCCCTCTTCTGCTTTCTCCCTGGAGCACTGAATAATGACCATATGCCATGTGGGGGATGGGGAAGGACCCAGATACCATTATGCCTGAAAACTGTCACCAAAAATGGCCTTTCTGCTACAAATTTGAGTTGGCAAGGTCTGGAGGCAGGGGTTCAGTACCTTTTGTTTGATTCTTATCTTCCTTTCCCCTTCCTCCCCACCCCCAGTGAGAAATCTGTGTATGAGGAGTTAGAGACCTGCCCTGGGCTGGGTATATCTGCCTGAAAGATGTGACTCTGAGACCCCAGGGTGAAGGTGGGGGCACTTCCTGGGAGGAATGTGTCCCTTGGGCACTGGGTCCTAGTCAGGTAGATGGTTGCCAGTTGGAGGAGCCCAGGAGACCTGAGGACACTTGAGATGGATCTAAAGGGAGACGTCCAGATACTGGGCTGTGTCCAGGGCCATTCCCCAGAGGAATCCAGCTGCTCTTGGTCATGTTCTCACCAGTGGGATTCTGGGAGTAGATTCGGAGAGAATCGGGGGGAGTCCCTCTTAAGGATACCACAGAACACACTGATACAGAGGTTATATTTTCACTCTCTCTGAAAAAAACAAAATATTATATTACATGCTTAATTTTATAAAGTATTCAAATTGCTAAGTGGAAGATCTTTTAAAAATCCAACAGGGAGATCAATAGGTTCAGCGAACTGTCACAAACAAAGTGGCTTTATGCTAACTAACTCTATTCCCATGTGCCTAGAAGAGTTAGGTAGCCAGACTCGGCAATGCCGAGTTTTATCGGCAATGCCTCTGCCAAAGAAAGCAGGAAATCCTATGAAGACGTGGAAAGAGGAAGGAGGGAGATAGGGAAGATTCTGGAATAATCTGTTCAGTTCAGCTGTACAATTCTGACTGATAGAATAAGCAGGCGTTTTGTGGGTGGCGGAATTTGTGTGTTCCTAGGGCTGAGGGAGTGCCTTTGAAAACCCAGCTCGAGTTTATAGTTCACCCCACCCAGGAAGGCTGAGATTTCAGTCTCTCATGATAATAGAATTCAAGAGCTGGTGGTACAACAAGGTCAGGGGAAGGGCTGTCATTGCTTAGATATATCTCTTAATTTCAGTCCTTTTTTCTGCATCCCGTCTTAGGTCTATGGAGGCCCTGATTTCCACTCTCCCCGAATAGCCCAGCTGTGTGCCCAAAGATCATCTGAGAATCCCATGCAGGTCTCCAGCACTGGAAATGAGCTAGTCATCCGTTTCAAGACCGACAGCTCTATAAATGGGAGAGGCTTCAATGCCTCATGGCAAGCAGTCCCCGGAGGTGAGTGAACGGAGGAGGTATCTCCAAATACTTGGACTGAACCCTTATAAATGTCATGAAATGGTTGGAGAGAGAGGTATGAAGCCCTAACACACTGACAACTTGGTGACTCCTCAAAGGGCAAATGCTGCTTTGGCATTTATTCTTCCCTAAAAACCATGGGATAGAATTTAACTTCCAGAGTTAAAATATGTGAAAGTATTTAAATCCACGGTGAAAGTAGAAGCAGGGTAATTGATTAGACTAACTTACTCTCCAAGGGCCTTGGGCTGTTCTCTGGCCTCAAATATGGGCATCAGCAGAGGGTAAATTACTTCATGCCATGGTACAGACCTTTGGATGCTTGGCAGATGTCCAAACTGTAAAAGTTAGATTTGTGAAATCTGAAGAATTACCGTGTATTATACAGTGGTGTTCTGCCTAGCATCTTAGGCAGTCTAATAATATTTACCTGTTGTGAATATTTTTTTAATAAAAAATGAATGCACAAAATATTTGAGCAGAAGTTAACCTATTCAGCTACTAATAAAGCCATGTTACCTGACAGCTTACTAGGTGCCAAGGATCTATTCTGTTCCGTGAGCACGATCTCATTTCATCCCTCACAATCAGCCTATGAGGGAAGGTAATTTCAAATCATCACCTTACTAATGAGGAAATTGAAACTCAGAGATGTTAGTAGTTGTCCAAAGTCACATAGCTAGGAAATGCCAAAGCATAGATGTGACCCCAGGCTACCTCGCGGCCCCACTTAGGGAACCCAAAGGTGGTATAGTAAGTGTGTTGGATCTTTCCTAAAGTTAATGATGTGTGAATTTAAAGAGGAGTATATATATATATGATTATGTAGACATAGTCTTTAGATTACCCCAAATGATTGTCAGCTATTAGAAAATAATACTACATTTTTTATTATAGGTTTATATTATTATAACTCCAAGATATGATAAGGCATAGAGACACACAGTGATAGGTATTTGATAATATCATAGGAATAAAAAGACTGAATAACTGTACCAGGCCCAGAATATTAAATTTTAAAAGATAGATATTAAATTATTAAAAGCATACACTACTAAGTTACCAAATTCTTAGGAGATGTGTTATTCTTACAGTATATTTTTAGAGAACAAATAAGAGGCATTTTATGGCTTTATGAGAATATGATTTTATTTGCACTTATTTTTCAGTATCTAAAAATTTTTTTTTTAATTACTTTTGTCATCAGTATTAAAAAATTTTAGGGATTTTCTTAGTCATCCTTCTTCATTTTGTTGGGATGAATGAAATTAATGGTGGATATTCAGTTCTGCATAATGTTTAGCACCAACATAAAACAGGTGGTTGAACAAGGCAACATACTGTTCTAAGCTATCAGGTCATGGGGCAAAGTTTTATGCATCGTAGACTCTTCTCATTCTTGAATTGGGTTTCCTACTTACAGGTTGTGGTGGGATTTTCCAGGCTCCCGCTGGAGAGATTCATTCTCCAAATTACCCCAGTCCTTACAGGCGTAACACTGACTGCTCCTGGGTCATTCGGGTGGAAAGAAATCACCGTGTTCTCTTGAACTTTACTGATTTTGACCTTGAACCTCAGGACTCTTGTATTACGGTAGGTGACACGATTTCAAGCATCGTCTATAGTCAAACCAGGGTCAGAATTATTGCCTTGTGAGCATATTTAGTAAATGCATTAATTATGGATGTTTTCAACAGTAAATCATGGGAAACCCAACTATTGGCAACCTAAAATATAAGGACATTTACTTTTTTATCTAAATACAAATCAGGAGGTGGCTGATTTCAGGGTTTTTTAGCAACTCCGTTTCTGTTCTACCATCCGTAGTGTGTTGATTTGTAATTTTGTGTTTGTTTCCTCATTGTCAGAAAATGGTGGCAGTAGCTCTGAACATCCTTCCTGAGTATAGACGCAGAGAAAGGGAGAAGGAATTATCCTGTTTTTTCTGTTTTGTGGTTTTTTAATCAAGGAAACAAAATTTTCATGCAAGTCTCCTTCCATATATCATTAGTCAGAGTTAGCTGCAAGAGAGACTAGGGAACTTTTAATGGAAGAAATTTATCAAACTACTTCAAATCAATTATTATTAAGCCTCCTGGGGGTTTTCATGGGTTGTTTTTTTCTTGAGATCAGGGTATCTCAGTCTGCTACTAGAACAAATCAGTGTCTGATAGGACAGAATAAATTGGGGGATTGAAGTGGAGATTCCTATTAGTTGGCCAGATGACCAAAGTTTCTGTTACTACCTTCAACTTTAGTACATTCTCACTTGAAACTAATGATTTATCCTTAATGTAAGAGTGAATGAGGATGTATTTTGAGATTTTCTTTCTTTTTTTTTTTTTTTGGTTACCTGATATTTTTAACTAAAAATTTTCCATCTTTCATTTGTATTTAGAAACATTTCATTCAAATATAAACCAGATTCTCTTGGCTAATGGATCTTTCTATTTTAGTTTTCTGACAGTTTCTTACACAAACTTAAACTGGCTAGCTTTCAGATTTACCTCAGGAAAACTCAAAAGTTGTTTCACATCTTTCAAAATAGTCCAGTCAAATGGTATGATGTCAAATACTATTTTACAAGGTAAAATTAGTAAACTACTTAAAAGATCAGTTGATTTATGACTAAGTATTAGTCTTCTAAATGAATCTTCAGAGTCTAAGTTGGCAAAACATTGTACAAACTTAAGGTATAGAGCAAAGTATACACTTGCCATAATGATGACTCAGACCAACTCTCCTGACAAAGATAATTTAAACATTTTAGGTGATATTAAAAAATACCTTTCTAAACGTAGCAAAGAACTCACCAGATAGTGTGAAATCTCTGAGTAAATATTGAAGAGGTGTGAGCCTAGTATTTGAGGTAGCTTTTACCTATAGGGCATTTGCTGATCCAGATGGGGATAGCAGCACCTCGGTGAGCCTCTCAGGGCAAAGAGGAGCAAAGTGTGAGTTTAGAGATGGAATAGAGTGGAAGTCCTGGCAAGCCATCTCATATCAAGGTAAAGAACAGTAAAACAGCCTGCACAGACTGCATCCCCGCTTTGAGTCAGCTGAGTGGACCCAAAATCTGAATGAGAGGATACCCTGTACTGTTAATATATCTTTGGACATCTGACAAAAGCAATTTAGAATTTTCTTCAAAGGGACATAAAGTGATCCTAGATCTCATTTCTACTAATAAGTTTTCATGGGCAATAGCCAGCACACTATCAAAGATATGCATGTACCTGAGGAGATAACAACATAAATGAGATACAATATGAATAACAGACAATGGAAACAACATACTAACGTGGCAGATTGGTGAACAATTGTGATTACTAGGCTCATGGAGATAAAAGTCAAACTTTAAACTCTCAGCAAGGAACTGCAAACTATGAAAAGTGACATTGCAAATATGAATGAGAACCAATTAAAATTTTTAAAACTGGATGAAATATAATAGCTGAAATTAAGATCTAGTCAAAGATTTTTTTAAAATATTTTAGACAGATTAGACAGATGAAGAGAGAAAAAGTGAACTAGAAGATAAGTCAGAAGAATCTATCTGGGGAAAAAGCATGGATAGGCAAGAATATGGAAAATATAGAAGAGAGGTTAAGACACATAGAAGAGGCTTATAAAAGGTATACATTTAATTGTAATCTCGGAAGGAAAAGTGAGAGTTAAATGGAACAGAAGCAATATTTGAAAAGCTAATGACTGGGGTGCCTGAGTGGCTCACTTGGTTAAGTGTCTGCCTTCAGCTCAGGTTATGATCCCAGGGGCCTGGGATGGAGCCCCACATCGGGCTCTATGCTCAGCAGGAAGCCTACTTCTGCATCTCCATCTGCCCCTCTGCCTGCCTATGCTCACTCTCGCTCTCTCTTTCTGTCAAATAAATAAATAAAATCTTTATTATAAAAAAGAAAAACTAATGACCAAGACTTTTCTAAATCTGATGAAAGACATCACATTTAGAAAAACAAGAATCCCAAGGAACCCAAACAACTAAGCGAGTAGAAATAGAAAGATAAATAAATAGAAAGATATACTAATCTAAAAAAAACTAAAGATAAAGAGAAAATGTTACAATCAGCCAGGGGAGTAGGTAGGAGAGCAGATTGCCTTTTAGGAAGTGGCAGAGTGGACCCTGACTTTTCAACAGTGATAATTAGAAGGCAAAAGACAATGGCATGGTATCTTCAGTCTAAGGAGAGTAAATAACTACCAACCAGGGACTCTGTCCTCTCCTAAAATAGTCTTTAAGAATGAAGGTGAAATAAAGCATTGCAACAGAAAAGGGTCTTCAAGAAAAGTTAAAATGGTCCAGAAACAAATTGTTTACTTTTTAGATGTGCCTGCAATGGGCAATTCTCCACCATTTGTTTCCTCTCCCAGTTGGTATGGTGCCAGGTACAGTATCTTCTCTTCTCTTCGGTAAAGTCCATAACCCATAAAATTCAACATACAAAAGTGTGTGAACAAAACAAAGCCTAGGTCAAATGGGTCAAAGGCACGCCCAGCATGGCTACATTTTTCCCCTCCTGTGTTCATGAGTAGAGCTTTCCACCTACATGGGATATAAATATACAGACAGGTTTGCTATTAACCACAGCCGTATCTCAACCTGCAGCAGGCCTTGACTTAACAAACTTAGCAGGAGGCAACAGATAGGAGGAAGTGAAGCCTCAAGTATGATCTGGTCATAGGCATGGAGACAGGAAAATAAACCAAAGACAGGTGCTGGGAGGAGTTCAGTCTAGCAAATGAGGTAAAATATAAAATGTAATAGTCCAAACAAGTTGTCGGGAAAAGGGAATCCTATATGAGGTAGTTGGACTATCCCTGCCATTGGGCCAATGGGGCTTTCAGAAACAGTTGCCACTAAGCACTTGAGCAAAACTTCGATATAAAAAGTGGGTTACATTTTGGGAAACCTGGGTGGCTCGGTCAGTTAACCATCTGCCTTTGGCGTGGGTCATGATCCTAGGGTCCTGGGATCAAGTCCTGCATTGGGTTCCTTGCTCAGCGGGACACCTTCTTCTCTCTCTGCCTGCCACTCCTCTGCTTGTGCTCACTCTCTCTCTCTCTCTGACAAATAATAAAATCTTAGGGAAAAATTTTAAAAATAAATAAAATAAAAAAGAATTACCTCAATTGCATGGTGCCATGGTTAAGAAGTCTAGCCCTGTGGTGAGGAAGACCTGGGGCAGAGCCTGAATTTTGCCATTTTCAGATGGTGTTGACTTGAAGAAAGTTAACTTTTCAGCTTTAGTTTCTTTCACTGTGAAATGGCGAAAATAAGAGTACCAGTGTCAGATTTGTTGTTGGGATATTTGGGATGCTGTAAGTGACCTGCTTTTCATGTAGAAAGGTATTGATTTGTGCTAGCCATAATCAGAATGGTGCTGATGGTGAGTGCCCTCCGAGAGGCATGTGCAATGAGCCCTGGGAGAGGGGGTGGCATGGAATACTAAAAGGAGCAATGGGCTGAAGATTCAGGACTTCCCATCTGTGACCATGGGCCTCAAGGACATCAGTGAAAGAAGAGCCTGCTTAGGAAACTTTCTCATAACATAGGGCCTACCATCTCATGTCCCTAGGACTCCATAACCATAATAATCATCATGAGAAAACAGAGGGAGCAATTCATTTGGATCTGGAAGCCAGGGAAGTTTTCACACTGGAGATGACATTTTCGTGGCAGAATTTCACCAGTAGAAATGTGGGAGCAAGGCCAGGAGAGGAGGCTTTGGAAAAAGAATTGGGGAAATTATGCACAGAGGGATGTCTACACACAGACCTGTGAGGATAGAAAAGATGTTGTACTGGAGTGTAGCTAGCTACCCATGGGTGAGCATGTAGAGACCAAGAGTCTATAGAAGACATTCTCAGTAGCCTCAGGATTGGACAAACTCTCTCATGCTTTCTGAATCTGTAATTATTTTATAGATTGTATGAAGTTAATAGAAGTTTTCTGTGAAACAGAAGAATTATAACTCAAAACTGTATTTTACAATGATAGCAGGTGGCCGTGTGAGGACAAGGTTGGCAGAGAAAGAGAAAGATAGCATGAAGGCTGTTTGGGAAGCTATGGAAAAGCTTTGGGCAGTGGCCTTGGGTGTGGAAAAGAAGAGATGTATTGGAGAACTCATGTGGTTGTACCGTCACCAAAATTTAGAGATAATTACGTGGTAGAAGGTGAGGTGGGTGATAGAGATGAGGGAATCAAATCTATTCACTTGACGAATGAGTGAGTGATGACACTATGAAGTGAGTAAAGGGGTAGATACCATGAGTTTGATTAAGAAACTTTTTAGCTTAGCGGTCTACACTATGGCCCTTATAAAGTTTGACATAGGAGTTTAGGGCTCACGATGGCATCTGAACCAGACATATACATTTGGGAATATTTCTGTTTATCTGGGTAGTTGTTAAAGCTGCAGAAGTAGGTATGATCACCTATAATAGCATTTTCTAAAGAGAAAAGTGCCAAGTAAACTCTTTAGGAAATATCACCGGGGTGCCTGGGTGGCTCAGTGGTTAAAGCCTCTGCCTTTGGCTCAGGTCATGATCTCAGGGTCCTGGGATCGAGCCCCACATCAGGCTCTCTGCTCAGCAGGGAGCCTGCTTCCTCCTCTCTCTCTGCCTGCCTCTCTGCTTACTTGTGATCTCTGTCTGTTAAAGAAATAAATAAACAGAATCTTAAAAAAAAAAAAAAAGAAATATCACCATTTAAGGGGTAAATGGAGGAACAGAGGAAGAGAAGACTAAGAAAAGGCATTCAGAAGTGGGTGGAGAACCAGAGAGAGTGGTAGTATAGAAATGAGGAGTGAAGTGAATTTTAGTAAGTGATCACAGGAATCAAGAGTAAGTGATCACAGGAATCAAAGGTATCAAATACAGCAGAGGTCAACTAGGAAGGGCATTGAAGCCAGGCCACTGGATTAAGTCTTTGATGACTTTGATGACCTTGTAAGGAGCAGGATGGGTGTGGGTAATAGTGGAAGATCACAATGGGTTAGGAGAGGCAGGAGCTTCTTAGCTTTTTCCAGGAGTTATGACAGTGAATGTTATAAGGAGATAAAAGGCTATAATCTACAGGTAAGGCAAGACCAATGGAAAGTTGTTTTTTTGCTTTTGTTTTGATTTGTTTTAATGATGGAGAAGCTCTAGCATGTGGGGAAAGCATGGTGCTGTTGAAAAGGAGCAACTGAATATAAGGGATACATAGAGTAATTAATGAAGTCATGTTCAAGGCAGAGATCTGGAGACAGACTGGTCCTATAAACTTCATATTTTCAGGATGAGAAATTAAAACACATGGCTAACCCCAAGACATATAGTTTTCTTTGATTTGCAGATGTATTTATATTGAAAATTACAGAAATCACACATAAGCCAAGCCATTTTTTTCTGTGCAGTTTACAAATTACCTTAACAAACGGTTAAAGTAATGTGAGGAAGGACTATTCTGGTAAACTAGGGTAGAGATCTGCTATGTGTGGTTGCCAAGTGGACCCAGTTATAGGATGGGAGGCCGGCAGAGCTTGGAAGCAGGCAGGCAGTGTCCTGGTGAGGCTGGAAGCTTGGCTCCAAGTTACAGTTAACTGTCCAGGGGTTCGTGAAGGCGAGCATTGAGGCACCAACCATCTATCCTTTATAGCTAGATGGACACTGGATGTGAAACGTAGCCTACAGTCCAATATCTTACATAACATCTCTGCAGTTTAAGTTCAGACAAAGCCAATCATTCATTCTGGAGACATTCAAGTTAATTTCTTGGTCCTTTTGCTTAGACAGAGTCATTAGCAAAGAGAAAAATATTCAGCTCCCAGTGATGCTGCCAGATAACATTTGTATTCATGGGATTTTTAATAGAGCTTAATTGTACTATGAAATATCAAAGTAACTTATGGCTGGATGGGACCAGCAATCATGTTTTTTAAAACTCTTGTAACAGTTCGGATTGTCAGAAGTAGAAATATTAATTTTAACAGACATTATGGCTAATAGTTGCAAACACATAGATACATGGGATATTAAGTTTACAAGAGGAGAGATTAGAGGTAATTTACTGTCATATGCTGATTTTGGGGGTAGTATTCTTATTTTAAAAATAAGAACATTGAAGTCCATATGGTCAGGATCGAGACCCGGTAAAAATTAATAACAAGACCAGCACTAAAACATAAGCATGCCTAAAGTAATGATAAGTATTCTGAGAAAATATAAGAATTACAGTGGACATGTGAGGAACTGAATAGCAGAATAGAAGACAACTGAAAAAATAGGAGGAGAAAATAAAGCTAGGGTTTCTTTGGAATCATTTTGAATTCTCTTTTGGATGGCCAGGACTTAATTTATCAATATAAGGAAGAGTGTTAGGATTCCAGATATGAGGTAGAAGGTGTCTTTGCCTTGACATTGGGTGGTCTGGTCTCCATGCACCCATTCAATCTTTGGTGTCAACTTTGCACCAGAACCTGCGGCACCACTAGTGTCCGGGCATGGCTCCAACACTCCCTCTTGTCATGGCTGGGGGATCCGAGTTTGCTCATTTATAAAATCGAGTGCCTGGTGAACCCACAGCTAGAGAGGATCCAGTTAGGAGTTGCATCTATGGGTCAGAGGAGAAGCACGAGGTGGGACGTGAAGAAACAGACGCTGAGTGTCTAGTGACGTCGGTGTGGGGGTTCACTCTAGAGATCACAGCTAGACCCGCACCGACTCGCTAAGCTTCAGTTTCCACTCTGGGACACAGGATCGGCCTTGGCTAGGAGGTCATCTCCACGCTCCACTTGCTGTGCAGAAGAGAGCTCTTCCTGTAGCAAGTCTGGTCCCCAGTGGTCCTAAGTAGAGGCAGGGTAAGCCCACAGGGACCCCCATCTCTCTAGGCCTTGTGGAACTATAGGCAGCATTTAGCAAGAGGAAGAAATGCATGACAATTTTAAAATGGAACAGTAATGCCCGGCCTCCATCCCCTCTCACATAACCACCAGCAATAGTCTTGGTACCCGAAAGGCAGCGCTCTGGTGCATGAATTGCGAACAGCTGCATGGCTGACCCCGTGAGTAGGTGGATTTTATAGTCTCTACTCCTGCAATAGTCAGTGCTTCAGTGGAAAACTGCAGATGACACATTTGGGAATGTGCTGTGCTGAGTTCACTCCCTGGCACAATTATCGAGATACAGTCTCACTCTTTTGAGCCACATGAGAACTCAGATAACATCACAGAGGCGCGTTTTCTAGAATTTCATGCTGCTATAATGAAAAAAGAAAGAGAAACAGAATTTTCTGACCTCTAATGAAATGGTGATGGCATCGTGGGGAGCTAATCAGAAAGCTCAACTGACGGTCAGGTTTCAACTAATTTGGTAATATGTTTACACTTTCTACACTGTCTCTTTTGAGTGGCTAGTGCAATTAACCTCCGGCTCTCCGGAATGACACATTGTGAGTATTTCTTGCTAAGGCAGCAGTGGGACCCACTGGTTGGGCCTGACTCTGTATGGTCAGCATGAAAATGGCTCCATTATGTTGCCTTTCATGAAGGCTGAGTATTAACGTGACCTCTGACAGACGGTTTAATTGCTTAATTAGAGTCTCTCTTCCGAGCCTTAAATCCATGTAGCTCTGCGAGCACTTATCGATCTCTGAGCAATGCTGGCAGTAGCTGAGTGTGGGAGCGGGAGAGGTCATTTCTGCCGCTTCCTCGGGGGCCCTGGAGACTCCCGCCCCCTGGTTTCAGCATCCTCTTTGCTCAGCACGATGGAATGTCTGCCTTGTGAGAATCAGTCAGAAGCAGATAAAAGCAAGCAGAGCACAGCCCCGGTCCAGCCTCTCTTTAGGAGAAAACATACATTAGGGCTAACAGAGCCTAGTACAAAAAGGCGGGGGGTGGGGGGAGGCACATGGTGAGCAACTGTTTTTCTTTCTGAAGCTTTGTGTGCCAGTGGAGGAGAAAGAAAACAAAGTGTGTGATTTGAAGTGAGGAAGACCAGACCCCCGACCCCCACCCGTAGCCGGGGAGTCTGCTATCGTTCACACAATTTGACAGTAAGGCACAGGGTGGACCAGGGCAAACACAGAACACGGAATCCATATTTAGTTTTATTTATTTTGTTTTTTTTTAAGAAACTGCCCATGATGTGTTTTCTTTTAAAACATTGATCTTTTCAAAACAGAGCAAATAGACACAGGAATAATAGAACTCAGAGCTTCAAAGAGACAATGGAAGTGATTCTTTAAATATTTATTGTTTTACAAATAGATCCAGGCCAAAAATTAGTCTCTCCCCACCTCCATTTCTTCCCTTTCTCCCTCACTTTTTCCCACAGAAAGTTTAGTTTCCATTTGCTGCTTGAGGACGATCTCTGACGATTTCTTTAAAATGTTTTATTCTGTGACTTGCTTTTGATAAGCTGCCTCGCCGTTTTGCCTTCCAGTACCACATTAGTCACCCAGAGCTGTGCCAGTCCCAAAGGAAAGCATTACTGAGTTTGAAGCCACAATTCTCAATTTGCGGTCAGGGCCTTTGCTTGGTTTCGTTTGCATTTCAGCTCATGGTCTCCCTAAATGCTTGTTTATTTGTGAGAACTAAAGGAGCTTTTTGGATGTATTTTCCTATCAACATTTCCAGTAATCTTTGAGTTACTGCTTGCAACAGTGCCAAATTACTAGAGGTTATAATCTGTAAAAATGGAAGACTGAGTGCAATAACTTAACAGCGAAGGAATAGGGATGACAAAGTCCCGCGGTGAGATGCGTGGCTGTGTATTTAACCTGGTGTTTCATCTCAGAGGCGCTGAGCTGGCAAACGTCACCGACTGAGGAACCCCACACTTCCTCCCCCCTCCCCCACCCCCAAGGAAAGCTGCTATAATGAGTAATATTTTCATTTCCTTCCTCACATATACTTATGACTTTAACAGCTTGGATATTTTCCTAAGGGATCCCCCTCCCTATCACTTAATATTTCCTCTGTCTTGGAGCTGTTCCCATTCCAAGATGGGAATTCCGTTAACAGCTACACCACCACGTGTAGCACGTAAAAATATTTTGGAGACTCTCATGCGCTAAACTGACTTTCTACCCCGATGTGAATGATCTCTTCCGAACCCCAAATATCTCCTCCTTCCCCCGATCATCTTTAAGGCAATCCAAAGCAGTAGACATGTGTTACAAGGAGTTAAAAATGAAATAAAAGGTAAAGACTGGGTTGAAAACCAAATTAGGCCAGGCTCAGGTGAGAGGGGCCATGCTAGACCGGTAGGTTGTGGTTTTTTTAGGCCAGGAAAGGACAAGAAGTGGATTTACATCTGAATCAAAGAAGAAAACCAAGTTTAGGAATCAGGGATACAAGTTTTAGGTTTGCTTATTGGTCGTGGACACTGTGCCCTTTGTCACACAGTCTGCTGAATTAGCCACGCGGGGAATCCCATGCATGTTCAGTGGGATGGAATGCATGACAGGTGCCAACTGCCCTGAAATCCATGGGGGCCCCCAGACAAGACTTTCTCAAATGCCACTGAGGATGCATTATTGCAGGTCTAAATAAATGAGGGGCATTTCCATTCTATTTCCTGAACTCCCATGATTATCTTTCTCGGAGATCATGGACCTATCGCTTAGCTTCAGAAAATCACGATCTCTCAATATTCTATTCTCGATGACTAAAACTGTGTTTTATCTTTTCAGTTGGCTTTATGATAATTGCTCAGATGTCCCATGGATGGGATTCATATACTGGCTCTACACGGCTTAGCGTGTGACTGTGAGCAAGTTCTGTTTTCTGAGTTTCAATTTAACCAACTGTAAAGTGGAATTGGAAGAAGAATTGAATTTTTTTAAAATGTAAAGTATTTAGCACAGTGTCTGGTACAGATAAGTGTTCATTGCTATTCCACATTTTTCTGTGACTACGTCTACTGCTTCTATTACTGTCTACTAATACTATGTTGAAGGTCTTATCTTTTTAAAAACTGTGAACCGTAGGTACACAGAACCAGATCCGTAATCCAAAGTTCATTTCTTTTTTTTTTTTTAAGATTTTATTTATTTATTTGACAGGCAGACATCCCAAGTAGGCAGAGAGACAGGCAGAGAGAGAGGAAGAAGCAGGCTCCCTGCTGAGCAACGAGCCTGATGCGGGGCTCCATCTCAGGACTCCAGGACCATGACCCAAGCCGAAGGCAGAGGCCCTAACCCACTGAGCCACCCAGGCACCCCCCCAAAGTTCATTTCTAACTGTCCTCATTAGTTATTAACAGATTCATTTTATCTTACTTTAATACTCTTAAAAATCTTAAAATACCTATTATAATTTTTTTCACACATTCTCCACTCCATCATCTCACTGAATTGTATCACCTCATAAATGTGCTATTTTAACACCTTCCAGAAGATTCACAAATGAGTTGACAAGGAAAGAAGTAGTAGAGCGGAAAATGAAAACAAGAGCATAGTCTTACACACATATCTATGCATATACATTCACGATTTGTTTGCCTGGAAAGCTCAACTCTGTTGCTCAGCCCAAACTTTGGAGGATTATAAAACATGCTGTGTGTTTTGCCTTTGAATTAAAATAGTTTCCTTTTACTCCAGCTTGTCATAAATTTTAACCCACATATTCAATTGGTTTATTTCCTCCCTGAGCGAAATGCAACTTTGTAAAGCCAGAAAATAGGAGAGGCAGTCGAAATGTTTTCCTACTCACTTACTCTCCAGCATGATCTGAGGGAACAGATTCCAGTTTCTGGAAAGGAAAATGCAAACATTACGAGGAAGCTAATGTTCATTTTCCCCCCTCAGTCATATGCTTCAGGCTGTGAGTGCTGACGATTTCTGGGAGGTGATCACGAGTCAGTCCTTCAGCAGGAGCGTGGATCAGATCAGCGGGCAGGGCAGGGGTCTTCGGGCTCAGTTCTGGGTGCTTCATGGGGATCACACACTTGCTCTTCCTATCTAAGCAAAGCGTCAGTGATTGCGTTATTTTACAGGATGGGGAACCTCAGCTTTCTTGTGTCACATGTTACATTTTATAAAGAGTGCTCTGCGGTCGTGGTTTGTTAGGAACCCGAGTTAAAGGAGACACCCATTTAGGCAGGGAAAACTTCAGGCTGCTGTGGTGACCAAGGTGAGAGGTGATGAGGTCCCTCACCCAGAGGAGGCCCTGTGGAGGGGGTGGTGCGAGGGACTAGGAAAGACCTTGGAGAGAGAATTGACATAAAGATCCCCTGGATTTGGGGGATATGGGAGAAGTCTGAGGCAAGAAATGAGGGAGAAGGAGGAATTAGGGGAAGGAAGATGACTTCAGTCTGAGACATTGACACTCGAGATTTGTGTTGCCATCCAAGCAGTGATGTCTGGAATGCCATGGGATGGATAAGCCTAGAGCCTGGAGAGAGGTGTGTGGTACATTTGGAGATATTAGCCAACTAACAAATGTGTTGGAGCTCTTAAAGCAGAACCCATATCTGTTTAATGACATTCCTGTGAGGCAGCAAAAGGCCAGATTAAGTGGCATTAGTAGCCATCTGGCTTAGCTACTGCAGTACTGTCCGAGGAATAGCATATTTTCTTCTTGTCCTTGTATGGAATCGTTTATTTACATGTCTGACTGGTACACCCTTAAATATTTTAAATATATACGGTATTTAAAAGTTCTACGTGCTCCTCATATTAAATTTCTGAAATACAGAAAGGAAGAAAAAAGAAATCAATGCCACCCATAATATTGCAATATTAAGGACAGACTGTTAAACATTTGGCTTATTTCCTACACAAACATACCAATCCAAACACACACATGCATACTTACCACATGTAGACGTAGATAGTTAAGGTACTACCACACATCATTTTGAATCCTACTTTTTTCACTTATCATTATTTAATATGTTTCTCCTTAAAAATAATTTCTTTGGGCAGATAATCAATGATATGGACATACTGGAACTCATCTAACCACTAGCTTATTATTGATGACTTTGATTACTTCTTTTTTTATTATAATAATGCTATGAAGAACATATTTGTATGTGAATCTTGTTCTACATATCCTATTTATTTCCTTGACATTAATTCTCTTTACCGAACACTCTGTTTTGAAATATGTTAAGTATACCGAAAAGTATAAACTCATAATGCATGTGGAGTATACATGAACAAAACCATTTCACTGTCCAGACTTGCCAAGTTGTAATATTTTGCCATATCTGCTTCAAGTTCTTTTTTTTCCCAAAAGAAATGAATTACTCAGGAGACAGTGAAATCCCATGTGTAGCCCACACTGATACCATTCCCTATTCTTATCTTGAAGGATACCACAAATGAGAATTTGCGTTTATTATTCCTACGGCTATTTTTATACTTTTTCCGTTTTTTATACTTTTTCCGTTTTTTAATACTTTGTCTGTGTTGTAATGCAGACCTAATGCATTCTTTTGCCGCCATACAATATTCCATTTCATGAATATGCCATGAATCACATTCTGCCATTGGGGTACATTCAAATGGCTTCCAATATTTGGCTATTGCAACTCTCACAGCTACGGACATTCTTATACAAATTTCTGAATGCAGCAATGCAAGAGTTTCCCTAGGGGAAACACGTTGAAGTCAAAGTGCTAGATTTTATTTACCCTACATTGCCAAGTTCTGCTAAAAACATTATGTATGGGAATTCCTATAATGAATTGGAGAAACTCATCTTCACATTCATACTATATAATTTCCACTAAACTTTCAGTACATTGTCCTATTTGAGCTTTACAATGGCGAGGCAGGGAGGGATTCTCTACTTCCATTTTTAAGAGATGAAATGATAACCAGAAGCTTCTAAAGTGTCTTGGCAAGAAAACAAATACCAGAGGCTGACCCAGGTCTCAAGTCTAGGTGTCCAGACTCTAAGAACAGAATGCTTCCATGTGTTCTGACCATAAGGTCTCTGTGCTACCCACATGTTCTGAATCTAAGAGCAGCATGCTGTCCTCTGGGCCTTACTTGTTTCAGTGGAAAATGTCACAGGGTCCAGAATCTATGCATAGTTCAGCAAAGGTTATGCAACTGAAAGGACAGGAACAGTGTGGTCTGAGCTAACCATGGATATCAACACCCATTTTTTAAAAAGATTTATTTATTTATTTTAGTGGGGGAGGGGCAGAGGGAGTCCCAAGCAGACTCTGCACTGAGCACAGAGCCTCATGCAAAGCTCTACCCCATGACCCTGAGATCATGACCTGGGGACCTTGGGGAGGAACCTAGATTTGAAAGCACCGCCTTTCCCGAACTTGGCTGGATGCTTTGTTACCCCCAACTCAACTGGTACATTATAAATTCTTGAACAATTTGTGATAGTCTTACTTTCCAAAGAACTAAGGCAGAAACAAAGAAAGAAGGGGGTGGGATTCCCCCTAAGATAACTGGATCCCATGAGTGTTTCTCATGTGCCAGTGACTCCTCCCTCCATCCCGGGGAGAACCAGCTCTTTAAAGGGAAGTGAAGGTGTCACCCTGTCTTCATTTCTCCTCTTTGCACACACAGCCCAGCCCACTCAGTTAGTGTCTGCCTGTCATCACGCCCTAACAACTCATGAGACCTCCAGTGACCTCCAAGTCACTAAGTTCATGAGTAATTTTTGCTCCTTTCAGTAGAGTTTTCAGTAGTTGATCAGTCCAGGTGTGGAAAAGGAGACTCAGAGACTTAGGAAACCCATTATTCTCCATGACATTTTCTGGAATGTCTGCATAGAGAAGTGAGTAGAGAAGGGAGGCGGTCACCCTGATGGCCATCTCTTGCTTCTTATAGCCCTTTGCTTTCTTTCTCTCCCATGTTAAGAGAATGTTGGAATTTATCATTTTTTTCCTTTATTTCTACAAGATACCACAAACCTGAGGTTCTTTTGTGTAGTAAACTTTGACTAAATATTTCAAGACTCGCAGGCCATTACTGCAAAGAACAACCTAGCAGCGAAGTTCTAATGTGACATTAGACATCCTTATCCCGAAGATTCCATTATCCATTCCTTCCTCACGCCTTCGTTTCACACCTCCTGCATCAGTTAACTATTGCTGCATAACAAATTTCTCCGAGACCAAATGCCTTAGAACAACAGCACTGATACTTTCTGTGAGTTAGGAACGCCAGTGCCGCTCACCTGGCTCTTTCCTTGCTCACTCACAAGGTTGTCGGCAGGACTCAGTGGATTTGGTTCAGGGCAGACAATGAGCTGGAGGCCTCCCTCAGCTCCTTGAAGGGCAGGCCTCTCTGCTGGGTGTCTCATGGCACAACAGCTTACTTTAGAGAGGGCCAGCAAGCAAGAGAGCTGACAAGATGGAGTAACCTCTCATAACCTAATCATGGAAGTGACATCCCCTCTCTTTGACCCTTATTGGTTTATTAGAAGCAAGTCATTAGCCCACATTTGGGGAAAGGGAGGCAATTACACAAGGACATGAATCACTTGCAGCCAGATCAGAATATACTCACTGTCATGCGTGCTATTCATTTTACATTCCGATCCACGAGAGAGAGGAGAGTAATTTCTTAACTCTCCACCTCCCACCCCCGCAGTCCCCATTGGGTAATATCCTTGGGTTATGTGTCCTGCCCGGGCTCCAATCTCATCCATAGTGCTGGACAAACCCCCACACTCGGACCTCTTTTTGTTTGTGCTCCCATAGCTTCCTACTTTTATTCATTTCTTAAACAACAATCTAGCTTTCTCTTTGCCTCACTTTCATAACAGAGACTGATATCTCTCAAGTACTTACTTTGAGCCAGGAAGCATTGTCAGTACTTTGTATCTTTGCACTCACTTAATTCTGATGGACAATATGTGTTATCTAGTCATGTCAGTCACACGTATTTCTATCATCAGTAAGTCTCTGGGAAGGCAAAAGTTCCTTTTATTTTTTCAGATTACCAGTGCTTTGGACTCTGACCCCGGACCTCTCTACATGGCATCTTAAAGGGATGCTAGTCTCACAGCTGAATGGCTCCCCACCCCAGTGTCACCTTATGCTGGAGTTGATACATGTTACCTTTGAAAAAGAGTTGATATTCCCCAAATCTCCTTAAGATAGTAAAGTGTCAACTATTAAAATTCATAAATGTTCGGCTCGGTTCTAACTTCTGGGTGGAGCTTAGAGTATGGAGGTTTCCCTATAGCACCATCATGTCATGTGTCCTGTATACTCTGGGCTTTGGGGACAGGTCTGATGTCCTCTGCCCACCTTCCATCTTCTGTGTTCCCTTGCTGTGCTGGCAAAAAGCTGGCCCAGCCAGCGAGAAGGGCACCGGGGGGCTGTGCGTGTGGTGTGGCCCATGCCCTATGATTAGACCCTCCTCCACTGCCATTTGGGCCCAGAATGTAAAAAAGCCTGCCCAGAAAGCAACCCCAACTGACCTCTTTCCCACTGTGAATAGCCTCTTTTACCCACTGTCATGCCTGCTATGCGTTTATACATTCCGACCCATGAGAGAGCGGAGAGTGATTTCTTAACTCTGGGCTTTCCCTCATTCTTAGTCCTCTATTCTTAGAGGTTCATATACTCTTCTATATGCAATTCATTTACTCATCCATACATTAAACATTTATTTTCTGTTATGGGCCAGGTTCTACTCTTTTAACAAGTCTCCTATTTTCATGTGATAAATATGTTTGGGTTTGTTTTTTTTTTAAGATTTATTTATTAATTTATTTTCAAGAGAGGAAGGGGGCCGGAGCAGAGGGAGAGACTATTCAAGCAGACTCCCCACTGAGCCCAGAGCCCAACGCATTTCTTATAATGACCCTGAGATCAAGACTGAGCCAAAATCAACAGTTGGTCACTTAACTGACTATGCCACTCGGGTGCCCCAAGTTTAGGTGTTTTGAATGTGTGTGTTGGTAATCTGGAATTTTGACAAAACTCTGGATACTTTGCAAAGACACTGATTAACTTCTCATAGGAATTACCACTTAACCAGATATGCCTTTGTTTTTAGAGCCCCTGTGATTATAACTTTTGGGGGTGGTGATCACTTTTTCTTTTGTGGATTCAGCTTCAAAATTTTACTACTGTCATATAGAAGAGAGTTAAGAGAAATGTACAGTTTGGGGGGGTTTGTTTTTGTATATTTCTCTGACTTTTACCACTGGAGCAACAGATCAGAAAGCCAATTTTTAGGCCTAGAAAACTTTTAGCAGTAGACTTCAGTAAGAATTACATATCTATAAATTATGTGACTGTGTTATCTATGTAGCCAGTAGTAATGTAATTTTCTAGTTCTGCCTTGGGAACTAAATGGAAGTAATTGCATATTGATAATTTTCATGACTTCAGAATTTTAAATAAATGGGAGCAAGGTTTCTCATATTTTTTCCCTTGTAGTTTTTTCTTATAATTTTGTTAATTAAAACTTAAATTTATTTGATATTACAAATGTTAGGAACAGTCTCAAATAAAAGAATTGCTATTCTAAACTGTCTAAAAACTCAATTCTTTCTTGGAAAATCTGAGGTCTTGTACATTCATTAAGTGATAATTGGTATATCTAACTGAATAACTATCACAAGCATTTTAAAGAGAAGTGACACTAATATAACATAGAATTTGGGTAGAGAAGAAACAAGTTCCTGACTCTATTCCTCACTATCTGTATGATCTTGGATGAGTGACTAACTTATATTGGATGAGACAACACTTTAATAGCTAGCAAACTTGTTAAGTCTCACTTTCTTCATTAAAAAAAAAAAAATCATATGGTGTTGAGAATGAGGTTAGGATGTTTGTGATGATGCTTATAAAATTACAACATGCTAATCAAATGTAGGATGTCACTGGTATATAATTTTGATTGAGGGACATTTGGAAACCTTCTGCCTCACATTTGTTTCCTGAAAAGTAATGCCCCAGGCATATGGAGTACAGCCAAAGCCCTTTGATTCCAGGGCTGGGGTTGGGGTAGGGGGAAGCTGGGGAAACATGGAGACCCCCCTGGAAGATGGACCCGTTTGAAGAATCCCGAAGGAAGTGTCTCATTCATATGACCCTCTGAACCTTCTAGCCTTGCATTTCTCCCTGACTGTTTGGCCTTAAGAGGACTGCGGCCATTTATGATCTCCCATCCAAGTACTAACCAGGCCTGACTCTGCTTAGCTTCCGAGATCAGACGAGATCGGGCGTGTTCAGGGTGGTATAGCCGTAGACGGATTGCAGCCATTTAGAAAAGGAAGGAACAATACCTACTTACTCACTAGGCCTCTGAATTTGGGGAGTAAAGGAGACTAGAAGAGCCTTGCTTTTGTGAGCATATAGACGTTTAAAAATCCTCAGGGTGTGTGTCGTTTCTGTTGGTGGTGCTTTTTTGGTGGCGGAGTCTATAAACCTCAGAGAACCCCAGTGTTCCACTCAAGTATAAGACATGCTATACTCAACAAACAAATCACCACGAGAGACGCAAATAGATTTATTCAGGTTGTCCTGACCAATGGTCAGTCCGTATATTCTCCAGCCTCCTAAGGCATGCTAGAAGGTATTCTTTATTTAAAGTTTGAACGTTAAATAAAACAGAGAAAAAGAAAAAAAGAGAGAAGTGATGTTTCAGAACCATATTTATTTAGAATTCATTATTGTAACAGTTTTAAACCCTCAGTAGACAGTGAAACATCTTACTGATGTTTGGTTCATGTTCTTACATGAACTACACTGAGCATTGCCTTCCGATCATACTTATGTGCTAAAGAGAACACTGATTATAATCATCACTAGATATTTTAAAGTAATTTGTGTGAAACATCCTCATATCAAATCCCTGAACGAAACTTCTATTTATTCCCAAGACTTTCTTATGAAATATAGATGACAATTTATCTCGAATGAAACAACCACGTCCTAACTTCGTATTTTAATTCCACTCTGGTGGTTACCAGCTGATCCATCTACCTGCTTAACTGATACCTTGCAGTAGACAATATGAAAGTTTCAGTTCTGGACTTTAGAATCTAGCTGTCTGGTTCAACATGACCTGCTCCCTCTTAAGAATTGTGTACGTCGGCCACACAATTTGCTCTTTATGTAGCAGTTGTCTTCATGTTACAAATGGAAGGGATTTGGGGAGGAGAAAATGGGATCGTGTCTATGAAGGGCTGAACCAGTTTCTGGCAGATAGTAAGCCATTAATGAATGAATGGTTGACATTATTGTTATCATCCAAAGAAAAGGAATTCACTCCCCCTATTTACACATAAGAGTGTCAGAAACTTCACAGCACACAAACCGAGCTCTGAGGACATCAGCAAGCTTCAATTTCACAAACCAGTGCAGTGATTTGGGTACCTGTAATGTCAACTCTATTCCATTAACACCTGTGAAGGGTCAGCTAAGTCCCAACGTAGCACTGGGAGGACATAGAGCTGAATACTTTTTTTTATTATTATTATTATTTAGATAATTTTCTAAGTTAGGCTTGCATCATTGTATCATTTGAAAGAATTCTGTCATTCCTCTTCCCTCTTGACCACTACTCTATGGAAAGCAAAAAGTTCCAGCAAATGTTGGGTTACTGAAAACAAACAGTTACTCCCCCTTATTTCTCATCTATGTGTTCCTATATTCATTCTTGCATCAAACATTTCATGTTGTGGGCACGGCCCTTGATGGGAGTCAGTGGGGTCAGGGGAAGAAGGAGGGCTGGGAAAGTGATGGCATTTATAAAAATATCCAGAGGTGGGGCCCGTTGGGTGGCTCAGTCAGTTAAACATCCAGCTCTTGGCTTTGGCTCAGGTGGTGATCTCAGGATCCTGAGATGGAGCCCCTAAGCTGGGCTCTCTGCTCTGTGGGGAGCCTGCTTGAAGATTCTCTCCCTCTACTCCCCCTCCCTGCTCATTCACATGTACATCCTCTCTCTCTCTCTCTCTCTCTCTCTCAAAACATAAATAAATAAAATCTTAAGTAAATAAATAAATAAATGAACATATGCAGGGATGTAATGGTGACTCCAACTCAGGAACTTCCACTGGAATCCATATAGGTTCCCTGGACATGACCAATGACTCAGGTACTCTCCTGGTCCATGAGGAGACAATGCATGAAGATCCAGTGCGTGTGTTGTTTTCCCCTAGCTCACCCACGTATAGATAGCCCGTGGAATATGGGTCTCAGAGATACAAATCTGAAGTTCTGAATCACTATTTTCCCTGTTGTCTTTCTTTGTAGGCCTATGATGGTTTAAGCGCCAGGACTACCTGCCTTGCCCGTGTGTGCGGAAGACAGCGGCTGGCTAACCCCATCACCTCTTCAGGAAACAGCCTCTTTCTGCGATTTCAGTCTGGCCCTTCCAGACGGAGCAGGGGCTTCCGAGCCCACTTCAGGCAAGGCAAGTGCCGTGTGTATCTGTGTGTCTCCTTGAGGCCTCGGCCATCCGCTCTGGGGTTTCCTTTGGGTGCCACAGTGAAAGGAGGCCAGGCCTCAGAAACTGGTCCCAGCTTTCTACTTGACAAGTGATCATTTAGATAGAACAAAGGAACTATCATTTGTAATTATTCCAACTGTTCATTCTTTATATTTACTCTTGTCTAACAGATGATGCTAACCTCCTTTGTGTCTGTGTATCTCTCAAGCAAGCTTTCAGAATAATACTTCAAAGTATTTTAATACTAGAGCCGCTGTAAATCAAGTGTCCAGATTCATTCAGGAGCAGATAAACTATGCCGCGTTTATCCAACATTTTATGCTGGGAGGAGATACTCCATCGTAAAGAGCAAGGCTTGCTTGTAATGTGGAGTCAGATTCTATCCCTTGAGGTTGAGGTGCCCTCATTTCTGAACCCTGCCCTTGTCCACCTGAGGAATCAGTGTTGTTTTCCATTGGGTTCATTCTTAAATCACTGCCTCTCATCTCATCCTTTTCACCGATCCACCTTTTTACCCATCGCCTTTCATCTGGCTGTTCTTGGAGACAGACCCCTCATCCCACTGTCAGAGATGGAACCCAGAGTGGGAGGAGTTGTTAGTCTGCCTCAGTGTGCCTCTTAAGTTTTACTCAGCTGGCCCTTGGCATTTCAAAGAAGTTGGTTCATTTTGTCACTTAGTCTGTTTGGGGCTTGCTTGTATCCTATAACAAAGAGTCCTGCCTAGGGATGGTTTCTGGATCGAGGTATCCCAAAGATTCATTGTAGACTTTGGAGCAAGACTGAATGCATAAATTAATCACTCCCTGAAGCAAACAATAGTTTTGGAACACATTTCCTTTTTTTCATTTAATTAATTACTTATGGTTTGCTTCATAGTAAACAATGTCCCCAGTAGGTCTCTCCGGATTATTATAAAGCTTCCTCCAACTCACCCACCCTTTCCCCATCTTCCTCCGAAGTCAGCTCACAAAAGCCCCACTGTGGTCATGGCCTTGAGTGCTCCATTGATCTGTCCTGCCTCCGCACTGCCTAGGGAACGAGCCCCAGTTCCTTCAGATGTTACCTGAGGGCCCTGGAACCTGCCCCAGTCTTTTTTCCAGCATCACTTCCAATAGCCCTCAAGAACGCCACCCTTCAGCCAAGTCTGTGTAGTTCAGGCCTGACTCTCCTCTGTGTCTTAGCTCAGGTCTCTGGCTCTCTGGACTAGTCTTCCCCAGCCCCAATTCCTCTCTCCTACCGTGTCATCCGTGAGACACCCCTTATTCTCTTCAGCTGGCCAAAAACCCTCCTTGCTGCACTGCCGCAAAGCTTTGTGCTTCTCGGATAACACATAGGCATCCTTATGCAGTCTTGTTCAATTGACTATTTTTTTTCCTTAAAAAAAAAAAAAAAAAGAAGTTGCTCATAAAGAGGTTATCCCTATACCAGTAATTTATGAGTGGGCAGAGTAAGTGAATCAATAATAGGGTTTTGTTGGAATGATTCAGGAAATTCATAGCCATTTAATCTTGTTCTCTGCCACTCCCTACTTCCTGCAATTGAAGAATATTGTTATAAACGTACAGTGTATTTCTACTTTATCGTGGTCCATGTGCGGAGTACTTCCTTGGTGTGCATTTCAGAAATGGGAGAAAACCATTTGTGTGTTTCCTCATCAAATCATTGTTTTGTGCAGTCTGTAGAAATCAAAAGTACCTGACGTGTGTGTTTGTGCATTTCTCAGCCTGTGGAAGCTACATCCTCACCAGCTCCTTTGATACCATATCCTCTCCATTGTTCCCCGGCAAGTATCCAAACAATCAGAACTGCAGCTGGATAATTCAAGCTCAGTCTCCGTGTAAGTAACAAAAATAAAAAAGAAAAGGGATCCGGGATGGATGGTGTCTGTGGGAAAGTCTGTCTCTGACTAATGTTCTTATCTCCTCCGTGGTAACAATTGGTGGCCTTCCTCTTCATTTTACGGAAGTTCCCATTCCTGATGTGCGCGAGAACAAGCATTTCCTAATTGGATCGCAAAGTAATTTTTACTGTCTATTCTTAATCAAAAAAAAGTTAGGGTTCAAGACCTAACAAAGGGGGGGAAAACATCCCCTATGCCCTTGCTGTATTGACAGGCATGAGAAATTGGGGGTAAGCAGAAATAATTGATAAATTATTTTTGACCTCTGTGACTTCAGTGTAGTGGACTCTCGAGACAGTTGTGAAATGGCCAAATGAATACTAAGAACCACAGACTGAAAAATTGATAACTCAGAGTTTGGGAATGCAGCGCCATGAGCATTACTGAACGTCCGTCAAAGTGGAAGCTCATTGTAAAATCTGGTCTCTGGTGTATGCAAGTATAAAAAACAATTCTAGTACGGGCCTAGAAGAAACATTTCATAAGTGCTTACATTATTTTCTTTTAAAAAGTTATAGAATCTTATTTTTTGGTCTGGTAATAACCTGGTAGAAAGTGTTACTGTCCACACTTTCAAGACAGGGAAAATGAGGGGACCCCGAAGGACTCAGAGCAAAATGCCTTGCCCAGAGGGTGACCCTGGGGTCTCATGAATCCTGTTTCAGAGGAGACCTGCCTTTCCTTGAGTTGTTCAGGAAAAATTTATGATTTCAGACATCATGTAGGAAAGGCATTCCTTTGCTCTCTAATTACAGTGACCTTTGTGACAATAAGCAAATCACTTAAGCTAATGAGACCCCATTAGCTCATCTAAAAAATGAAGAATTTGGCTGAAATATTCTCTACCAGTTCTTCTGGGGATGTTAAGAGTTAACAAAAGAATGTCTTATTGACATGCATATGATCTGGGGATTGGTGAAATAATCCTTAGCCTAAGAAAGTTGCGAGAAACTAAGCCTTCAATAAAGAAGTCCCCCACCTTGAGCTGAGCAGTTTTGCATGTAAGGATAATTTCTAATGAGTTGTAAAGCATTGAGATGAAAGATCTCACTGGTTCAAAGACATTAATAGGGAAAGATCCTATTCGGAAGATTAGGGATCCTGGAAGAATAGCAAAAGAAAAATGCACCCAGGCACTTACCATTCTGCAAGGAATTCAAAGCTTTCTTTATAAATGACTCCAAACCTCTAGGGCCCCTGGCTTTGGCCTTCAAGTGAAATGAAGAGATCCAGGCACTGCATGCCTGGGAGTTAGGAGGGCCTCATTTGCAAGTCAGCAAACGAATCTATTGAGAAAAATGCTTCCTAGAGGAACCCAGCAATGACTGATTTTAGAAAAGGTATTAAGACCACCTATTCCAACAAGACACTCCCCGTGGGTCTCCGTGGAAGCAACATCCCCAAGGACCCTCTTATTTACCACTATCAGCTTTTCAAACTCTACAGGCATTTTCAAAAAACTTGACTCTTCAGAGGAACCAAAGGCAATGATGCTTCCCTGCCAGAGAACGCGCACCATGAATGATTTGAGGTAAAATCTCTCTTTCTGGATGTTTTGTTTGCCTGTACTTTACTAGTCTCCTCTCCTTTTCCTACAGTCAACCACATTACGCTCTCCTTTGACCACTTTCGACTTGAAAGCAGCACAACGTGTTCACAAGACTTTATAGAAATTTTGGACGGTGATCACGATGACGCACCCCTCCGAGGTATGCGGTGCTCGCTCCTTGGCATCTGTGGCCCTGGCTGGGTTTCATTTGTAGCTGACATGTGCATAGGCTGTCGTTCAAGGTTAGAGTGTGTCCAGTAGATACCCAGGGCCGTATAAACCAAGTAAAAATAATCAGAGGGTAGGAAAGCAGGATTTAATGTGGGGTTCGAGAAACACAGCTTGTCCATCTTCAAGGACATGAATGGTTTATGTATTTGTCTTTTAATTTAAATTAAAAGTTGCAGCTGCTTCAGATAGCAGTGAAACGCCATCCATTCTGGCATTCAGTAGCCTTCTGTGATAAATTTCTTCTACTATATGACCAGTTTTTATATTCAGATTGAGTGTTTCTTCTGGTTTTGTCCTCAGTAGAAGCAATAGAGGACTCAGTGAATGAATGCCTGTGTGAATGAATGAATGGATGGATGGAGCAATAAATAAACAAAACAAAAAATAAAGCAACAAGCCCATGCACTGGAATTCTGATCGTGGGGCATCCCCGTAAAATTAAAGATCACCGCTATCTAGTTTCTGAAATACCTTTAAGTAAAACGCTCTCAGGTTATTTAGACTTCCTCATGAGTGACTCATATCTGAACTTCCTCATACAAGTTTCTTATCCTGCATAAGCTCTGCCAGAGGAGGGACTTTTGTTTTGCTCTTTGTTTTATTCCCAAAGCCCAGAACAGTGCCTGAGACAATAGTGGGCACTTGAATACTTTCTGGTCTATGCACTTCTGGTTGTATGGCTTGACATACTTATCTGTGAGCACTTGACCAAGGATGAGGGTTTATTATTTAACAAACACTTCCTTAGGCACTTAACCTGTGCTGGGTGCTATTCTAAGAACTTTATAAATAGTAACCCCATTAACCCTCATACCCTTATGGTAGAGGTCTCGTTATTATTGATAGTCTCTTTTCTCAATGGGGGAAACTGAGGCACAGAGAACTTAGGTGACTTGTTCCAGGTCCTGCAGCTAGCAAATGGCTGAGCTAGGAGTTGAACCCCTGTATTCTGGCTCCAGCATCCACACTTTTTGGGGGGCACTATAATACTCTGCTTTAAGTAGTAGTGCATTTCTTTGTGCGGAACCTACTGTGCTGGAGACTTTAGCAATAGTTGCCTTCGGAGCCTGGTATCTACATTTTTCTTATCTCCCTCTAATGCTCTTTATCATGGTTATAAATCATCTCTCCTATGCTTGTATTTATAGTGTAATTCTCAGGCATTGTCTTAAACACCCACCCTGATTTAAATTCTCAGAATAGTGATTTCTTCTTCTTGCTTTGTTCTCTCATGGTTATAAGAAATAACAGCCTGTGCCATGTCATGTCCGTTCTCCTTGTCATGATCTCATTTAGGCCGCTACTGTGGCACGTCCATGCCCCATCCCATCACTTCGTTCAGCAGTGCTCTGACGCTGAGGTTTGTCTCTGACTCTACACTGAATTCTGAAGGTTTCCATGCTACA
Source organism: Lontra canadensis (assembly GCF_010015895.1). Classification (NCBI taxonomy): domain Eukaryota; kingdom Metazoa; phylum Chordata; class Mammalia; order Carnivora; family Mustelidae; genus Lontra; species Lontra canadensis. Next base: position 7,827,952 of record NW_022631066.1, read on the forward strand.
TACGCTGCGTCCTCATCAGGTAAGAGCAGGTAGCAGATGATGCTACCAGGTTAAGGGAAACTTGGTAGACATCCTTGGTTTGTCGCTTGGGACTGTTACACCTTCAGAATTGGGAGCTAGTCTCCTGAGATCACCTCCGTGACCAACTTTAGTGTCTTCCAATTTAGATTCACCTACTCGTTGTGAATTCTAGCAGTAGTAAACTGTGCCTCATCTTCCTTTTCCCTTCATCCACTGACAGAGGCTTGGGGTATGTACACACCTTGGCTATTGGTGACTCATGCTGCTAGTAGTTGAGCTCTGAAAACGGGGAGCACTGGTTCAGATGATCATGGAATGACGGGTGGTCTCTTTGATGATGTGTCTGTTAAGGCAGCCCCTGACCAACAGTGTCCATTGACATCTCTTATGAGTGGATAGTTGATACTCTCCCATCTCCCTGGCCTCCCACCTCCCTTGCCTGGACTCAGGCAAGTCTCGGTGCTGTCACCGATGGCAGGATGGATAGTGATGGTGGCATGTAGGCGGGAGGGGAAAGAGGAGCCACCCAGTGCTGGCTCTGCCAGCCAGGGGTGTGCTCTTGGTCCACTGCTGGCTTCCTTGTTATTAACAGCTAAAAGCACAGGACATCTAGAAGATTTGTGTGTGCATTTCAGTGTTCTCTTGAGAGGGAAAAGCTGGAATACTGCCTTCTGCTTGAGGCCAGCACTGAAAATTATCTTGGGGAGAAATACTGAATGGTTGTGGGATTAAAATATGCATTTTATTATGTGGAGTTATAGTTCACGGCGAGAAAAGGCTTTTAGAAGAGAAACTAAAGAGGTTCCTTCTGATCCTGTGGCTTACAGTTTTCAGTCTTCAGAATCTTTTCCTGATGATATATGACAGGGCTTTTTTTTTTTTTTTTCCTTAATTGGAAAAGGAAATAGGATACCCTTGATGCTGCTAACAGCTCCAATTGTGTTCTTTCTCCTTCATCTTACGGTATCTTGCATTTGATCTTTGCTCTGGCACTCACTTTGTCTCTCTTTTCTTCCAGCTTGTGGTGGAACCTTCCACATGGCTGAAGGCATCTTCAACAGCCCTGGCTACCCGGAAGTTTATCCCTCTAATTTGGAATGTGTCTGGAACATTGTCAGTTCTCCTGGCAACCGGCTCCAGCTGTCTTTTATGTAAATCCTTTTTTTTTTTTTTTTAATGGTGTATTGTTTCATTGTGAATGAGTCTGCAGGAAGGAAGCATGGTTACTAATAGAAGGGACAGCTAACAGCATGTGTGTCCAAGCAACTGTTAGAGAACATGGTGGGAACTTTAGGAAGTCTGTTTCCAAATTTCCTCTGTTTAGTCATAGTTTGGGTTATAAATGGCATTAAAATTCTCTTGAGAATGGTTCTAGATCCCTGCCTAACATTATGAGAAAGATATGCCTATGCTACTGGTACATTAATTTGTGGCATTTTTATTTTCAGAGAACAGGAATTGTGTCTTTTTTTTTTTTGAATTATACACATTTAGAGTCTTCCAGAGAAATACTAACATTCTTTCTTCCAGCAAAAATCCCCATCATAATGAAGCCTTCCTTTCCCCGTATACCATATCCCTAACCCCAATCCACCTTACCGTCTGCTCTACTTCCATAACAATGATCTTGGAAGTTTATAGGAGCTTAATGGTTGGTTTGTAAAATCACTGGTCTGTTCCTAATTGAACTGTAAGACTTTTTGAATATGGTCTCTGGATATGGAAGCAATAGTAGAAACCTGACATGTTCAAAGTGGTCTAGAATAAATATTAACAACAATAATGTGTTTTTTGAAAAGTAGGTAGTGAAAAGCACGTGGTAAGTGACATGAGCCTTTCTGATCAATCAGTAGAGAGGTTGCCTGTGACATGCTGTGCTGGTAGGAGACACTTAACAAATATGGAGTGAAATGATTTTGGTATTAAAGTTGCCATTTTAAGATAAAAGTTACTTATTATAGCAAATCACATATTGTTGGGCTTCATTTTGGATTCCAATTCCGTTTTTGAAGGAATAGAATAAATAACTTACAACCACTGAGAGAAGAGGATTATTTTGAGGACACTGGCCTGTTTATTAAAAAAAAAGTCTTGCTCCTTCTCCTAGACATGCCATTCTGTGCATCAAGAAAGGATTTTATTTTTATTTATTTACCTAAGAAAGGATTTTACAAATGAAAGAATAGTCCCATTCGTGGACCACATTCAAACATGTGAAGTTGATTTCTTTCAGTCTATCAATCAGACGGTGCCTCTTCAGGGTACAAGTGGCATTGTGTGAACACAAAGACACCCTCTGAGTGCCTGAGAGGCAAGGAGAGGTTAAGCTGCCACATGGGAAAAGTTTCTGTTTGCCTTTGTCTTTACTAAAAGCTCAAAGTTCTATATGGGAAGAAATCTGTGCATGTAAGTTTTACCTGATATAAATGTCTTCCTTTATCCAACAAATATTTTTACTCACACAGTCAGCACATTGGTGCCTACAGACTGACAATGTGTGCTCGCATAGTCAGCACATGACACTCCCAGGCCAGATGCTTTATATATTTATAAAGATGAATAAAACAGGATTATTGTTCTTATGATAAAGTTCAAAGTCCTTCACGTGGCTTACTGGGCCTCACAATTGCCAAATAACAAGGCTTCTGTCATGGTCTTTTTCCTTTTAGTCTCTACCACATTCACATTGTTGATGAATCTGATGTTCAGTGGGTGACAGGAACGGGAACAGGTACAAGGAATATTTAAGACAGACATCCCATTTCCTGATGAGTTACAGATAAGTTAGTGCCAAGAAGCTGTTTATTTGAAACCTAAAGAGATTCATTCCATCTATAGGAGATGATCATATACATTTAAGGGCTAACATTAGAGTTTAGGATATTGGATGTAAAACATATAGCACAAGGTTGATGCATACCAGATGGTCAGTGAATGGTAAATTATCTCACTCTGCTGTTTCTAAAATATCTTGTGTGGCAGTTCACAGTTAAATCCAATGGGTGATGCTGAGCTCTTTCTAGAAGATAGGAGATAACCACAAAAAGTTAGTTTCGTTCATTTTACTGCTTCATGGACCCTAAATCCTAATTATTATATAGACAAATCTTAACAACTCAGCTTTTTCCTTTCTTGTCCATAAGAAGTTAACTTTGATTATTTTGTGTTACTTGCTTGACTTTTATTTTTAAAATAAATTTTGTAGAAAGCAAGATGTTGCTCTTTATGTAGCGGATAATGAGAAGGGCTTTATGACAAGGTCTGTGAGTTATTTCTGCCCTGGTCTAAACTGTATCCAGATGGGTGCTTGGAAACATTCCCCTGAGTTGTATGAGAAGCATATGGAATACGTCAAGTTCGAAACCACGGGGCTTGGACCGTGGACACTGTGGTGAAATTGAAGAAGGAGAAAAACTGGAAAAATTATGGTTGAATCTGTAACAAAAAGGAGGGGGAGAGAAATAGAATCTAAAAAGGAGTTTTTTGTAAAATAGATATTTAAAGGGATTAACAGAAAATATATTTTATGCTTGCAGAGTGCTTTTCAAAAGTGATTGATCTTGGTTCAAGAATCAAAATGAGATAATGAGAAACAGTGATTGTACTATTTTTGTTCCACATCGTATTTTTACTAACAGATCTCAGCCAAAGTATTTGGAAAGAGGGTAGATTTGCTTATAAAATGTACTGGCCTAAAACAAAGACTTCCAAGAAAACAATAAGCTTTTTTAAAATTTTAATTTGATTCTTGTAAGTATCATCCTACCCTCAATTCTAATAAAATGTCTTTTCTGTGATTTGTCACTGGATTATACCAGTGTGGTACTCAAACAGAAAAGACCTTCACTTAGTAATATTCTGGACCATTGGACCAAACTTAAATGTACATATTGATCATGTGGGATCTTGCTAAACCCTACATTCCGATGTAGTTAGTTGGTGGGTCCCGATTCTTCATTTAAACAAGTTCTGCAGGACCATGTATTATACTTTGAGAAGAAAGTTTAGATTTGATTTCCTGTAAATCACTTGCAGAGGCAAATGATCTCTCTTTCTTCCCTTCCTACTTTCTGAGAACCAGCAAAAACCAAAACAAAGCAATTTTAGCATATTTCACTTTATTGATAATGTTATGGATAATGAAACATCCTGAATTTAAGTGCTAAACGTGGCAGTCATCCTAAAGATGGATTCAGAACAATTGCTTGTCAGAAATGGCTGTTCAGGGACGCCTGAATGGCTCAGTGGGTTCAGCCGCTGCCTTTGGCTCAGGTCATGATCCTTGGGTCCTGGGATCGAGTCCCACATCGGGCTCCTTGTTCAGTGGGGAGTCTGCTTCTCTCTTTGCCTCTCTGCCACTCTGCCTGCTTGTGTACTCTCTCTCTCTCTGACAAATAAATAAATAAAATCTTTAAAAAAAAAAAAAGAAAAGAAATGGTTGTTGACAGAAACTGTCTTATAAAGAGTAAATTGTTAAGGAAGACAATGGGGGTAAGGACAAATGGATAGTCTGCTTAGCTTGACGTGGATTTTTTCCTGATTTCTTCCGCGACTCAGTTTCTGATCATAGCTTGCTGCTAAACCTGTGTCTAAAATATCGATATAGATGATCTATATTGTAGTAACTCAGCTTGATGGAATCATGAGAGCCACAGACTCACTGTCTGGCTAGAGACCTACCAGTGCTAGTATCTGGCCTGAGAAGCAAGGGTGGAGCAAGTCTGACTTGTTTGTTCCAGCACTCTGATTGGCAGTGAATGCTTGGAGGTGTGCCTGATATGTTCATCCCATAAAAGGGCTTGAGGTACCAGAACCTCCAAGTTGGTGGTCTGTCATCCTAATCCGTTAGCTGAGATGGAGCCCCAGGAGAGCACTCTACTTACTATCATGTGAAATCTCGCAAAACACAATGTTGAACATTGACTGAAACATTTTCTGTTCTTGAGACATTTTCCCCCCTCTCTGACAGTTTCTTCTCTATAGTCTTTCTAGGTCATTCTTTCTTCTTTTTATCTTGTCTTGCCTCTTCTCAGCAAAAACTCCCTCCAATTACTTCTGAAAAAAGAATAATTTGTATATACTTTCTCTACATTTTTTTAACCATTACATTACCTTTTTCTTTAAAAATTAATTTTAAATTAATAAAATGTTACAGGGCAGTGAAAGCCCCCCTTACTTGTTCATCACTGAATTAACTTGTATCTTGAATTGTATGTGTATCTCTTCTATACATGTTTTTATAATTTTACTATATATGCTATATTAAATGTATATAATATGTGTAGGAACTATATATCTGTATATCTATATATCTCCATACACACTACATAGTATTGCTTTCTGTAAATGGAGTCATACTTATGGATTGGACAGGAATTACATTGAATTTATACATTCATTTTTTTCCATTTTATTTTATTTCTTTTCAGTTTTCCAAAATTCATTGTTTATGTACCACACCCAGTGCTCCATGTAATACGTGCCCTCCATAATACCCACCACCAGCCTCACCCAACCCCCGCCCCTCTCCCCTCCAAAACCCTCAGGAGAAGTGATGGGGTAAATCAGAAGGGGAGACAAACTATATATTCATTTTTAGAAGGATCTTTATTGGCTCTTCATATTCTTGAATTTGGAATATCTCTGCATTCCCTTTTGTCTTCTTTTATGCCATTTGTTAAACTTTCACATTTTAAAAATATAGGTCTTATAGCTAGACACCTTTTTTTGATTGCTGCTATTGAAAATGGCATCCATTTTAAACTTATAGATATAACCTGGCCACTTTACCAAAAATAACACATTCCTTAAATCATTTTTTCCTCTGATCACTACCTCATTACATAACTGCTTATTTATTATCTATCTTTACTTCTTGAATAGAAGGTCCCAAAAGGGAGGAACATTCTCTATGTTCTTCATTGTCCTACCGCCAACCCCCATGATAGTGTAGGGCAATATGGAAGAGAGTAAAAATTGTGGAGTAAATGTTGACTAAGTTGCAGTTTCTAAGTTTTTATTTGCAGGTAAAAGGAAACCTTATTGATTTTTGTATATCTTATCCAGCAGCCATTGTATTCTCTAGAATGACAAAGATTTTTTTTCCCTTTTCTACTGCTGTATCTTTAGTGCCTAGAAGAGGACCTGACACATTAAAGTGCACAATAAATATTTATCAATGAATGAACCTTCCTGAATATTAATTTACAGCTCTTCTTTTCCAGTCCTTACAAACTTTCCTCTTTTTCTTGTCTTGTTTCCCTGGAAAATGCTTCAGTGTAATGTGGAACCAAGTGATGAGAGCAGCTCCCTGTATTGTTTCTGATTCAAAGGAAATGCTTTAAAATTTTTACTTCCGTCTGCTGTTGGTGTTTGGTAGGCATTTCTCATCCCATTAAGAAAATTTCCTTCTATTACTAATTTTCTAAGAATATCTATGATGAGGGGATGTTAAGTCTTATCAAATGCCTTTTCTGCAGTTGTCATTGATTCTCTCAGTATATTTTGCATCTATCTTTGTTAGGTACGTGTGCATGTGCGTGTGTGTTTTGAATTTTCTTTTTGATCTTCTCTCCTTAAAGCTTTGTTAGTACAACCTGATTAGACTTATATATTTTACAAATTGATGGATCCATTTTGCTTAAATTTTACTTGGGATTTCTCATCTATATTGTTAAGTTAGGTTGAACAGCACTTTTCTTTTTTTGACTTCCCTTTACTGGCTTTGCTCTCAAGATGATACTAACCTCAAGAGGCTGGAGACTCAGACTCACCCTCTTTTTGATTCTTTGTTACTCTTTGCATTAGATTGAGCTTGGGTCATTGGTTCATTAAAGCTTTGGTAGAGTTCCCCTATGAAATCATTGGGGCTCATATTTTGGTTTTATGTTATCTGTGCACAGCTTTAAGTACTGATTTTTGTTTGATTTAATGGAAATTTTTAGGTTTTTCATTTTTTTCTTCAGCTCCTTGTATTATATTTTTATAGAAAACTAAGAGTTCAAATTTGTTAGCATACAGTTTTTAATGGACATGATTAAAATTTAAAATTTGTTAATGAATCTGAAATTAAGTCCTTTTCTTATTAGTTATATTGCTCAGTTAAGCTTTATTTTACTACTGATCAGTTTTATCAGCAGTTTATTCTTTATTGGTCTTGTCAAAGTAATAGATTATGATATTTTTTATCTTTTCTAGTACATTCTACATTTCTATTTCATTAATTTCAGATATTGTCTTGTTGTTTCTTCACTTCCTTTCTGGTTTTTTCTGCTTTGTTTTTCTAACTTTTGGGGTTAGCACCCAGCTCATTTTTCTTAATATTTGTTCTTTTCTAAGCATTTAAAGCTATTAATTTCCCTCTAAATATTGCTTTGACTGCACTTTTACATTTTTAAATATATTTTTAAGGAATTTACTTATTTATTTATGATAGAGAGAGAACCTGAGAGAGCACAAGTAGGGGAGGTGGCAGGCGGCGGGAGGAGCAGTCTCCCTGCTGAACAAGGAGCCCTATGCAGCACTCCATCCCAGGTCCTGGGATCATGATCTGAATTGAAGGCAGACACTTAACTGACCGAGCCAGCCAGGCATATCACTCTATAAAGTGTTTTCACTCTCATTCAGTCCTAAATATATTCTAATTTCCATTATGATTTCTTATTTAACACATGGTTTATATGGAAAGACATTTTGTTTCAGTATTATGACTCCTTTTGTAATCTCTTTGTTATTATATTCTAGTTTTATTCTATAGTGGTCAGAGAACATGGTTTTTGATACTTTTAATATTTTCTGAGACTTAATTTGTGGTCAGCAACATTGGTACATTTTTATACGTGTTAAATGGGAACATGAAAATTTCAGAGTAATTGTAGAAAATTTGTAAATTCAAATTACTTTGTGTTACAGAAAGCTTGTTATTGTTCTGTTTTTGCTATTATTGTAATTCACCATCTTCTGGAAATCACAAAAATCATCTGTTTTATTCCTTAGTATGTTTGAAAAAGTATTCTATAGTGGAATCTCAGAAACTGCTCATTCAAAAGTGACTGATTTATTTTTAACTACCAAATTCTATAGCCCGTTTTTAGTCTCAAACCCGTGTATCATTTGACAGTCATCATCACTCTGTATCACCCTCTTTCATTTTCTCTCTTGGCTTTTATGACATGACATTGAACTTGTTTTTATCCTCTTTTTCACACTTACTCCTGTGTTTACTGTTTTCTCTTCCTCTTAATATACTCAAAATGTAGGTGTTCCCCTAAGCTTCTGCTGTCATCTCTGTTCTCTCATTCTTTCTCTCTATTAATTACCTCCCACATATTCATTTCTAAACCAGTCTAGCCATGCTTTCAACTCTTATAATATACACACAGGTGATTTCCATGTTCAGCCCCAGAGTCTCTTTTGAAATCCAAACTACATATTAGTTCTAACAGATAGCTCCACTTTGGTAATATACCATTATGTTAGATTCAGTATATGTCAAAACAAAAATATATTTTTATGCTCTTTCCAGTTATTATATTGTTATAATATATTGCCATTATATGTTGTTGCAGGATAATTTTCTCAAGCAGATCTGTGGTGATCTAATTTACCACACAAAACTCAAGTTTTTTTTTAATATGGTAAAAAATAGGTAAAATGCTATTTTTTATGTTATGTATCTTTTACCATATAAAAATAGCATTTCACTTATTTTTATGTACAAAATTCAGTAGCATTATATACATTTACAATGCTGTGCAACATCATTACTGTCCTTTTCTTTATTTCTCTTAGGTAATCACCTCAAATAACTTCTGGGCCATTAATTGGATGTGTATTTAATTTCATAAGAAACTACCAAATAACTATTCAAAATGGTCTCATGAGTGTACATTCTCACCAGAAATATATGAGACTTCTAGTTGTTGTGCATGTTTGCCAACATTTGATCTTGTCAGTCTTTTTTATTTTAGCCATTCTGATGGGTATGAAATGATAACTTACGGTGGTATTTAATATACATTGTTCTGATGCATAATGACACAGAGTACTTTGGACATCCTCATTGGCTATTTACTGAACTTCTTTAAAGGGTCTCTTCAAACCTTTTGTCATTATTAACTTGGTTATTTGTTTTTTCATAGTTTATTTATAAGAATTCCTTTTATATTCCAGATACGAGTCTCTTGTTAGATATATGCTTTGTAATTATCTTCTCTTCTCCCCCTGCACAGTCTGAAACTTGCCTCTTCATTTTCTTAGTCATGTCTTTAATGAGGAGAAATTTTAATTTTTGATGAAGTCAAATTTATTAATTTTTTAAATCTTATGGTTAATGCCTTTTGCATTCAATCTAAGAAATATTTGCCTTCCCCAAGGTTGTAAAGATTCTGCTTTCTTCTAAGAGCTTCATGTTTCTAGCTCTTAGGTTTACATCTATCTGTAAGGAATATTAAATTATTTTCTATTTATGGAGAGAGGCAGATGTTGAGGGTTTTTTTTTCCTCCCTAGTGATACTCAGTTACTAAAATACCACCTGTTAGAATGACTTTTCTTTTCCCCATTGAATTATCTTGGCAGTGTGGATTGGGTGGTATTGCCCATATATATATATATATATATTTTTTTTTAAAGATTTTATTTATTTACTTGACACAGAGAGATCACAAGTAGGCAGAGAGGCAGGCAGAGAGAGAGAGGGAAGCAGGCTCCCTGCCGAGCAGAGAGCCCGATGCGGGACTCGATCCCAGGACCCCGAGATCATGACCTGAGCCGAAGGCAGTGGCTTAACCCACTGAGCCACCCAGGCGCCCTGCCCATATATATTTAAATATCCAAGTTTATAAAACATTAAGGTCAAGTACTAAAGTCATTCATTTAGCACCTACATGTTTCAGACTCTATATGTTATTAGTGACAATCATGAAATAGATATTATTTCCTATCTTTCATTCCCTCATGTCATCATAACTACAGAATATAATGCAAGTTGAATAGGCCACATTTTTGGACACTAACCTGTATAATTACAAATCCCATATTTATTCTGCCTTTTCAGAAATTAAGTACAGATACCTTTGATTAGCACTTAAGGTCTGGCAGCATTAGCCCATCATAGTGCCTCAGCTAGGTCTTCTAATGTTTTCCTAAAAATGCTTAATGTTCTAACTATACCAGACCTCTCACAAATTCCTAAATATGCCCCACCTGTCTCCGTGTGTGTGTGTGCGCTTTCATTGACATGCATTTTCTGCTCACCATTTCTGCCTAAATCCAGCTGATGTTTACATTTCCATCTCAAAAAAAAAAAAAAATCTCTCCGTCAAGCTAGTACTGAGCCTCAAAATGAGATGTGATATCTCTGCTTCAAAATCTTATAACACTTTTAAATCTGAGGACACTTAAGATATCATGCCTTATAAGATGTATTTTTTCCTGTATTCAAGAATGCCCAATCTTTCCCCCTAGGAAGAAAACCCCTCAAAGGCAATGTGTTAATTGTCTTTGTAGCTCTTGAATACAAGACATGTCAATTAATTTGGCTGAAAGAAAATTTTTGATTTGGCTCAAAGATATTGTAGTGAAAGTTAAAGAAAGTTTTATAAGGAACAGTTTAACCCAGCAGATGTTTCAGGATAATCCCAAAGTTTATTCTATCAATTTAATCTTCCTAAATGCTTCTTTATTTTTTTTTTCCTCCAAATTAGAACTTTCCAGTTGGAGGATTCTCAGGACTGTAGTAGAGATTTTGTGGAGGTCCGCGAAGGAAATGCCACCGGTCACTTGGTGGGGCGATACTGTGGAAATGTCCTCCCCCTCAATTATTCAACCATTGTTGGGCATATCCTGTGGATCAGATTTGTCTCTGATGGCTCAGGCAGCGGCACAGGCTTCCAAGCCACATTTACTAAAAGTAAGTTGCTTCTTTTTTATTGCTGTCTTCCAGAAAACATCCTGTGAACTGGGAAGGATAACAAATTTCTTAGTAACCCACAAGGTTAAGAATAATCCTGTACTCTATTCTCCTAGATTTATTGTATTTGAAGAATTACTTGATTTTGAAATGTATTTTAAAAACTAAATTATATATGATTGGCCCACTGGGAGCAAGGGAAAGCATTCTCAATGGCTCTAGTATTCTTTTTAAGCTCTAATTTCTACCTAATATTATGTTAAACTTCTTGTATGATACTTTTTAGAACCTTCTAGCATTGTAGGTCAGGTTTAATATATTGATATCAACTGTATTTCCTTTGTTCTCATCAGCTCTATATTCTTTAAATTCAAAGCATTTAGTATTATTTTAGGATAGAAGTAAGTGCTCAGATATAACAACAGGAATTTATTCTAATAGAATAAAATGTTAAATATTTTTATTTTCTAACATGACTTTTCCACAATTAGCTATTCCTCATGTGGTTCCAATATGTCAATTTCCCCTTACCAATTATTTTAAAAAACACATCCCATTCTTTTGTAAAACGAAGTAAAATAGGTAAACAAAAATTAGAGAAGGAGCCTGGTAACACCCCTTCACATGTCCTCAAGTCCCCTGGGGGCTGGGAACCCCTTTTCGCTTGGGAAGTTATCTCCTCTTTTCACACCATGCAACCTTCTTAGGAGATGGAATTCTAGTCACAAAATCACTGTTCTCAAGGAATTAATAGATAGTACAGAAACCAAAAGGGAAGCAATATTTCTTTCAGTGTTCAGAATAGAAATCACAGTCAATTAAAAGTCCATCCTTTTCAATACCCCTTGCCTTTTGTTTCTTTCATTTGATTAAAGAGCTGTTCTAAGTACATCTGATTTACTACTCTGTTTTCCCTCCTAGTATTTGGCAATGATAATATCATGGGAACTCATGGGAAAATTGCCTCTCCCTTATGGCCTGGACGTTACCCCCACAACTCCAATTACCAATGGATAGTAAATGTGAATGCATCTCAAGTTATACATGGTAGAATCTTGGAGATAGACGTTGAAGCAGCACATAGCTGCTATTATGACAAATTAAGGGTGAGTTTCTAAGTACAATCAATGTTTATAAATTTTGATGAATTTCTATTTGTAAAAATAAACCCAAGTTACTGTCTATTCAAGCATTTGTAAATCATATGAAATAGTTTTCCCTAAATCATGATTACCCTTTCTAGGTTAATGATGAAAAGGTAATTCTGGTACTGTATTTATTATCTTTGGATTCTGTAAACAAGTTTGTTTTAGCATCATTGTAATTTACCTGTTAGGCTTTGTCTATGCATATTTGTATATCTTAGTTAATTATTTATTATACCTCATATCCCATTTTCTTGTGTATTCTTATGTTAAAAGTTTGAAGAATCATTTTAAAATAAATAAATAATTGTGGTGGTTATTGCCATCAAGACATTGAATGCTATTACATTCTTTATTTTAGCTTTATTCAGGTACGTTTGGCAAATAAATATTGTACGCATATAATATATATAAGATGTACATCTTGATGTTTCAATATATGTATCCATTGTAGAATAATCACCACAATCAAGCTAATTAATGAATCTACCACCTTGCATGGTTGTCATTTGGATTTTGTGTGTGTGTGTGTGTGTGTTGAGAATGTTTAAGATTTACCCTCTTAGCAAATTTCAAGTATATAATACGGGCAGTATTATATATTACGGTATTAGCTACAGTCACATTGCTGCATATTAGATCTCCGGAATTATTCATCTTTCATAGCTGAAACTTTGTAACCTTTGACCAACATCTCCCTATTTCCCTCTCTCCCCATCCCCTGCAGCCATCATTCTCCTTTCTCCTTCTATGAGTTTAACTATTGTATCAGATCCTCAAAGGCCAGGATTCCATTGTATTCATCTTGGGTCTATAGTGCCTCACATAGAATTCAGTACCTAACAGATGTTCAGTATGTGTGGAAATCATCCTTACAGTCTGACAAACTTAGCTAATAAAGTAGCTTCAGTAGAGAAATTTACAACAATTACAATGAACTTGCTCCAAATTATTTAGAAGATGAAGGGAAGGATAGGAAAGGTGGATAGCATTCATCCACATGTGCTGAAGAAAAAAAATGTGCTCCATGCCATTTGTTTGTAATGATCAAAATATGTCTCTAAATAGGTGATTTAATATTTTAAGCCAACTAAAAAATTATTGAGTACTTTGAATGTATACTGATCCTTTGCAAGCTGTGATTCTTTTGTTGTCATAAATTCTGATTTCCGTTATGTGTCCACTTTCATTAAACCTTTCCTCTTTCTTCTTGTTTTATTCCTTTCTTTCTAATTCCTTCTTCTGAAGCTCCAAAGCATTCAATAAGATCTATTGTTGTGCAACCATCTTGATTCCTACTTTTCCACCCCCAAATTATTCTGTAAATCAAATAATGAGCTATATCACATAGAGCTTGTGCATTAACACAATTCTGCAGCAAAGATAAAACTATTTTAAAACACCTTAAATTTTTTGCAATCATATTTTATATTTAATGGTGGTTTCTATTTAGACTGATATATAATGTTTATTTATTTTTTCCCATTTTGATGAAATTATGATAACATAAGGCAACCTTTCAGTTTTCTTTTTTATGAAGAAAAATAGAAGTAATTGCCTAAATTCAGTGCTCTATTATCAGTTTTCCTTTTTTTTTTCTCTTTTTTACATGCAGATTTATGATGGCCTTGGCATTCATTCCCGCCTAATTGGAACTTATTGTGGTACCCAGACCACAACTTTTAGCTCCTCTAGAAATTCTTTGACATTTCAGTTTTCTTCTGACTCTTCAATCACGGGGAAAGGATTCCTTCTGGAGTGGTTTGCAGTGAATGCCTCTGTTGAACCTTTACCTACTATTGCTACAGGTGTGTTTGGTGATAAATGAAATTTTGCTTAGGGGCTGATATGTGTGGGTTAGTCATTCAAACGGTCTACCATAACAAAAGCCAAATACATAAATGACTAAGAAGAATAAGTACAGCTCTAAAGCCCTTCCTCTGTTCAGGTGTTCTTTTAATTTCTTAAAAACTACATTTTCTAAAAAACTGTACGTTTGCTTTTTAAAAATGCTTGTTTCCCATCATATTTTTAAATTTTAATTAGAGGTTCGATATCCATGAGGCATTCTTGTTATAATTTCTTTTTCTTTCTTTCTTTCTTTCTTTCTTTTTCTTTCTTTCTTTCTTTTTTTTTTTTCTTTTTGTTTTTTAGTGAGAGAGGGCACGCAAGAGGGGTGGAGAGGCAGAAGCAGAGGGAGAATCTTAAGCAGGCTCCACAATCAGTGCCGAGCCAACGTACTCAGCATGAAATCAGATGAGGGCTGGATGTCATGACCCTGAGATCATGACCTGAACCGAAATCAAGAGTTAGACACTTAACTGACTCAGCCACCCAGATGGTTCTACTTATAATTTCTAGAAATCCCTTCAGATATCTCTGAAAACATGATTTGTAGGTACTATGTGGGCTCACACACACAAATGCACACATACAACATTATGGATCAACTAGTAGACAGAATTAATTGTATTTCCTCTCTATTTCATTTTAAATGTTCTTTTAGAAATGCTTCACTTTCTCTTTAGTTGGTTGCAAACCTTCATGTTTCATGGTAAAATTAGCCCAATTGTTAAACTTTTATTTTGCTATGTTTAAAACCTCTTTAATCCCCTCAGTAAGCAGTGTTTGGGGAGACTGATTTTTCCTTAATAACTTGTTTAAACAGCTTTGAATGGCTTTTATGGGGTGACGTGGAAGTTTGACAGACATTTCTTGGAGGATATTGTCAGTCCTTGGTATAAGTTGAACCCTGAACAACACAGGTTTAAAACTACATGGGATTTAAAATATCCACTTATACGAGGATTTTTTTCAATAAACACAGTCCAGTGCTGTAAATGTGTTTTCTCTTCCTTGTGATTTTCTTAGCATTTTCTTTTGTCTAGCTTACTTTAGCATTGTAAGAATACAGCACATAATGCACATAACATACAAAATATGTGTTAACTGACTATTTATGTCATCACAAATGTCTATAGAAGAATGATCCGTAATAGTGAAAAAGCACAAACAACCCAAACGTCAAACAGGTCGATAAAATTTAATGCAGTATATCCACACAGTGGAGTGCTAGTCAGCCTGAAAACAAGGAAATGAGTGAATGAAGGGAAATGAAGGAAATATTGATGTGACGCCTGATGCAATACAGATGAACCTTAAAACACGATGCTAAGTAATGAAGCTCGATAAAAGCTAATCACATACTGCGTGACTCTATTTACATGAAATGTGAAGAACAGACAAATCCATAGACAGAGACCGAAAGTTGATTAGTGGTTCCCATGGACAGGTAGAATGGAAAACAGGCAAGTGATCAGTGGTAATGGGTATAAAGTGTCTTTGGAAATGGTGAAAATGTTCTAAAATGATCACTGATGGTTACAGAACTTTTTGAATATATTACAAACCACTGATTTGTATAATTTAAAAGGGTAAGTTTTATGAGATCTACAGAATAGTTCAATAAAGCTGCTTTTAAACAGTCAGAAATAATGGCTGTTTTATACATTTTACCAAATTGAAAATTATTTCAAGGTTGCCCAGATATAAATTACATGGTGAATAGCTGTGTTGAAAAAGTGAAGATTGAAATCCAGAAGAAACAGAAATAATAGCAATAATACCGTTCATCTACATGGACTAACTTCATGCTCAACAAATAACAGACACTAGCCAATAAATGGGCTGTGTGGCAAAACTATGGTGAAAAAAGCAGAATAAAGTGTGTTTTTCTTACACAAAAAATAAATTAAGGGAAATAATAGCTGTGTGAGTCAGCAGATTTAAGAAAATATTTCTAGGGGCATCTGGGTGGCTCAGTGGGTGAAGCCTCTGCTTTCGGCTTTGTTCATGATCTCAGGGTCCTGGCATCGAGCCCCGAATTGGGCTCTCTGCTCAGCAGGTAGCCTGCTTCCCCCCCTCTCTCTGCCTGCCTCTCTGCCTACTTGTGATCTCTCTTTCTGTCAAATAAATAAATAAAATCTTTAAAAAAATATTTCTAGATTTCTTTGAGAACTCTGTTTTAATTGGTTGTTTCCTCTCAGTTCAGGGCTGCCACTTGAAAACCAATGTGCTAGATTCTCTCCCATCAGAGGTATTTGACAGATGTCATTTTTTTCCTTCGACAGGTGCTTGTGGTGGCTTCCTGAGGACAGGAGATGCGCCTGTCTTTCTCTTCTCCCCAGGCTGGCCCGAAAGCTACAGTAACAACATTGATTGCATGTGGCTTATTCATGCTCCAGATTCAACTGTGGAACTCAACATCCTTTCCCTGGACATCGAAGCTCACAGAACCTGTGACTATGACAAACTTGTGATAAGAGATGGTGAGAAACATTTAAACAAGTGTCAGCCCTAACACATATTTAGTTAATGTTCAATTATGATAATACCTTTTTGCTGCTTCCATCCATTTTGTATGGAAGTTCCCAGATACTATGGTCAATGAGGACACCCAATACCTGAGTTGGCCACAGTTTCTAAAGAATGCAAGGAAAGTATTAAATGGTCTGTCACAAATGAATGTACATACTATGTCAGGGACAGCCTTACATTCCTAAAAACAAACAAACAAACAAAAAACAAAAAAGAAAACACTTCCTTTGGCTTAAGTAGGAAGTAATAGTCTGAGTTTCCAGGTGATGCTGTTGAAAGGCCTTGGAGATAAATTTTGATATTTTATACCTATAGCTTTAAGATCCAAGTGTGGAAAAGTATGTATAATTGCAATATATTCAATTCTCTTTGTCTGCTGAATCTCTGGATAGAGTAGGCGGAATGAAGGCTAACATTTTTCATCTTTTCTCTGTGTGGGTGTGGTGTTGCTATGCAGTAAGGGATAAGCATAAGGCTAATATGCAATATGTACAAAATTATGCTTCACGGTTCACATTTCAGCCACACCCCAAACCCACTAAAATAGAAACTCTCAGGATGGGTCCTAGATCTGTGATTTAAAAAACCTTCCAGGTGGGAAAGTAAGGCAGGATTGTGCAAACTGCAGAGTCAGATTCTACCTTGGTTTAAAATTTTGATATTTTGACCATTTTACATTAAATTTTAATCTTTCAAATATTGCACTAAAATATTATTTATCTTGATTTCTAAGGTCTTTGGCCCCTCCTTGAATGTTGCCCATGATGCAAATAATTCTCTTGCCTGTGCTTTGTCCCTGCCTCCAAGAGGATACTGACGGTCTTTAAAGTTTGAGAACCACTACCCACCATGATAAAGACTTTAAGACCTCACATGCCTACCTAGAGGGAACATCACTAGGGAGGTGTAAAACTGGAGAACAGAATTAAAGGAGCCGTTGCTAAGAAGGCAGGCTCAGTATTTTTTAGTTGCCTGTCTTTTAAGATATGTGAAAGATATAGAATATTCTATGAATTTCCCAATTGTTAGTTTTTAAAAATTAATGAAAAATACTTCAGAGTATTTTGTGGACTGAACGTGTTTGCTTTTTGCCCATAGTTTACTCGGATGCAAGCTCTTGTCTCCCTTATCCGTTACCCTAGACTTCCACGAAGTACGGTTAGGAAATGGCCGAGGGTTTTATTTTCCTTTTGTTGAGTCTGGGGCCCAAGACTCAAATCAATCATACAAATAAGATGAGATGATAAATCTTAACTTTTCTCCCTTTTCCTATCAACCATCAACTGTTAGCACATTGCCCAGAGAAGTTATCATCTTTTCTCAAGTGGAGGCATTCCTGTGGATGTAACTTTCCATGTAATGATATGAGTGTGTCCTTGCACACATATTCTGAGTGTTCAGAATCTAGTAGGATCTTTAAAAAAATGTCTTCAGTAGGTAACTCCAGTAATGAAGTAAATTATGGTTACTCTTTTAACATGCACTTTCTATTGAGTTGCTTTTTGTTTCACCAATAATTTTTCTTAGAAGGCTGAACCCTGAGAGTTGTTTTCTTCTTCTGTGTGACCTTGCACAGAATGCTAAGTGTCTCCAAGTCTGTTTTATTGTCTGTGAAAGAGAGAGCAGTATCTACTTCTTGAAGTTGTTATATCTGGGAGCATGATACATTCCCTAGCAAAAGTCCTGGCATTTATATGTGGAATTCAGAATTATTTAATTTGGATTTCAATTTACTTTGTTAGAGACATTTCTAAAATAGTTTTCATCATAAACTATTTATAGACTGGAAAGTGTCCTTACTGAGACATAGAGCTTGGGAGCTCAGCAATTTGACTTATACGCCAAAACAATGACAGTGTTTTAAATTGGAGTGTGACCTATCCAAAGAGATTTTTATTCACAACATGAGTAGGTACTGAATAGGATTATTAGTTGCCCCTATGTTTCTTTACACATTCAAGAAGTAGCTTTTGAGTGCCGACTGTAGCAGTTGGTGGGAATTTTGTTCATTTGCACAGTGTGTAGTCTACATTTAGAATGAAATTTCAAGTCCCACTCCAATTGTTTGTTCTTTGTTCAGACAGTTTTTTTTTTTGCTTCTGAGGAGCAGAGGCATATCAATCACATTCTGAAGCAAATATCTAAAGCCATTGACCTCAAGCAATAATATTTACAGGCCATTTGTGCCATTGGCCAGTCATCACAGACCTTCAGCCTGTGGTCCGTGGTCCCAGGCTGGCTGCGGACATTTCTTTTTTTACTTTTTTTTTTTTTTTTAAGATTTCATTTATTTATTTGACAGAGAGAGATCACAAGTAGGCAGAGAGGCAGGCAGAGAGAGAGAGCAGGAAGCAGGCTCCCTGCTGAGCAGGGAGCCAGATGCGGGGCTCGATCCCAGGACCCTGGGATCATGACCTGAACGGAAGGCAGAGGCTCAACCCACTGAGCCACCCAGTCGCCCCATGTCTGAGCCACCCCAGAGAGGGCTCTGCAGCCTTCCTAGGAGTCCTGAATCACTCTCCCACCTGCTTATTCATTTTATAGGACTGTGATGGTTCAGTCCTGAATCCATTTTTCCCAGACCACATAAAACAAATTTTACATACCTAGGATTCCCCAAATTGAGGTTCTGTGTGCTACATTGGCTCTAGAAAAAGTTAAAACAACAACAACAACAAAAACAAACAGAAAAAAGAGGAGGAAGAAAAAAAAATAATGTTGTTAAAAATCAATAATCCTATTATTTATAGATATAAAATGTAGTTTCTTTGTTATCCTAGAGATATCATTTAATAGCATAGTTTGAACACTTGGAGTTATTTAGCTAGGGTTTTAAATCCTTGTTGACTTCTATACTCTGTGCCCTTGGGCAAATTATATATCTTCCCAAGACTATTTCCTGTTTACAAAACTGGGATAATAAAAATACCTACCTAATAGTGTTATTGTGAGTATACAGTCTGATAGCACATGTAAAGCACTCAAAGTGATAATAATAATTGCTTGATAAATGTCAGCTATTGGTAATCTTGGCTTCTGTTTCTACATCTCTAAAATGAGGAGTCTTGATCAGCAAGAGAATCACCAGACCACTCTATAGCCTTTACCTTTGATTTTCTCCTCTTCTTAAAGATGACATTCATCCCTGCTACAACCCATATGGTAAAGTTGCAGAATGTTCTAGAAATACCTCAGTATTTATTACAGATACTGGGGGGAGAAACAAACCATCATGTGGTTATTGGGTTATCTACCAACTCATTAGTTAAGTAACTTATACATAATTATTTGGAGATGAGCATTGTTTCATCAGACAGTCTGAGGTGAAGTTTAGAAAAGAAATAAACATCAATAGACCCTACACTGTCTCACTGAGAGAGAAACTATGCACCTATGATAAAAAAACAACATACAATAAACTTCAAAATGTGATATAGACAAAGAATAAGTCAACAAAAACAATTTGAGGTGAAATGTATAGTAAAATATCACAGCAAAGATAGCAAGTGCAGATAAGATAAGATAAGATAAGATAAGATAAGATAGCAAGTTACAGAGAGAAACTTTTGAATTGTGAAAAACACGAAACTGTCCAGAGGTCAGAAACCCCGTGAAGAATGCCTTTTAAGCATCTCCTCCTATAGCTATGCCAGGGCAGTTGTCATCCCAGACAACACCTTGCTTTCTGAAGTAGTTAATAATGAGTGAGTTTTAGGCGGTGATCAATGTCAGAGGGATTCATTTCGCTGGTTTCATTAAAGGGGCAAATTTCCTCATGTCTCATGTTCTATTTTTGGTTTTTATAAGCTTGAAGTCTATTAATTATTTTTCTTAGAGAAGAAAACCATGTATTTTCCCAGCCAGGAATCCAAATATTTTATAATTTCCTTTGTTCCACTCTGATTTTGATTGTGGCTTTTTTCCAAGTTGCTTATGTCCAAGAGTAGTAAAAAGAACTATGAAGTGACCCAGTTGTCGTCTGATTCTCTCCCTGGAGGGCACACTTGATGAAACTGTCTTTTCTCATCCTCCACACAGGTGGACATAAGTGTGTTCTTTTAATTAAAAAAAGGACAAACAACATCAAACAAATGAAAAGTTAAAAAAAAAAACACAAAATCACAGTCACAACTAAGAAACTCTCTGCGGCTGAAGAGAGGGTCATAGAAACGTTGCACACCTCTTGCCAAACGACCTTACAACATTAGTATAGAATCCGAGGCTGAAGAACCAATCTTGTCTCTCCTTTAGATACTTGACCTTCAGTGATCCGACTAATTTAGCTGAGTCTCTAACATACACGTTGGCACTGCTCCTCCGTCATTTCCCAGCCCCCATGTACCCTGATTTTGAGTTTTAGTGCTGGGCAGAACTGTAACCCAGTTTTTAGAAAGACAGTGGGAACTGTCAGGAGACTTTAACATAAAGGGTAAAGCAAAAGATAGGCAGCACGATTAGGAGCTGGAACCAGAATGATGTGACCCCTGGAGGAGGTCCTTATATTTGAGAATCTCGTGATCTCCTAGGAAGGGTGATGTTCTGAGAAAAATGTATGAGCTACTTTGCGTTGCAAAGGAAGGTGGAGAAGATTCTGAAGACATCATATTTTGCCACTGACATTTCCTTTCTTTGGCGTAGGAGACAGTAACCTGGCCCCGCAGCTGGCCGTTCTCTGTGGCAGAGAGCTCCCGGGACCCATCCGGTCCACCGGCGAGTACATGTTCCTCCGGCTCACCTCGGACTTCAGTGTAACTGCAGCGGGCTTTAATGCATCCTTTCACAAAAGTAATATGTTCAGGTGTTTTTATGTCACGTCGTGTCCTCTCACCTCATCCTCTCTCTCTCTCTCTCTTTCCCTAATACCTTCTGCTTATTTTTCACATGGGTCTCACCCAGCCTCTGGATGGCTATCCTTTGTCAGCTACTAAGTCTGATCCAAAAACTGAGGCCGAGTGAAACATAGGGATTCCCTGCCTTCAGGTCTCTGGGTGGGGGGACATCTCCCCCCACCTCTGCAATGAGGTGTGTTCCTGGTAGCCCAAGAATGAAATTTTTTTAAAAGATTTTATTTATTTATTTGACAGACAGAGATCACAAGTAGGCAGAGAGGCAGGAAGAGAGAGAGGAGGAAGCAGGCTCCCCGCTGAGCAGAGAGCCCAATGCAGGGCTCAATCCCAGGACCCTGAGATCATGACCTGAGCCAAAGGCAGATGCTTAGTGACTGAGCCACCCAGGCACCCCAAGAATGAGATCTTTAAAACAATTCTCCAGCCTAGCTAAGGGCTTCAAATAGAACAGAACCAGACCGCACTTATCCATAACACATCGAAGGAATGGTAAGTCAGAGTAATCTTCAATCTAAGAAATAGAAAAAGGAAAATAGAAGATATCTTGAAAGCTCTTGGTTTCAATCACTCATGGGAGGGTTGGCTGGAAGAGTTTGCTTCTCTTGAAATATGAGTTTGATGACTCAGAGAATGTGCACCATACGTGGGTGGCGATCATGTGTAGTATGATCAAGACTTCCAAAACTTGATAAAATGGGAAGTCCAATAGTAAGTTTAAAGCCAAACAAGATTAAAATTAAAGAAGTAGTCCATGAAATGTGGACCATCGAAAGACACTCATGCTTTTAACAAAAAAGCATAATTTTAAAGTAGACTCTCGATATAGACATTAAAAATTCATCTAATATTTCCTGCACTGTTATAGGTGTCTTTTAGAGAGTAGGGAGCAATGGAAGATAAATTATCTCCTTCATGCTCAGGGAGGCAGGCTGCATAGTGGTTTAAGAGAATGGGCTTTGAAATTAGACAGACCTAAGATAAATTTCCATCTGTGATTTAAGTAGTTGTGTGAACTCACTGCACTCCCTTGCTAAGCAGCTCAGCCCCTGACAACAGGCAAATTAATGCCTGCTCACTCCATCCACTGTCTTCTTCTGCTCCCAGTCTCTCTCTCCTGTACATGTGTATGACAGATGTACCTGTGCACATATAAATGTATGTACCTGTGTGTGCACACACACATGTACATGCTGGATGGCTACATGTCTAGAAGGTATCTCCAATTTAACATGCAAAACCTATACTCTGCTTCCCACCCTCTTCCACCCTCCAAACCTGCTCACTCCATGCTCTTTACAATCTTGATAAATGGAAAGTACATTCTTTCCAGTTGCTTAAGCCAAAAATCTTGACATCATTCTTGATTCTTCTCTTTGTCTTACACCCTGTGTCCTAACCATCAACAAATTATAATGATTCTACCTTCCCAATATATTTAAATATATTAAATATATTTATATATTTTTACCCAACCACTTCCCACCTTTTTCCTTCTACCACCCTAGTCCAAACCCTATCATCTCTCCTCGGACTCAGGCAGTCACCTCCTTATTGGATACCCTGACCGTGCATTTCCCTGCCAACCCCCTTACAGTCTAGGTATCACAGACAGAACAATGCTTTTAAAATATAAGCCAGATCACGCCATTCTGATGCTCAAAACCCTTGAATGTCTTCCTCTCTTACTTAAGTCCTTTCAGTTTCCTGCATGACCTAGTGCTGCTTCCTTTGGGATCACTCACGGTGCCTCATTAATTTTGACTTACATGATGTACCACTCAAACCTTTACACCAAGTGTTTTCTGAACTGGAAAGCTCTTCTCTCACAAAGCCATATGGCTTGATCCCTCATTTCTGCAGGTCTCTGTTCAGGTGATACCATAACAACGAGGCCTTCTCTAACTTCCCCAGACAATACTATGCCATTTTCTCTGCCCCTATTCACTTTTCTTTGTAGAATTTATCCCCACCCCACATCTTATATATGTGTTTATTGTATGTCTTACTCATCTATAAAGTAAGCTTCTGAAAGTAATTTGTCTCTGTTGCTTATTTTGTTTCCAGATGTAGGAAAAAACCACAAAATGAATACTCTGTCATCTGTGCTGAACACAAGCTTATTGGGCCCGTCATTTCTTATACTTCGGTCCTGATTCATTTCAAACTACATTTCTGTGGCCTACACTTTAAAAATCCTCATGAAAAACAGGGAAGCCTAAAAATCCCGCTGTAAATGTCACTTAAGTAAATTACCTTTGTTGCTTCTCTGTAAAGGTTGTGGTGGATATTTGCATGCAGACCGAGGCATAATCACATCCCCTCAGTATCCAGAGACCTACGGTCCCAACCTCAACTGCTCTTGGCACGTCCTGGTTCAGAGTGGTCTGACCATTGCTGTCCATTTTGAACAGCCCTTCCAGATTCCAAATGGAGATGCTTCTTGCAGCCGGGGGGACTACTTGGTGGTAGGTCATGCTTGCCACCTTTCCTAATTATTAACTTTGCAGTCTTCATTCAAAAAAACAAAATGGCAATTCTTCTCTCTGGGGACATAAATTGGTAGGAGTTGGGCGCTCCATCTCTCTCAATCTGAAGGAATTGATGCGATTTTAATTTGTGTTCCTAGCTGAAAAATGGACCTGACATCTATTCTCCACCCTTGGGACTCCATGGAGGAAATGGTCATTTTTGTGGCAGTCGTCCTTCATCCACTCTGTTCACCTCAGATAATCAAATGTTTGTTCAGTTTATTTCTGATGCCAGTAATGGAGGGCAAGGATTTAAGATCAAATATGAGGCAAAGAGTTTAGGTAAGTATTTTCACCGAGCGTAATGCCTGTATTTTTCCTGCAGTTGCTTTGTCTTTCTTGTTTAAATAGATTTGAGGAAAAAATATGTAAAGTTTTCTTTTCTAAAGTAAGAATAATAATTTAACAAGAATAGCTACCTGTTTTCAGGTGCTTACTGTATTCTTGATACATTCAGTATCTCATCATGGCTGCTTTTAAAGGAAGGTATCATTCCCATTCTACAGATAAATAAAATGAGCCTTAGATTCTTTCTCTCTTATCGAGAGAATGAACAAAGTAAAATACTCTCCGTGAGTATAAATTAAACCGATCTTATGGATACCCTGAAATTTCTTAGTCCTTTCTACTATAAAATGTCTAATTATACGTTACATTCAGTTATGGAAGCATTGTAAGAATGATAATTACATTGTTTTATAATCATTTGTATGCTCTCTTTTAAAGTAAACACATATTCCTCTGATTCTGTTATTACCATTTAATTATATATTATAGTGGTGATCTTTACTTAATTACTTTTACTTAATTATGCTTGATTAAAATTATATTTAATTCTACTGTAATGACTTAATTTTGTGACATTTAAGTTTATATAATGTTTAATTGAATAAATAAGTAAATAAGCATAGTTTCAAAAGAGAGAGTAATGTTAGCAGAGAATAAGTCTTTGCTTCCTCCCCAAATTAGATAATATGGATTTCAGGATAATCATATGACCTCAATCCCAAATTCCTGAACATATTTTAAAAAACATACTAATCTAAATAAAACCATATATTTTACTGCATATTCTCTAAAATATGAGATTTTAAAATGTCAGCATAATTTCTTTATTCTGGAAAAGGAGAAGAAATAAGCATCTACCAAATGACACAGAAAATCATCTAATAGCTTGAGTAGGTTCCATGATTAGAGGGAATGTACTTCTGTTACTTCCCCCTACATGCAGCTCTGGCACTTGGAAGGAGACTTGAAAGACAGCCTTGTGAATACCAGCCCCATTACTTTATAGGCTGAGAGTTTGTTATCCCTCTGTCTCTGCTGAGCTCAGCTGCTGAATCCCGCGTGGGCAGAATGTCACTGGCCACTGAGGCTTCTCAGAGTAGCAGTACCTTGTGTCTAGTGAGTAGACATCAGCTGATCCCACAGAACTCTACTTTCCCATGATGGAGTCTTGAGTTACAGTCTTAAATTACAGTTTTAAAGTCAATATTTGGTGGTAATTCAGATACACTAAGGGTTTATTTATAAATGCTTCAATTTTTTTATTCCTTTGCAGACCCTCTTTTTATATAAGAATGGTATGGCCACTACTTCCTCCCCATCTTTCTGCCTTTACTATTAGACTTAAAGATCTTTTGATTTCAAAACCTATTGTCCATTCATAGATGAATAGATAAAGAAGATGTGTTATAGATACACAATGGAGTACGAGTCAGCCTTGAAAACAGAGTGAACTCTTGCCATTTGGGACAACATGGATGGACCTAGAGATTATTCTGCTAAAGGAAATAAGCCTGCCGTAGAAAGAAAAATACCATTCAATTTCACTTATATGTGGAATCTAAACAGCAAACTAACAGACTCTTAAATATAGAGAACCAACTGGTGGCTGCCTGAGAGGAGGTGGGGGGATGTATGAAATAGATGACCGGGATGAAGAGGTACAAACTTCCAGTTTCTGGGAAACACCTGGAAAGAGGCACCCAGGGACCAAAGGAGGAATGGCGTGAGATAAAAGGAGGAGGAGCTTAGTGTCCAAGCAGCTGGGGGACAAAAATGGAAAAAAGAGACAGATGTGATCAACCAGGTTAAATGCTGGGGATATAAAATAAAGAAGAAAAAGATGCTTGGGTACACAACTGTGAGCCAAACCAGAGTACTTTGATAGGGTTGAAAAGTGGAGGGGGCAGGAGGAAAGAGGACAGTGAGTAAGAGCAGATAACGGGACTGTAACTGACTTGAGCATGTGATGGCGTGGGAAGATGTGAGAGGCAAAGAGGAGCGTGGGGGAAGGGAGAGGACAGGGAGGGAGAGAGAGTGAGAGCACAGGATAAGGGGAGGACCTCCCCAGAGCACGGCCCCTGAGGAGACAGTGGAGTGGGAGGCCCACCCATTGTACAGGAAGATGGTGTAGCAGGGGAAGATAAAGGAGGCAGAGAGGCAGATAAATTTCTTAAGGGTGGTAGCAAATGGGGGCAGTGTCCTCATCTGATTTCTTCCATCACGTTCTAAAAGGAAACAACAAGCGGCACGCTGAGACTCCAGAGAGAGTGGGGAGAATAAGGGTCGAGGGCAGAGAGTCAGGTCTCACATAGCTGTTACGTTTCTGTGAGAAAGCAGGGTTGCTTGCCGTGTTGAGAGTGGAGAGTGTGCATTTGGAGACATTGATTTCCGCAAATGGTTCGAATCACGTATAGTCTGCAGGTTCGGGTTCGGAGACGAGAAGAATTCTGGGTAATGGCAAAAGTCAGGATAGGACAGTAAGTGGCTGAATGATAGCAGAAATAAATATCAAGAGAATTTAGCAGACCCATATGTCTGTGAGGCTAATTTACTAGGTTCATTTCATCCGTGTTATAAGTAGCCGGTTTACCCCGGCCTGGATAGTGGGTGAGATCGCAAAAAAAAAAAAAAAAAAAAAAAAAAGTTTATTGATAAAAGGAAAGTCTTTTTACATACTTTGGTTTTTTAGAAAAGAAGTATAAAAATCCCATTGATCTTCTTCCAGAAACTGGCTAATAAATTGTCTCATGCCAGCCATCTCTTACCCCTCAAATGCATCTAAATCCTGAAGAAACATAATGAGCAGATACCCACAGAGTTGTGCGGAAATCTATGTGCTTCGTCTTTTACTTATCAAGATCCCAGCTCCGAATCTTTCTATCGAACTGCCCAGTCAGTGGGAAGTTATAAGGGCTTCTCTGCATTCATGTGCTTTTCTGCATGGCGGATGTACACTAATTCTTCCAGGATGTTCCACTGTATGCACTGGGCACCATAAGTATTTTCTTGGCTTTAAGGAAGAGAGAAATTTTCTAAGAGAATTTACAGTTGGGCAAGTTAAAAAGTGACACACTTGGTAGCTCCCCCGATAGCAAATTCAGAATCTGTTTCTTAAAAAGAGAATGAAGATAAAAGGACACAGAGGTTGGAAATACAGATAAAATCACTTTTAAAAAAATGCCAGTGGGAAGTCTAGACATGATGCTGTGTTCACCACAGGTGTTACTGCCATCTGCTCCGTATGGAGCTCTTATAATACAGTTGGCTGTACTCCCCATGCCATACGTTTTATCCCCATGACTCATTCCTTCCCTAACTGGAAGCCCATTACCCATCTGGCCCATCCCCCCACTCCCCTCCCCTTTGGCAACCCCTAATGTGTCCTCTGTATTTATGAGTCTGGTTTTGCTTTTTGTGTGTTTGTGTTTTTTAGTTTTCACATATATGGGAAATCATGTAAACTTGTCAAATCACCATGTTGTATATCTGAAACTAATGTGGCATTGAGTTTCGACTCTATTTCAATTTTTTAAAAAATGATGTAAGACAGTGCAAAAAAACAAAAAATAAAAAAGGATAGTGGCATTGTATCCTCTTTCCCAGACCGTTGATTGATTTCACTGTGTTTCTCACCAGCCTGTGGGGGCAACATCTACATCCACGATGTGGATTCTGCGGGGTATGTGACCTCCCCTGGCCACCCTGACAATTACCCCCAGCACGCTGATTGTACTTGGCTCCTAGCAGCTCCTCCTGGGAAACTCATAAGGCTGCAGTTTGAAGATCAATTCAATATTGAAGAAACACCCAAGTAGGTCACTTCCATTTCCTTTTTCTCCTACTCAGACTTGTATTCTCCAGCTGTCATGGTTGAGAATAATTTCTTTTCTCAGCATAGGAAATCTAAAAAATGGGGAAGGGACACACATTACACCTTGAGCCTGAAAACATAGGCTGCCTGCTACTCTCATGTTAACTGAGCGGGTAATGTACACGGATATTGTCTCTCCTGACACCACGTGCATCCTGCAAGAGACACCGAGGATGGCTGCTGGAGATTTATGTTATCCGTTCTTCCTCCCACAGGAAAAATACAGTGTCTCTGGTAGATGAATATTTATTTTCCCAGCCTCATGCTCAATGTCATAAATAATAAAATACCTGTTTAACAAATGGAAATTTGTGTTACGTGACACTAGGGGTCACCAGTGTCAGAGAAAAGATTGAAGTACTGTCTAATTTCCCAATATCTCTTTAATGAGAATTCTTAAGGGGATTACAAACCAAGGAGTAAGCCTCCTTACTGTGTTGAACACAAAGAGGATAACCATACTGACTGAAACAAAAGCAAAAACAAAAACAAAAAAACCCAACTAAACCCTGAATTTTTTTCTTCATTTAAAGAAAGTATGTATACGTTTGCACGAATATGTGTATGGTCCAAAACTTAGGTACAGAGGTTTGCTTACTATTTATGGGCACCTGATATAATGCCACAGTCCCACTCAGTGAGGGTTAACTGGCTGATAGGCTTTCTTAAGAAATATTGGGTAGGGCGCCTGGGTGGCTCAGTGGGTTAAGCTGCTGCCTTCGGCTCGGGTCATGATCCCAGGGTCCTGGGATCGAGCCCCACATCAGGCTCTCTGCTCGGCAGGGAGCCTACTTCCCTCTCTCTCTCTCTCTCTGCCTGCCTCTCTGTCTACTTGTGATCTCTCTCTGTAAATAAATGAATAAAATCTTAAAAAAAAAAAAAAGAAATACTGGGTCAATACTCGCTCACTTTTATGGACATAGAACGTTCCACCTGAGACTCTTCACTAGTCTGGGTGGCAGGGCTGTCAAGAGAGTTTGTCTTTGTCACGTGAGATGTGCCCTGGCATCACGTGACACAAAGTACTTGTTTTTTGTTTTTTGTTTTTTTTTTTAATTCCTAGGTGTTTTGAGAATGACTTGTAAATGTGTAAAACAAATACAGAACATGGAGGGAAGACAAGTAAACATTCTTCGATGTGGTACATGTAACACCTGCCTTTGGAGCTACTAACGAAACAATGTGATATGATTAGAAAAATATTATGTAGCATTCTCAGAGGACACACCGCTTAAAATGATGGTTGGAGTGTCTTCTGCTACAAAAATGATGATTTAATATTGCTCTTGGAGAAAGTTGGTGAAGTCTTTATTTTGAAAATACATCAAAGAGGCAGACTTTTATATATTAAACGGAATTTTCTTTCCTCGTTAGCTGCACATCCAATTACCTCGAGTTGCGAGATGGGGCTGATTCAAATGCACCAGTAATTTCCAGGGTTTGTGGGAGATCTTTGCCCAGCAGCCAGCTGTCCTCAGGAGATGTGATGTATTTGAGATTCCGATCAGACAACAGCCCCACTCACGTGGGGTTCAAGATCAAGTATGCTATAGGTAACAACATTTTTTTTTTTTTTTGTATTTAATAAGAAAGTTATGGGATGCCTGGGTGGCTCAGTTGGTTAAGCCACTGCCTTCGGCTCAGGTCACGATCCCAGGGTCCTGGGATCGAGTCCCACATCGAGCTCCTTGCTCGGCAGGGAGCCTGCTTCTCTCTCTGCCTCTGCCTGCTTGTGCACTCTCTCTCTCTGATAAATAAATAAATAAATTTTAAAAAAAAAGAAAGTTTTGACAGACTAATTATAATAAAACTTTAAAAAAATCATACCATTTTTAGAGAAGTCTTTCTATCTGCCTAATTGTAATGATTGTTTTAGTGATAGAAATAAATAAGGAATGAATGTAAATGTTTAAAACCAAAGTCATTTGTTGATTTAAAATTTTATTTTACTTTCCATTTTAAATCACTCTTTTTAGTAAACTTGAATATTTTGTATTTTTTCCTAACTTGTTTGTAAAAACATATTTGGTTAAATCAAATCTATGTTTCTTTCTCTTACCATGTTATCTCTATAGTATCACCTTAACTAGTATAACTGTTTACTATTCAAATATAATCAAATCACTATATATAGAACAGTAACTTTGAACTCATCATTAATGGATGTTTTTTCCCTATGTCTCTAGTGTCAAATCAGTCACTAGACAAAAACAAGTGTATCTCCTCTGTGTTTTGATTTCCTTACTTTAAAGAATGAGCAGTACACATGCATCCTGAAGATTTATTGTATTGTGGTCACAATTACATGGAATTTAGTATCTGGTGGGTCTGAACACTAACCAAACATATTTAATACAGTCAAACGTTGGAAAGCCTACTAGTAACAACATTAAACATACACCATAGGTTGTTTTATATCCCGAAGCAAGTTGTATATAATTCAATCTAACTATCACATCCAGCTGATAAGAAAGAATTGAGTGGTAATTTGCCAGGCCCCCAGATACCAGTTACTGCAGTGAAACGTTCATTTGATAGTTAAACCAGGAAGGCCAGGCATCATGAATCACCACCGCATCCCTTCCAGCTGAATAGGCCCTCCGTCTTCAAAATCACAGACACAGGGTAGTAGGCAGGCCCTACCAATCAATTGGTTCTTGAAAGGAAACTTCCTTGCAACTAATAGCTCTTACATGGTGTCCCAAGAGGACTAATGTGATGTTACAGAATATGCCATTGAGTTTCCATTTCCCATTATTGGACTGGACTTGGGGTATCATTTCTCTTTACAGCAGTAGTAGATTTCAAATATTAAGGGGACCACTAACTAAATAAACATTTCCAGAATTTTTAAAACATTAATTAATATTCATTTGGCACATAAAATTTTTCGAATGGGCTGGTGCAATTTAAAAAGAAAAGAAAAGAAAAATCTTGTAACAGAATATTGCTCTTTTCTGCAGCTCACTGTGGGGGAAGAGTGACAGGGCAAAGTGGCGTCATTGAAAGCAATGGATATCCAACCCTTCCGTATAGAGACAATTTATTCTGTGAGTGGCATCTCGAGGGTCCCTCAGGACACTATCTCACCATCCACTTTGAAGACTTTAACCTTCAGAATTCCTCTGGCTGTGATAAAGACTTTGTGGAGCTCTGGGAAAACCATACCTCTGGTCAGTGCAGTATGTCTCCTGTCTTTTGGGGTGGGGGTGGTGTTTATTTTCTCATGTACTCATTCAGCCTCTGAAGTGTCCTCACTTCAAGAAAGGTAAAACGACGTCTAGTCTTTGCACAGATGTGCAGTCAACTCAGAGCAGTGCTGACTTTTCTCTCCCCGGAGTCCTACTCACAAACGGAGGGTGTCCAAAGCCCCAGGTGTCATTATATAGCTTGTTTTTAATAGGTCACATTGAGAGAGCACTAGAGAAGGCATCTTCTTCCTATTGAGACCTTCCAGGGCCATATGTGGTTGGTTATTTGAGGAGCCTCCTGTCAAGTAAGGAGAGAGAGGGTAAGGTAACTAGCAATCATATGAATTGGACACTCATCACTCTGTTGCCTGCAACCATCTCTTTACCCAACTGAGCTCCCTCATTGTGCTGAGATGTCCTTGCCCTAACTGGTTGCAGCCTTTGTTACGTGTCTTCATCTACGTGAATGTTGATTTTATTCATGTTTGTCCTGCTTCTCTTAACAGAGGTTAGCATTTCTTCATGGGCAGGGTCTTGTCTTTTATTATTTTCTTTGTACTCGTAGAATACCTCAAGTAGAGGAGAAATGAATTCAATCACGTGGACATAGACATACTTAATTATTTTCCTCTCACAGGAAGTTTATTGGGCAGATACTGTGGAAACACCATTCCAGACAGCATAGACACTTCTAGCAATGTTGCTTTGGTGAAGTTTGTCACAGATGGCTCTCTTACTGCCTCAGGATTCAGACTGCGGTTTGAATCCAGCATGGAAGGTAAGTTCACTGATGTGGTAACTATTTACATATTTTGAGCACCTACATTGGCTAGACACTATTCGAGGCACTGGTGTTACAGTGGTTGTTGAACCAAAATGCGCCCTGTCTTCTTGGACCTTACACTTTAGTGGAGAGGCAGACCTCAATCAAATAGTCGCACCACAGCTGTGAAACAGGCTACCACGGAGAGGAGGTGGTGCTTTGGAAGATGTTATAGAACGAGAGCTGCACACATTCCTTATCTTAAGAAAACCAGTGCGTTAGCCCCACAGCTGTCAGAATCAGCATTCCAAAAACCCCGACATTGGTGAAATACAGATTTTATCTGAGGAAACTGGATAATGACTCTCATCTTCTGAATCTTCCGATTCTGGAGATTACTCCGTCTATTGGTGCCCCATGTTTCTTGGGCCATGATGATACAGCAAACTGTCATGCATGGAAACATGGAAACATGTTAATCCATGGAAACATGGATTAAATATTAAATATTAGAGACAGGAAAGGGATGCAGACATTGTCTGTCAGTCCTCATGTACACCCAGTGTCAAATAACAGCAATAAGTTTGTCCAGGGGGATAGCAAAGAAAACACTTTAGAGGACACGTCTTGTAGAAGGGCTCACTTGGACTGGATTGGCAGTTTTCTTGGGTTTCTTCCCCTTCAGAGTGTGGGGGGGATCTACAAGGCCCTACAGGAACATTTACCTCTCCCAACTACCCGCACCCGAATCCTCACGGCCGCGTCTGTGAGTGGAGGATCACAGTGCAGGAAGGAAGGCGGATCACCCTGACTTTCAACGACCTGAGTCTGGAAGCTCATCCATCCTGCCGCAGCAAGCGTGTGACAGTAAGTATCCCATGCAGTTAGGGGTATTACATTCCATTGCTGAAGGAGCTGATGGACCTATAATTCACAGTCAGAAAACTAGGTCGGGAATATTCCCATCCGTGTAACTCTACCTCAAGCAAACTCAAAGTATTCGGTAGAACAGAAGCACAGTGAATGGCCACATTGTCTGTAAGACCCGTCTTAAAAGCCTATTTGTTGTCACAGCGTACATCAGGGTCATGGATGGGGTACATTTTAAGAGCAGATGATCATTGCACACGGCCAAAGTGGGTCAATGGATAAGCCCTTGGGTAGCCCAGAGTTGAATCGGACAGGAGGCGCAGAACAGTCACCACCAAAAGTTGTAAGCAGTTGAGGGGTCCTGCATAGTTCCTGCTCTCAGCCAGAGGGGCCAAGCCCCTCCTCTGGAAGAGCCCGGGCTGCCTGCCTCAGTGTTGCCAAGGTCAAATGCTTTGGGAGCTGCTGTCAGCATTCTTAGCTTCACTTAGCGAAGGAAAGCAAAGGAGATCCGTGAGTGCGAAAGAAGATTGTTAACTGAAATGTCAGCTCTATAGGTATATATACTGGATTAATTACATATTAATATTAATGTATTCTCTACCCAACTCAGCCTTCCTCCATCCTTGTTACCTCAGTCAATAACGATTCCAAACTTCAGGAGGCTCAGGTCAAAAACTCTGATGTCTGTTTCGGAGTCCTTTCTCTCCCACCTTGTGTCAAGTCCCACCGGCTGTATATTTAAAGAGCTCCAGAACCTAACTACTTCTCACCATATCCACTGCCACCGCCACCACCACTCACTTAGACTTAGTTTATTAACTTCAGGCTGGTCTCCCACCCTTGTCTCCCCGCATTCTCAGCGCGGCCACCTGTGTGATGGGTTTAAATGTCAGGCACATCAGGCTGCTCTCCTGGAAAATCCCCTCTTGGCCTCTCTTCTCACTCAGAGGGAAATCCCGAATCTTTACAGAGGCCCAAATGGCCCCACAGTGTCTGCGTCTTATCTCAAACTCCCCTGATCTTTTGCTCACTGGCTTCCTTTCGGGTCTTTGAATCTGCTAAGGTGTTCAGCAGCCCACTTCACCCGTCCTGTGGCCTCTGGTTGGCAGCTCCCCAATGGCTGCCTGTTTCACTCTGTCTCTTCAGTCCTGGCTCTTTAAGGACCTGATCCCTACGTTGCATAGGTTCCACCCTGACTCATCCTGTTCCCTGCATTATTGCTTACAGCACTTCACATCACCTGACATCCTATGTATTTATTTGCTCGTCTGTGTATTGTGTGCTCCCACCACCAGCATGTAAGCTCCACTAGTACCTGCTCTGCGTTTCATTCACTGCTGAGTCCCCAGTACCTGGCACGTAATAGAAACAGTAATTATTGAGTGAATGAATACTAGAAGCACTAACATCATCCCTTTTTTTTTTTTTTAAGATTTGTATTTATCTCTTTGAGAGAGAGTGAGCAAGAGAGAGCACGAGCAGGGGCTGGGGCAAACGGGGAGGGAGAAGCAGACGTGGGGCTCGATCCCAGGACTCTGGGACCACAACCTGAGCTGAAGGCACACACTTAATGTCTGAGCCACCCAGGTGCCCCCTCATTATCCTTTTTTAAAAACAAGACACTTTTGTGGTGCCTGGCAGTCTCAGTCAGTTAAGTGTCTGCCTCCAGCTCAGGTCATGATCCCAGGGTCCTGGGATGGAGCCCCATATAGGACTCCCTACTCAGCAGGAAGCCTCCTTCTCCCTCTCCCTCTGCCCACCACTCCCCTTGCTTGTGTGCTCTCTCTCTTTCTCTCTGCACCAAATAAACAAATAAAATCTTAAACAAAAAAACAAGACACTTATGTTTTCAATTTAATTGTCTCCTGTTGGGTAGTGATTTCAGAAATACAAAACCTCTTTGTATGTTAGTATAATACTTTGTATTGCCCTAAAATGACCATTTTGCTCCCAAGTTCTAACACCTGAAGGTATCATATATAGCTGTATCTATAGATATATATCTGAGATCATGACCTGAGCTGAAACCAAGAGTCAGACATAACTGACCAAGCCCCTCCACTGAATACGTAGAGACAAGGATAAAGTAGAAAAAAATTAACGACTCCCAGTATACCATATTTTGGTACATTTTCTTATCTTTCCTTGGCAATGAATATATTATGTAGTTGTAATAATGTGGCATAAATTCATTTGCATACTAGTTTTAATCTATTTTTCTGATTATAAACATAATGAATGCCTATTGAACAGATTTTAGAGAGTTCAAAAATTAAAAATATAAAAATACTTGAAATTGTACCCACCCCTTGCTAAAGCTTTGATGTATACAACTGTTTATTTCCCTTTGAAATTCTTTCCATAATTAACATCATATTTATAATGATTATGAGGAATCTTACCAGTAGAATTTTCACATGCCCTGCAGGAAAGATAACATGAACAGTCATAGTTTCAGAACTCAAATAACAAAATAAAATTTACAGCGACAACCACACGTTTTGAATCACATCTTGTCATTTTCCCATCCCTGAATCATAGATGCCAAAGGCATCTACTTTCAACTATTTTAGCTGCTTCTTGTGGTGTGTCTGTCATTATTTCAAAATAATATTCCTACTGGGGCACCTGGGTGGCTCAGTGGGTTAAGCCTCTGCTCTTCGGCTCAGGTCATGATCTCCGGGTCCTGGGATCGAACCCCACATTGGGCTCTCTGCTCAGCAGGGAGCCTGCTTCCCCCTCTCTCTCTCTGCCTGCTGCTCTGCCTACTTGTGATCTCTCTCCCTCTGTCAAATAAATAAATAAAATCTTTAAAAAAATATTCCTACTGCTACTTCTTTATTTTTTTGGTCTTAGACATCATATATCCACATGCAGCTATGGGAGATGAGGGTTTAGCTCTCTTCACAATCCACCCCCACCACACTCACACCACAGATGCTCACAGGGCTACATGCAGTTCAGACCTCCCCCAGCTTTCCCATAAAATACCTACATCACAGATTTTGTTTAAATTGCTCTTCAGTGTTTACATTGCCATGACTATACCACTGTCATTCCCCACCTAGCCACATGGTGTACTCTGGTAGTGTTTGCTTTTGTTTTTCCGATTAATGTCCTTTTCCACACGGAGTTTTTTATGCACATACCACTCATTCCTCCCCACGCTTTCACTCCAGGGTTACATCCCCACCTTGTGCAGTATAGCACACCCACCCTTTCATTCATTTTCCTTAGCAGTAGACTTCCTTGAGCCCTTTTCCATCAGCTGCAAGCCTGGTGCCAGCTGTCAGCTGGTGCCTTCCCTTCCCCAGCAACTTTGCACACTCCTTCATTCCTCTCCTGGAGTGGACACCTGACTCCATGACATGTGCATTATCCTGCCTTGGCTCATTTCCCTTTTTTTGGTGAGGCATATGTTCTTGTATTTCCATAAAGAAATGGGCATGGACGATAAGGTTTTTGAGAAGGTGTATACCTGGAATTATCCTTATTTTACCATTGTTCTTTGACTATACTATATATATATTAAAATATCATATGTATTTGATATGTATGAATTAATTTATTATATTAAAATAAAATTTAATATTTATAAAATATATTAAAATAAAATTATGATTAAATATACTAATCATAATTTTGAAGTTTTATGTTTCTTCTTTTGAGGGCCATTTCCTTCAGTTTCCTGTTTCTCATTTATGTATATTGATTGGTCTCTGCCTTTTGCATTAGACATCTAAGGAAACTTCCTTAAACGCCTAATGACCCTTGGCTGTTTATTCATATTTAAGAATGAAGTACTAAAATGCTGCTTGGAAACTCTGTGTTCATGGGATTGTCAACTTATGGTC
This sequence comes from Lontra canadensis, assembly GCF_010015895.1. Lineage (NCBI taxonomy): Eukaryota > Metazoa > Chordata > Mammalia > Carnivora > Mustelidae > Lontra > Lontra canadensis. The sequence continues at coordinate 7,864,617 of NW_022631066.1, forward strand.
TTTGTTGAGTTGAGGGGACTTGACCACTTAATTAGGAGAAACTACAAATGTCCTATCTACAGGTCTTTTCTCCTGGGGAAGCTAAAGCTCCAACAATAAATTTCTTTCATGAATTTTCCATATCACATTCTTTTTCTTTGAAATATATATTTTTAGGTTCAATGTTTGTTTTGTTTCTTCTCCACTCTGCTGTAAATAAGGGGATGTGGCTTGCCCTTTGCCCACACTTTATCATTTTAAGAAAGTCTCACAAAAAAGCAGGTGGGGGGAGCAGAGAAAGAGAAAAAGAAAGAAGGAAAAAGGAAAAGAGATAGAAAGAAAGAGAGAGACGAGAGAGATAAAAAGAGAGAAGAAAAGAGGAAGGGAGGGAGGGAGGAGGGAAACTTCCTGGGATCTATAGGTTGAGTGAAGGCAGCTTTAAGTGCACTCCCTCTAGATTAATACTTTATCCAGCTGCCTGAGCATACAATTCCTCCAAACCTGCTGCTTATCTGATTCTGTCCAGAAGGAGAAGAGGCAAAGGTACACCACCCAGCGTGCACTACACTGAGATATGTGCCTGTCCTGAATCTCAAATGCCTACTTCCTATCCCATTGTTTTCTGGGAGTTGTAGTTTCTGACTACAAACATAAGTGGAGGAGGAAAGTGGAAACAGCACTTTGGTTGCCTGGAAAAAGCAGGAGTCGTGTGATAAATGGCTGTCTGAACAACTGTTAGTCACTGTGATGCTTAGATCAGGGCAGACATTGTGCAAGGATAATCGCCATCGATCAGGGTTTCTGACATATTCCATTAGCCTGCAGTTGCTGATAATCCCTTTTGATTCTGGCAATATGTTGCCAGAATATTACTGCTCTCAGTATTATTGAAATTTTGTCATCTTCTGTTTCCTTATACATTACTTCATGGTTTGGAATCAGAGGGATGCTTTAAGTCCAGTTTTATTATCGCTAGGTCTTTGACCTGAAGCAAATTGCATAACCTTTCTGAATTCTATTGTCTTAATCTGGAAAACAGGGATGATATTATGTATCTGAGAGGGTATTGTGCTAATTGAATAAAGTAATACAAGTAGGCTATTAGCAGAGCCTGGCATTTTGCTGTGCTCAGTAAGGGATAGGAGATGCTATGTCTGGTCCTGTGAGTTAGAAGACACAGAGCTCAATTTAATGATCAGTTACAGTAAATTTAAAAGCTCACATCTTTGTTACGGAGTGCATGCTTCTCCTTCATATCTCTTAGTGTCAGATTCTGAATCATTATTTCTAATCATGAGTGATTCAAATCCTTTTTAAAAAAAGAGGAATATCAATTACTCAATTAGTCAATTATTGTTTAGTTACTTCTAGATCTTTCCTGAACTGTGACAACCAGCCATGCAGAAACTCCTTTGGTTTTGCACAGAAGTTGAATAATACTTTGCATCTATTATCACTATGGACATAACTAGAATTATTGTTTAATATTTTGGAGCCAGCTCTACTCTCATCCATTTTTTAAAAAATTCAAATTAATAAGAAAATTGAGAACTATTATATTGATTGGGTTTTTTTTTTTAAGTTCCTTTTCAAGGCATTTTAAACTATTGGAGTTACTATATGCTTCGAGCCCTCAGAGACTAACATTTAAGCCTTCATTCCAAATACCAAAGGTCCCCACACATCAGTAAGAAAAATGGTCCAGCAGTGAACTCTGTGAACTAAGATGTAAACGTGTTGGCCTAATTTACATTTCAAGCACGGTTTCTAGCTATAGACAGTACAGCAGTTTTTCATTTGTCACCACATGGCAGGGGGGCGTTACTGTAATACTTTCATTTTAGTGAAATGACCCAGAGGCCACAACTCAGTAGAATGTGCTCCGGGTGACACGGTGGCTTGTGGCACTGGGCGAGGAGCCCATACTGCTAAGTAATTCATTTTAGCACGGAGTTCCCTTCTGAGGATGCATATCGGGCCTGTGAATATAATCTTCTAGGAAACACTCCGTCAGATGGCCCGCCTGACTGAAGGTTAAACTATTTTTCCAACAGGTCTTCAATGGCATTAGAAGTAACTCACCCCAACTAGAGACACTGTGTAGTAGTGCGAACATGAGCGATGCGATCAAATCTTCAGGAAATACAATGAAAGTTGTGTTTTTCACTGATGGATCCAGGCCCTATGGAGGCTTCAGTGCTTCCTACACATCCAGCGAAGATGCAGGTAATAATGGCAGATGTTGTCATTGTGGGCCCTGCAGGTGACCCACAGCTACTCCCAACAGTGGAGGAGCCATTGATTTTATGTCCCTTCAGAGATCAGATATGGAACCAAGGCAAACATATATAACCAGGTAGAAAGCCCATCCCAGTCAGGATCAAAAAAACCCAAATGTTCCGGTTCAGAAAGCTGCTATTGTGAGTTAAAACTTTAAAAAATGCTGTTGGGAGAGCTTTCAGCTCTATTGCATGTCATGGTGCCATTATATTAGTTGCCCATTCTACAGCTCTTGATCAATTCCTTCGTGCTGAATGAGACCTTCTGCTTAGAAAGTAACTGACTCCTTGAAAGTGACTCATTTAATTGAAGAAAGCCAGATTTTATTGTTTCTTAGTCACCCATCCATATACATATTTTTCGAGTGTAAATGAATGAATGTTCACGTTTGATACAGAGTACTTAAAAATTAAGCAATATATGGCTTTCTGGTCTAAATATTCTCCTATTTTCTGGGTTGGTGCTATTACCTAAGACTTTTAAATTTTAGAAAGAGTAGAACTGAATATGTAAAAAACCTTTACGTTCTTTCACTGATACAAAGAGCATTCATTGCCACGTGAAAAGGAGCAAGTTCATTGCCAGTCCCGTGTTGTGTTATCTGTTTGATCCAATTAAATTGTGGGGTCAAGAGGAGAATTGCTAATGAGAAGCCACTGAGACCACTACTGGAGGTTAGCTATTTCTCTAAATTAAATATTAATGAACAATAGGCTCAAGTTAGGAGAAACTGATGCATAGCCAAACTCCTAAATCCACCTAATCTACCCTACAGGAAAATAAAGAAGCTGTTTATTTTTGTAGGTATTCCCAAACTCACAGAAACTTCCTCCATAGTCTCTGCATGCATGAGCCAGCCCTTTATGCAATCTTAACTTCATCTAGAAAAACAAATCAAAGCAATAAAAATCTCACTACTGTTATTTTAGTTGTTAATGCATTACCTGTATGTTCTGTTATGGTGTGAATTTCACTGTTACATTCCCTGTTGCCTTTTGTTTTCTTAGTGTGTGGTGGGTCCCTTACATATTCCACTAAAGGAAACTTTACTTCTCCGGGCTATAACGGAATCAGTAATTACTCAAGAAACTTAAACTGTGAATGGACTCTCAGCAATCCAAGTCAGGGAAATTCATCCATTTACATTCACTTTGAGGATTTTTACCTGGAAAGTCACCAAGACTGTCAGTTGGATGTCCTTGAGTTCCGAGTGGGTGAGTTCAATCAAAGAACATGTTTTCCTATTTATCTATAGTGCTCTTACACCTGGAGACCACCAACAATGAAGGGACTCAAGTGGCTATAATATTCTGCATAGAATTCAAAAGATCGTTGCTCAGAAAAAGCTGTATTTCTGTGTGTACCCAGCTGAGGTGACATGCCCTGTGAATGGTGAGCGAGATGGAGCAGAGTTTGCAAGTAAACTCAATGTTTCACGTAATGTGAGGCTTACTGAGGAGAGATTTAGCTTATCTGTGTTCTCTCTCTCTTTCTCTCTCTTTTTGAAAGATTTATTTATTTACTTGAGAGAGTGAGAGAGCACGTGGAGGGGAGGTGCAGAGGTGGGGAGAGAGAGAGAGAACCCACGGGGCTTGATTCCATGACGCTGAGATCATGACCTGAGCTGAACTCAAGAGTCAGATGCTTACCCGACTGTGCCACCCAGGCGCCCCTCGTCTGTGTTCTCTTGATGAGTTCAGGTGGTCCTTTCGATGGATCTTCTACTACTCAAGGCTTCTTTCCTCACAGACTGAAAATTAGCATGGTCAGACTGTATCAGTGATTTCCTGAATTTATAGGAATTTTACTTAGAAATCAAAAGCAGCTTTGCAATGTACCAGATGGAGAAGCAGGTAGAAGCTACTTGGGGAATTATCCCCAAAAGAATCAAGTTTGTCTTTATTTTCATGATGGAAGTGGACTGAGGTGTGTTCAGTAAGCCATAGTTCTCCTAAGAATTTTTTTAAAAATCTCCCTTCATAAAAGACGAATCCATTTTAGTTCTTCCTTGTAGTTGAGTCTGGAGTCATGGGCAATCTATCAAATTTCCTCCATTGTTACAGTGGCACTCTTTTCCTGGTTTGAAAAAGAGAAGTAAGGTAATGTTGTAGAGCATCTGTGCTATTTAAGGTTCACTGAGTTCCATGTCACTGCAAAATCTTATTTTAAAGGAGGCTGAAAGCAGCAGACACTAACACAGTGAGCTGGTGGCAATGTTCTAGGGTGGCTATTGAAATTGATGGTGACTTTGAGAACATGGTGGACAGACTTTACAAGGAGAATTTGATAAAGTCTGTGGTCACAGACCAAGGGACACAGCAGGAGAATTATCCGGGCCCTCCTAAGTAGGTGTATCTAAAGAAGACTTATGAAGGAAATGGAAGTTGTAGTTTGAGAGTGTTCTCCATATGATTCTGATAAACCCTCCCCACTGCCACCAGTGTTCAAAACCACTGGCTTAAAATGTCCATCGACTGATGAATGGATAAAGAAGATGTAGTGTAGACATCCATGGAAGATTACTCAGCCACCGAAAAGAATGAAATCTTGCCATTTGCAAAATGTGGATAAAACTGGAGTGTATTATGCTAAGTGAAATAAGTCAGTCAGAGAAAGACAGATGTCATGATTTCACTCATATGCAGAATATAAGAAACAAAACAGATGAACATGGGCGAAGGGAAGGAAAAATAAAATAAAATAAAAACAGAGAGGGAGGCAAACCATAAAAGACTCTCAACAATAGAAAATAAACCGAGGGTTACTGGAGGGGCTAATGAATGGGGAGATTTTCTAAATGGGTGACAGACATTAAGAAGGGCACTTGAGGGACGCCTGGGTGGCTCAGTGGGCGAAGCCGCTGCCTTCGGCTCAGGTCATGATCTCGGGATCCTGGGATCAAGTCCCGCATCGGGCTCTCTGCTCGGTGGGGAGCCTGCTTCCCTCTCTCTCTCTCTCTCTGCCTGTCTCTGTCTACTGTGATCTCTCTCTGTCAAATAAATAAAATAAAATCTTTAAAAAAAATAAAGGCACTTGATATAAAGAGCACTGGGTATTATATGCAACTGCTGAATCTCTAAATTCTACTCCTAAAACCAATACTACACTATATGTTAATTAACTTGAATTTCAATAAAAAGAAAACAAAATACTGGCTTATTGAATTAAGCAGAGCAGTTGTATATCCAATTTCAGTCAGTTAAATGCAATCTTCTCCCTATTCTCACATTTCAGAGAGAGTTAAAGTACTATGTTTTGTTAACTTATAAAATCAATGATATTGGTCTGACAGAATAAATAAAGAGCAGGTTAATTGTGAGCTCTGTAGGTGTTCTATAAAGGTTAATCAAATTACTGTAAAAAGTAATCTTCATAAAAATACTCAGCTCCAAATCTGATAGTTCTTAGCATAAGGACTGAATATCCTATTCATTACAGTTGATTAAATGCAGTAAAGAAATCATTAAAATTTTAGATAATTATCACTTTTATCTTGATGATATATTTTATCACTGTTGGCATTACATTTTTTACTCCCTAAGAAAGGCACATCCAAATTTTTTTTTTAATTAATCGTATCTCTGTTTAGGTATGCCAAAATAATTATGAAAACACAAATTGGAACAAAATGTCCCCACAATAGAGAAAGATGCCTATACTAAAAAAAATGTGGTTTTTTTGTTTGTTTTTTACCCTGTTGGAGGGACTCTTTCTTTTGCCGTTGACAAAGACAAAAAGGAACCTTGTGAAATATCTGCTACTAAATCAGAATTCCAATGTGCATTAATAAATACCTTGAAATGTTCTTTATGATTTTTTCCTACTAAATTCATTGAATATATTTCCCAAAAGCTATATAAGTAATGGCATTTGGTGTGCTATTTGTTTCAGGTAATGCTGATGGACCTCTGATGTGGAGGCTTTGTGGACCTTCAAAACCTATAGTGCCCCTGGTTACACCTTATTCTCAGGTATGGATACACTTTGTCACCAATGAACGCGTAGAACATGTTGGATTCCATGCGGAGTATTCTTTTACAGGTAAGACTTGTGATTAAACTCTCAAACTCTGTCAATATAATAGATAATAATCTTTCCCATAAAGATCTCACATGTATTGTGTTAGATTCACCTCTAGGTAGCTGTAAATTTTGTTGCTGATGTCAAGGAGATGTTCTAAATTACCTCTTCTAATTGGTTGTTGCCGAAATCCAGGAATTCTAAAATTTTTATACATTGATCTCTAACCCAGAGATTTTGCTATACTCTTAATTAGTTTTGGCATTTTGTCTGTAGATTATCTTTGGTTTTCTGAATAAACAATCATATCTTCTGCAAATGATAATATTTTTGTTCTCTCAGCCTCAAAATTCTCTTTTTCTTGTCTTATTTCAGTGACTAGGTCACCTTCATGTCAAATGGAAGGGATGACCTTCATGTGACTGCCTGTGACTCTTCATTGTTAAATAGATTGATTTCTCTTAGGGTTTTCAATAAATACTTCTTATCAGATTAAAGAAAGTCCCTTCAATTGTTAGCGTACAGGTTTTTTTTATTCTGAATGGATGTAAGATTTTATCAAATGATTTCTCTCCATCTGTTGCAATGATTCAGTTCTCCTCCTTTAATATATTAATATGACAAACTATATATTGAAAGACTTTTCTCTTGTTAAGCCTCTTTTAATTTCCAAGATAAATCCTACTTGAGTGTTTTGAACATATTACTAGATATTATTTGCTAATGTTTCATTTTGGATTTGCATCTGTGACATTCAGTTTGTATCTGAAAATTCACTCCAAGACAGCACTTCTCTTTTCTGCTTCTCTGGACCATCAGAATTTTTCTAGTCCCTCTCACTAATATGGCAGTTCTTTTAGACCTGCGATATTGTATAGAAGTCTCAACTCCAGCCCTTCCTTATGTGTGGGTCCAAGACCATATGTTCTCCCACATGGTCATCAAGACCTCAGATGCTGACCTCTGGGGCCCACATCTTGGTTCTACATCCTTTCAGACTGACATAGTCTCAGTTTGAGATTACCCCTCAGAATTTGAGTATACTTATTTTTTTTTTAGATTTTGGAAATCCTTTTTTTCTTTTTCTATGAAGTTTGGCTATGAATCAATATATATTTTGGTTATGGTTCTATCAAATATTTCTTTGTGTTATAATCAAATGGTTGATTGGGAGAGGGAGTAAGATTGATCAACCATCTTGCTGGTTGATTTTTCTTTATTGGATTGAAAGAAGAGAGCCAGGCTTCAGGAAGCAGTATTATTCACGTGGAAAATCAGACAATCTTACACTTTAAAGATATATCTGTTCTTCAACTTGCTATGCTGATGTGTACTTTGATAGCTGACTATAGACACAAGTGCTTCTCATCACATGACAAATTCTTTAGTTATGGTATGGACCATATTCTTCAAGCTTGTATTTATTTTTATTGGCCCTTTTTTTGTTTTGTTTTGTTTTGCTTTCAAGAAAGGCAGCATTATTTACTTTGTCCCTAGTCAGAGTGTCAGTTATATGCACATCTAATTATTCTCCATTTGTGGTACAGATCATCTTCCTTCTTTATCCTAAACATGATCCTGTCTTCCCTGCGTGATTCTTTTTAATTCACACTATATGAGATTCTGTTTATTTCTAATCTTCTATCCAGTTTTACTTTGCATTTAACACTTTCATCTATTTATTCATTGACTGCTTTTTTAAAATCATAAAGGATGATGGCTGTAAGATCTACTTCCTTTGGCCTTGCAGAGGTTTTCTTTTTTTGGTTTGTTTGTTTTGTTTTCCTATATTTTATATCTTAAATAAGGTTAAAATCTTATTTTAGACTGTGGTGGAATACAGCTGGGTGAGAGCGGAGTTATCACAAGCCCCAACTATCCAGCCTCTTATGATAGCTTGACCCATTGTTCCTGGTTGTTGGAAGCCCCACAAGGCCATACCATCACCGTGAGTTCTGATTTTGTTCTAGAACAAAAATACCATGTCCTCTGTGGAAACAGAGTTCTTCTAATAAGCAAGCAATTAGAATAGGCTTTGACCCTGTGATCATTTCATTTTCTCCCCAAAATCTCATTAGAGTACAGACATCTACAAGTATCCAGCAACTGAAGAAATCTCTTTTACAAGCATAGGAGAAGATATAGATAGATATAGATATAGATATAGATATAGATATAGATATAGATATAGTTATGAGATATTCTTATCCAGGAGAGAATTGTAATCACATTCTCGATATGAGTTGCCATCCCATCCCACTGGACCGAAGAGGTTCCTCCTAGTGATTCCAGTTCCAGGAAAATTTTCTCCTCTCAAAATTTCCAATAGAATCCCCAATAAGGAAAAAGAGAGGAGGGCAGGGGAAAGGTAAATAAGAAACATATATATAAAATTATGTAAATTAAAACAAAGTAAAAGGGTTTGTGAGGACCTTATCTAACTTTAGGTAGCTCATCTCACTTACCACTCAAGGTACCTCATTGTCTCTTTTCTCTCCTGCAGCTAACATTTAGTGACTTTGATATTGAAGCCCATGCAATCTGTGTTTGGGACTCTGTCACTGTCAGGAACGGTGGTTCTCCTGGATCACCCATAATAGGACAATACTGTGGAAGTTCAAACCCCAGGACAATCCAGTCTGGTTCCAACCAGCTGGTGGTGATTTTTAATTCGGACCATTCAGTGGAAAATGGTGGATTTTATGCCACATGGAACACACAGACTTTAGGTAAAAGAAACATTCTGTGTACTTTTTAAATTGATGTGTTTTTAAAAATTTATTAATAATTTAGTAAGTATGCATTTTATATCTACTCTCTGTTAGACTCAACTCGGGCTGTTTACACATGTCATCTCATGTAGCAACTTCATAAGGAAGATGCTATATCATACATGTTTTCTCCATTTTATGTGAATGGAAACTGGAGACAAATGGGTGGATAGTTTTCCCAGTCATGGAGCTAGTCATTGGTAGAGTCAGGATTTGAATAAAGATAGTGGGGCCCAGAAACTCTGATCTTTACACTTCACTATGTTGCCTACATAGGCAAAAGGGCTTGGCATAACCAGAGAATCAAAATTAATAGAATCACAAGTAGTTCAGAATATTTGGATCTTAGAGGCAGAATGCTGAGTGGTAATCCGAAAGCAAGAAGTTAAGTGGTGCATATCATGAGAGCCCTGTCTTCTATATTGTCCCTTGGGTAATGCAGAGCCATTGAAGAGTTTTGAGCAGCAAAATGGCAAGATTTGTGACTTAGAATGAGTGCCCTGTAGGTGGCAAAGTATAATAGATTTGATTTCAAAAGGGTAGTATTTTGTGCATATAAAATATAAACCTCATGGAAATTCCCAGAAAATAAAAGAAGTTGCACTGGACGGGTGCCAGGTGGCTAAGTTGGTTAAGCATCTGCCTTTGGCTCAGGTCACTATCCTAGGATCTTGGGATCAAGCCCTGCATCAGGCTCCTTGCTCAGCGGGGAGCCTGATTCTCTCTCTCCCTATCCCCTCCCCCTGCTTGTGTGTGCATGCTCGCTCTCTCTCTCACAAATAAATAAAATCTTAAAAAAAAAAAATTGCACTGCATACTATAGTCAGGATTTCTTTAAAGCCTTGCAGTATCACACAGGGTAATTCTTTTTAGGAGAGTCCAAGTTTATTATGAAGGTTTTTGTGGAAGGAGTCAAGCTTTCTCTCATTAAACCACTGGTTGCTGTTGAATGGAGGGTAGTTTTAGGTGAACCATTAGTTTTCCAAGGGTTTAGAAGCAAAAGATACAAGAATACTCTTTGATTTAACTTCATTTTGTTTTGAGTTCATAGTTTTCCTTTTGTCATCTCTTAAGTACATTTTTTAAAAGATTTTATTTATTTGTCAGAGAGAGAGAGAGTGAGTCCAGGTAGAGGGAAGGGCAGGCAGAGGGAGAAGCAGACTTCCCTCTGAGCAGGGAGCACTCAGTCCTAGGACCTGGGGATCATGACCTGAGCTGAAGGCAGATGCTGAACCAACTGAGCCACCCAGGTGTCCTTCTTAAGTACATATTTTAATAGTATAAAATAATTTGATATTTTCTTTCTTTCAATTTATGCCATTTATTTTCATCTGTCAGAGTGTCAGTATGAATGAATCAGACTGTGTAATGGAAGAATTTTCTCCACCTCAAAATCATTTTCTCTAGTCCTGTATGTTAGAGTAAAATTGCCAATGAGTGTAGACTTATATTCTCATGTATTCACAGTAAAATAAAATACAGAACTTGGGATTGCTGGTTCACAAATACTATAGCTTCAAGGGGAGTAAAAAATATTGTCATTGTTTGAAAATAGAATAGAAGTCTGTCCTCTTTATGGCATGAATTAGTGTCCTCGGGTGAGTTCAGCATAAATGCAACAAAACATAAACAGCCAAATTTCTCTGGATTCAGTTCACCTCACATTTGTTCAGAGTTCTTGTGGTAGCCTGCCCCGGAGGCCGGTGACTCCTGTGTAAGGAAAAAGAACCTGAAATCTCACATTTAGAAACGTGTCTCCTTTGGAAATCTTGGGCTACGAAAGTAGTTATTTTCCTCTCAAATTAATAACTTTTCTATGACAACTTCTCAGGTTGTGGGGGAATACTTCATTCAGATAATGGTATAATCAGATCCCCTCACTGGCCTCAGAATTTTCCTGAGAACAGCAGATGCTCCTGGACCGTCATTACTCACGAAAGCAAACAGTTGGAGATCAGCTTCGACAACAACTTCCTAATCCCCAGTGGTGATGGACAATGTCAGACCAGTTTCGTGAAGGTGAGCATGCTTGTTCCTTTAATTGGAGCTGAGCTGGTTTTGTGAACATAAACATTTAGACCAGAAATGACTCATTGCTTCTCCAAGTAAGTAAAGGGCAATTTTCTTGCTTGGATTTCTTGAATAAAAATGTGAGAAATCTCAACTATTAGGAGTTAAAACTTGAACCACAACACACATACTGCCCTGTGACTTTTCATTTGCTGGTATGTAGGCAAAGTAACCTAATTAAGGAGATTGTTTTCTGGCCTTATTAAATTGTCATGCATACTTAGGGTTCTTCCTTTCTGTGGAAACTGAAGAGGGAAGGCCAGATTTTTTTTGTTGTTTTCTTTCTTCCTTTCTTTCTTTCTTTCTTTCTTTCTTTCTTTCTTTCTTTCTTTCTTTCTTTCTTTCTTTCTTCTTTCTTTTTGTATTTCTTTTCTAGTAGATCCTCAAAGACAAAAGAAACGTAAGGTCCCGTTACCAGCAACACTTAGAGAATGCTATGAAAATTACAGAAGGCTAGAGGGGTGGTTAGTGCCAGCCTCCACAGCAGGCCTCAAGAGCCCACAAGCTGAAAAGAACGTTTTACTCGTGTAAAATTATGGCAGTGGGACAGTCAGTAAGGCTCTCTTTCTCTAAAATGGCAAATACTGCTTATGTGACACCGACCTCACTTCTCTGACTTCTGACTGTAATGGCCGTATGATAATTCATTCTGACTCTGCTATTCGGATCTCATATGTAATATATCTCCAAGAGCTCTTTCCACATTTAAGTGGAAAAGACATTGGCCTTAAGTTCACATTAGCCTGGACTCCATCCATATCTCTTGCACTTACCACCTGCATTTTCCTCTGTGAGCTAATTAAACATTTGGACTTAACTTCTTAACCATAAAACAAAGAGAACAATTTGTCCACTAGTAGGACTGTTTTAAGCATTAGAGGTAATATGATATAATAACACAAATAGTGCTCAGTACTTGGAATATAAAACCGCCTAATGAATAGTAGCGGCATTTTACCATTGATGTTATTATTGTATATCATCTTTGAGATTATGTTTTATATCTAATGGATCCATGCTTACTAGGTGAATAAAAATCCCATACTTTTATAAAATATGTGTCTAATGGGACACATCTAATACAACTCTTCCTAATGGCTTTTTTTTCATGAAGCAAATGAACTCTCTCACGGACTCTCTCTCATAGACTGAGTAAACTTCAAATGTATAGATGTATGTAAAGCCTGGCAAGTTCATCAGTTGTACAAATGGAATCTGAAAAGTTATTGAGGCCCATTTCTCCTATCGATCGAGTAGGAATCCCTCTAACATCTGCCCAAGCCAACACAACTGGCAGGTGAGGTCCATTTGGAGCCTGCCCAAACTAAATGGCCTAGGAAGCACTCTTCCTCTGCCAGGCCTGAGCCTCCTGATTCTGCCAGGAGACACTGAAGAGGACAGAACAGCAAGAGGGTCCAGCTCCAGCAAGCAAGCTCACACCTTATACAAAACTTAACTCAAAATAGATCACACCCTAAAATGTAAGGTATGCACTTTTAGGGGAAAATAAATAGCCCAAAATTGTTAAAACCTAGAGATGGATGAGTATTTCTCAGACTAAACATCTAAAGAATGATTCATAAAAAGAAAGATTGATAAATCTTACTTCCTCAAAATTAAAAATCTTTTAATCTGTGAAAGCCTATGTGAAGAGGATGGAAAGACAAGCCACAGACTGGGAGAAAAGATGTACAAACCACCTCTCTGACAATAGGCTACAATCTAGAATACATACAGAATAGTCAAAACCAACAGTAAAAATACAAAGACTCCAACTGTAATATGGGGAAAAGATTTGAACAGATATTTCACCAAAGAGGATATATAGCATGGTAAATAGACAATGAAAAGACGTTCAACATCACTAGCCATTAGGAAAACTGAGAATTAAAAAAACCACAATCAGAGATCACTACACACCTATCATAAGACCAAATCCTGGCAAGGTTGTGCAGAAGCTGTATCACTTACTCATTGCTAGTGGGAATGGGTACAGCCACTCTGAAAATGGTTCAGCAGTTTCTTATAAAACTAAATATGCACTTTCCATAAGATCTAGCAATTGCCCTCTTAGACACTTATCCCAGAGTAAAGAAAATTATGTTGTCATAAAAACCCATATACAAATGTTGATAGCAGCTTTATTTGTTGGTAGCCCAAAACTGAATTCAGGGCACATGTCCTTGAACAGGTGAATGGTTAAACTAACTAGCACACACCTACCAGGGAATGCAAGTCCTCAGTAAAATCAAACCAACCCTTAACAGACCAACCATTTGGATAAATCACCAGGGAATCACACCGAGTGAAAACAACTGATACCCAAAGGTGACCTAGTCTCTTGTTCCACTTATGTAACATTTTTGAAATCACAATAGTTAGAAATGGAGGACAGCCATAGTTTACAAAGATGGGGGTATGGGAATGAATTGTGTATGATTATAAAAAGGGCAACTCTAGGGACCCTTATGGTGTAGGGACTCTTCCTCATCTTGAACCTGGTGGCAGATAACTAAATACACACACACCCACACACATGAGTATAAGTAAAACTGAGCAATCGAGTAAGATCAGTGGACTGCAGTAGTGCCAACATCTTGGTCATGTTATCATACTATAATTTGGCAAGATGTCAATCTTGGGGGACACTGGGGAATGTGTGCAAGGGATTTCTCTAGATGATACCTTACAACTGCCTGTGAATCTGTAGGTATCTTAATAAGCAATATATATATATTTTTAAGTTGAATGATAAAACATCATGTGCAGCCAGGCTGAATTACACAAAACCTTAAGAAAAGCCAGAAAGTTTTTGACTTAATGACAACTTCATGGCATTCTTTGGTCCAATATGGTTTTGATGAGTCCTGGGTTATATAGGCAATGAAACGAGCTCTTGAGTGACAAGGCAGCAGGAAATATTGACTAACCCTTCACCATTATTATCATTACAACACTTATGTTCCTGGGCCAAAAGGTAGGATATCGGATCCATAATTAATGACTTCAGGAAGTTCTTGAAGTTCTTAATTAAAGCACTTGAGATTCTTTATTAAAAGTTCTAGCTGTCACTTCGCCTTTACAGTAACGTTGTATGCAGACATCTATCTCTCAGTAAGGCAACTGTATAATTTTTAAAAATCTGAATAGAAAATTTCTGTAAAGTACTTTCCTGGATAGTTAAGACGATGGAGGAGGGGAGGGACGACTTAAAGGAGATAATACTGCAATTTGGAAGTATGTGTTTCTTTCCTAAGAACTTTTTGATTTTAGCTATTTGACTGAATATCCGTGCCTTTGTTCTTAGTAGCTCCCGTGACAGAGCCCTCCTATATCTAATAAATGACAAACATCATTCGACTTCAGTAATATAACTAACAGCTGGATGCCCAGTGTTTGAAAATCACTGGAAATGACAGGGCTTGAAAGACTGAGAAATAGTAAATCAGCACTATCTAGGAATCAGTGCCATTTCACACCTCTTCTTGTAGACTGATCTGCCCACAGAAATGTTTTTAATGGCTTGTTATTTTATTGCTTTCTTTGAGGAATATTCTTAAAAGTGATATGGTCAAATGAGAAATTTCACAGAATTTGATGTGAAGAAAATGTGGAGTAGGCAAGTAAGACTAGTCCAAACCCATTTAATCTTCTTAGGCTAGTGAAGAAGTCGGGGGTGAGGATGGGGCTCTTTCTGTGCATCAAAGGATGTTTAGAGTTTCACTGGCCCCTACCCACTACATGCCGCCCCGCACACCAAATATTGCCATCAAAATGCCTCCAGACACTGCCAAATGTCCCTTAGGGAAGGCACGATTGCTCCTTGTGGAGACTCACTCAAATGCCTGGGTCTTCCCTGGTAAAATCTGTTGAGTGGTCTCTTCGCCCCAGTCATGTGTATGTATTCCCTTCCTACCCATATTTTCCTCAAGTGATTCCACGCTGTAGAGGCGGTGATCTCATGCCTGAACGGCTGCAAAATTCTCCTGGCTGATCTCCCAGCCGCCTCCCATTTCTTCCTATTGTCCCCATTGCACTGATTTCCAAAACCAAGTATCCCAGAGCCCGAAGCTTTCCGGTGGCCCCTCACCATTTCAGGATGGTTCTCAGATCTCTAAAATGCCCTGAGGCTCCAGGCTGGCAGGGACTCTGCAACCTCCCTGGCAATGGACTCAGTTCCCACTCCACCCTTTGCAGTAGCCCTGCCTCTTCCTGCCACAGGAGCTTCCTCAGGCAGCCATCCCTGCCCAGACCGGAAAAGCCCCTTGTTATGCTCTCTCCATAGAGAGCTCCGATACTGCTCCTTTCCTAGTTGGAACTCTGCATTTAAATTTGTGATTTTATGAGTAACATTTTTCCCTGAGGATCGGCTTGATGTGGAATTCTAATGCCCACAGTTCTTTCCTCAGCAACTACTTTTCAAATGGGTATATGAGTTAATTCTTTTAAAGTGGCCAGACCAATTAAATGACAGCCTGGGAGTTGCCAACCCAGTTTTCAGTAAATAGCACACCGTGGCTGAATCTCATCCTTTCTCCAAAATGAACGCTGCCAGAGGTCTTCTGCGATTTATTCCAATTCATGCTAAGTACATGTCTTCTGGGAATTCATGTCCATTTTCCTCATGCTCTGCAAATACTTTGACTTCCATGGGTTTCTTCTTGGTAAATGTTATCCAGTGGCGACCCACCGTGTGCCATTCCCCCCTGGACGAAGTGTGAGCCTCACAGGAGCCCACATCTCTGCTCAGCCTCCCTTCATGCCTCATAATCTGCGTTAGTCAGATCGGGCCAAGGAGGAGAAAGTAGGAGGAAAATGAGTGGTGGTTGATTTCTCTTAGTCACTGCCTAGCTATACAAAAATGAGCACAGTCTCCTTGGAAGAGTCAGGAATGGAAGATGCTGTTAAAAAGCAGCTTAAAAACACTATTCTCAAAAGAAAATATCACCGATTTGCATGCGTTTTATTTGCTATTGTGTTTAGGTCCATATACATCCGAGTTCCATTATTTTCCAGCCTAAGCACATTTAAGTGTGGACAGGGGAACTCCTCAAGCATTAAGTCATGTTTGTGGCTCTGCTAGGTGTGGGCGGGGACTGAGGAAGTCGACGACGCCTTGTTAGCCACCAGCTGTGGGAGCAGGGCTCCCGCGTCCATCCTCACACCAAGAAATGCGTTCACGGCTGTGTTCCAGTCTCAGGAAACCCCGGCTCAGGGCTTCTCTGCATCCTTTGTGAGCCGTAAGTAGCCCCCAAAACCCCAGCGGGAGGTCCTTGAGAGGGTGGGGCTGCCACAGGACGGCTTGCGGGGTGAGGGTGGGGGTGGGGGTGCGGTGCCAGGGTTGGTTGGAACTGGGGGCCCCAGGGGGAGAGCGGGGGCCAGTCACCTGATCCCCAGAGTACACCCTTCCTTCAAAAAGCAGTGAGAGTGGAACCGAATTAAATGACAGGCCAATTGAGAGATGACATAGAAGGCTTGAGTGCCCCTGGTGGACATCGAAAACTGAGCCTAAAACCCAGAGTGGGCAGGAAGTAGGCAGAAGCCCAAGAGGCTGGTAATTAGTAGGTGATCAGAGTGGCGGGTGAGCAGCACCTTGACCTTCCCCATAGAAATCAGAGCCCACTGATTCATTGTCAGGCCTCACTCCACTCCCCTGAAACTCACTCAGTTTCCACAGGTGAGGCCTTCCATGTGTTTGCGCTCATCCAGATGATTCTGCATGGGAGTCGACTTTGGGAGCCACTTTCTCCAGGATTTTCTCTTCCTTCTCCAGTTACTGCTCACAGACTAGATTTGTGGGGAATGGAGCAGGTTTCAGGTCTGAGAAGCAATGATGCGTGCCTGTTGGCTGAGTTCAGTCAAGTAGCCACTCATTTGCAAACTGCTGTTTATGAAAAAGTCTCATGAAAGGAATTAGAGAAAGTGATGCGGTGAATAGGTGTTTCAGACTCGAATGAAGGACGGGGTGGCGGAAAGGGAAGAAGGAAAGGCCAGCCCAGGCCTAATGCCAGGTCCTCCATCGCTGGGTTCCTGTGTGTGTATATGTGTTCATAATTGTGTGTTCTGATATCAGTTTATAAGGATATTGACATTTTCCTCTGTGATAGGTCAGGGAGTGATATGGATTAACTAGTTATTGGTTATATGAAAACAAATGTTATTTTAGTGGTAATGATGTGAAATGTTGGGGCTTGGGAGCTAATGGTCAAGAGAGAATTCTTGAGATGTCTTCGGTGGAAAAAAAGTTATTTTATTAAAGCACGGGGACAGGACCCGTGGGCAGAAGGAGCTGCATTGAGGTTGTAAGGTAAGGGGTGACGGTTATGTAATTTCAAGTTGGAAGGGAGTTAGGGATAGCAGAGGTCTCTAAGGAATTTGGAAGCAAGGTTTCCAGGACCTTGAGGAGTCATTTATTACTGACCTTAGTCATGAAACCCTTCAGCTATCTATCAGTGGGCCATATGTTTGGAGAGTGATTGCTAACATATATCTTGGGGATGGGGAGAGATAAAGGGATGTTTCCAAATGGATTTTCATATATTAAAGAAGACTTACAGGATCCCGGAGGGCCAGCTAATGTCAAACTAAGGTGTTTTTTTGCCTCTAGCAAAGTATTAACATTGAGGCAGCTGAGTTCCTGGAGGAAGGTCACTCTGTCTCAAGTACTTGTCAGTGGGCTGCAAGTTGGAAGGAAGTTTCATTTTTTTCCTACATTTCTTTTGCCTTTATTCTCCACATCAGTAAGAGGATGATTCTCTATTTCTGACACCAGGGAATCATTTGATAAGAACTGACATGAGTAAATTCAACATTTTTAAAAACAGTTTGTTTTTTTTTGGCCAGATTATAATACTAATGAGAATACATAGTTTTCTAATATTATCATAAGATAGTTTAAAGTCGTTAAGTGGCAGGCAGTTGGGTGGCTCAAAGTCAGTACAGCATGCGTCTCTTGATCTTGGTCTTGGTCATGAGTTCAGGCCCCACATTGGGCATGGAGCCTAGATAAAAACAAAAACGAAAACCCATTAAGCGGAACTCACCAGAAACAAATGATTTAATCTGTTTTATCTCTTTATCTACATGAACCATATTCAGTCTTTGCTCAGCTTTCCTTTCCATATTATCTTCAGAATAAATGGCAATGAGTTTGTGGTAAAGTTTCTACTACTTAGCCCAAAACTCTGCAACATATTCTAAAACATAAAGAATGTTCTCATTTTGTGTGTATGTTTATTTTAAAATCAGAGCTCCATCCCCTTAGTTACTGTTTCTTCCTGTTGGAGTAGCTCAGGGAATATGTCTCTAGAGAATTTGAGTGAGTTTTTTCCTCACTGATAAGAAGAAGATACTACACATGAGAACAATTGTTCTGATAATGCCCTTTTCTTCCCATGTAGGATGTGGAGGTAATTTCACGAACCCTTCAGGTTACATCCTTTCTCCAAACTACCCAAAGCAATATGACAACAACATGAATTGCACCTACTTCATAGAGGCTGGTCCTTTGTCCCTGGTCCTCCTGACTTTTGAGTCTTTCCGTTTGGAAGGTAAGTTTATTCTTAGGTAAATTATAATTGATTCTCTCTTTTTAAGATTTATTTGTTTGTTTCAGAGAGACAGAGAGAGTAGGACCGGGAGGGGAAGAGGGAGAGGGGAGAGAGAATCTCAAACAGATTCTGAACTGAGCCCACATCCTGATGTGGGTCTCAGTCTCATGCTGGAGATCATGGCCCAAGCTGAAATCAAGAGTCGAACGCCAATGGACTGCACAATCCAGGCGCCCCGACAACTGATTCTTAATGAATGAATGAGTGATAAGTGAGGCAGAGGTATTGTAAAATCGCCATTTGAAGAAAATATTTAAAATGTCACAGAGTATTTTTGATGTACACTTGATTAAAATTCCATCCAATGTTTTAAAAACATGTATACCATTCTACATATTCCATCCAGAAATGAGAAAGTAATGTAAGAGCTTTAAGAACACAAGCATCATGTAAATTGCTTAAAGGAAAAAAGTCTGGAAGGTATTACATGTTAATAATTGTTTTCAATGTATTCATTTGTGCTTTGTGCATACACACACCCACATGCATGTGTAAACACCAAACACTAACAAGAGAAACTATCTTACTCAGTCAAAGTAGGTGCTCAATAAATGTTGAAAGAATGAATAAATGAATATAATTAATAAATACACTCTAGTTTGATTCAATATTACCATGGGATCCCTTTCACCTCACCTCCTTTCTGTCTTTGATCTTCAACAATCCCATAGGGATTGTGAACCCCCTAACCACAAGTGTCCCTTTGGGTTCATCCCATAGCTCCAGGAAATGGGATATTGTCAAAGGGGATTGTAAGCCTGTTTGTTTGGGCTGGCTCTGACCGCAATAGACAAAACTTGATGTTTTGTAGCTGCTGGGACACAGTTTAGAAAAAACATCTCTTCAAGTAGATGGGTATTTTTTACCATTCAGTCATATTAATATTTTTTACAAATTAATTTTCCATTTCTAAATTATGCTTAGTTTCTAAATTTGTCAAGCTACCTCTGCATAATCAAAATTTATTTCTCTTTGGGTTGGGTCTCCCTTGCCAGTGAAAAGTTACAGTTAGCAAAATTTCCTACAGTATGCAGCATTTAGAAAATTTATGTTTCATGAAAATAGGAATGACATGTCAGTACTCACACACTGATAAATCATACAAAGCCTCTCTCACCTTTTCCTTTTTCTGTGACCTCCTTTTCCTACATCTCTACAAGTTGAAATTTTGGCACATGTGTTAGCTAAAATGCCAAGTATGAACCGATATATGTCACTATAAAAATGGAACATGAAGTAAAATACATCTTTTCAGTTTTTGCTTGTACAAAATCCCAGTAATATAAAAATGCATTCACAATATATAAAGTTTTGGGGGAAGGTAAAACAGTTTATCTAAAATGATCCAATGTTATATTTAAGAAAAATACATGCATAAGGCTATTAAGCATTACTGTAAAAATTGTTACCCCATACATAGGTTTATAGGTGATATGTATTTTCTTTATACCTCTTCTATTATCTTTTTAATCAGGGAAAAGTTATCTTAATGATAGGAAGAAAGGATGTGACTTGGACTGTGCATTTGTTCTCATTAAATTACATAAACACAAGAATGTCTCATTAAATTACATAAACACAATATCATTTAGGCTAAAAAAGGAGATGTTGGTAAATACACTACATAACATAGCCACAGAAAACATTGCTAATACCAATGGTGTACGTATTATTACAAAGGAACCTAAACTGACCGAAACAGTAGCTCCTGAGTTCAGCTGACCAGGTGGGATTAAGGGGCAAGCATACTCTGGTGGAACACTGGGTGTGGGGAGTGGTGGGAGAGAGCACAATGTTTTAGGATGGATCTTGCTGCCAGGTCAGCCATGTACTAGTCATGTGACTTTGTGCAAATTAATCTTTCACAATCACTTGAATTTTTAAAAATACAGAATAGTAGTTACAGTATTTATAAAAGTCAGATCATGCTTGTAGAAGCCTATTTTATGAATTGTCATTCATGAATGCCCACTGTTTTGTTATTTTTGCTGCCACCAGTCAGGATCTCCAGACACACCCTTACTTATGTTGCCTGCAAACAGGTGCTTAGTTTCTCCAGATTGAGGTATTCCAGATTGGCTAACCCTAACTCAGTTGAAGAGCTGATTTTTTTTAATAAGATGATAACTTTCTAATAATGTCTTGTGACAATTCCAGTGTTAAAGGTACTCAGCATGTTTAAGTGAGTAATTTCTAGCTATAGAGTAATTGGATTATGATGATTCTCAAAAAAAGACAACATTAATCAGATTTATCTTATAATGAGATTCTTATCACTAATCAGACCAACGCTGATGTTCACTGAATACTTTTAACAAACTAGAGATTTATTTGCTACAGTGAAAATAACCTTCTGCCCCTTCTAAAGTGAGCCTGAGGAATTGATCTTCAGGATGTTGTAATAAGACTGAAAATTGTTCCCAAGAAAAACTCAGTTTTTCGCAGGAGCCTTGGCCTTTCTTGCTGCTCTAGGCCAAAGGAACTATTTCTAAAAGAGTCTGTCCACATGTCTAAATATTTCTGAGCCCAGCATGCCAACAGAGCCAATGTTGACCTCAGCAGAGACGAGGGTTCTAGATCTGTTCTTTTGGTGGGCCATTAACACAAAAGGTAGATCTAGCAAGAAAAAGATGGGCTATTCCAGACTGCAGAATACAATGGGAACATAGACTTGTTCATATGTTTTGTCTCCCAAATACTAACAACTTGTTAAGAAAGGTTTTACTAGTCAGGCTATCGTTCTGATTATTCAAGTGCACGCTGGTGTTTTCACCATGGGGAGATTACAAAGGTTTAGTGACCTACATTCCACTAAAGTAAGTTGCTCAGAAAGTGTATGTTATGTTATGTTATGTTGGCCTAAGTTTCTCATCATGATTATTCCAATAATAGTCATTGTATGAACTATGGACTTCTCATCTTTTCTATATAATCACTTATGAAGTATAAAAATTCCAGTGAAATCAATTAAAAGTCATGGAAGAAATTTCCATTTGATCATTTACAAGGCAACTTTTTTTTTTTTTTTTTTTTTCTGAATGTCATCTCCAGATTGAAATGGCTCTTGGTAGTCTTAAAAGTGGCTTCACAATTTCTAAAATATGGTAGAGAAATGACAAATTTAAAATGTTTCTTTTGGTCAAAAATGAAACACCAGAAACAGACAAAAGCTAACTACAAAGCATGAGAGAAATTGTCACTGTTTGTACTTATTTTGAATCAGAGATTATTAAATTTTATTTTATTAATTTTATTAAAAATTATTTTCCGGAATACTGAACAGTCAAAAAGTGTATTTTTGTGTTTTCATTATTCATATGCTCAAGTAGATGCCTTGAAGTTGCTGGGGAAGATTATAGACCATTTATTTTTACTGTTTACTGTATAGATAAAGCACTTAGCAGATGAGGTACTCTGTGGCAAGTGATTGCCTTCTGTATCTTGATTCTTTTGTCATTAAAATTCAGTAAAAACACTGATTCACCTTGGTGACAATGAAAAGCTTAGAAATTCTTAACTAAAAAATCCTACATCTAGGCAAATTCTAAGTTCAGTTTCTCTCAGATCCAGAGTAACTCTTTTTTTCCTTTTAGCATGTCATAGTAAAAAGGAGTTTTAATTGCTTTTATAAAAGTTACTTTCTTACAGAAATGTGAAATTCACAGTCCCTATTAATTGAATTTGTCATCCTTTCAAGGGCCATATGACTATCTTGGTGGTTTTATCCATCGTTTCATGAATCCTCTTTCATCTAAGACTTGATTTATAATGAGATTACAGAATCTCCAAACGCTTTAATAAATATCTGTTCTCCCAACACAAGTCAGAGTTCTTAGTTTAGCTGCTGTGGATTTAATATATTTTATGTGCATTTTATTCTAATTTATTCCTTTTCAGTGTTCCAGCATTCATTGTTTATGCACCACAGCCAGTGCTCCCTGCAGTATGTGCCCTCCTTAATATCCACCACCTGGCTTACCCAACCCCCCACCCTCCAAAACCCTCAGTTTGTTTCTCAGAGGCCACAGTCTCTCATCTCTTAATAAGAATTGAATAGTAGAGTAGTACCTTAGCACAGACAGTGGAGAGAAACAAAAGGACAGCTGTTTTTGCTTGCTGTCCTCTAGAGATGGCCTCAGAAGCTCTGAAGAAAAATAAGTCTAGATTAACAGAGCAGCCAGATGGGAAGTCTTTAGTAATATTTGCCTGACTTTTAAAAAATTAACTTAGAAGTCCTACTTTACAGTTTATACCTAATATAAAGCTAAAATGGAAAAGAAAAGAAAATTTAGCTTTAAATTTTTCCTTTTGCCCTTTTTCCCACCAAAAATTAGGTTTTGTCAGTTGTCTTAGTTCCCATTTCCCCCATCATGTAATCTAAGTTGCTTTTTTTTAAAAAAAATGGCATTACCTAGCTACTTATCATTTCTTCTCTTTGCTTTACTTAACTCTTTCTAAAGAAATCAGAATGTAGGCACAATTCACAATTTATTATTTTAGAAACTATCGGGCAGTGCTTCTCTTGAAATAGTTCCTACTGATGATTTATTAAAATTGGCCAGACCTTAGAGCAGACAGTGTAGTTATGTGGGATTCCTTGCTTGCCCGTGTAATAAGACTTTGGTCTGCACACCCTGTGGAACTTAGTTCTACGCTGGCACATGCTTCTCTGTCCCACTCCATCATTCCTCCATTGAGCAATCCAGTCTCCAAGCTACTGTTTAATTGGGATTTGCCACCCCCTAATTCCTGTACCTCTCCCTAGAGCCCTTTGCTGTTTACTGAAAAGACTTTATCTTAGCCACACTATTAAAATATTCCAACCCAAATGATCTCCCCCTGTTTCTTAGTCCTCTTTGATATCTCTGCTTCTCTGTCTATGGTTCTAGAGAAAAATTGCACTCTGAACCTAAATTTCACCAGTTTATATTATTTGCTGAGATACTCCTTCCTGGTTTCCTTTCAATTCTCTCCAAGTTCTTGGAACTGTGATGGAATTCAGAATTGAATGTTCCTCTGTAATAAAGTCTCGAAGACTATGATAAAAATTATATTCCAATACACTGGATAGAGCCTTACCCATTTCAAACAATAAACATCTCTTAAAAGTTTTTTAGAAGGATGGAAAATAATCATAAAAACAAATCCTGGAGGATAGCTTCATACCTCAATACCTCAGAGATTTCACATCAAATTACTTACTGAGGATAGAATTAAGAATGTCTGGAGTTCCTTTTCCCATGACATGGGTTCTCATATGTCTGATAACTATTACTTCTCTGCCATAAATTCAACTTTAATATTTATCTTTGTCCTTGAAGAACTTTTTCAAATCTTGACTAAGTTCCTTTTTCTCCCTGGAAGGCAATCATGCTAGTTGTCTTTATCTATATTCTATGTGAGCGTTTTGTGTATATTTTGATCACATATTCAATTGGTTCCCCCTATGATTATGGAAAAATGTTTAATATCATTATTTTCTGATGACTGTGGTCTTTGTCACCAAGTATCTTGTCATTGAAGAATTGGGGTTGATCTCTTTGCTCTAATGCAGTGATGTGAAAAATAGAGCTTGAGAAAAAGATGTATATGTGTGAATTACTTTATGCCCATTGACATAGTTACATCTCATTTTTTTTGTATACTACCTTGCTTATGCTAAACCTTGATATGCTCTTAGACTTCAGATAATTTTACAAATTCTGATATTATGTAATACATGACTTTTTATGGGTAAAATTTGGAAGGACATCCTACCTTAACGAAATGACTGTTGGAAAAGATATAAGAATATCTTCATCCATCAAGCAACTTGCCAAATATCATAACTTTTTCAATTTTTTTGAGTCAGGCTGTGTGAATGAGCAGATCATTTTGATTGGTGTAATGATTTGATACTCTCTTGCCATCTACCAGAAAAAAAAAAAAAGGAAAAAAAGAAAGAAAGAAAAAAAGAAAAGAAAAGATAAAAAGATAAAAATCCTCTCTCAACTTCCTCTGCCTCTCCCCTGCCCAACTTCCTTATTGTTGAGTATGGATCTTTTGTAAGCACTTAATGAGTTTTGGTTGTGTTGATATAGATATACCACTGCTATTTCATGAACTTTCTAGAACTGGACTAGTTCCTTTAATATTTTAGAAACATGATCAAGTATATGACACATTTTATCTTATAGTTCACAACATTTCTTTAATTTCCTAAGACAGTCACCACTGTGATAGTCTATGTCATTAGGTCAACAACTTAAAAACTAATGCTCTGATACTTAATGAATAACTGTATAGCAAGCCATTTGATCAAAGTGGAACCAAGTTTTTAATCTAGCATCAGCATATTTCCTTTCGTTCTGTGATTTTGCTGTTTAATCATGATTATGATTATGGTCATCCATAGAACTATAATTTCTGGCCCAGAAATTCCACTTTTAGGTATTTACCCAAGAGAAATAGAAATTTATGCCTATGCTAGTATCCAGAATATAAAAGAACTCTTAAAACTCAACAATAAAAATGTAAAACCTAATTTTAAAATGGCAAAAGATCTGAATAGACCTTTCTTCAAAGAGGATATGCAAATGGCTAATAAGCACATGAAAGGCTGTTTAGCATCATTAGTCATAGGGAAATGCAGATTAAAACCATAATGAGTATCACTTCCTACCCACTAAGATAGCTAAATAAAGGCAGACAGACAATAACAAGTGTTGGTGAGGATGTAGGAAATTGGAACCCTCATGTGGTGCTGGTGGGGTGGTAAAGTAGTGCAGTCTCTTTGGAAAATAGTCACATAGGTCCTCAAAATGTGAAAGAGAGAGTTACCGTATGAGTCATCAATTCCACTCCTGCTTAGGTACCCAAGAGAATTGATGGCATATATCTACACAAAACCTTGTACATGAACACGGCAGCATTATTCATGATAGCCAAAAGGTAGAAGTGAACCAAATGCCCATTAATTGCTAAATGGATAAACAAACTATGGTCTGTCCCTACAATGGAATACCATTCCACCTTGGAAGGAATGGGGTACTGATGGCTGCTTCAACATGGGTGAACCTTGAACACATCATGTTAAGTAAAAGCGGCCAGTCACAAAAGACTGCATATTATATTATTCTTTTTATGGGAGTTGTGCAGAATGGACAAATCCATAAAGACTGAAAGTAGGTTAGTGGTTGCCAGGGTTGGGGAGAGCAGTAAAGAGGGAAGGCTAAATGGGGCATGATTGTTAATGAGGTAAGGTTTGTCCCCAGGGGGCTGAAAATCTAGGATTGGAGAAAATGTCGGATACCCCAAGTATCCTGGCACTGTGAACTGGTAACACCTTTCCAAAGGGCCATTTGATAAACTTGAAAAAGAATCTTACCTTAGTACCAGTAACTCAGCTTCTAAAGATGTATCCTAAGGAAATAATGAGAAACTTCAGCAAATATCTACATACAAGAATGTGTCAATAGTATTTTTAATCAAAATAAGATGGAAAAGATAGAATTAGCAAACAAGAGGGGATTAATTGAACTTAACATGGTGCATCTCTATATTAGAATCTTATGTATGCATTTAATTCAATGTTTTCAAAAGAAAAATCACGGGTGCCTGGGTGGTTAAGTGGGTTAAAGCCTCTGCCCTCGGCTCAGGTCATGATCTCAGGGTGCTGGGATTGAGCCCCACCTTGGGCTCTCTGCTCAGCGGGGAGCCTGCTTCCCTTCCTCTCTCTCTCCCTCTCTGCCTCCCTCTCTGCCTACTTGTGATCTCTGTCTCTCTGTCAAGTGAATAAATAAAACCTTTAAAAATAAATAAACCTTAAAAAAAAAGAAAAATCACATAAAATATATGGTTATGTTATTTTATGTTAATAAAAAAATAATTTGCAAAAGATCATGCACGGTATGACCCCAATTAATGTTTTCACAGTACAATTACCTGTAAAAATGGCTGCCTAAGGAGCAGTGATAAGTCTTTTTAATTTTTTGCTTATTGGGTTTTGCATTTCTCTTTGGAATGGGTCAGAGTATGTATTTCTGTGCATATATATTCAGAAGACAAAACAATGTTGGATATTTAACGGTCACTAAACTCAAGCTCATGTTGTTTGTGTGAACATTTAAAAATGCTGTTCAGTAAACACTAAGGAATTTCTAATTCTCTCTCATGGTTGGAGTCCCTTATCTGTATATAAGCGTGAAGTTAAAGCAAGGTTTTGCCAAAGCAGTGCTGTTGACATTTTGGGCCGGGTGATTTTGTGGTGGTGGGAGGTCGGGGAGGTGTGGGCTTGCCCTGAGCAGAGGACAGTGTTCAACGACATTCCTCCCCACTCCTCCCGACTCCATGCCACTAGTACATCCCAATGTTACAGCCAAATCCTGTCTTCTCATAGCACCAAGTGTCCCTGGCAGGACATTTATATGTCACGGAATTAAAGGAGCCACTTTATAAAGGAAGAAAATACTGGATTGTTTGAAAGCAGGATTTATCTGTTGTGACGTTCTACCTCTTTCCTCAGACCTGTGCTTGATTTGTAACTTGGGTAGACACTGTTTCATCAGGATACCAAGTTAAACAGTGACTTAGCAAAAGAGCTCTTGACTCTCATTTTAATTTCTGTGTAAATTGCATGAATCTTCATTACATTTTTTTTTTTTTTTTTTTTTTTTGTCTGAGTGTTTATAGCACCAATTCCTTGCATTGCTTCTGATTATAACACTGGTCATTCCCTACAGCGCGCTCGGCCGTAACCGGAAGCTGTGCCAATGATGGCGTCCACATCATCAGGGCTTCCAACTTCTCTTCCACGCCTTTTGCCACCGTGTGTGGCGATGAAATCCTGTCTCCTGTCACCCTCCTAGGCCCGGTGATGCTCACCTTCTACTCTAATGCGCACATCACAGACCTCGGATTCAAGTTTAACTATGAGATCACCCGTGAGTAGCCATAGAGTCTGGAATTTACTTCTTTTCTTAAGTAATTCCCATAAGGACTTTTAATTGTGATTCATACATCACCAGCTTGAAGACTTTGGCACTGTAAGGGGAAAAATGATCAAAGAGATGCCTGGTCCAAAAATCCTCAGGCATTTCCTTTAAAAAAAAAAAATGGGGAGGACCTTCTTCAGGAACTTTAGCTAGAACTACTCTTTGAAATCAAATGGAAGATTGAGATTTATGTTGATAATTAAAGTTAAAATGAGCGTTCCTGCTGTCTTTAGTTGGTAGTAAGTTATGTAAAGGTGTCTTTTTGGCCTGGACTATCAAGACTCCTGTCTCATTTCTCCAAGTCACTCTGCTAATGTGAAAAGCAGTATTTTATAAATTTAGAAAAAAAAATAGAAGAAAATATCTTTATAATCTTCCAGTAGGAAAGGACTTTTTGATAATACAAA
Organism: Lontra canadensis; assembly: GCF_010015895.1. Taxonomy (NCBI): domain Eukaryota; kingdom Metazoa; phylum Chordata; class Mammalia; order Carnivora; family Mustelidae; genus Lontra; species Lontra canadensis. The sequence continues at coordinate 7,892,726 of NW_022631066.1, forward strand.
AGCATAAGTTCTTAAGGAAAAGCAAAGATTAATGTATTCAGCTATATTGTAATTTGCAAGTTTTCCATTTCAAAGGCAAAGTGAGAAGACAAGTCATGGATTAAGCAAAAACCTTTGTAGTTACTAGGATCTTTTCATTTTTCGTTGTCTGTAGACAATTTAATCCTATGTTTCAAAATCATAAGATTCTTTTTCCCTAATTTCAGTTATCTTTTCCTCTCCTGCAATAAGTATGGTTAGCTTACTGACCATTTTTACCACATATCCTGCAATAAGTATGGTTAGCTTACTGACCATTTTTACCACATCCTAGTTTCAGTGAAATGGGCACACACATCTGGCAAAAGCTTGTTTTGTGACCAAGATCATTACTAAAGTTAAATCATTTTCTTTCAAATAAATTACTATTCCCATCCACAGAGAAGTCTTGAAACTCTCTACTCATGAAAAAGACCTTTACAAGTCATTCATATTAGCTGTTACCTGAGTCCTGACCCCATTTGGAAAGTGTGACTGTGTGTGACTCCGTAGGTCTGTGGGCACATCCAAAATAGATTTGGGCACAGTGAGGGTCCCTTCCCCTGGTTTTCTTGTTGAATAAAGAAGAGCATCGGTTTGTTTATTCTTTCGGTACCACTGGTATGTTGGAGACTTACATGCTGCTTTATGATCTTCTACTCTTTAATCTCTCATTTTCCCAAAATACCATATGTAAGGTTTACCATATCTACTGTGAGAGTGCCATTTAAAAAGTGTTGGCAATAAGATTTCAAATCCTGACAGGTACAAATTTGGGAGTTACTTGGACATTGATAAGCTTTCAGAAACCACATAATTGTCTGAAAGCTGAAATAGAATAATGGCTACACAAATCTAACTTTTTTTTTTAAGATTTTATTTATTTATTTGACAGAGCTCACAAGTAGGCAGAGAGGCAGGCAGAGAGAGAGGGGGAGAAGCAGGCTCTCTGCTGAGGAGAGAGCCCGATGCAGGGCTCCATCCCAGGACCCTGAGATCGTGACCTGAGCCGAAAGCAGAGGCTTTAACCCACTGAGCTACCCAGGGTCCCCATGAATCTAACTTTTAATTCACTACAGTTGTCCCCAAGGGTCTCAGACTGTGTATACTTATGGGTATGTGTAGAGAATAGCCTTTCTCAAAATGTGGGCTTACCAGAAGGAATATAAACAAACAAACAAATAACCTTAAATGGCAGCTACGATTTATTTATCATTTCTAAGAGAGGTAAATGGAATATATCTGCTGACAGTATATAAACCAGAGAAATATCATCAAAATATACTACTAACATTATAATTTTAGAATCATAAAATAAAACAGAAGCATTTCTCACTGCAATGAGTGGGGCAGTTTCCATCATTGTGCAGCATGGTCTCATCCTCCTTATATGTAAGGCCAAACAGAAATAATACTAATTTAATGTTTTTTATAATGGGGTTTTTATGGTCGTTTTATGGCTGTGGTTTTATTGACTAATAGAAACAACTAACAGTTCTGGGCTGTTGATTGCTGGAGTCAGGGCAGGGAGTGGGTCTAGCCTTGCACTTGCTAGGAGCAGTAATACAAATTTGGGCAAATAGAGCTCTCACCAGGCTCACAACTAAATGGGAAATGCAAAGGACCCCGCTTGAGCCCCCAAAGGGAACTAAACTTGAAAGTTCCAAAAACTGTTTCTAGTACTTCACATTATAATACTCTGTCTTGACAGAGGAAACTCTATATTTAAGATATTTAATTTATATTATAGATCTCCAGATCACGGTCCTTCCTGGGCCCAGATGCTCACAACATGCCTTGGATTCTGCATGCCTTTTCTCAGCTTCCAGTTATCTCTGTCATCCCTCTCAATCTGTTCGTTAAATATAGGGAATGGACCCCAACACATGAAATGTTCATTCTCATTATTTTCACTCTGGTCATTGAATTGATGAATTCCATTCCAAGGTGTGTCTTAAAATATTCTCCCCACTTCTACTCCCTTATTGTCTCTTCCCCTGACTTTAGTGAAAAACATCAATATTGTTTGTAAACAACAATGAAGGGGAGATTTAAGTTCTTTAAGGCAAGTGGTTGGCATCTCTCTTAAGGAAAAAGGTACAATTGTAAAGAATATCTCAAAATTACTCTTTCACGCTCCGAGCAATAATCTTTCTCTCTCTTCTTTTGCAGCCTGTCGGGGAGTGTTCAACTTCTCCACCGGGGTCATCAAGAGCCCTGCCTATTCGTATTCGGACTACCCTAACGACATACACTGCTCGTACACCATCATCGGTAGAGATGACAGAGTGCTTCAGCTGAAGTATGTAAGACAAATGTACCTTCTCTACAGTTGGGTCAGCTCTACTTGCAGAAAAGATATTCCTTTACAATAAAGAACACTGATTTTTACAGGAGGTATATAAGAGAACCTCGAAGAAGGGAGAGTGAAGTTCTTGTTTGTTAGTATAAATCCGGAAAATGGGTGTCCCGCCTTCCATGCAAGCCAATAGGGATTAAGGGGAAAAACAGGCACTCCACCAGTGAAAATGAGTGTTGTCATTTTCCAGCAGGTTTCAAAGGAGTGGGTGTAGCCTTTGTATAATGGACTGTAAAAATTTAAGCCTGTCTTGGAAGGAGCAAGAGAAAGTAAATTTCCTTTGTTGGGCACTTTCATTTGTTGGAACTTTAATTGATACTTTCCATAGTTCTCTTCTTTCATTCTTTTTGTTTGTTTGTTTTGTTTTGTTTTTTAAAGATTTATTTATTTACTTATTTGACAGAGATAGAGAGTACAAGTAGGCAGAGCAGCAGAGAGAGAGGGGGAAGCAGACTCCCCGCCGAGCAGGGAGCCCAATGCGGGGCTCTATCCCAGAACACTGGGATCATGACCCGAGCCGAAGGCAGCCACTTAGCCAACTGAGCCACCCAGGAGCTCCTGTTTGGTGTTTGTTTTTATGGTTTTTTTCTTCTTTCATTCTTAAAACAGTTATATGAGGCATATATTATTAAACCATTTTACTGATGAGAAAATGGGAACTCAGGTCAAATTACTTTCTCAGTGTGATATGCTACTAAATGAAGAGTCAGAATCTGAATTCACATCATATTTTCTCCCAAAGCCATGCTGTTAATATTTCCCTATGCCATTTCTTGAAGGGAAAATATTTCTTGACTACTTGAGAAATGTATTTTTATCCATGTATCAGAACACCTCTACACTGGTGCCCTATGATATTGCTTACATCATCAGTAAAACTCTCCCCTAATTCTACCCACTCCCCACAGCACTGACTAAGGACCATAACCTCCAGTTATCAGTGATAAAGTTCAAAACCACATTCATCTGAGATGATGTATTTTTAACTCTTGTGTTTCAGTGATATACAGCATCTCTGAAAGTTCGTGTACTTCATAGCAACCTAGAGTTTTGTATAGAAGGTCGATGGGCTGGAATCTTTCTTACCTACCTCCCCACTAAGTGGCTGTGATCACTTTCATCCCTAAAATCACATACTCTGCAGTTTGCCTCCAGGAACCTATGTCAAATGGGTCTTTATAAAAAAGTGTTATCCAGTCTGATTGGGTTCCTATACCAGACAGTAAGTGGTCTAGAGGCTGCACCTTGAAGAAATCTGCAGATCCCCCACCCCCTCCCCCCAGGACTATTTGTAAGGAAGCTGTGCCCCAAGGGCCAAAAAGTCCTTTAAGTCTAAGGGACAAAAGAATAAACAAAAAATGCCGGATGGTCCAAAAAAGGAGGTCCTATGGAAGGATCATCTGCCTAGAATGGCAGAATAAGGAGTCTTTCTTGCCATGTGCCTTGGTGGCCCAGTATGTGCTTCTACATGTGTAGGATTATAGGTGATATATATACTGTATATGTTGATAACATATATCTATTTCCTGTGTGGGCTCTGGCTTATCATAGTCAAAATTCTTTTAGCATGGTTGGAAAATTTTTTATACTCTAAGAACCTATATTCTATGAAACAGATATTATCCCAGTCTTTGCAGAAGTTGTAGATATTATTAAAACATGAATTCTTCCACCAGGGCTCTCAAAGTACCCTGGCAACATAAGCTTTTCTATCAATGGGCTTTTCCAGATATCGTCTATTCTCTGGAAAAATGATAAAAAATAAAAATTCAAAACAGCTTTGAGTCCTCTTGGAAGCTCAAATCTTTATCTTTCTTTATGGATTCATGTTGTAGAAAATAAATGTGTTATCCAAGGAGAATAAAAAAAGATGTAGTATATTTGGAAATTATCTAGCTTTGTTCTGCCTTCATCTTCTTTTACAAGAGCATTAACTATTACATGCGGTTGAAGAAATAAAGAATTTTTCGTCTTGTTCTTAATCATCAGTTTGAAAAAAATTGAACTAATTAAGGCTTTTTAAAAAATTTTACAGATCCTTTTTTTCTTAAGGCTCTTAGAAGGAATTTTCAAATTAAATATCTTCAAATTCTTCTGTATTAAAGACTATTTATTTATTTGTTTGTTTTATTTGAGAGAGAGAGAGACAGAGGTAGAAAGTCCAAGGAGGAGCAGAAGGAGAGGGACAAGCAGACTCCTTGCTAAGCACAGAGCCTAGTCTCCTGACCCTGAGATCAGGACCTGAGCTGAAATCAGGAGTCAGACACTTAACCGACAGAGCCACCCAGGAGCTCCACAAATTATTCTGTGTTATATGTTATTTATTATAGCTGCTAGCAAAAAGAAAAAAAAAAACTGAGAAAGCAGGAGAACCTACAGAAATGAGGGCAGGATATCAAATAATTTAAATAAATTTAAGAAAAAAATAAGTTATAATAAACCCATTCTAAAGCCCTAAAGATAAACCATGTAGAAAGCCTTGCTTGTTTAGGAAACTCTGGGAATAGTTACTTGAAATGACAGAGCGTAGGCCTGAAATTAAAGTAGTATCTCAGGCCATTAAATGAAGTTAAGGGCGTATCTGTCAGGATAGTTCTAAGTGGTAACAAACACACCCATGGCTCAGTAGCTTAACGAGTTGATTTCTCACCTGTATGAGGATGTCCAGTGTGGTCTGGTCACTCAGCAGCCAGGCTGATGGACGCTTCATTTCTACATTTGAATCCATGACCCGTCACTGAGGTGGGAAGGCAAACTGAATAATAATTTTTTAAAAACGCCTTCCAAAAAGTAATACGTATCACTCCTGCTTATATTTCTTTGGGCAAAGAAAGTCTTAGGGCCATGTAGAATCTCACAGTGTACTCAGAAGGGCAGTTCTCCCAAATGTCAGGAATGCAAAGAGGGGGGATATGTGGTGTAAAGTTCCTGTAATAACTATAATGATCCTAAGTGTAAATATTTGCATATATCCATCCAATCATTAGAATAGCATATTGTTTCTAGTACTTTCTGTCAAGTAAAGCATGGATGTTCCGCTTCTAGCCTTTGTCTTCTTTGTTTGTTTGTTTGTTTTGCTTTTGCTTTTGTTTTTGTTTTTACAAGAACGAGAGTTAATAGTGTAATGGAAATCCGGGTGGAGAACTTGAGTATTAACAAGGTTCATTCCACAGGTTTAGTGATTTTGATGTGGTTCCCTCCACCTTCTGCTCCCAAGACTACCTGGCAATTTACGATGGTTCTAACATCAGTGATCCCCTTCTTGGAAAATTCTGCGGTTCCAAGTTTCCACCCAATATTAAGAGCAGCAATCATAGTTTGCTTCTGGTATTCAAGACAGATTCATTTCAAACAGCAAGAGGTTGGAAAATATCTTTCTGGCAGACGCTAGGTAAGAATTTGGGATATGTAAATCTATTTTTCATGACTGTTGCTTTTCTGCTTTACTTATTTTTTTTTTTCACCTGACTAAAGTTTCTTTTCATTTAAATTTTGAGGAATATGTCACATGAAGTTTTGGTTTTAAAAGTTATATATGATATATTTTGATTAAAAAAAAAAAACGCTCAACTAATATACCTCTCTGGTGTACAAGGGTAAAGTCTTTCTACACAACCATCTCAGATGAGACCTGAACCTCATTTTATCACTGATGGAAATGGCAGAAGTTTAGCTTAAAAGCAGGCAAGGGCTCCATCAAGAAAAAGACCTCATGACCTGTGTTGACTTTATCTTTAAAATGATGAACAGCCTTGGGCGAATTTTAAGTGAGAACTGCATGACCAGACTTGACTTCTGGAAAGATGGTAGTGGTAGCAGGCTGCAGGGAGGTTGGGGCAGGAGGACCCTATGACTTGAGAAGATGCTCATTACAGAATTCCAGATGGCAAAGGTTGAAGGTTCAAACTGACGCAGTGGGAATGGAAATAGAAGGAAAGGTAAGAATCTCAGAAACTGAGAAGGGAGAATGCTGTAGATAACCCTCATCCCTCTGCTCCAAAGCCAAGCTTACCTTAGGCTTTCTTTACATTTGATGTGTTGCTTTTCTGTGCATTTCCTGAGGGAAGCAATTAGACACTTGTGTTGTGAAGGCTTCCCAATAGAACATAGACATCATGACAAATTGTATCAGAAAACCACTTCGTCACCTCTCCTACTTAGCTATATCAACAGTCACTTGAAAGCAAGTCTCATGGGCAGACAGGGAATATCGCCTCAATAGAATTTGTCTAAGTGAAGTGGCAAAAAACACAGAGGCTATTTTGTAAGAAAAATTCATTTTCCTTTGGAGATTTTTGCACAAAAGAACCCATACATTCTTGCCTTTAGCACAGACTTTAGAATCAAATGGCATATATTTGCATTTGCTCTTGCTACCTGCTTTCGAGTTGTTTTTCCTTTGCCTAATATATTCTCACTTGACCATTGAAATAGTCTTAAAGTGCTCTCTGCTGTTGTCCCCGGCACGAAGCTTCCCAAGTGAGTCAGTCCAGCGTTCACTAGCCTCATTAATTACTGTTTTTCTGAGCTACAAGGAGGGCATTTGGACTTACTGTGATTTTACTGAACTAAAGTGTCACAGAAGGAAAAATCTTACATTGTCAGAGGCATTGTTCACGTATGACCATGGGCTCTTTCGGTCAGTTACTGTTTTCCTCTGGTCACCGTTCTCGGAAGGGCTCAAGTGTAGGGAATAGAAATGGAATGTCGTTAGTTGTCAGAGTGGTGTGATCACTGTACTTCATGATGATGACTTTTACCTCTTTTTCATCTTTATAAATGTTCTTGGACACTTGGAAATATCAAAGAAGTGCTTTTGAGTAATCACTAACAGTAATTTTTTTTTTTTACTGAAAAGCTAAGTGTTGCCTTGAATTGCTTTGGTTTCACAAAGCCTTCAAGCGCACACGTATCAGTTTACTGATCATTCTGCATAACTTCTCAATTTTGTTTTGTTTCATTTTTTGTTTGTTTGTTTGTGGTAAGGGAGTAAGGGAAAGAGCAATTAAGAGTAGATTGAATTCTTCTAGTTATAGATCTGGATTAAAAAACAAAAACAAAAACAAAAACTCGGGACTTGGCCACTAGGATGCACCTTTCACATCTGTCTTATGCATTTAAAACCACCCCATTTTCCCATAGAAAGGTGAGAATGCCTGTATGGACTTGACAGTGAGTTTTCAACAGTCACAGGAATTTTCGACAGGGTGTCCAAAACTGTCAGTTCAGCCTGGAAAACAGTATTTTCCCAGTGTAAATAATTTCTGTGAAGAGACCATTTTAGTCTGTGACATTCAGTTTGGTTCATCTTGACTAACACACTCGAGTTTTGCAAATTTGCCATTTAGATGGTACAGTTGACAATACTTTATAGACACCTGCTTCGATTTTTTGGAAGTCAGTGGAGAGCCCCACTCATGTAACTATGTGGTTATGAGGTCAGCTCCTTCTTCATTTGTATTGCTAATGGGTCAGAAAGATTTGGGGCAAATATCCCATGGCTTGTGTTAATTACTAAATATGTAGGGAAATTGAGTTTCGTCCTTTCGTGGAACTTCTGTATTAACGGCCCCTAATGGATGGGATATAAGGTACAGAGAAAGCAGGGCAGGCCCTTCACAGGGGCTAATATCTAACTATAAAGCGAATCTGTCTTTCCCCCTGCACTCCAGCATTCCATGAATAATTAATTGATCCTGAGAGAAAATGACCAGAAAAGCCATGGTGCTGGGCATTAGGGATCTGTGAAACTGAATTTATCTGAGTGTTTTTCTTAAAAGAGTGAGCTTTTGTCTGATTGTCAGTGGTATCAAGGGTCTTATAAAGTTTAAGAAGCCATTAATCCTGTGGATTTGGCTGAAATAGGAATGCTATCTAGTGCAGAATTGACGTTTATAAATAACCTTTATTTTATTAAATTTCTGCTAGTTGAGCTTTTGTCCCTCCTTGACCCCCAGGGACTGCTTTGGCCATGACTGGGCTTACATGTGTGTCTTGTGAAGCATTTCAGACTTGCAAACATGTTTTTTAAACTTTCAGAACCTCTGCTGCTTCTCACTGCCCTGGTCTCATGTGAGAGTTCTGCTCAGTCAGTCTTGGTCATGCCACAGTCATCACATTAGACACCAAACTTCTAGATATTTGATTAGATTGGGGATTTGAAGTACGTTATTTGTGTAGTATACTGTGGTGATTCCATTTGTTTTTTAAAGTAATGTGTTCATAACACTTCAGCAAAATGTCAGGGTCAGAAACTGACCCTAGCCTGATGAGGTGTGAGATTGGTAGGCATTTGGATCAGTGAGTAGCCGAGGAGAGAGTAAAGAGTGACCCTTGGGGATGACATGTCTTAGAAGGGCAAGGATGTGACATCACCCTAAAGAAGATGGTAACATCAGGGACAAGGGGGTGTCAGTGACTAGAGGCTGTAAACACTGGACATGTGACTAAAGCTCCCAGCTCCCTGTCATCCACAGTCCATGTGAGGAGGATGAGGGCCACTGCCTGTCCCTTCCCTGTGTAAGTGCCATATAGAGAACGAGTCAGATGGCAATATGGTCAGACTCACAGACAAAGGTGAGACAAAGGTTTTAAAACACCCGAGCACATATTTAACAAGAACAAAATGAACCATACTCCCCAAAGGCGGAAATGTGCCTAGATGGGAGGAGCTGTAGATCAGAAATCCCGTGGCCACCACCTAATCATCCCATTACATCATTGCCTGGTAAGATGTTTTAGAAGAGTCCTTTAGCATTTTTTCAATTTTTTATCTGCTAAAAAAAGATCACTTTGAAAAATTACCACTTTCTTTCTTTTAAGAATATGTTGGGGATGAAGTAGCTAATTCCTATGAAGTTCCTTAGATGTCCAAAAGAAAGACTGTTATGCTATCAGAAAGTAATGCTGTGGTCTTGGGCTTCTGTAAGGCTCCATGACGGGTCCCAACCTATATCTGAGGTGGGGGAGGAGGCCTGGGTACAGCCGGGGTCATGATCATCAATGGGACCCTCCCTGGAGCAATGATTGTTTCGTTCATTCTTACTCACATTGCACTAAAATCTAACTAGCAAACCCTAAAGTATGTTTTATAACCTAAATCTGAAATCAAAAGCTAAATTTTAATTACATTCTAACACCTCGCAGAGGCCTAGCATGTAACAGATACTCCATCAATATTAATAGGCTGTGAATGCATTAAAGAACAAGTAGACACGTGCACCTACTTAACAATTAATTCCCTCATATTAATATAAACGATATACTATACATTGTATTGTATCTAGATGTGCCTCCTTCTCCATCATGGTTCATATAGTTCAGCTAAGACTCAGGGTAGTAAATTGGATCAGTTTCATCCTCGGAGAATTGGGAGTACGAGATCAGACTCAGCCTCTGGGTCATGTGTGTCTGGCCTCTGGATTTTTGCCCCCTGCCATAACATCTGGAAAATGTCTTTCTAACATGCTAAAGGAAGGCACTGGGAGCAGTGGGAGGAAGCTGAAGGAGTTGAGCCTGAGTTTGTTGATAAGAGGGGACAAGAGAAGGAAAGGGAAGACTGACAAATGCAGTGGGAGTCTACAGCCCCAAAGATGGAAAATATGGTCAAAACAGATGGAGAAAAATATAACAACATGTCAAAACCAGACTCTGGCTTCTAGTTATTTTTTCAGTTTCAGTTTTGGTGTTAGGTTTGGACTTTGAGAGGCATTCTAAAATTCTGTAGCTAGATGGTAAAAGAATAAACTTAAGAACATTCAGTGGCTGTTGGGTGCCTGGGTTGCGCAGTAAGTTAAGCCTCTGCCTTCAGCTCAGGTCATGATCTCAGGGTCCAGGGATCAAGCCCCATGTCTGGCTCTCTGCTCAGCAGGGAGCCTGCTTGCCCCCTCTTTCTCTGCCTGCCTCTTTGCCTACTTGTGATCTCTCTCTCTTTAAAAAAAAAAAAAGAAAAGAAAGAACATTTGGTGGCTCTAAATATTGATATATGTATGTTTCCACGTGCTTCTTAAAGTGTGATAAAACCTGCCAAACTTAATTACTTTTAAAAGTATAAGTGCAGTAAGAGAGTTGAGTTATAACTTGAAAAATTTTATAAATCACTGCCCAAGTAATTCTCAGCTTAGCAGTAACAGGGGTATTACTCGAAAGCAATGGTGTTTGTCTGTTCTCTTAATGTCATTTGCTCCCTCTGATGAAGTCAGAGGATGAGATGAGCTGAAATTGTACACCCATTTGCAGAAAACTAGACTGAGCTTACTTCCGCCCTTCTTAAGCCTTGTAACTTTTCACTGGTGATTGGATTTCCCTTGAGAGATAATGCCAAAGACAAGGGTATCTGCAGTTTCTTCTTTGTGGGTTTTATTGAAAAGGGTTTTTTGCTGAGCAGAGAAGGCGGGGCCACAGTAAGGAAAACAGCAATGCCTCGTTCAGCAAAACCTTACAAAAGCAAGTAGACAGGAGTAAAACTCCAGATCAGCAAAAGGAAAGGAAAGATTTTTAGTAGGACATATTCCAACATCAGAGTCTATGCCCCCCTCCCCCTGGAATGACCTGTGCCTGGTTTAAAGAGTTGGGCTGCTGTTGAGGAAAAATAAAACCAGATGGTATTGTGGAAACCAAACTGAATGATAAAATTGAGTTAGTGGTAAATCATAAGATAACACTGGAAAACATTTGAGTGAATAAGAGCTGGGAAGTAATTATCCTGCATTAACCTAAGCCGCACCAGCCCTCCTTGAAATGGCATTCAGTCTTATCTCAGATGTTCTCAAAACTTGGTGTTTTGAGTTAAATTATTTGTATAATAATATGTTATTTGTATAATAACATAACATATTTAACATATGTTATAACAAATTTGTATAATTTGTATAATAATTATTACAATTATAATAATAATAATAATTACAAATATATAATTATTATCCTTACTCCGATCAGCTTGACTTTGATGTAGTGTTTGCAGGAGCATAAGTGCAAACTATCTCTGGTCAGCAGTAAACATTAAAAAAAATTCTTTGGTTGTAAATCAGTTGTTTAGAAATGAAACATCATTAGGGCCATAGGACTACATTCTTCTTCTTGTCATGGTATGAAAAAAAAATCTATTAATTTTGTGGTAGCTGTATGTTCTGCTCACTCCCAAATGAAGACATCACAATGTCCCAGGGTAAAGCTAAAAAAGTGGAAATATCCATAGCACGATGCATAAGCTAATATATCAGCAAGAACAGAAGAGTAGTTCTGTGTCCCTGTTTAAATTGTTATTTTAAAGCTATGGGAATCTGGTTCTGGTCTTATGAATTCCACCTCTTCAGTATCGAAATCTATTTTATGACTGAGCATGTTGCTGTTAAGGCTTCTTTCTCTAAACAGAAAATTTTTAAAAATTTCATAACTTTCGATTTTGTAATTGTCAATGTTAAGTAAGTAAGGTCATACTTCTTTTATTTTTTATTGAAAAATAATTGACATACAAATATTGTATTAGTTTGAGGTGCACAACATAGTGCTTCGATATTTATATACATTACAAAGTGGTTACCATAGTAAGTCTAGCTACCATCTGTCACAATACAAGGTTATTACAATATTATTGATTATACTCCCTATGCTGTGCATTACATCCCAAAGTCTTACCTGTTTTATAAATGAAAGATTGTACCTCTTCATCCCCTTTACCTATTTCATCCAGTTCCCCAACTCCTACAAACATTCATTTGCTCTCTGTATCTCTGAGTCTGTTTGTTTGGTTTCATTCGTTCATTTATTTTTATTTTAATTTCTACATGTCAGTGAAGTCATATGTATTTGTCTTTCTCTGCCTGACTTATTTCACCAACATAATACCTTCTAGGTCCATCCATGTTGTTGCAAATGGCAAGATTTCATTTTTTATGACTGAATAATATTCCATTGTGTGTATGTATGTATGTAGATAACATCATCTTGATCCATTCATCCACTTATGGACATTTACTTGGATTCCGTATCTTGCCTATTGTAAATAATGTTGCAATGAATAGGAATGCCCATATATTTTCAAATTGGTATATTTCTTTTTTTCAGATAAATACCTAGAAATGGGATTGGCGGATCATGTGGTAGTTCTGTTTTTAACTTTTGGAGAAATTTACTGTTTTCCACAGTGGCTGTACCAGCTTCTATCTGCACCAACAGTGCAAGAAGGTTGCCTTTTCTCCATATCCTTGTCAACACTTACCATTTCTTGTCTATTTGATAATAACCATTCTGATAGGTATGAAGTCTAAGTCATACTTCTTTTAGGTAGTGGAGTCAGCACATTAATGTATCCCGTATTTTACAAATGATTAAATTTGCTCTGCTTGCTAGAATTTAATACTCATAAATTAAATTTACTTAAGTAATAGACCTAACATCATTTATCACTGCAAATTTTTCACTAAAGATGCATTTTCCTATGAAAATACTATCTCTTAGGCAATGTTTTAAATCTTTCAGTGATATTTTTATTGTTATCCTGTGAGTTGCTTCTTGGCAATTAAATGTGTGCTAAAAATGAAGTAACTTAGCTTTAAAAACAGGTTAATCCATAGGACAAACATGCCATTTTGTTAAAAAAAATACATAAGTATGTACATACATGTACATAGACAAAATGTGTGCATAATGTAACAACAACTTTACAAATCAAGAAGCATATTTAACTCCAAGAATTCCCCTTGTATACGTATGTTAGATGCAAAGATCCGTATAAGAACGATTTACATGTTCTATTCATTCCTTCATTGTTTATTTAACAATATTCACCAGCTACTTGCTGTGCAGGCAATGAACTTCTCCTTGGGAATACAAAGATGAAATGAACAAGGTCCTTATTCTTGAGAGGTTCATTCAAGTAGATGAGTTAGTAAGTAATTGTAAATTTGGTGTAATAAATGCTTTTTGACAGAAGTATGTGCAAAGGACAGTGGAGGCAGAAAAGCCAGGGTACTTCTTCCCCCTCTGCCGGCTTCTCCCTCTGCTTGTGCTCTCTCTCTCTTCCTTTGCCAAATAAATAAATGGAGTCTTTAAAAAAGAGAGAGAGAGAGAGAGAGTGTGTGTGTGTGTGTGTGTGTGTGTGTGTGTGTAAACTCTGGAGGAAGACTTGCTAGGAAAAAATCCAGTTCTTGTCCATCCCAACAAGTCTGACCTGGACACTTTTCCTCTCTAAATCTTGATGATCTCGTCTGTGAAATGGGTACACTAGTAGTGACTACCTGACAGGGCTGTGGTGAGATTAAACTAAAACATTCCCTGGCACTCATTAAGCACGGCATACATTTCAGCCATAGATTGTAGCAACTTGAAAGGAGGAGAAGGCAATCCTTGGGAAAGCATTCTACAGAGAAGGAAAAGCATGTACAAAGTTGCAGGTGCATCCCATTTCAGAGGCTACAGACTGACCCTCGGGTCATTTGGTAATGCTCTGGGGCATGAGGTGGAGAACAATGGGAGCTGTGAGAGCAGAAATAGACAGAAGCTGCGTCCAGAAGACCCTGTATCACAGGCAGAGGGGAACCATGAATGGTTTTGAGCTGGAGATCCAATGATCTAATAGGTTTGTTTTAAAGAGCACATTCTAGTACCTGTATGGATGGTGTTTTGCAGTAGGGGTGGCATTTTATGCAGGGAAAATTAGGAAAGTACTAGAGTTGTTTTGGCAGGAAATGATGAGTGAAGTGTAAAAATAAAAGACATAGAAAGATGTAGAATCAATGGGACACAGAGGTCTTTGAACAGGGTAGTGATGCTTTCTGGTGATACAGCCATCTAAATGCAAAATTACCAGGAAAAGATCAGGTTTTGTAGGAGAAAATAATGATTTTGTGTTTGGGTATGGAGATTTTGGTGCATTTAAGACATCCAGCTCAAGTCCCATAGTTCATCAGATATAAGAATTAGAAGCTTAGTAGAAGGATCTGGGATAGAGTTTTGCTTGTTTTTACCTTGAGGCAATGCAGTGTGGCACATACACGTTTAAAATTATTATATATGCCTAGTGAACTGACTTGTATCATTATGCAATTTTTTAAAATGCTTCTTGTCTTACAGTCTATTTTTTTTCTAAGTTAGTATCACTTCCCTAACTTTCTTTTTGTTTGTGTTTGCTTGGTGTAGTTTTCCAATCTTGCCACTTTCGAACTTTTCCTATCCTGAAGATTTTATTTAGGTTCTGTTTTACTTTGTCTTTCATTTGAGAATTTCATATTTTTTCAACTAATGAAATCACCAACATTATTGGACTTAAATGGACCCATAGTATTTTGTTTTCTCTTGGTCCTGCCTGTTCTTACATTCCTTTATCCTTTCTTGGGCTTTTAAAAATTGGTTTCTGTCACTCTCCTTTTTAAGTCATTGCTTATACATTCTGTTCCTCTTCTTTAAGTGATTACCTTAGAGATTACAACATTCATCCTTGACTCATTAGAGTCTAATTTAAAATTATTCCTTTCACCACTTCATAGTAAGTGTAAGAACCTTAGAACATTTTAAATCCATTTATCTCCTTCCTGTCTTTTTGCTATTTAATGTCAATTATTTTAACTCTACTTATATTTTAAACATAAAGCATTTTTATTGCTTTATGCAAGTAGTACTTATGTGTATCAACATTGCTGTTTTTTGTTTTTTTTTTCCCTTCCTGAATTTCCCTTCCTCCTTACGGGACCAATTTCTTTCTTTTTGAAGAATTTTTTTTAGTGATTTTTTTTTTTTTTTAATTTTGTGCAATTTTTTTTGTTAAAACTTTTTTTTTTTTTTTTTGTTTTTTTTTAAAAATGGTGTTAGTTTGTCTTATATTTTCTCTGAATATAGAATTCTAGTGTGGTATTTATTTTCTTTCAGCACTTTAAGATGCTGTTCCTCCATTTTCATCTGATTTTTTTTTTTTTTTTTGGTTAAGATTTTATTTATTTATTTGACAGAGAGAGATCACAAGTAGGCAGAGAAGCAGGCAGAGCGGGAGGGGGAAGCAGGCTCCCTGCTGAGCAGAGAGCCCAATGCAGGGCTGGAGGCCAGGACCCCGAGATCATGACCTAAGCTGAAGGCAGAGGCTTAACCCACTGAGCCACCCAGGTACCCCTTTCATCTGATTTCTAACATTTTGGCTAGAAAGTCATTGTAGAGCACTTTCTCTGGCCGTATTTTTGGGGCACTCCCTATCCCCCATCATCCCATTGTAGAGTACTATACTCTACAGTGAGCTTTCTCTCTGTGTATGTATGTGTGGGTTAATTTTCACCATTATATAGGCATATATTAATATCTCACTGTGATTTCAATTGACATTTCCCTAATGGTGAACAATTTTCATGTGCTTTTTTTGGTCAAGTCTATGTCTTTTTTGGTGAAATATCTATTCATATCTTTTGTCCCTTTTCTAATTGGACTATTTGTTTTTCTACTGTTGGAATTTGACCATTCTATATATATTCTGTGTGGTTTGCAAATGTTTTCTCCCAGTTCATAACTTATCTTTTCATTGTCTGAACAAGACCTTTCTTAGAGTAAAATGTTTAACTTTTATAAAATCTAGTTTATCAATTTTTCTTCTTATATACCATGCTTTTGGTATCAGGGCTAAGAACTCTTTGCCTATCCCAAAGTTCTAAAGATTTTCTGCTATGGTTTCTTCTGAAAGTTTTATGGTTTTGTGGTTTACATTTTTCATTCATGTCTATCATCCAGTTAGAGCTAATTTTTGTTTAAGGTCTGACGTTTAGATTGAAGTTAGTGGGTTTTTTTTTTTTTTTTTTTTTGCCTCTCAATGTCCAATTGCTCTAGCAATATTTGTTGAAAAGACTATCCTTTCTCCACTGAATTATGTTTGCAGCTTTGTAAATGAAATCAGTTGAGCCTATTTGTGTGGGTCTATTTTTGTGGAGTTTTTTAAAGTTTTTTTATTTATTCATTTGAGAGCTAGGGAGAGCATGAGCATGAGTAGAGGGAGAGGGGCAGAGGGAGAGGCTAGAAGCAGATTCCCCTTTGAGCAGGAAACCTGAAGGTGGCAGATCTGGATCCCAGGACACCAAGATCATGACCTGAGCTGAAGGCAGACTCTTAAGCAACTAAGCCACCCAGGTGCCCCTATTTCTGTGTTTTCTCTTCTATTCCATTAATCTATGTGTCTAACTCTCCACCAATATCATACTGTCTTGATTAGCTATATAAGAAGCCATAATATCAGGTGGAATGATTCCTCTAACTTTATTCTTCTTTGTCAAGATTGTTTTAAATATTCTAGGGCCTATACTTTTCCATACACAATTTAAAATAATTTTTTTTAATATAAACAAAAAGATCTTGCTGGGGCTTTGATAAGAATTGCATTAAACCTATGCATCGATTTAGGAATAATTGACGTCTTTACTATGTCAAGTCTTCCAGTACATGAATATGTCTGTCTCCCCATTTAGTTAGGTCTTCTCTGACTTCTTTCATCATTTTGTGATTTTTCAGCACACAGATCCTGTATATGTTTCATGAAGTGCATACCTAAGGATTTCATTTTCTTTAGAGCAATTGCATTTTTACTTTTACTTTTTTTAACTTTTTATTTAAATTCTAGTTAGTTAAAATACAGTGTAATATTGATTTCAGGAGTAGCAGTTGTATTTTTAATTTAAGTTTCCACATGTACATTATTAGTATACAGAAATGTGCCTGATTTTTGTGTATTGTCCTTATATTTTGAGTTCTACTGAACTTATTTACTAGTTTTAGGAATTTTTATGTAGATTCTTTGGGATTTTCTACATCTGAAAATAATGGCAATTTTATTTCTTTCTCTCCAGTCTATAATATATGTTTTTTTTTTTCTCACTTCTTGGGATTTTCTACCTCTGAAAATAATGGCAATTTTATTTCTTTCTCCCCAGTCTATATATATATTTTTTCTCACCTCTTACACTTAAGAATTTCAATACTGTGTTGAATAAGAGTGGTGAGAAAAAAAATCCTTGCCTTTTTCCTGATCTTAAGATGAACACATTTAGTTTTTCACCATTATCATGTTAGCTGTAGGTTTTCATAGATGTTCTGTATCAAGTTGAGAAAATTCCTTTCTATTCCTAGTTTGCTGAGAATTTTTGTCATGAATGCACGTTGGATCTTGTTAAATCCTTTGCTACATGTATTGATATGATCATATTATTTTGCCTAGCAGATCATTTTCAAAATTTCAGAGTTTCAAATGAAATGCCTTGGGACTGATGATACATACATAAAGTATACCTGAATAATGCAAAATTAGTAAAAAGATAATGATAAACTTCTCCTAAATTTGTTGTACACTATATTGCTCTTTTTCTAGTGACTGTAGCTACTGATTGGTCTTTAGAATTACCTTTTTTTGTAGTATTTTAGTTTTAGGCTTCCCAAATATTACTAGACTAAGTACACAATCTAAGTTATATTAGGCTGGCTCTCAAATTAGGATTTTTTTAAATGAGTCAAATTGAGTGATGTTACTAAAAACAAAGAAGTAAGATCAAAACATGCAATTCATGTTACAAAACCCATTATGTTGTTTTTCTAGCATAACTTATGTATATAATACCTAAAAGGTTATACATGTTTGAGGTTAGAGAGTTGAAAAATAAATCCAGTTTGCTTTCATATAAAAAGACAAAGCAGTTTGTCTGGAATCTAGGTGAATTTTTAAAAATGAATTCTCTGCTTTAGGGCAATTGAATAATGCAGCTTTGAAAATCACAGCAAGATCTATTCAAAGAAAAGATTATGGAGTTCTAACCCTGTGTCCTGTGTGGTTGAAGGGAAGCTGTCCTGGCGCACCCCCATTTCCCTAAAGCACCACCTTTGAATGTGTTTATGTTCTCTTTCCTGTGCTTTGGTCAGCTTCCTTTAACTACAGACTCAAGCTCCAGCTGGCTCACTGAGAAACAGGAAAGTGCTCAAAGTCAGGCCAGTCTTTATCTGTAAGGATGACTTGCCATTCACCATGTGTCCAAGTAGTGATGGTCCAGAGACAGATAGAGATCCTATCCAGAAGACGTCAATAAAACGTCAGCCACAAAAATGTCCATTCTCACGATAACTATTTAGAAATGAACCTGTCTCCACTAAAGGCTTCAAGATGCTTTCTCTTGGGTAAAAGAACTAATTTTCTTTGTCAGATTTATGTTGTCTTGTGCTTCACTCTGAAGCTGAGTTGTCGGAGGGAAAGAATTTAGGATTTAGTTACTGATTTTTAATTCAGTAGATCTCGATCCACATTTCACTCCTTACTACGGGCTTTTATTTCCAGTATTTCTTTAGCCAAACATTGTCTTTCTCTAAAGAAGTACCTCTTTTGTAGGAAGTATTTCCAATTTTAGGGAAGACGGTTAGAGTGACATTTGTTCTTGGACACGGGGAATGTCATGACTGAGCATGACTGACGAAGGTGCTGATGGATGGGAGTTTGCTGGATGGAAGAATGTGTGTAATGACAAGAAAGGTGATGGATTTATAAAGCTAAGTATGTCAAGGTTAAGGGCTGATACTGATGAAACAGATCATGAGGGAAATTTTAAAATATCAGTATAGTAAACGAATATTAGTGTCTTATGTATGAAACTATTTCATGATCACAGAGTTCTTTCCGATATGTCCTCTTATTGTTGAAATATAGAAATGTAGAACTAGTAATGTGGCAAAGCACTTTTTGGTAAAGATCCTTCTTTTGTTAATATTTGTCTCTATATTTCCCCAAAGACATACATTTATGGTTATATTTGCTATAGGAGGAGGAGAAGCAAAGAGCAGTTGCACTATGTTTAAATATTAAAATGGGGGAAATTAGAGCATTTATAACCATTTACTGCACCAAACAAACACTGAAAGGATTTTACTCATATAATGTTACACTTACATCAATTATTTGACTATGCCCTCATATAGCCTATTACTCCTATAATATTATTCAAATATAGTATGAATTATATAATTCATTCACATAATGTTATGCTCACCTCAAATATTTGAATATTTTGGCCAGGATTGTCTGATGGTAATGTTAATTCTCCTTTTTTTAAGTTCTGTGTATATATTCTATGAATTAAGCAACATGCTCTATTATAGTTAACAACTCAAACAAGCTGTTTGAGTATTGATCGGCTATGGCCACAGTAATGTTGTGCAACAAACCAGCCAAAATTCTGTGGCTTATCCCTCTAGAATTTATTTTTATCACTGATGGGTCGACAAACTGGTTTGTCTGCCTGTTCCAGGCCACGGGTTGATTGCACTTGGTTTCACAGTTCTGGCTGGCTCTAAGTCTGCACTGTGTGAATCCACTTTCTCTTCCATCAGCAGCCACCCCAGACACGAGCTCTCGGTGGATGGAGCATGGGAGCACGAACCAAAAAACACAAAGCCCCTTTAAGACCTATTCCTGCTTCAAGACCATTAATATTCTGAGGCCTACCACCAGTCCCTTGGCCAAGCCTAACATCAAGCGGACAGAAAAGCATGCTGTGTCCATTCTAATGTACTGCAAAGAGAGGGGCTAAAGAATTAAGAATCATCCAAGCTACCCATCAGTCTGTGGCAGCACACACCAATGACTTTTGTGTTCTTGCTTTTGGGCTCCCTGGAGGGAGGGAGGGTGTGTCTGCCTTATGACATCAGTACCGTAGTAGTGTGTATAATGGTGCCACTGTACCCAGATACAATCGTCATCTTGCCCTTATTATTAGTAACAGTTAATAAACAAGGAGTGATAATATAGTCTAAACTTTTAAAAATAACATTTAATTTTTAAAACTGATGCATTCATAGAGTAAAGCCCAACAATACTAATTTCCGGTATACAAACCTCCAACTCTTTACTGTGTGCCCTTGCTGCCTCCAGCCCAGACTGTAGCCATGTCTTCTCTCCTGGTCTCATCTCCTCCAGTCCTACACCCTTCCATGTAATGCTGCTACCAGAAATATATTTACATCATATTGTTTAGAAAGGACATTCTGACCCTACTACTCCTCTAATCAAAAACCTTTCAGGTAGATCCCCGTTATCCACAGAATCAAGTCTCAAGGTCAAGTTCTATCATCCTGCAGTTGAGGCCCTCTGCAGAACAGCCCATCCTGTTTCCCAATCTTCTTGTCCTCAGCGGACTCTGGAGTACTCACTAAGAGAATTATGCTTTCCTCTGCCTATAATGTAAATTCTTGTCCACTGCATCTTTGGTTATGAGGTTCCATCTGCCTGGAATTGGCAGTATCAATCCCAGTTCTATATAGTCTTGTCCTGTTTATCCTTCAAGACCCAAATCAGATGTCACCTCTTCCTTGGACATTCTACATCGTCATAGCCTAAAGTAATCTGTCCCTTCCTGCAAAACTCACAAGACTTCCCTGCCTCTTTTACGGTAACTGTTTTTGTGTGTGTGTGGTTTTTTTTTTCTGAATTGTATTATCATTATTTATGTATGTCTTATCACTGCTGTTGGACTACCACTTATCTTTTCCCACCTCAATACTAAATGTATTTCTTTCACTATTAAAACAGTATTTAATGGGGTGCCTGGATAGCTCAGTCAAATGTCTGACTCTTGGTTTCAGCTCAGGTCATGATCTCAGGGTTGTGAGATCGAGCCCTGCATCAGGCTCTGCACTCAGTGGGGATTCTGCTTGTGATTCTCTCTCTCCTTCTGCCCCTTGCTCCCTCCCTCTACCGCCGTGGGCTCTCTCCATCTTTCTCTAAAATAAATAAGTAAATCCTAAAAAAACTCTTTTTTATGAGGGAAAAAAAATATTTAATAAATAGATACATGTGTCAATTCATTAATACCCTGAGTCATTATTCTTCCCAGCTCTGTATATCAGGTTAAGTGGTTTTCTTAAGTAACAATCAGTCCACAATGGGTATAAAAGCAATGCAAACTCCAATTCTTTCTTTTGGTTGCAGGCTTATTTCATGTGAGCAGAGTCATTAGCAGTATGTGGTTCAGCATTGGGCATTGCTTTGGTTTCAGAATAATTTTGTGCTATATACCATCTACGGATTTATCAAGGACTGGGCCTTTGGAAGCTTTTCAACTCCAGGAAACATCTGATTGTGCTAATAATCTATCATTTTATCTGACTTTGAAGCTATGGACAGGGCAGTTTGACCTACTAAGTAATGTGCTTATCCTGAAAAACTCGCCACAAATTTCATACTTTGCCTGTGAGAAAGGCTGCCATTGTTTCCATTTCCTGCCAAGCTCCAAGGCCAAAATCTTAGCGCCCCCTAATGTTGCAAGCAATCTTTTCACCGTTAACAGATAAATAGGAGAAAAATAAATGAAAGGCCAATGTCAGTGAGATTTAATTTTGGAACTAATAATCTATATTTGTGCAGAATGTAAGCTTTATGAACACTACTTTGAGCACCTACTTAACCCCTCTTCCTACTAGGGTTATTTTGAATTTGGTTCATGCTTATGGTTTCAAAAATCATCACTAAGTTCGTCTTCCTTTTGTGCTCTTTTCACATCATTTCAGAAGTATTGCCTTGGACTGTGAAATGAACAAAACTATGTCCTATATTCTGAGGATTTTGTTCCATATTTTTTCATAGTTGACCATTCTTCCTTCTTGAGAGGATTTTTTTATCTCTCTTTTATATTTTTATTATGAATCTTAAGGTTTTTATTTCAAAGTAGAATTTTTTTTTAATTTTATTTTTGCCCTTAAAGCTCTTTTTCAGTTTGCCTTTTTGGGGAAAAAAAATTCAAATATAGAGTATGTTTTAATATAAACTGGGCTGTAGTTTTTAAATTTTTTTATTTTTATTTTTTTAAAGATTTTATTTATTTATTTGACAGAGATCACAGGTAGGCAGAGAGGCAGGCAGAGAGAGGGGAAGAAGCAGGCTCCCTGCTGAGCAGAGAGCCCGATGCGATGCGGGGCTCAATCCCAAGACCCTGAGATCATGACCTGAGCCGAAGGCAGAGGCTTAACCCTCTGAGCCACCCAGGTGCCCCTGGACTGTAGTTTTAAATGTATGTAGTGTTAAATGACCTCCAGCCTCTTTCTAACATATAATTTACATAAAAGGTTTATTGGGAGCCAATTATCTTGGAATGTTGGGTAAATTCTTCATAAATTCAGTTTTCAATCTGATAGTGTTCATAAAAGTAGAACATAGAAATAAAATATGTTCATGGTTTCCACATGTTTTGTTATGGAAAACACCTTATTTTCTAAAAAACTGGATTTTTCAAGAATAGAAAAAGCTTCAATAAATCCCATCAACAGTTCTAAAAATGCATATAAAACTAAATATGGCTCCCCACTTTTCTAGATAACTAGAAGGGGGACTCACAGGAGCAGAAAGGAAATAAGTAACAAAAAAGCTAATGCAAGCTTGAGCAACGCTCACATAAGCCCCCTGAAGCCCAGAGCACCATCTGATAATGTTCATGCAAGTGTCCGCAGAATAGAAACTATGTGATTTTTTTTTTTAACTCTCCATATAAAATTTAAGATCTGTTCTCTTTGGTTTGCACAGTGACGTGTCTTTGTTTTAATGCAGGGCCTCGGCAAGGATGTGGTGGTTATCTGACAGGTTCAAATAATACCCTTGCCTCTCCTGATTCTGACTCTAATGGAAGATACGACAAGAATTTAAACTGCATCTGGGTCATCACTGCACCTGTAAACAAACTAATTAAACTTACCTTCAACACATTTTCTCTGGAGGCGCAAAGTATTTTGCAAAGATGCATATATGATTATGTAAAGGTAAGGCTATTCTATTTCCTAACCGAATCTTCTACCCAAGACTTTAACGTGGTATGTGTCAGTTTGTACCATTCAGGGAGTCATGAAAATTTTGAGTTCCACTAATTTTTTAAAATAACATATTCTACACGGATATAACATTTATTATTACAGAAGCACTGTCTTCATATCAAGTTAATCTTTAATATGGATGGCTCAGAAACGTCTTGTAGCTACTGACACTAGCTTTAAGATTTCCTGTTCATCCATGCTTTGGCAAGAGAGGATCTATGGAAAGATGGGTTGTATGGAAAGAGATACTTGAAAGACCTTCGGCAAATCCTAAAATGAAGTTTATATAGTTACTTTCCATATTCCCTGTAGATGTAAAAAATAACTTGGTTCTGAAGTCCCATTAAAAGGAAGTCAGGAAACTTTTCTGTTCAAGTTTTAGTGATTCATTAACATTAAATTATTGTACCTATAAGGACATATGAATTCAAAACCCCCCTTCTTTTTCTTTTGTTTAAGTAATCTCTCTACCCAGTGTGGGGCTTGAACCCATGACCTGGAGATCAAGAGTTGTGTGCTCCTCCAACTGAGCCAGCCAGGCACCCCTGAGTTCAGATTAAACCTTCTAAGTAGTATCAGCTGGGGTATGTATACTACTCCACTTTGTGGGGGGCAACAACCAGCATGGCAAGATCTGTGCCCATGAGGAGCTTAAATTTGATCGTAAAAGTGATGGGCGATGCATGCAAGTCAACAATACACTGTTCAGGGTAGTCAGTATTGAAGTGCCGAGTAATGCACAGATAGAGGCTCAAAGCAACATCCAAATTGAAAAGGAAGGGACATTCATGATGATCTGGAATGAAGAAGAAAGGCTTTGGAGAGTGAGGGAGAGGTTATTCAAGTCGGGAGAGGAGGCATTCCAGGCAAGCTGCACATCAAAAGAAGGGAGGTAAAGAAGTTGGCATATGAAGGTTCTTAAAAGGGTGAAGGGACTGATTTTACTGGAGCATCGTATCCCAAAAAGTAGCAAGAAATGCGATGGCCTAATCTTATTGCTGGAGAAATACCCAGATCCCAAAGAATCTTGAAAAGTCAAACTAGGAAGGAAGGAAGGAAGGAAGGAGAGAAAGAGAGAAGGAGAGGAGAGAAAGAGAGAAAATGGAATCAAATTAATGCAATTCAAATTTTGTGCAGTTGAAAATAAGGAGGAATTGGAGGTTTTCCAATGAGCGGTATGATGAGGGCAGTGTTTAAGGAAGACTAATACGGAGTCGGCATTTCAGGTGGGTGGTGAGCAGGGAGTCTGGAGGGAGGACCCCAGGAAGAGGTTACTTTTAGATAAGGATGGTACAGAGATGGAGCTATCAAGCCTAGTTGAAGATAGACTTTTAAGGGGCACCTGGGTGGCTCAGTGGGTTAAGCCACTGCCTTTGGCTCAGGTCATGATCTCGGAGTCCTGGGATCGAGCCCCGCATCGGGCTCTCTGCTCAGCAGGGAGCCTGCTTCCTCCTCTCTCTCTGCCTGCCTCTCTGCCTGCTTGTGATCTCTCTGTCAAATAAATAAATAAAATCTTAAAAAAAAAAACGATAGACTTTTAAGTTTGAAAACTGTCTTATTATTTTAAAGAAATTATTGTTTTTAATAAAAGGGAAAGAAAACTTGTAGAATATGTGTCGAACACTTAATTACAGACTGTCATAAGCTCCAAGCCCAGGAGAGCAGGAGAATTTCAGTACTATTAGGAGGAGACCATGCTTTGTAAGGTCGGGGTTCGGTTTGGGGGACAGCAGGGCAGACAGGTGGGCAGAGGATGGGTCGGGGCTCCAGCGAGAAGACAGCAGCCCGAACAGACAGGAGACAGCAAAGGAACACTTCTGCAGTCAGAACAATCACTGTTTTCTTTCAGGAAGGCAGCTTGGAGCTGGAAAGCCAGGCTTTTCTGCTCCACGTCCAGAAAAGTACGCAGTGAGGCAGTCAGAGAGGACAAAAGAGGCCCGACAAGAAACAGACAAGTCAAGGAAAAAAAAAGATAAAAGCCATGAATAGTGAGGAGTCATGAAGGTCAAGGGAGAAGAGTCGCTCACCAAAGATGGGTGGTCAGTATTTTCAAATTTTAAATTAGAGGCCAAGAAGGGAAGAAGAAGGAAAAACTTGTCAGATTGGATGACAACCATTTTTAACTAAAGTATGGGCACAGAAGCCAGATCAGAAGGAGTTCCTGAAAGACTGGAGATAACAAGGGATTTCAGTTTAGATTGAATTCTTTTCTAAAATGACCCCAAATGGCCAAAGCGGCAGCAAAGCTGGTATTCCAGACGCTTTGAGAGCTGCCTTGGTCTTACAGGGGCGGGCTGGGGGTGGGGTCATAAGCCATAGAGGCAGGTAGTGTGGACTCTAACCCAGTGTCGTCACCAGGCAGATCCCCTCACTGCCCCAATCCTTTCTCACTTCATCTATTAAGAAACAAATGAACAAAAATCACAATCAGACCTACTTTGCAAAGTTATTTTGCGGACAAAGATCATGCATGCTAGACTGTTTGGCACTGGGCTTGAAATGCATTTAAAAACAAATTCAGGGGCACCTGGGTGGTTCAGTTGGTTAAGCAACTGCCTTCGGCTCAGGTCATGATCCTGGGGTCCTGGGATCCAGTCCCGCATTGGGCTCCATGCTCAGTGGGGAGCCTGCCTCTCCCTGTCCCACTCCCCTCTCATGCTCTCTCTCTCACTCTCTCTCTATCAAGTAAATAAATAAAATCTTAAAAAAAAAGGTAAATTCATTTCCCCACCCCTGACCCTGGTATAATGCCAGATAGGCAGGCTGGCTGTGGAATCACTTTTTCTTAAAACATCAATTTTTTTACACATTTATGTGTCATTTACACATAAATGACAGTAAAAGTAAATTTATGCAAGATGTTTTGGGTGTGGTCCTGCTGGGAGGAAGGTTGATTGATATTCTCATCCTTTTCTGAGTGTGATTTGATACTGTTATTAAAGCAACTAGCAATTTTCTGAATTTCTTTAAGTCATTTGAGACAAAAATAGCAATATCAAAAACAAGGAGTTATCATCTAGCTTAAATATAAAATGTGCCCCCCCCACCCCTTTTCTAAAGAAATTCTGTTCAGATCTACTCTTGTTTTCCTTCCTGGGAAAGCAGTTTCCCTATACTGGCAACTTTTCCAGCTTTTACCAAACTGGCAGATCAAAGTACAGCCCTTGGCATGTGAAGCCTGGAGACAGATATATTAAAGCGATTCTCTGCCATAAATGGGACGTTTGATTCCTTGTAGAGTGTTTCTTAGATACTATAATCAAATTGCTTTTTAGGAAAGCTAATTTAATTCAGTTCTGTAGGTCGATATGCAGATGAAAACATGGCAATTCCATCATCCATTCATAATTATATCTCTTATTTTCGGAAGGGTTGATTTGAAAAATTAGTATGGTAACTGCAGTACATCGTGACTATGTGTTTCATCAAGCATTTCTGTTGAAATTAACATCACGTCTACTCCATAAAAGGTCATGTGGCACAGCGATGTGTCAGGCACCCCACGGCAGAGGTACAGAAAGGTTAAAGATAGGATTCCCCAAGTTGCTGTCAGGAAAGTGGAGGAGGTTGTCACGTAAGCATATAAATTATCACACAACAAGACAAAAGCAATAAATATAGGCAATGAACAAAAGTAGAGTAGGTATAATTGAGTCATTTGGGGATTCAGGAGAGGTTGTCTCCCTGGGATGGCTGAGCTGGATTTCGGAGGAATGTCAGAGAAGCACACTTGTTGTTGGGGGGACGCCAGAGAGAAAGAGGGAAGGATAGACTTGCAGCTCTGTAGTGTATGACCCACCAATCTGCCAGCAGTGAAGTCATTTCTCTTATGGTGAGCAGGGAGAGAAATGGCAGGAAGGGCTCAGTGACCCTAACTGACGTTCCTCTGCCGGGAAGTATGGAGCTAGTGCAAAGGAAATGGCTCCTTCCTAACACTTCCCAGCGTCTTCCCAATCTAATCCATGCCCACTTGAATAGCCAGTATTTCATGGTGCTTCCTTGACTCTCTGAAGTGAAGGTCATCTATGCTATAACCTACCCATATACATAGCTTCAAAAGCGTAATATAATGTATTAAATGCAGGGAGAAGGAGGACTAAGAGGAGAGTATGTAAAATAGTGCAGACCTAAATACATAAATGCTCTGCTTCAGCTGTATTATGCCTCATGATAAAGTAGTCCAATTCTTCTAGGTGGGATCATGGCAAATGCAAAAGTATCCATTTAAACGAATAGTGACAGGCTGTAGTTGCAACTTAAATGCCAGTATCCTCACCGTCTGCCATAGGAATTTCCAAAATAGTGGAAAAACTCAAAAAATTTTTTCTAAACAAAACAAAGTCCAGTCTTCCTTCCACAGACACAGTAACTGCATTCTTGGAAATTTGGTGCCTATTAAAACTATGTGAAATGTTTTTGCATTCTGTAGAGTATGGATTTAGGTTCCGGGATTTCACGACAATGAACAGTTTTATTATACAAATGTCTGGCCGGACGTTGAAAAGTTACAAGGGACATAGTAAATCTACAGTTTACAGAACTGTCCTCTGAATTGCAGGATGGGACCTGCAGTGTGGCTTCTACACACTAAATGTCAGTCATAGCCCCAAATTATCGCGATGACCCAGAAAACATGACATGCTTGCAACCCTACTCCCATGAGTACCTCTGTCTTCACCCACTGGTGAAGTCTTAACCATTCAGTCTGTGGGCAGTCAGTGTTAGGAGATCTGCATTCTATCAAGGCATTGGGTTCCCTGAGCTAGTCCCTACCATTCATTCATTTCTTCATTCATTCATTCATTCATTCAGTAAATGTCTATTTGAATACCTACTATATTCTAGACACTACTCTAGACACTGGAAAAGAACATCAAGATAAAATAAATAAATAAAAATTAAAAAAATAATATAAAACCTCCTGCATTTACAGAACTGATTCTAATCACTGCTTCTTGTGGCCCCTCCTGAGACCACCAGGACCAACAGGACATTTTTCCCCATAAGATTCTGAGATGGGTCAGAGTTCAACCCCAAATCTGAAAAACCACTCTCTGTTCTCTTTCCCATCCCAAATTACACCCAGGCATGTCTGGCAGACCCTAACCAAGACTCCCCAGTAAAATAAAAAAATTCATGGCGATACTCTAAAATGCAGCATAAGGATGCTCCCGATAAGAATATAAAAATCCTGTTGTTGTCACATTCCCAAGGAAATATTAAAAGATAAAGTCCTAAGAAAATTAATGTCCAAAATGATTAAGTTAAATTTGAAATGAATTAAAGTCCAATGTTGCCCTTATTGTATTATTGCCCTTTTGCATTAAAAGTTCAGAGAAAGTAAAATCCCAGCATGGCCTTCCCCACTTTCTCCTCCCGTTCAAATTAACAGCCAGATAAAGAACAGGATCTGGTAGTACTTGTAGTCAGAGGCTATCTCTGAGCAATTCCTTCAGGATCTTAAGTAGATTCTCAAATGCTCCATTATCTGAGTTTTTACAGCTGAGAAAACACACAATCCTTCTTAGCGCTTATCGACCCACCTTAGAACATAATCCAGGCTCCAGGCCTGATGGAGTTATGACGGGTGGTGGGTCCCCCCAGAATGAAATGTATAGCCGTGTGAGATTGTGCGGGTCTTAAGGGCCTGGTCCTCAGGGCACCGTTTACATCCTAGTCCATATGATTCCCCACCATCATTGCACGGTGTGCCTCCTGCCACACATCCTGGAGCTACCCTCCTTCGTGGAGGTCTACGCGTCATCAGGGGCTGGGAGCGCAGGTGGAGGAATACTGGCTCCGGCTGCACAGGAGTCCGGAAGCTGGTGTCAGTGGTCCAGAGGCCACCGGCTGTCCAGTTCAGCTCAATTACAAGAAATCATCCTGTAGTGAACTGATGCACACAGCAGCGGGAGGCCAGGTACTATGCAATTTCTGTCTGTCACATTTAGCAGTTTTCTATTCAGAACCCAAATCAGGTCCCAGAAGACTAAGTGTCTTTCTCGCAAGACGTAAGGAACTCTGAGGCTGTGTCCCAGGGTGCTGGCTCAGTCCTGCATCCTCTCACCCAAATGCCAGGCAGCCCGAGTGAGTTGTGGTCTCTTACATGTCTCTTGCACGCTTCTGAGGCCGTCCACACCATGTTCTGTAGGTTGGGATGCCCTTCTTCCTCTTTAGGTATGGGAGGTTTCCACCTAATTTTAGATGCCTCTTCAAATGCCTGAGATCTTTCCTGACTCCATCATCTGGGTTCTCTTATTACATTTAAATCCTTCACTGTAGTATTCACCTTTAGAATTGACATATATATATATATATATATATATATATATTTATATAAATATTTTTTTTCAGTGTATGGATCTCTCTTACCAGTTAGTGTCAACGAATGTCTTGAATGTATGGCAAGTGCCTTATACATCCTTGTACACATAGGACCTAGCACAGAGGAAGAGAATAAAAATAAATAAAAATAAAAAATAAAAATGCTTGTGAGTATGAATTTGATGATACAGGTGGCACCCATTATCGCAGTGTTTTAACGTGTTTACCAGAAAACGGACATTTAGACGTGCTAAAATTTGGCACATCTCCTCTTCTATAAAATGAGGGGGATAAGATTATCCAACTCTCCAGTCTATTCTGCTCTAAATTTACTAAAAATCCCATGTAAACTAGAGAGACAGTGCCACCTAGTGGTCCATTGACTTTTCTGTTTATTTTTAAATGACTCTATACATTCCTACCATTTTAGAATAATGTCAGTGATCATGAGTATTTTGGAGTTTATAACACACCGTAGTGCTGTTATAAATTCAGTGTTTAGATCTACACACACATACTTGTTCTAAAAATACCGTGAAGCTGACTCAGCTGGAGAAACTGAATTTCGGATCATAGGCTTGAAAGAAATTTAGGTGTCCACTATTTTTACAGGTGTCTGTTGAAGGTTCCTATGGCTGGGAGTTTTTCTGGATGCTGGGGACACCATAGTGAATAATCAGTCTTCCCACGCAGGGGAATCACATTTTTATTGGGAGAGAGACGAGAAAAAGTAAATAAGCAACAAATAAGATGTGTTTTGATTGTAATAAGAAAAGAGATGTTGGAGTTCCAGCCACGTACCATAGGGTTCAGGTCTCTGAGGAGGTGACATTTGAGCTGAGACCACATGACAAGAGGGAGTGGACCCTTCCAGAGCTGGGGAGAGAGGAATTGTTCCCCATGCTAGGAGCAGCTAATGTAGGTCCAGGACGGGTGGGTGGTGGGAGAAAGGGACCAAAGCACTCTTCATTTTTAGACATGTACTGGGTGCCTTTTGTGTGCTTTCTAAAAACTGGGGACTCTGCAGGGCACAGATTGGACAGCAACCTGTGTTTCCATGGAACTAGTGTCATCTTCAGAGAAAAGACAATAATATAAATAATATATGTACTATGTGAAGATAAAGGCATGCTCTAAAGGAAGAACAAAGCAGGAAGGGAGAAAAGGAATTGGGAGCAAGTTCACACGTTAAGGAGGGCGGTCAGGGTGGCTTTAGTGAGTCAGTGATGTTTGAGTAAAGTCCTGCAGCAAAGAAGAGAAGTGAATGATATAGCTGTATAGAAGAGGAATGTTCTAGCAGAGGAATGTTCTGCAAATGCCACAGCCGTAAAGCAGCAGCAAGCCTGGTGTACTCAAGGAGCAGAGAAAATGATGTGTCAGATGGGGACAGTCAGGGGTGGCGTGGAGAGCAGGGGGTCTCAGGCCTTGATGGCCACTGTAATGGCTTTAGCTTTCCTATTGAGTGGCTGGTAAGCAGCTAGGAAGGTTCTGAGCAGTGACCTGGTCTGAGTTACATTTTAACTGTATCCTGTGACTCACCTCTTGAGGAGAAGCTAAAAGGGGACAAGAATGGAACCAGGGAGTCAGCAGTGAGAACCCAGGCACGAGATCTCAGGGGCTTGCAGCTACGTGACGGTGAGGGCCACACAGGGCGGGGGCAGTGATGCTTCTGCTGACTCTAAAGACACAGTAGTTTTAAGTCAGATAGGACTTTCCTAGTGAGAAAGGATTTGTAGGCATCATACCAGGTTTTTACTGAAAATCATTAAATAGCATCAATTCAATAGCAGCTGTTCCTAGGTTAAAACTCGCTCTAATGACATCAGTCTAAGTTTCTTCATCATGACCTGGTGTGACTCCATGTCCATTTCAGTGTAAAATATGCAATTTCTTTGTGAGTAATGGAAAGCGGATGAACTATGTTTCTTTTCAGTTGTACGATGGAGATAGTGAAAATGCCAACTTAGCTGGAACATTTTGCGGTTCCACTGTACCTGCTCCCTTTATCTCTTCTGGTAACTTCCTGACGCTTCAGTTTGTCAGTGACACAACTTTAGAAAGGGAAGGATTTAATGCTACGTATACCATCATGGACAGTGAGTAAATGGAGACATTTTTATGTTTTATGAAACATGTACTTAATGCACTAAAAATAACGCTATGCTTCTACAAATGCAATGTTAATTACTAAACTCAATGTTAAATTACTAAATCCAGAGTTAATTCCTATCTAATCTCAATGTCAGTTTCTGAATACCATGTTAATTACTCTGTGGTTAATCGGTGATACAAATTAGGTATGATTCTCTTTTTGTTGTTGTTGTTTTAAAGATCATATTTAAGAGAGAGAGAGGGCATGAGCAGGTGTTGGGGGGAGGGTCAGAGGAAAAGGAGAAGCAGGTTTCCCGCTGAGCAGGGATCCCAATGGGGGCTCGATCCCAGGACCCCAGGATCATGACCTGTGCCAAAAGCAAACACTTAACTGACTGAGCCACCCAGATGCCCCTAAATTTGTCATGATTCTTAGTGAAAATTACTCTACCTTCTTTATAGAAAGATGTAACTACAATTCTTTGGGCTGGAAGGGTAGGGAAGGCTAAATTTTAAATATTGTGTGTGTGTGTGTGTACCCATGAGTAGAATTTGTCTTATAAGCTGTTCTCTTTTCTCAGTGCCTTGTGGTGGAACGTATAATGCAACTTGGGCCCCGCAGAGTATTTCATCACCCAATTCATCAAACCCAGAAATCCCACTTTCCATGTGTACTTGGGTCCTCGAAGCCCCTCCGCATCAGCAGGTCAAGATAACAGTGTTGGCCCTGCGGCTGCACTCCGAGGACTGCGACCGGAATTATCTAGAGTTTCAGGACTCACGTGAGGTAATGATCAGAAGACACAGGACAGTCCCATCTGTTTTTTCACCAGTATTTGCAAAACACTGGAAATAATGAGGGCATAATTGAATAAATTCTCAAACCTACCTCCAGCTTAATGAATTCAAACCATGCATATACAGCCATATATTAAAGGGATTAAGAAACTTGTACTTGGTCTTGTAGGTGAGGAGCTCTCAAACTTCCTTGTGCATAAGAAACATCTGGGTGTCTAGATAAAATGCATACACCAGGGCCTTGCCCTCCAATACTGAGTTCCCCACATAGCGCCTAGTCATCGAAATTTCTGATGAACATCTTCAGTGTTCTGCCGCTGGTGCTCCAAGGACCATACTCAGAGAAACACCTGTGCAGCTGCGGCTAGGATGAACTGAGGGGATCAGTGTGGAACACAGGGAGATCGGTTACAAGGCTGTTTGACACCAGTCTGATGGGACTATATTCATGGTCATGTAAGAGAGAACAAAAGAAAAAATTGTTTTTGTTTAAAAAAAAAAAGAGAGAGAGAGAGAGAGAATTGTCCATGGGCTAGGATGTTGAGAAGACAGTTGGATAAAGAGACGTAATGGTAACAGAAGGCCTAAAGAGTTGGGTGTCATCATTCCATGCATGGGTCAGTAGCTGAAATCACACAAGTCATGAGTTTATCCACGGAGGCTGTGTAAAGTGTGGAGTCATGACTGGGGATGGGCCCCTGGGAAAACCCCCCAGGAGTTCCTGCATTGTCTTTGAGCAGTTTGAGGAGCAACTAATCTGCCTCAGGTCATTCCCACAGTGTCATAGTCAACCCCCCACAGGCTGGCAATAGCAAAGGGTCTGATCTATCCCTTCCTGAGTTTTGGGGGTCCTCCTTACTATTAACCCAGGCTCCCCTAGTTTACACATGGATCTTGGTGGAGGTAGAAAAATCCAGTTTGGCTGACTCCAGTTGGAGAGGGCTGAGAGGAGCTGGCTGCTGAGCAGACACTGTATTTATTCGATCTCCAGAAACACAGGCACTGAGACATATCCCATGCTCCCACTGTGGCCAAGGTGTGAGGTGATCACCATTCGGTCGGCAGTGGTTTTCAGATTCCCTGGCGGTAGCCTTCCTACAAGGTCTTCACGCCAAGCAGAACAAGGTCCTTTGGTTAAAGCTATTTCAATTTCCCATTGCTTCCCAAAGCTGAGGTGATGGGAATCAGTCCAGACTCCCCTCTGAGTAGGGAAAGGCTATGTACAGGGCACAAGACAGCTCTGGATTGAAACAGCGGCTGGACGGGCCCCAAAGAAGACCCAGCATTTGTCATGAATGAATAATGTCCTTCGACTGAATGACTAAAGGAAAGAACAAAGGGTTTCAGCCTGGGTAGGTTGGGAGGAAAGATAGGAAAGTGACGGATAACTGGGAGAAACTGGAACGCTCCTGGTGTCTGAGAGTAGGAGGAGAAGATACAGTTGGAAGTTCATGGCAGGATCCTGTGACAGAGGCGTGACAGATGGCGCAGAGCTGGCGTAGGCAACCATAGGGAGCGGAGGTGAAAGTCCCTGGAAGTGAGGAATGCAGATTAGGGTGTTGGTGGATCCCCTATAAAGACACTGAAACCTCTGAGGGTTGAGAAAGGAAGCGGAGTGCAGGGGACGACGACGAGCTGAGACAGCAGTCTTTAATGAAGGAAAGTCACCAGAGGGAAAGCGAGAATGGTGAGAAGGGTGAGAGGAATCTTAGGCCAGATGTAGAGACCCTCAGAGGAGAACTGACGTTGATGCAAGGGTAGGGACTGCAGGGAGGGACCTGGAGTCACCCTCCCCCCAGAACTCCACCGCTCTTCCTCCTCAAGGATTGTGGACTGTGGGAAGAGAATGGCTTCCACCAGCAGGCTGCAGAGGACCGAAGCTTCACTCAAGGCTACAAAGTGGAAAGGCTACGTGTGGATGTATACAGTGGCAGTTAACATTGCTGTGAAAGTTCAGAGGAGGCCACAGGCAAGGCTAGGAAAGGACCAGCAGCAGGAGATTGGGGGCAGGGGGATGGTGGGTAAAAACAGGCATCAGCAAGGGGAGCTTGCAAACACAAGTGGGAAGAGGACCTGTCAGTGGGCACGCAAGAGAGGCAGCAAATGTCTTAACTTTGGTGCCAGTGGTCTTCATGCAAGGATGGGTAGGCACTGGAGCCCATTAGCCTGCTCTCTTGAGAGGTGAGGAGGGAGGCCCAGGTTACAGGAAGGGGAAACAGGGACCTCATTGCAGAGAGGGGCTGCCTTGTGGGGAGTCCCAGTGTTGCCAAGTACAGTTAGATGAGCTCAGGGGTGGGGAGGGCTGGGAGCTGTGCTGGGTTAGGCTTCTGGGAAATGGGGAGACCCAGGGGGGCTGTGTGGAGCTTGGTCAGCCTAGATGTGCTTAGAGCAACCTCACAGGCCTTTGGCTGTGAAGCTGCATGAGGGGGAAAGGGTCTTGTCCCACACAGTGTCTGTCTCCTGGTTTCAGCAGAAACTTGGCCTAGCCCTCCTGCCCCTCAGGGAACGTGAGACATTTGTGGATTCTAAGGTCACCATGAGCCTGGTTGCCCAGGGCTTTGAACACTGTAACTGGTTTCCATGTCTGAATTTTTTTTTAATGATTTTATTTATTTATTTGAGAGAGGAAGGAAAGAGAGTGAGCACAGGCACAGAGGAGGGGCAGAAGGAGAGGGAGAAGCAGACTCCCCGCTGAGCAGGGAGGCCAACACAGGGCTCCATCCCAGGACCCCCAGATCACGACCTGAGAGCCAAAGGCGGGCACTTAACC
Source organism: Lontra canadensis (assembly GCF_010015895.1). Lineage (NCBI taxonomy): Eukaryota > Metazoa > Chordata > Mammalia > Carnivora > Mustelidae > Lontra > Lontra canadensis. Next base: position 7,927,888 of record NW_022631066.1, read on the forward strand.
CACGGAGCGACCCTGGTACCACCCCCGCCACCCCCTCATGGCTGCGCATTTAAGCCATAATTTTTTTTTTTTTAAGATTTTATTTATTTTTTTGTCAGAGAGAGAGAGAGAGAGCGTGAGAGTGAGCACAGGCAGATAGAGTGGCAGGCAGAGGCAGCGCGAGAAGCAGGCTCCCTGCTGAGCAAGGAGCCCGATGTGGGACTCGATCCCAGGACTCTGGGATCATGACCTGAGCCGAAGGCAGCTGCTTAACCAACTGAGCCACCCAGGCGTCCCTAAGCCATAATTTTATATGGAGTTTAGTTTCCACTACGACCTACTCTCTTTTGAAACCAAATCTAGGGTGACGTGGCTTCCATTTCGTTTCAGGGTCACGTAAATCCAGGACTTCCGGTCTGTGGCGGAAATGCTTCGGCGGCGCCAACGTTCTATTCTTCCGGGAGCACGGCCGTCGTCGTCTTTAAGGCCGAGGTCCTCAGCGCAGACTCCGGCGTGCGTTTCACCTATCAGATTGCAGGTGAGCCCGGAAGCCCCCACGGCCGCCATTCCCGCTAGAACCCGCTCCCGTGTGTACGTGGGGGTCCAGTGACGTGAACCACACCCGCAGCGAGAATTTTAACTAGAAGCGGGGCCCCCTTCAGCCGGTTCCTCAAGCTGGTTTCTGAGGTAAAGCGAATGATGCTAACTGCAGTGATCAGAGTGCCGGCATATTCTTCGAAGTTCATGGAGTTAATTTAAGTTTATACCCGTTGTTTTACTAATTATCCACCTGACTGCTTATGGAACTCACTATAGGAAGTTATTTTGTAAAAGCCGAGAAGTTCCAAAAGGGTAATTTGAGATAGATAGATAGATAGATAATATTTTTAAAGATTATTTATTTATTTATTTGACAGATTACAAGTGTAGGCAGAGAGGCAGTCAGAGAGAAAGAGGGGAAGCCGGCGCTCTGCCGAGCAGAGAGCTCGGTGCGGGGCTAGATCTCAGGACCCTGAGACCATAACCTGAGCCGAAGGCAGACGCTTAACCCACTGAGCCACCCAGGCGCCCCTGAAAGGGTAATTTGATTATGATCACGGCTAAGAAGTTTATTTCCAGAGGACGTTATTTGATGTTCATTTCCAGCTTGAATGAAACCAAAGTTGCCGTTGATTAAAACAGATGAATAGAAGTATTTTGGGTGGTTTTTACCTATTTTTACCCAAAATGATAAAGAACAGCAATTCTGTCAGAACCGATTCTGTCAGAACAAGCAATTCCTCAGGGGGTGTAAATGGAAATCCTCAGACAAAAGTCTGTCTTGGATGCAGAGAATTTTGCCTGCAAAAGACTGGACATCAGCCCACTCCACTTCAGTGTGATCGGAACAGTGCAGAGAATGGTGGAACATCCTTCTTCAAAGGAGGAGGCTCACATTTCAGCTTTCCCATGGGGTATTATTTTCGGGAGACGCTGCATTACATTTGCTCTCTGTGCCATACCTTGCTTCCTCTGACCTCACTTATCTCAAAGGAAAGTGAAAGAGCTGCATTAGCTTTTTTCTGAAGTTTGTTCAAATTTAATTGTCTTTCTGAATTCTTCCCATCATGTTGAAAGAGCATGAAATATCGGGAGGCATACATTAATTGTGAATTTATTTTTTCTCCAAGGTTGCAACAGAGACTATAACAAGGCTTTCGGCCATCTGAAGAGCCCTGGATGGCCAGATAATTATGACAATAACTTGGATTGCACGGTTACCCTCACAGCTCCGCAGAACCACACTATTTCCCTCTTCTTTCATTCGTTTGGTATTGAGGACTCCAGTGAATGCACACATGATTTCTTGGAGGTAACATACATTTGGTTATCATATAAGTGAACTATTTAAGGGGCGCCTGGGTTGTTCAGTCTGAGCAATTGCCTTTGGCTCAGGTCATGGTCCCAGGGTCCTGGGATCGAGCCCGGCATTGGATCCCCCGCTGAGTGGGGAGTCTGCTTCTCCCTCTCCCCGTGCCTCTTCCCTCAGCTTCCCCCTAACTCTTTCTCTTTCACACATAAGTAAATAAAATCTTTAAAAAATAAATAACTTATTTATTTGAGAGAGGGGTAAGCTCAAGCACGGGGAGGAGCAGTCAGAGAGAGAGGGAGAAGCAGGCTCCCTGATGAGCAAGGAGCCTGATATGGGACTCGATCCCAGGACCCTGGGATCATGACCTGAGCCAAAGGCAGACACTTACCTGAGTCACCCGGGTGCCCCAGTAAATGAACTATTTAACATATGGTTCGCTGAAGATTTTTCACCTTTGTTTCTGCTACTTCTAATCATTGATCCCTTTTTTGTTCATAATTGGATCATTATTCTTTCATGCCATAAATATGTACCAAGCATCTTCTGGGTCCAGGCACCGGAAATGGAATAGGGAGCAAGACATAGTCAGTGCCCCCAGGAGGCTCACAGTCCCTAGGAAAGACAGGTAATAGGTCACATACAACAGAGTCAGCATGGTTAGGAGCACTTAATTCAGTCTGGGGACAAGAAGTTTCCTGAAGGAGGTGATGTGTGGGTTCAGAGGGAAACATCCAGTGTTCGGAAGAAGCAGAACCAAGCTCTGGGAGCACTTGCCCCTCTGTAAGTCCACAGCCCTACCACAAGAGGGCCCCCTGCGTCCTTCCCACTCAGCACAACCTACAGTGTTGAAGTGAGAACACTTATATTGTGGTTCGCAGGGGGAGGCTGTTCTGAATGAGCCCGTAACTGAGGCAGTCACTGTGTGGAGCGCAGTGCCTGCATTTTACCCTGAAAACCCCGGAGCTCACTTGCATGTCCTTTGCAAACTCTTTTGGATGTATTCATTCTTAGGCAGTAAACTGCGATGTCCCCGAAGACTTGGATATCCAAAGACGCTGAATTCCTCTGTGGATGGAATTTGAATGTAAACCTTCCCAGAGGTGCTCTGAATTGGCTTTGTCTCACGTACACAAGAGTCTTCAGTACAGTTTCCACACGATTTCCTCCTCTACATCTGTTCGCTTGTCTTAATATCCTGGGGAGCTCACCCCTACAGAAATCCTTTGTTAACGAGTATCCTTAATCCATAGTGTAATGAGTACTTGAAGGAAGCTTGAGTCTTTTATCATGGCAGACCCATGCCATGATAGGGAGTGGGGAGGGATGGATGTAGCAGGGAGGAAAGGAGGAGACGAAGATGAGACTGTTTGTGTCAGTCAGGGCATGGAACTCAGACCTTTGTGCCTCACCCTTATATGAAATGGAAAGCAGAAGCCAGAGGAGGGGATACAGAGAAAGGACAGAACAATCCCACCCGTTCGGAATCACATCACAGCCACCCTTGGTTCCAGCCTGGGCTGAGCGTTGGTGACGGGAGTTATTTTCCTCTGGATGCTGGCACGCGCAGGCTAGCACTCCAGCGCTGGAGGTGGGAGCCCCACCTCCCAGCTGTCCTTCCTATTCCACAGAAGTTGGTTTTGAAAACCCTATAAGCAAAGAAAGGAAACCGTAAGTCGGGCTGGTACAGTACAGCCGCTTTTGTTTGAAAGACTGGGATGGTTTATTGGCAGCCTTATGCGCCACACTCACCATTCCATTCACATTAATTGTGCCCAGAACAGAAATTTCTTGGCGAGGACTGTGACCGGATTATGACCACACAAAAGCAAAGCTCTGGATCCCACCTGGAATCTGCATGTGTTTTTAGTGCCTTCACCTCCCTCTTCAGGGCCCTCTAATGGCTCAGAGATGTTTATTGCTCTCGTTGTCCCATTCTTCCTGTGCAGAGGAAAATGGAGAGGATGCTAGTTGGAAATGACACCCCACTTCTCTCAGAGCAGAGCTTTCTGAAATGGGACGCAGAGGAAAGAGACCTTAAGTTAAGATAGAGTGGGAACGGGTCTGGCTCTCCAGCGTTCCTGAATATGGCGGCCATGTCTGTCTGCGGGTGGTTCACTGGCTGCTCCATGCACCGCAAGGCCACTTAGAAGAATAATCCAAAATGCACCAGAAAGACACTATTGTCTCCCACTGCTGCTCCATCAGCTAAAAAGATCTCACTCTCTGTCAACACTATCCAGTAAGACCAGCCATGGCGCTTCTGAAGAACCTCCATGACTGAAGACAACCCCACTTAACGAAATGTTAGATGATGAAATTATAGAGGAATGGAGGAACTTCCAAGAATTTGAATACATGTGTCGTTGAAACCACCGTTCATACATGTTGAGCTGGTTCTAGCTCTGTGATGCCTGGATAACATTTCTTCAGTACTCCTCAGGAGTCCTCCTCAGAGTCGGACGGCTGAGAAGGCGCAGAAGGAGCTCTGAGGACAGTAGGTGGTTGAGTTCCCTGCGGTTACCTGTACTTACCCACTGTCTCATTTCCTGTTTTCAAATGCATCTACTCTAAGCAGTGAATTAAAAAAAAAATCTATTCAGCTTCAGGCTATGTTTTTAAAATTACCCAACAGTCAGGTTTTATAGATTTATTGAATTGTGTCTTTTTCCCATCCCAAAATTCCTTTGGTTTTGAGCTTTATTATACTTTGTACATTGCTCTTTTTCTTTCATAACCCCTTCATAGCCAAGCAATTTTCAGAGGGAAAAAGACAGACACACAGTATAATGAATAAAGCATTACAGAAGTGACTGGAAATAGAGCAGGCAATATCCCTCTCCAATCTTTTTGAAATTCACAGATATTTCTGAATTCAAACGCAAATGGTTTTTGATCTACATACTGGATGTTTCTCTCCTTTGCAAGAGAACATGACTTCTGGGTGTGTTTTCATTCTTAAGAAGACAAAGATTTTCCAAAAGAGGTTGTCATTCACATTGTCTCATGTGTTAATGGGGAACAATGAAAAATCAGAGAAGAAAGGATAATATGCTTATGTATAATCATTAATGGCTCACTTTTCCAGGTAAGAAATGGAAGTGATAGCAGTTCACCATTACTTGGCACGTACTGTGGAGCTCTGCTGCCAAACCCCATCTTCTCTCAGAACCATGAACTATATCTACGGTTTAAGAGTGACAGTGCGACTTCCAGCCACGGGTATGAAATTCTCTGGACCTCGTCACCCTCTGGTAAGACACTTGCACTTTGTAAAGGAAATTGATGTAGGTGAGAAAAACATAGGGGGTCTAATAAGAAAAGATAATTAAAAGTGGCCATACCAGGACACCTGGGTGGTTAAATGTCTTCCTTCAGCTCAGGTCATGATCCCAGGGTCCTGCCACTGAGCCCTGCATCAGGTTCCCTCCCCAGCGGGGAGCCTGCTTCTCCCTCTGCCTGATGCTCCCCCTGTTTGTGCTCTCTCTCTCTCTCTCTCACAATTTTTTTAAAAAGTGACCTTACCCTCTTAGCCATCTGTATACTTGATTTTTCTTCCAACAAATATAGAGATTTTTAACAATGAGAGTACAGATATCCTTTTTAATTCTATTCTTACTCCTCATTTCTACATATACATATGTAGGACACATGTTTCTATATGTATCTACGGACACATATAGATAAATATCTAGTAATATGTAGACATATTGGCGTGCATGTATATATACACATAGAACATAGATTAGATACAGATTTTAAAATTTTTGGTAATTTCTGATTTTGTCATATTTTTAAGTTTTGATTTGATCATCAAGGTAGTTCTCTGAGAATTCAGAAAAGCCCACATGTGTACCAAAAGCCAAGTTACTAATGCATACTTGGGTATAAATAAGCAGCTTCTTCCCTTGCAGCACCTGTCATTTCTTGGCAGTCCTGGAGGTTAATTGCTTTTTTCAGGGCAGTAAGTAACTTCCTGCATGCTTGGTTGGTAGTTTATCAAATAACTGAAGGAAATTTAAGTCATGTCAATGTATTTAACTCAAGAGAGGAGGAATATCTTTATGAGATGTCCCACTTAGGTGTTTAGAAATATGTAAAAACTTTCCAGATAAGAATGACAAAAATGACGTGTTTTCAGTAGACTAAGGGACAAGAAATAATTTAAATCTTGGCAGCTAAAGATGCTTGCAGATGATCTCCAATGCCCTCATTTTGCAGAGGAGGAAATAAAACACGAGGTTAATGGGTTTTCCAGAAAGCATGGCTAGATTGTGGTAGAAGCAGGACCACACCTCCAGGGGTCAGACACCCAGCTCAGCGCCTTTTAATCCTACCATTCCGTGCACTTTCTTCCTGCACAGCAGTATATCTGGGTCCCCAGGGTCTCTGGTCTAAACTATGACAGTGTTCATACACAAATTAACACTAATACTCACAGAGCTCTGGCTCTGAGCATGTCAATCTTGGTACTGTCTGCTACAAGCTCGGGAAAGTCACTTATAAAATAATTCTTGTCAAAACCTACAATGCCACACTCTTTGGGTTCAGCCCTGGAATTTAACTTAAAAAAAAAAAGATTTTATTTATTTATATGACAGATAGAGATCACAAGTAGGCAGAGAGAGGCAGGCAGAGAGAGAGGGGGGTAAGCAGTCTTCCCCCAAGCAGAGAGCCCGATGTGGGTCTCTTTCCCAGGACCCCAGGACCTGAGCCAAAGGCAGAGGCTTAACCCACTGAGCTACCCAGGTGCCCTGGAATTTCACTTTTAACTTTACTTCACTCCCATCATCATCATCAACTGAGGGTATAGGGAGAGCCCTACACAGTCAAAAGTACACAACGACATTAATTACTCTCTCCTTCAGCTACTTTATCAGGTTCTTTGTTTCCCCATTGTGTTCTCAAACCACTGTTTTCAAAGAGAGGTCCTGGAAGGAGTGGTCCCAATGTCCTGAGATACAAGGAACAGAACCTACGGTGGAGGGAGGGGGAAGGGAGGGAGGAGGTGGTGGTGAGGGCGTGGGAAGGATGTAGCCCACAAAACAACAAGGAAAGGCTTTTCTGCCTTCTCTATTCTTCCCAAGAGTCTCAGCATTTTGGGAAAATAGTCACCATCTTATTGCTTCACAAGGGTATGGTATCCACTTTTTGTTCAATCAAACATCCTGCCTTGGTTTCCTTGCAGGCTGTGGTGGAACGCTCTATGGGGACAACGGCTCCTTCACCAGCCCCGGCTATCCGGACACTTACCCAAACAACACTCACTGTGAATGGGCCATCACTGCACCTGCTGGAAGACCTGTCACTGTCAGCTTTTACTTTATTAGCATTGATGATCCCGGAGACTGTATCCAGAACTACCTCATCCTCTACGATGGACCAGATGCTAATTCCCCATCCTCTGGACCATATTGTGGAGCAGTGAGTAAAACAAACATTTTAAAATTTCCATTTATTATTTTTAAATAATAGCAGTGTACACTTTTAAAGGCAGACACATGCGAAGCACATAGCACAAACCTTTTACAAATTTCAGCAGCTTCCGGATTTTCTTTTCTATTTGGGGAGCACGAGTGCCACCTAGTGTGCAGTGAGTGAAATTAATAGTACTAGGTCTCAGACCACCCCATCAGAAGGGCTTGTGCAGGTTTCCCCCCTACTCCCCTCACAGACTTCTGGTGCCCACTCACACCTGCTGACTCAGAATTTCTGGCATAGGAGCTGCTGGACATTGTCGTTTAATCACTCCCATATGTGATTTCAATGTGATACCCAGTGTTGAATGCCTATACTGTTGTCCCTATGAAGCCAACTATGGACAATTTGGACACCTGGCTCCATTTCATCTACTTCTTGTTGAAAATTGCAGGAATTTTTGGAAAAAAGAAGGGAGGTTGAAGGTGGGTCTAGTGACTTAGTTTGTTTTTGTAAAGTGGTGATGTCCTGGATCTTCCCTAAACTATCAAGTGAGGATTCTGACAGTGACTCAGTATTTCTTGTGTCTGCCCTCATCGTCCACTCATTTTGTATGAAAGCAGCTACACGGTTTTCCAGGAAGGGAAATGGGACTACTGCTGAGAGTGTATCTGCTTCCTGCTGTTCTGCTCTTTATGTAGGCTTGCTAATTAACTGGACAGAAATCTAAAGAGTTGTTTGTTTTAATTGAGATAAAATTGACATATAACATAATAGTTTCAGGTGTATAACATAAATTTGGGGGATTTTTTGTGAGGAGAACTTAAAAAAATTTTTATTAACATATAATGTATTATTTGCCCCAGGGGTACAGGTCTGTGATTCATCAGTCTTACATGATTCATAACACTCACCATAGCACATACCCCTCCCAATGTCCATCACCCGCCACTCCAACTCTCCCACCACCCCCACTAGCAACCCTCAGTTTGTTTCCTGAGATTAAGGGTCTCTTATGGTTTGTTTCCCTCTCTGGTTTCGTCTTGTTTCATTTTTCCCTCCCTTCCCCTATAATCCTCTATCTTGTTTCTCAAATTCCTCATATCAGTGAGATCATACGATAATTGTCTTTCTCTGATTCACTTATTTCATTTAGCATAATAGTTCCATCCACGTCATTGCAAATGGCAAGATTTCATTTTTTGATGGCTGCATAATATTCCATGGTTTATATATACCACATCTTCTTTATCCATTCATCTTTCGATGGACCTCTGGGTTCTTTCCACAGTTTGGCTATTGGGGACATCGCTGCTATAGACATTGGAGTGCATGTGCCCCTTTGGATCCCTACATTTGTGATGATGAGAACTTTAAGAAATCTACTTGCTCAGCAGCTTTCAAATATACACTATAGTGCTACTAAATACATTCTCCTTGCTATACAGCACATCCCTAGGACTTCGTTATAACTGGAAGTTTATACCTTTTGGCAGACACCCTTTATCCATTTCAGCCACTCCCTGCTCTGGCCCCTCGCAGCCACCAGCCTCTTTTCTGTATCTGAGAGTTTGGCTTTGCTTGAGATCATGTAGTATTTATCTTCCTATCTTATTTCATTTAGCATAATGACTTCAAGGACCTTCCATGTTGACACAACCAGCAGGATTTCTTTCTGGATGGCTGGATGATACTCCTTTATTATTATAATATTTTATATATCATATATCTATCCATTTGGATAGATAGCTTCTACATCTTAGCTATCATAAATAATGCTGTAGTGAACATAGTGATGCAGATATCTTTTCAAGTTGGCATTTTTGTTTTCTTTGGATAAATTCCCAGAAGTAGAATTTCTCGGTCATATGGAAGTCCCGTGTTTAACTTTTTCAGGAACCTCCCTAATCTTTTCCACTTGTGGCTGCACCGATTTACATTCCCACCAACAAAGCATGAGGGTTCCCTTTTCTCCACATCCTTATCAACACTTGCTATTTTCTTGTATTTTTTGTAATAGCCATTCTGACAGGTATGAAGGGATATTTCATTGTGGTTTTGATTTGGATTTTCTGATGGTTAGTAATGTTGAACATCTTCTCATGTACTTGTTGGCCGTCTGTACATCTTCCTTGGAAAAACACCCAGTCAGGTCCTTTGCCCATTTCTTATTTGGACTGTTTGTTATTGCTACTGAGTTGTGTGAGTTCTTTTTATATTTTGGACGTTAACACCTTATTGGATAAATATATTGCAAATATTTTCTCCCATTCAGTAGGTTGCCTTTCCATTTTGTCTATGATTTCCTTTGATGTACAGGAGCTTTTTAGTGTGATTGAGTTCCTCTTGTTTCTATTTGCTTTTGTTGCCTTTGCTTTTGGTATCTAGTCAAAAAAGTCATTGCCAAAACCAACATCAAGAAGCTTATTGCCTGTGTGTTCTTCTAGGAGTTTCATAGTTTCAGGTCTTTACTCATTTTGAATTGATTTTTGTGTGTGCTGTAGTTTCATTCCTTTGTATGTGGATATCCATTTTTCATAGTGTCATTTATTAAAGACAGAAAGAATACGAAAATAAATCCTAAAAGGAGACTACAGATATTGACAGCGGGAAGTTGTATACTTTACTGATATGAACTGTTTTAGTTGCAAAAATAGGTATGTGTTCCCATCAGGAAAATTAAAGTTTCAGTAAGAAGTTGAACTGGAAATTCAATTTTTAATGATAATTTCACTGAAATATAATATTCACAAATGATTCATCTTCTTTAAGTGTACATTCAGTAGTTTCTAGTAGATTCAGAGTTATGTAGTTCACACCACAATCAATTCTAGAACATTTCATTACCCCCAAAAGACACTCTGTAACCACTAGTAGTGAATCCCCATTTCCCCTCTGTCGTCCTCCCCACCACCAATATTCTTTTGTAAGATATCTCTATTAATTCTTAGCAGGTTCCTTCTAGAAAAATAAGCAGGTTTAAGCAGGTTTACTGTAAATTCTATAAAGTTTCTCTGTGTAGTACTTTCTTACTAGGCTAACGTTTCCAGCAAAATGTTCAAATTAGTGAAATAGATAATTTGTTACTTTTTTTTTTTTTTCAATTTTAGGACACCAACATAGCTCCCTTTATGGCCTCTTCACATCGGATCTTCGTAAAATTTCATGCAGAGTATGCAGTACAGCCATCAGCTTTCCGATTAACTTGGGACAGCTAATGGGGTGATGCGGTTTGTTGGGCCCATCGGACATGACACTGGACAGACGTCAGGACAGAATGTTCATACAGCATTCTGCCTGGCCCACTGGAAATAACCTGAACTTTTTCTTTTCACCAAAGTATGTGTGGAATCAATGTCTGTTTATTGAAAACAATATAGACTGTAGCTTCTTTAGTCTTGGCTGTGCATGTCATCCTCACTTCTAACGCTTTGAGCTGAAGATTTTCTTAAAATCCCTTAAAGAATTGGAAATAGTGATGACATATGTGATGTCACTTGTCAAAAGTTAATGACAAAATAGCATGCTTTTCCCTGTGAATGTCAAATCAGAGGTAATGAACATTCTTGAATGGTACGCAGTGATGCTGCATTAATTTTTAACTCATCAAAGTTTCGTCTTTCACTAGCAGGTCTATGTAAGTTTTCAAGTTGAATTTTTACATTTGGATGAACAATACAAATCCTGAAGACCATGAACTCCGGGGCGTGCTGCCTGAATCTGCATTCTCATGCTTGTCATTCAGGGCTGCCTTAACTTCTCTGTGCTTTCGTTTCCACAAGTCCCACCACTGTCCACTCCTAGTTTCCTAACACAGTCTGTAGAGTCACAATAGCTTAGCCAAGCTTTTATAAAGTTTTCTGAGGCCTTTAACAAAGCAAGAGCACCTATATTAAATATGCAGAGTTGTCTTAACAACAACATGGGACAAAGTGAAAGAAAGAAGCTGTGTGATGTGGTATTTCATCTCACTTGAATACTCAAGTGCCAGAAAAATTATTTCTGCGCAGAGTACAGAGCCACATAAATAAAATATTCGCACCTTTAAAAGTCCTGCCTCCTTAGGGCACTTGGGTGGCTCAGTCATTAAGCATCTGCCTTCAGCTCAGGTCATGATCCCAGGGTCCTGGGATCGAGCCCTGTGTCAGGCTCCACGCTCAGTGGGAGTCTGCTTCTCCCTCTCCCTCTGTCCCTTCCCCCCACTCATGCTTGCTCTCTCTCTTTCTCTCTCTCAAATAAATAAATAAAATCTTAAAAGAATAAAATTCCTGCTTTCTTTAATTCTGTGTTATGGGTAGATATATCAACTTTGTAGCTGACTCCCTCTTGGAAAGAACGATGAATGTGATGACAAGTCCCATCCAACCCACAGGGGCCTGACAAGCCAGAGCAATGAACACAAACTCAGGATGAAATTTCATAGGCAGAGATACTATATTTTGCTCTTTTGCCTGAAAATGAATCACAAAGGTACAGAAAATGGAGACAATTTGACAATAACATATGAAATTACAGGAATTTTCTCTGAAGGCAAGATTAACGTATGCAGCTGTCAAACAGTAAAAGAAGATTTGATCTCAGATTGTATTATTAGAGTAATGGTATCAACAAGAGTCAATTTCAGTCAGAGAGATGTACTTTCCTAGAAGGCGTATTAGAATACCCAGGTATATATACCAATTTAAGAAAGCCGTCAATATTATAGTATATTTTTGGAATTGGAAAACTTAGGAAAAAAAAAAGTAATTTTCCCATTCTGGAGATTGTCTTTTCAATTTGTGGGTGTTTTCCTTTGCTGTGCAGAAGCTCTTTAGTGTAATGTGGTCTTACTTGTTTCAGTTTTTGTTGCCTGTGCTTTTGGCGACTTACCCAAGAAATCATTGTTAAGGCTGATTTTAAGGACCTTTTCCCTTGTATTTTCTTCTGGTGTTTTTACAGTTTCAGTTCTTACATTTAAATCTTTGATCCACTTTGAGTTAATGTTTCTGAGTAGTATAGGATAGGGGTTAATTTCATTATTTTGCATGTGGCTATCCAGTTTTCCTAGTACCATTTATTGAAAAGACTGTCCTTTCCTTACTGTGTGTTTTTGGTACGCTTGTCAAAAATTAGTTGCCCATATATGTGGGTTTATATCTGGGCTATGTGTTCTGTTCAACTACCTATGTGCCTATTTTTATGCCAATACCATGCTGTTTTGATTATAGTGGTTCTGTAATATAGCTTCAACTCAGGAAGTGTGATGCCCCTAGCTTTGCTCTTTTTTATCAAAATTGCTTTGGCTATGCAGAATCTTTTCTGGTTTCAAACTAATTTGGGGATTGTCTTTGTATTTTTAAGAAAAATGCCATTGGACTTTTTATTGGGATTGCTTTGAATCTATAGATTGCTTCAGGTAGCATATCCATTTTCACAATATGAATTCTTCCAATCCAAGAACCTGTGATGTCTTTCCATCTATTTGTGTCTTCTTCAATCTTTTTTATCAGTGTCTTACATTTTTCAGTTGGTTAGATGTATTCCTAGGTATTTTTACTGTTTTTGATAAAATTATAATGGGGATTACTTTTTAATTTCTCTTTCAGATAGTTCATGGTTAGTGAATAGAAATGCAACTGATTTCTATACGTTGATTTTGTATTCTGCTACTTTACCGAATTCATTTATTAGTTCTAACAGTTTTTTTTCTTTCTTTCTTAGTGGAATCTTTAGAGTTTTTTACATATAAGGTCATGTCATCTCTCACTAATAAGACCCAATTCATTTCCTCTGGTTCTGCTTTAATTTAATTCACTCATTTATATACGTGAATTGAATATTTCCAATGTGGCATGTGGTAAGCGCACCAAGGATAAAGTGGTGGACGTGACAGCCATATATCAACTGATGTCTTCCTCCTTAAAAAAATCCATTTCCTAGGGCCATCTTGTCTGGTTTCCAAGGCAAAATTCTCAATTTCCTTATCTGATGAATTTTATATTAAGCTAGCTTCTCCAATCTAATGGCTAAGTGATAATGTCCTTGCTCCCAAACAGCATCATCAGGAACTCTGTTCTGAGTGATCACCCCTGTGCAGGGCTAATGACCAGCTAGTTCACATCAGTACAGATGTCCTGGTCATTCAATATTGACATACGCCAAAATGCTGCTTTCAGGCCATAAGTGGAATCCAGAAAACTATAATGTGAAATGAATGTGTTTGAGGGGTGGGTGAGGGGAAGTCTTACTTGGAAGTTAATGGAAAATGATATTCCACATGGGTCTGAAGGAATACAAAGAAGCACAAATGTAAAGGAAGGGAAGTTACTCCCTTTCACCGCTGATCACATTCTGAGCTGAGAAAGTCTCATGGTCACCTTCTAAGCCCATCCCATTCCAGGTGACATGGGAACTTTAGACATTGATTCAAGAAGAGTAGGGTGGGGACAAGAGACAAACTCCAACACCATCTTGTTCCTCCATCCTCTGCATGATCTGGCAACCAAAGAGCTAATGCTTGCTACCTGGTTCAGTTCTCTTGGGAGTACCTATCCCCAGCTGCTCATAGTCTTGGAATCCAGGACTGGGATGAATCCAGGTATCCATCTACCTGACCTCTCTCTCCTCTTACTCTGTCTCCCTAAACAACTGGACCTTAGCAGGAACAACAAATCTCATCCTTTTAGTCTTGAAGGATTAATATACCCATTACTGGCCAGAGTAATGGCCTTGGGATATACCCTTCGGATAGCTCAGCCAGAGGCCACCACAGGCTCTCTCTGAACCCATGGATTATTAGGGTACTCTAGACAGTCTTCTGAAGAATGTCCTAGGGCATGGTTGGGGCCAATGACAGTTTGGGCCTAGGAGATGCTGAGGATATAGGTTCTAGTTGTCATAATTTTCTATTTCATTCCAACTCCATTTAATGGATAGAATTTTTAAAAAAAATCTTCCACCTAGTTACCAAAGGGAATACTAACGATATTAATTGTATTAAGAAAAGTTAGAACTAATATCTTTTTAAGATTTATCCTATGTCAGGTGTCATTTTCAAATATCACTCACTAAAATAGGATACTAAGAACCATCACCCCCACGAGGTATGGAAACTTATATAAAACTTGAGTGACAGAGCTCTGATTCTAACCTTGACAACCACCCAAGAGTATGCCTTCCATTCAGCCTGAAGGAGTAGGTATGAACTTATGAAATATGACTTCAAATATGCCAACTTATTATTGTAAACTATTTTCATAGACCTATCAAAGTTATTTAAAAAGACTGACACCTGCCATAAGGCCTAGAAAAATGTTTTAATATAATTGCTATCAGTTTAGTAAAAACTTAGAGATAAAACAACAGCATCAAAAATAATGTTAATGGGAAAAGATTTTTTATTATTGGTATTACCACAGATCATCCCATGACTATCAATTTAAAGAGGGAAATTATTGGAAGAAAAATGATATGATAACTATTGGATATTTGATGAAAAATTTGCTTTTCAAATTTCAATTCAGTAACTAACTGTAAATTTACATACAGCTTGGGGAATAAGAAGGCATTTTTAAAATTAATGATACATGCAATTTATGTAAACTTACTTAACTTACTTTGTCATAATCTGGTATGTCTTGTGTGGACCAGGCCTCTTCCACACGCTTTGATTGGCCCTCTCTGTGGGCTGGGGCTGGGAATAGTACATTTCTTCTAACGGGAAGCATTACAGCAGAGACTGTACATAAGCACAGAGCCCTTGGCAGTGAAGCTGTGGAAGCGATTTAAGCTCTAATAAATATTAACTTTTGCATGCAGGACTGGCTGCATAATTTGCAGGGCCCAGAGCAAAAGGAAAATTCACGGCCCCTTGTTCCAAATTTATTAAACATTTCAAGATGGTGACAGCAGAGTATTAAGCCAAGCATTCAGCCCTGTTAAGCATGGAATTTGTGTTACTGCACAGGTCACATACCCAGGAAGCTGGCCCTGTTTCTATGTTATAAAAGTCTGGAACTTAAGGACACGTTTTACTAAGAATCGTACTGGCAACAGTGAAGAGATCAAGAGGAGAATGATAAAGAAATGAAAATAAATTTCTGGAAAACAGGGAGTGAATAAAAGCATGCTGACAAAACAGGAGTGGGGGCTGGGGGAGGGGAGAAATTGCAGCCCAACGCAATTTCAAGAAAGATATGCAGCAGAATTGGGAATGGACTTTCCAGGCATTATCTGGATCTGGGGCTGGCAGGTGCAGTGTGAGGAGATGAGACCCAAAGTCCAAGAACTGTATTAGTTGGTGCTTGCAATTGGTGAATGGCAAAAGTAGCCTAGCAACTCCAAGCAGGCATAAAACTGGGATCTCATCTCCAAAGAAATTTAACCAATAGCCCAAGGAAAATTAATGCTATTAATGCTATTAAATTTTAATAGAAGTTTTGGAAGATAACATCGATATATCTCCCAAAACATTCAGAAGATAAATACGTGAGGGAGAAAATGATAACTATAAAAAAATTGTCCTAGGAGGCTGCCATCTGCCTAACAGATTTCCTGAACATGCTAAATCAGAGAAAATGGCAATAAAGAAATTTCAAAGAAATACCAGAAACAATTTCCAGAGAGGAAGTGAGAAATTAATCTTTCGCTGAAAAAGGGCCAAATTGGTGCTAAACAGATTAAATTTAAAAAGACCCCCAACTGGAGATATTATGGTGATATTTCAGAACATGGTAAATAATTAAAAGATCACAAATGCTTCACAAGGGAAAACAACAATTCTCTGCAAAGACCTGAGGAGATTGACACATTTCTGGGCATCAACATTGGAAGTATAGGTCAGTGGAACTATGCCTTTGAGATGGAAAAGAAACTGATATTGAACCTAAAATTCCATGCTAGGCAAATTCTAAAGGTGTGGGCAAAATAAGGACATTATTAAATATACAGCTACTCAAAATTTGTGCCTCCTGTACCCCGTTTTAGAGAGGTTTACTTGAGCGATAGTCCAACAAGATGTATACAAAAAGGTTGGTTTAAACTAAGGAACCAAGTGAAAGAAACCGCACATCACCTCTCAGCTGGAGAACAGAAATAATTAGTGTAAGAGCAGAAAATTAGTAGGTTCTTAAAGTCTTCAAGAAGAATTCATTGATGGGGCGCCTAGGGAACTCGGTGGGCTAAGCAGATGCCTTCAGCTCTGGTCACGATCTCAGGGTCCTGGGATCCAGCCTCCAGGCTGGCTCCCTACTCAGTGGGGAGTCGGTTTCCTTTGCTTCTCCCCCATGCTTGTGCATGCTCTCTCAAATAAATCAATAAAATCTTTAAAAAGAGGAATTCATTGAATTTCAAGCAACAGAGAGGAATGAAAAGCTGTATGTTCTTAGAGATAACGTAAAGAAGGTACAGGAAGCAAAAGGAAAGTTAGAAAGTCTAGTGAAAAAAAACAACAACAATGAGAATTGTACAAAAAAGTCATCACTCAATAGAAAGCAAACTAAAATGTGGCATAATTTTGAGTGCAGTATGAGAAAAGAGAAGTCGTTTATCTGTGGGTATTCCCCTTCTTGGGACACAAAGGTCCACGACTCCTAGCTGGGTGCTGGGAATACAGACTATGCAGTTCTTGTATTCGAGAAGCTCATGATGCAGCGAGAGGCACGACTGTAGGGACCGGACTCCAGGATAGCGACTTCTAAACACTGAACCACAATTAAAGAAGCAGCGCACAGAGGAAACTTCTCCCTTTCCCAGCTCCCAAGTTTAGCTCCAACCCTCTCACGCCTCTGCCCCGTCCCAAACTTTCCCGCTTCCGCCCACAACTCTCCGCGCTACGGCCCATGAACTGAGCCTGCGCGAACAGTAGTGCGCTTGCGCCAAGCCCAGTCCTCGCCCAATGACAAACGCGAGCGCATTTCAGGGGGACGCCCAAACCTCGGGGGGGCGGAGTCTCGAAGGCACATGACGGACCTGATTGGTCGGCTGCGGGTACACTTTACTTTGTGGGCGGAGCCTCACCCTAGAGCCACGTCTAGCGAACTGTTCTCCTAATTTGGGAAGGGTCAGGCGCCCGCAGGGCGTGGAGCTGAGAGCCGAAGGGTGTGCGCCTGCGCCGAGCTACGGGCTAGGGCGTGTTCCTCGTTCCGGTCCGCGTTTTGCACTGACCGAGTGCACCTCCTGCCACTGAAGTGTGCCCTGCGGAAGCCCGTGCTTCCCTCGCCCAACCTGTTAGGTGCTGCCCTCCGCGGTGAGTGTGTGTGGCATCGCACTTGGGTTCCCCTCTCTGCGCGCCACCGTTGTGGTGCGGGCCCCACCCACTCCCCTGCCCCGCCCCGCCGTCCCTCCCCCTTTCCCTGCCTCCAGACCGATGCCCACCCTCCAAGGCTGGGGGAAAACTGGACACTGCCAGGCCGGGGCGTCTCCCCTTTCTATCCCTGCACACCCCTGGCCGTCGCCCACGTGCTTTGTTGTTGTCGTTTGGTACAGAACATGTCCAAGTCTTTGAAAAAGTTGGTGGAGGAGAGCCGGGAGAAGAACCAGCCGGAAGTGGACATGAGTGACCGGGGCATCTCCAACATGCTGGATGTCAACGGCTTGTGTAAGTTCTGGGGCTGGGCCTTCCGCTTGCAGCACCTGGAGGGTTTATAAGTTTTCCAAGTAGCTGCCGGCTGTGCTTTGAGAGGTTATAATGATTTACATCCCACACCCGGCTTGTAAGCATCGCCTGTCGAGAGAGAGAGAGAGAGAGAGAGAGAGAGCGCGCGCGAGCGCGAGCGCGCGAGCGCGAGCGAGCGCGCTGCGCTTAGCTCAGAAAGTTTGCATTTAGGGTATGTTCGGTCCCGACTGGAAGACGAACCTGAGTGTCCAGGGTAAGAATCACACAGACAGTTGTTACTGGACCTCATTGTTGTCTGTGCAAGTTGTTGGCATTTGGGTGGCTTTCCCACATAGTTTTACTGAATACCCACTTTATTTGAAACTGAAAATCACTTTTGAATCATGCTTCCTTTCTCCTAATACAGTCTTCGACCCTTGAATAATTGCCACACAAAAGTTCTGTGATAACTTCTTAATGCCTGGAGTATGTTAAACCTTTCTTGACTCCTTACCCTTTTCTGGCTCTTTTTCCCCTTAGTTAAGTCGTTTACCTCCTCCTTGTACTACTGTGATGTCTCCCTAACTTGGCCTCTTACCTCTGGTTTTGCTGATCCTGTGATTTATTCACTGCATTGCTTTCTAGTGTTAACTTTTCTGCAACACGTCTTACCGTGTAACTCTCTCCTTTAAAGCAGAAATTGCAGCTTAGATGTTTTTTGGGACCAGGTGAAGACGGTCATGAACTTCACAATAGGTATCCTGTCAGAACAGGGACAGCTGCTACTCCTGCTTCTCACATCCAAACTATTGTTACCACCTGGGGTTGGCCTCTTGTTGCCATAGTTATTGTTGTTAAGAAGCCAGGAATCCAGATTTTGATATGAAATTTCCTAAGGTTTAGACATTGGCAACTAATTCCAATTATTGAAACATACTTTATAGGAGAAATAAAACACTTCTTCAGGCCGAATGTGGCTTCAGTTTGGACCTTCTCCCTTAAGCCCTTCTGGTTGTTCATTACCAACAGTAGCACCCCAAGTTCTTTGGTGTGACTTGCAGAGCCTTTCGGAATCTGACCAAAACCTACCTTAGTTCCTATCCCTTCTATGCCTCTGTGGTCCCCCCCCATACTGAACGGACTGCCCACCTTGAACCAGGACATACTGTTTTAGGTCCTTGTGCTGTAGCAGTATTGTTTGCTTCCTCTCCTCTCCACCCCCCCCTCCCCCCATATCCTCTCACTTACCTGTCAGAAGTCAGCCGAGAAGCCGTGGCCTGTGTGAAGCCTTCTCTGTCAGTGTCAAGTGACAGTCATTCTCTCTGCTGTGAAGTTGGATTTGTCTTGCTGCATGGCTCTTGTTACATGGGATTGCGATGATTGTGATGTGTTCTTAATCTAGATGTCTCTCATCCGCATTGGAGAATGGGGGGGATATTACTGTGCATCCCTCATATTTGCCTTCTTTCTAGTGTCTGGAACACAGTAAGTGCTCCGAAATGTTGGATGGATGAAGGAGAGCCTGATGGATTAGGCCTGAGGTTTAAGGAGATCCAGACCAGGACGTGACATTAGAGAAGGAGGGGAGACGTCCGGGAGACCCTAAAAGATGATGCTTTGCTCGTTAGGCATGGAGAGAGCAGAGTCACATTTACTGTGAACCCATGGTTTGTGCCCAGGACAGAGTGGGGTGGGTGCTCTCAATACATCTCTGCTAAAAGGGGATGAGAAGTCCTAGGCAGTCTGCATTCGGTAACTCTTTGGACGATTCCTGCCACTGGGCTTTAGCTTTTGTGCTCATGAGTATCTCAGCCTCTTGAGCTGAGTTGGTGGTGATGGCTTCTTGCGGGCGGCGACAAGAGCCACCATGTCTGGGACCGAACTGGCCATTGCCGATCGGGATGTGTGCTTGTGTTGCCCCTTCCTGGCTCTGCCTAGGTCATGGTGAGTCTTGGGGGCCTCCTGTTATCAAGGCTGGGGAGTGCAAGCAGGGGGCCCGGCTCCGCTGTACCTTTGGCCCCATGGCTCTCTCCTGCTCTGCCCTGCAGAGGAACTTTGTAGCCTTTGGCCGTGAAGAGGATTCTGTATGTGATATTTGTAAGTGGGGAGGGCGGCACAGCTATTTTGGTTCACTTGCATTATCTGTTTGAAGCCTTGCCTTGTACCAAAGAAGAAAAGATAGCCACTTGCTTCCTGAAAAAGAGGTTTCCGGTGTTGTATTAGGTGGTGAAAAGCAAGATCTTTCTTCTGTTCTCCCAGAGAAGTAGCGTGAGGAAGAACAAGGCTGACTCCTGGGGAGTTTGCTGGACGTGAATTTGGAGATTTGACCTCCTCCAGCCTCTGTGGTGTGTGTAGACCCAAAGAGCGGCTGCTTTCTGCCTTGCCTCCCTGACCTCTGGACTCTTGGAGCCTGGAAGGTGCCAGGATGCCTTCAGAAGCCGATTCCTAAGCTGGGGCTCATTTATTGGTGGTGCACATAATGCTTCCTGGATCTATTTTAATATCTTATATGTTAAAGTATTTGACACGGTTGCATAAACTGTGGCATTAGACTTCCCTTGTTTCTTTACTAGTAAAGTTTTAACTGTAATGGCGAGGTTTTGTGTCTTAGCATGAAGATTAAACACAGGGGACAATTCATTCGCGTGGACAGAGAATGGTTATTGTGTCTTAAGCCCTTCCTTCGATATCCTTACTTTGTTGAGTTTCTCAAAAGACAAGAATTAAGTTTTGAAAATAAGAATGGGAGTTTTGTTCTTAGGCTAAGCACGTGAACTGTCTTTCTGCTTGGGAGAATTGTGTCATATATATGCAGCACTTTACTTCCCTGGCGACAGTAAATGGCTTTGCAAAAATGTTTTCAGGAGCTCAGGTACCAAAAGCTTTCTGATGGGGAAAACTTCATAGGCTGGAGACAAATAGCAGACAGATTCTAGAGTTTTCCGTTGAGCCAGATTCTGGAGGTGGTCAAACTCTGCCACCCACCCCCTCCCCCAGGAGGCAGTGCTTACCTGTGGGGCCTTGGAATTGCATAGGCCGAACTCAGACTCTCCATCTTCTGAGTAGTGCTGTGTAACTTCAGAGAAGCTGCTTAACCTTTCTGAGCCTCGAGTCCTCTTCAGCACATGGAAGTGTTAAGTTCCCACGTGTTAGGACTGGATCAGCGCTAAGGGCAACTGATGCTGTCGAGTGCTTAGCACTGAGCCTGGTACTGAGTAGGCACTGCTGAACGTTAGCTCTGACAGGAACAACCAGGCAGAGCCCGGGAAGCCTCGGGTGGAACTGGTTCCCACGTCGTCGGTGGACAGGACCTAGGAGAGCATGGCAAATGGGACCGGTTCTGGTCTTTGTGTCCTATGTTGATGTTTTCTCTGGTGGCTTAATCCATCCTGGAGCGCTGGGCGCTTTTGCCTAGGATTCTTAAAGATTTAGATTGCTGTTTTCTTTGAAATTACCCCCTGATTTGGTTTTCCTTCCTATCCCCCCCCCCCCCCGCACAACACTGCATGAAATCCGCATCCGCCTTCTCCTTAGCACTTCCAAGAGTAATGGTGGCAATTTTGTTCTCCTTATTGACGAGATCTCACAGAGGAGCTCTGCCGGCTGTGGCTGTCCTCACCCACATGATGAAACTGCCTTCCAAGGCTCCTGTAATCCGCTTCCCAGGCCGCAGAGAATCCCATTAGCAGCCCGGGAGACTTTTTTCATTTCTTTTATTTAAGTCTTTTGTGAGGTTTTTTTTTTTTTTTTTTTAAATCTCTTCAAGTTTATTGCCCTCTGGATGGTCAAACCTTTACCAGGTTTTGGTTGTGCATGTTTTTTTTTTGTCTTTTTTTCAGGTGAGACTAAAATATCTTTCAGATAAATTATAGAAAAGAAAAATAACCTGCCTTCGAGGCCAAGGCGTGTTCTTGCTAAAGGACCACGCAAAGTAATCAACAGCCGTAATCACGGGTGTTCTGGAAGGGCTGTTTCAAAAGCGTCGTTAAACCTGGAAGTGGTCCGCCTATTAGGAGTTTCTGTCCATGAAGGCTGTCTCTGAGGAAAGGTGAAGGAGCTGGGAGGACCGCGTCCTGTTAGCTGTAATCTTTAGTAAGACGTTTCCGTTCTTATTTTTTAAGTTGCTTGGATATGGCCACCCTTATGGTTTTGAACCTGTGGTATCTTGGCAGGGGAGGTCCTTTTCCCTTTTCTCCCCAGACAGCGTCCTCCATCCCTTTGTCAGTTAGCGCTTGTTGAAGCCTGCCCATCCGCATGGCTCCAGTCTTGGGTCACCTCCTCCAAGAAGCTCCCCCGGTACTAATTTTAACCCACCGTCCCGTCAGCCTGGTGTAAGTAGCTCTTCCAGGCCTGCCACGCATACCTGTTTACCTCTGTGCTTCTCGAAAGTTCTCCGAAGGAGGACTGACTGCTCTCAGGTAAGAGTTGGGGTGAACTAGGCTAGAAAGGGTAGCGGAGAGGGGATGTAGCCACAGGCTCCCCTTTGCAGATCCCTCTCTCCCCAACTCTCCAGAGGGAGAGCCCCTTACAACCAGCAGGAACAGGATACCAACTGCTCCGAGTTCTAGTTTTGACTTCAGGACAGTGTAAGCACTGAAAAGGCCTCCCCCAGATAGGAAATAAACTACAAACGATTGTGACCCCTTTGGTGTGACTGAACTAATAACGAGCTTTCGCTATTTTTCAGTCACTTGACATTTCAGCCATGGCCTTTTTTTTGGTAAGCAGCTGTTTTTTCTTTCTCGCTGTGTAACCTTGGGCAAGTCACGTAACTTCTCACGTTTCTCATCTATAAAACCGGACTAATAAAATTAGCTCCCTCAGAGAATTGCTGTGCGTTGTCCTCTATCAGGTAGCTGGGATGGCATCTGGCCTGTCTCCGTCCACTGGGGCTCCTGTAACAGGACCACAGACTGGTCCAAGCAACAGAAGTTTATTTTTTACAGTTCTGGAGGCTAGAAGTCCAAGATCAAGGCACAGGCAGGTTCAGTATTCAGTGGGGATTCACTTCTTGGCTCATAGGGTGAAAAGGGTAAGGGACCTCTCTCAGGTTTGGTGTTTTTTTTTTGTTTTTTTTGTTTTTTTTTAAGATTTTATTTATTTATTTGACAAAGAGAGACACACTGAGAGAGGAAATACAAGCAGGGCCAGTAGGAGTGGGAAAAGCAGACACCCCACTAGGTAGGGAGCTGATGTGGGGTTCATCCCACTGTCCCAGAACCCTGGGATCATGACTTCGGCTGAAGGCAGACCTTTAAGGACTGAGCCACCCAGGCTCCGCTCAGGTGTCTTTTATAAGGACACTAATCCTATTCCTAAGGGTTCCCCTTAGGACCTAGTTACCTCCCAAGGCCCCACCTCCTAATCCCATCACAGTTAGGAGTTAGGTTTCAGTATATGACAAACTTTCATTCAGCAGCATGGCACATATTAGTCTTAATATGCACTATTATGGGTATTTTAAAAATCTTTAGAATTCTCAGTAATGGTGCTTTTTCCAATGGCCTTGTCTCTCTGATTATATCTGGGCACCCAGTGCCTCACTCCTCACCTACTTGAGAATTCCCAGGAGGTTAGATGCACATGTCTCATGTGACAGGGCCAGCAGGAAAACGGTGGCCTCACGTGGCAAATTCTGAGCCCTGGACAATGTGGGTGGTGGCTGGGGAGGCAGCAGAGGGCATTTCACAGGATTTCTGTTGTGATGCCCTTGTGGCTTTTGAGAACGACAGGCCTTAAAAAATGTTAGCCATTTTTTCAACTAGTAAGTGAAACACCATATATACTCCAATAGCCTTTTTTTTTAATTTATTATTTTTTTTCAGGATGGGTGCTATCCAAGCCAAGTCTTTCTGGGAGTTTCCTACATACTGAATCTTTACATTGTCCGTTGATAAGTTAATATTTGCTACATTAAGAAAACTGTAAGCTGTCTAATGAATCCGATGTAGTTAGATTTCTGTCGTCAGAAGCTGTAACACCCCCTGCTTTGCCTTTATCGCCAGCCCTTCATTGTGACGATCTATGCTAGAGTTGGTATGGATAACAGTCACATCCTGCCTCCTCTTTCCATAAATTTACATAAACCCGCTTCAAAGAAATTTGATCTCGATATATGAGATCCACCATTCCCAAGCAAAAACTAGAGATGATTTCTTTGCCATCGCCTTCACTTCCTTGAATAGCAAGTTTGCACAGGTTTATTTTTTATCTTTCAAAGCAAAAGAGCCTAAAAGGTGTGGCCAAGGAGCAGTCTGGGGAGGGCAAAGGCCTGGACGGCAGGGGTCAGTGTTGAACCTCTGTTTTGCTCTGAGCTTCCTCGGGAGCCTCCACTTGGGTCTCCTGCCCCAAGTCCGCTGGACCTGGGCACTTGCTTCTCTTCTCATGCCTCCTCCTTTGGGCAGTGCTCGCCCCTTTTACGGCACTTCGCGCATGAAGCTCACAGTCAAGGAAACCTCGTCTCTGTTAGGTTCCGTGCGACCCGGCGTATCTTCAGTGCGGGCGGGTTTCATAAGGGCCTTGCCGCCTGAGGCCTGCTGGAGGCCCAGGGGCTTCTGGATAGAGAGCGCTGACCCGTCAGTGGGTTTGCCCCGGGAAACAGGAGGGAGAAATGGAATCTGCAGGGCCCCCCTCGGGCAGATGTCTCCAGAGTGGGAGGCTTGTGAACGAGATCTCTGAACCAGTATTTTGGATTTGAGGTGTTGGTAAGCCAAGAAGACACGGGAAGGTGTATCATTCTCTACTTCGTTAGTCTGCTGGGGGCTTCCATATAAAACACCGCAGACGGGAGGGTGGTGGGCGGTGGTCCTTAAAGAACCGGCATTTACTTCCCAGTGCTGGAGGCTGGGACGCCCAGGACCACAGCGTTGGCAGGGCTGCCTTCTCCCAAGGCCCCTCCCCTCGGCTCTCCCGGTGTCCTCACGTGGTCTTTCCCCTGTGGACCCACAGCCGTGGTCTTTCTCTGCCTGTCCACGTCCCTCTTCACAGAAGGACACCCGTAGCTTGGATAACAGCCCATTCTAATGGCCTCATTTTAACCGTATCACCTCATTACAAGTCTTGTCTCCACATTGGGTCGCATTACGAGACACTGGGGGTTGGGGTTCAGCCTACAGAGTTTAGGGGGCCATGGGTCAGCTCATAGCATCTACATGAGGGGTTCTGGATGATATCTGCGTGAGTGCTTGGGGGCTTGGTGAGTCCTGCTTAGGCATTTATAACATCACCCTTCGGGGCGCATGCATGTTGTCCCTGGCTTACAGGGTGGGGAGCAGAAAGCTCTCTAGAGCCCTAGCATCGCATGGGTAGCGGCGGAGTCGGGAGTTCACACTGAACTGTGGCGGACACTT
Source organism: Lontra canadensis (assembly GCF_010015895.1). NCBI lineage: Eukaryota > Metazoa > Chordata > Mammalia > Carnivora > Mustelidae > Lontra > Lontra canadensis. The sequence continues at coordinate 7,953,056 of NW_022631066.1, forward strand.
CTGTTCCATACACTGTGCCGTGTTATTTGCACCCCTGAAGTGGGGCAGGGGCTGGCTCGGATGTGAAAGATTGGTGATTTGCGGGCCTGACTGGGGCCACAGGCCTGACCTCAAGGCCTTCAGTTTGAGAATTCTTTAAAAACACTGCACTAGGCAAATAAAATGAGTCACCCAGCCATCCCTGCCAGCTTGGAAACAGGTTTATCAGGCTACCGCAGAACTTTAATGGTTGAAGAAAACACTAGAAGCAACTTACTCTTTTATCTGTCAGTGTGACCCTCCCCCTTTCCTTATGGTTTTCTGAAAAACCATTAATTTTAACTGAGTTTAGTGAAAAGATGTGAGCTCTTTTTATACTGTGTAGGAATTTGTTTTTTCTATTCTTTTAAAACCACAGTTTTGTTATGATTGTCTTCATCATCCTCATCGTCTGGTTTATAGCGGAACTAAAGTTAACTTGTTTCCAGTCACACAGCTAAGAAGTGGACCCAGGGTTTGAACCCAGGCAGTCAGACCTTAGAAACTGTGTTCTTAGGTTATGCTGTGTAGCCTCATGTCACCACCATTTTTGACAGGCACGTGTACATACAAAGATGAAACTGCTAATTTAGCAAGTGTATACTGAGTGACTACTGACGGTCCAGTCTTGTTCTAGAAGCCATGGTACCTGCTCTCTGTGGACTAATAATTCTGTATTGACGTATGAATGCTTTCGGGGATGCTGACTTGCCCATGCTCATGTTGATTGGGCCAGGGAAACAGGAACCTTCTTCCTCAAACACTTACACATACTTAAAAAAAAAATCCAGTTCAGAAACACTTTATGGAAGCATTCATTTGGATCAGTGCCTGTGTCACGCGATAGAGCGTGACAAATTTTTAAACCAAGAAGCAACATGATTGGCAGCCCCTCCCCTTCATTATCCCCCACAAGGATGAACACTGTCCTGACTCTGGAAAGCATAGTTTTGCCTCTTTTTTGTACATCATTAAATAAAAGCGGGTTATTTGCGCACACCCTTGAGTGTCCGTTCTCTAGCTTAGCATCACGTGAGGTTCACTCGTGCTGTAAAGTTGGCTTCGCATCCAGATCATTCCTTCCCTCCGTTCTTGCTGGACCTGGGGGTCATTCCATGTGAGGGCGGCTACAAACAGTGCTGCTTTGAACCTCCAAACCCAGGTCTTTGGGTGAACACACATTCCTGTAGGTTATGGACCCAGCAATGGAATTGTTGGGTCTGGAATGTGCTCTCACGGACGTTTAAAAATGGAGGGCAAGAATCATCCAAACGGGCCAGACTCTGGAAACTTCTGCGACAGGCAGAGGGTGAATGTTGTAAATGCACAATGAGCTCTCACGGCCCGTGCTGGCAGGCCAGGTGCTTGTTGTGTATGTTGCCTCTTCCCAGAAGGCTTGTTCGTACCTCAGGCCCGTCTCGGAGAAGTACCCTGTGGTGGGTCAGTACCTTCTGTACCACTCGCCTGCCAACTTGGCAGCAAGTCGACCCACTTACGGAACTTCTGAACTTCCTAATACTTAGGCCACACCTGACTGAGTAAAGAAGCTCTGAGTGTGGAAACTGGTGCCAGCAGTTTTGCGTAAACCACTGAGTTTGCCTCCTTGCACACCATAGCTGTGCCGTCACTGTTCAGACTCCTCTTGTTCATTTTTGGCCTGTGGGAGCCCCTTCTAGTTGGTTCTTCCGTCCACGTGATGTGGTCTTTCCATTTGAAAGACGGTCTCTGCCAGCGTCCTTGCTGTCTGCAGTACCAGGCTGTTCCTGATGGGTCTAAGTTCCAGCCTCAGACGTAGAGTCAGCCAGTCCTCTAAAAACCTGTTTCTGTTTGTCTGTCTTAGTGGGAAGGATCTTGGCCGCCATCTGGGCTCCAGGAGCACTCCTCACTGCTGGGCCGTTCGTGTTTTTTAGGGCTTTTTAAATGGACAGGGCTAAGAATACCTTGTTTTTATTTTTTATTTTTATTTTTTTAAAGATTTTATTTATTTGAGAGAGAGAGAGACAGAGAAGGAACACAAGCAGGGGGAGAGGGAGAGGGAGAAACAGGCTTCTCGCTGAGTGGGGAACCCAGTGCGGGGCTCGATCCCAGGACCCCTGGATCATGACCTGAGCTGAAGGCAGAGGCTTTAACCCACTGAGCCACCCAGACGCCCCAAGAATACCTTGTTTTTAAAGATAAAATACCTAAAGTTCCCAGTCAGATATAGGACTGCAGGGCTTTTCCTTCTTCCACGTTACATGTCTGTTGCCTGTCTCCCATGCTGAGAATCCTGATTCTCAAGGACACAAATGACAAGAGAACTAGAATGGCTCGGAGTTCTGATTTGGTCTGTTACACACAATTGTCTGTACTAAGACCCTCGCTGAAAAGCGTTGTTTTATGTTTATACTCTCCCTCCCATTTTTGTTTTTATCGGACTTTATTTTTTAAAGCAGTTTCCCCTGTCATTAACATCTCACATAAGTGTGGTGATCTATTAAAATGGATGACCAGTGTCCAGAAATTATTAACTGTAGTCCGTGGTTTCCTCCGCATTGACATTCCATAGGTTTTAACCAATGCGTAACGTCATACAGGATGGCTTTACTGCCCTAAATAGCCCCTGCCCTCCACTTACTTTTCTCTCTGTCTCTCATCACCTCCCTGCAAACCCCAGGCAACCACTGAAATTTTATGTCTCTAGTTTTGTTTTTTCCAGAATGCCATGCAGTTGAAATCCGGTAGTGTGTAATCTTCACAGAAAGTCGTCTTCCACTTTGCGATGTGCATTTAAGGGTCTTCTGTGTCTTTTTTTGGCTTGACGGCTCATATCTTTTTATTTTAGATTTTTTTTTCTTTTTTTTGGAGTATAGTTGACACACAGTGTTATAGTAGCTTCAGGTATATGACATCGTGATGCAACTTCTGTATTCCTTATGCTGGCCTCACCATGAATGCGGCTATCATCTGTCACCAGACTACACCACTATTATGGTATCACCTACTATATTCCCTATGCTGTAGCTTTTTCCTCTCTCCCTCCCCTCCCCTTTAATGTTCTTTGACCTCACTCCCTTCCTTCCTTCCTTTCTCTCTTTTTTTTTTTTTTAAGATTTTATTGATTTATTTGACAGAGATACAGAGAGCTCAAGTAGGCACAGCGGCAGGCAGAGGGAGAGGGAGAAACTCCCCACTGAACAGGGAGCCTGATGGAGGGTTTGATCCCAGGACCCTGGGACCATGACCTGAACTGAAGGCAGATGCTCAACTGACTGAGCCAACCAGATGCCCCTCCTCTCTCTTTTTTGAGAGAGAGGGAGTGGATGGGGGGAGGGGCAGAGGGAGCGCGAATCTTAAGCAGGCTCTACCATCAGCGCAGACCTCAATGTGAGACTCGATATCCCAACCCTAGATCATGACCTGAGCCAAATCGAGAGTTGTGCACTTAACTGACTGAACCGCCCAGGGACCCCCTTGTGCTGTACCTTTGTTTTTTTTTTGTTAAGATTTTATTTATCCCTTTGGGGGAGAGAGCACGCACCTACACACAAGTGGAGGGGAGAGGCAGAGGGAAGGGGAGAAGCAGACTCTCCACTGAGCAGGGATCCTGATGGTGGGGCTCGATACCAGGACCTGGAGATCATGACCAGAGCTGAAGGCAGATGCTTAACCATCTGAGCCACCCAGGCGCCCCTGTGCTCTACCTTTTATTCCCGTGACTTGTTCCATACCTGAAAGCCGGTATCTGCTACTTTCTTCCTTCCCTCTGGCAACCATCAGTTTGTTTTCTGTATTTACAGGTCTGGTCTGCTTTTTGGTTTTTTATTCATTGTTTTTCAAAAATCTTGTATTCTTGAATAATGCCCCATTGTGTGGATACGCCACAGTTCACGGACCCGTTCTCCCGCTGCAGGGCATCTCAGGGTGGCTTCCACGTTGGGGCAGTTCTGAACAAAGCTGCTGTAAACATCCCTGTACAGATTTTCGTGTGGTTGTAGTTTTTAACTTGCTTGAATAAATACCAAGGAACACAATTGTTTGATCATGTGGTAAGACTATAGTTCCGTCATTTAAGAAATGGACACAATGTCTCCTGAAGTGGTTCTACCATTGTGTTTTCCCTCAAGTGATGTAGGAGAGTTCTTTCTGTTCCTCCTCGCCAGAATTTGGTGGCATCAGTGTTCTGGGTTTTTTGTTTTTTGTTTTTTGTTTTTCAAAACAGTATTTTATTTATTTATTTATTTGACAGAGATCACAAGTAGGCAGAGAGGCAGAGAGAGAAGAGGAAGCAGGCTCCCCGCGGAGCAGAGAGCCTGATGTGGGGCTCGATCCCAGGACCCTAAAATCACGACCCGAGCCGAAGGCAGAGGCTTAACCCACTGAGCCACCCAGACGCCCCCAGTGTTCTGGATTTTAACCATTCTAATAGGTGTGTGTTTAGTGGTATCATGGTTTTCATTTCTGATTCCTTAATGGCATATGATGTAGACCATATTTTCACATGCTTATTTGCCATTTGTATATCTTCTTTGATGAGGTTAAGTTCTTTGGCCCTTTTTAAAATTGGGTTTTCTTATTGTTTAAAAGTTATTTGTATATATTAGACAGGAGTCCTATGTCAGTCAGGTACTTGTTTTGCAAAAGTTTTGTCCTGGTCTGTGGTTTTTCTTTTCATTTTTTTTACCATTATCTTTCCCAAAGGAGAAGTTCTAAATTTTAGTGAAGTTTCATTACTTTTTTGTTTTGTATCTGAAAAGTCACTTTGAAATCCGGGGCCACCTTGATTTTCTCCCGTGTATTCTAGAAGTCTTAAGGTTTTGCATCTTACATGCAATCTCTGATAGATTTTGAGTTGATTTTTGTGAAAGGTGTAAGTTCTGTGTCTAGATTGTTTTTATTTGTTTTTTTTTTTTGATTGTGGCTTTCTGGTTCTTCAAGCTCCACTTGTTGAAAAAATGCCTTTTTTCTACTGAATGACCTTCGCTCCTTTGTGAAAGATCAGTTAGTTGACTGTGTTTGCGGGGGTCGTTTCTGCGCACTCTTCTGCTCCATTGGTCAGTCTGTTCTTTGACCAGTACCACACCGTCTTTATTATAGTGACTAATGGGAAATTTTGAACTCGGGGAGTGTCAGTTTCCTCAGTTTGTTTTTCTTCTTCAGTATTTTATTGGCTACTCTGAGTCTTTTGCCTTTCCATATACAGTGTAATCTGTTGACATCTACAGAATAAACTTGCTGTGATTTAATTGGGATTACAGTGCATCTGCAGATTGTGGATATAGAGTTCTTCATAATCCTTAATTATTCTTTTTAACATTGACGGGATCGGTAGTGATGACCTTCCTTTTGTCTCTGATATTAGTAATTTGTGCTTTGGTCTTCTTTTTTTCCCCCCCTTTCCCGACTAACTTGACTGCAAGTTTATCAATTTTATTGATTGTTCAAAGAACCAACTTGATTTTCTCTGTTGATTCCCTGTTTTCAGTTTCTTGGTTCCTGCTGTAGTATCTGTTATCTCTTTTCTTTTGTTTGCTTTGGATTTAATTTGTTCTTATTTTTCTGGTTTTCTAAAATGGAAGCTTAGATTATTCATTTTACATGTTCGTTCTTTCCTGATGTATGCATGGATGCCGTCTGCTTCCTAATAAGCACTGCTTTTCATGGATTCCACACATTTTACTAAGTAGTAGTTCATTTTCACTTGTTCAAAATATTTTAAATTTCTCTTGAGATTTCTTCTTTGACCCATGTATTATTTAGAAGTATGCTGCTAATCTTCACATATATTTAGGGGCGCCTGGGTGGCTCAGTGGGTTAAAGCCTCTGCCTTCGGCTCAGGTCATGATCCCAGGGTCCTGGGATGGAGCCCCACATCAGGCTCTCTGCTCAGCGGGGAGCCTGCTTCCCCCTCTCTCTCTCTGCCTGCCTCTCTGCCTACTTGTGATCTCTGTCTGTCAAATAAATAAATTAAAATCTTTAAAAAAAATCTTCACATATATTTAGATTTTTCTGGATATTTTTCTTTTCTTTTTGTTAAAGATTTTATTTATTTGACAGAGATCACAAGTAGGTAGAGAGGCAGGCAGAGAGAGAGGGGGAAGCAGGCTCCCTGCTGAGCAGAGACCCTGATGCGGGGCTCGATCCCAGGACCCTGAGATCATGACCTGAGCCGAAGGCAGATGCTTTAACCCACTGAGCCACCCAGGCGCCCCTGGATATTTTTCTATTACTATTTTTTAGTTCAACTTCATTGTTGTTTGAGAGCATACATTTTATGATTTCTGTTTTGTTTTGTTTTTAACTAAGTGAGCTCCAGGCCCAGCTGGAGCCCAACTCTGGGGCTTGAACTAATGACCCAGAGATCAAGACCTGAGCTGAGATTAAGAGCTGAGCCACCCAGGTGTCCTTGATTTCTGTTACCTAAAAATTTTTTTAAAGATTTATTATTTGTTTTAGAGAGGAAGAGAGAGAGAGAGAGAGTGCTTCAGCGGGGGCAGGGGGAGAGAAGGAGAGGGAGAGAGAGACTAGAGAATCCTCAGCCAGACTTCCCACTGAGCTCAGAGCCCAATGTGGGGCTTGATCCCAGGGCCTTGAGATTGTGACCTCAGCCAAAACCAAGGGCCAGCTGCTCAGCTGACTGAGCCACCCAGGTGCTCCTGTTATTTTAGATTTGTTAGGGTGTGTAGTATGATCTAGAACGTGATCTGTCTTGGTGAATTCTCCATGTGAGCCTGAGAAGAATGTGTATTCTATTGTTGGTGTTTTCTGCTGATGAAGTGTTGTACAGATATCAGGTAGGTATGGTTGATAGATGTTGCTTAGTTTTTCTGCCTGTTGGACCAGTCATTGCCTGACAGAGGGGTGTTGAAGTGTCCGACGACTGTAGTCGATTTGCCTGTTCCTCCTTGCAGTTCTGTTAGCTTTTACGTTATGTGTTTGGATGCTCCATTGTTAGGTGCATGAGCAGTGCGGATTGTTAAGTGTCCTTGGATAAGTGACCTCTTTATCTTTATGTAATCCCCTGTTTATCCTTGATAATAATGGTCTTTGCTCTAAAGTCTATCTGGAATTAATATGCCTGTCTGTCTTTTCCTTTCTGTTTTTAAGTGTTAGCATGGTATATCTTTCTCTCTTCTGCAAGTGGGTTTATTTCAGACAACATATAATCAGATCTTTTTTTTTTAATTTACTTTGATAGTCTCTTTTAGTTGGTATATTTAGACCATTCACATTTAAAGTGATTATCAATATACTTGGCTTAATTTTGATCTTATTTATAGCTTTTCTATTTATTACCATGGTTCTTTTTTTGTTTTGTTTTTTTCTGCTTTTTCTTCTTTTTTTGTAGAGAATTAGATCTTTTCTTTTTTTTTTTTTTAACTTCTCTTTAGCATATCAGTTGTATTCCTTTTTAACTTTTTAGTGGTTTCCCAAGAGTCTGAAATGTACTTTACAGCTAATTTAAATCTAGTTTCAAGTATACTGCTTCATTGTACAGGCACCATTTAATGAATGTCATTTAATGAATGAATGAATGAATGATTGATTTGAGTGCCATTGACATACAGTGTTTGAAGTAACAGTGTAGTGATTTGATAGAGTTATACATGATGCTTTGTTTACCTCAGGGTAGATGCTATCTGTCCTCATACATCACTGTTAGAGTGTCATTGACTATATTCCTTACAGTCAATGTGCCTTTTATTCCCAGGAGTCATTCATTCCATAACTGGAAGCCTGTATGGCCACTTCACCAATTTTTGTCCAACCTCCCTGTTGCCTGCCTGGCTTACCCTCTGGCAACCATCAGTTTGTTCTCTGTATCGATAGGTCTGTTTATCTTTATTTGTTTGTTCATTGATTTATTATTATTTTTTAGATTCCACTTATGAGTGGAATCATATAAAACTTGTCTTTCCCGGTCTGACTTATTTCACTTAGCGTAATACACTTTAGGTTCATTCATGTTGTCTCAAATGCTATAACATCATCCTTTTTTATGACTGTGTAATAATTTGTGGCTGTGGGTATGTGTGTGTATATATATAACATATATATATATATGTTATATATATGTACACCGTGTCTTCCTTGTCCATGCATCCATTGATGGACAGACTGCTTCCATATCTTCACTATTTTTTTTTTAAAGATTTTATTTATTTATTTGGCGGACAGAGATCACAAGTAGGCAGAGAGGCAGGTAGAGAGAGAGGAGGAAGCAGGCTCCCTGCTGAGCAGAGAGCCCGATGTGGGGCTCGATCCCAGGACCTTGGGATCATGACCTGAGCAGAAGGCAGAGGCTTTAACCCACTGAGCCACCCAGGCACCCCAATCTTGACTATTTTTAATAATGCTGCAGTAAACATAGGAGTGCATATACCTTTCTGAATTAGTGAACAGTATCCTCATTCCTACCTCTTGCCACTTAGTACGTTGCTGTCATTCATTTTACATATCCATAAGCAATAATCAACCAATACATTGTTTGCTATAATTATAAACAAACTGTTATTTATGTGACTAGTTAATAATAACTTTATATAAGTTTTATTCCTTTTCTAATTCTCTTCCTTTGTTTATGAAGTTCTGAGTTTTAGACTTTTTTATCTGATATTTACCATTTGCCTCTGAGAAGGTTTTTTTTTTTTTTTTTTTTTTCTTTAAGCTAGAGCATGCCCACATGCCTGTGTGAGTGGGAGGGAGGGAGGGACAGAGGGAGAGAGAGAATCTTAAGCAGGCTCTACACTCAGCATGATGCCGGGCTTGACCTTATGACCACAAGATCATTACCTGAGTCAGAAGCGAGAGTAGAACGCTTAACTGACTGAGTCAGTAAGTTGCCCCCAGAAGAACTTTTAATGTTTTTTCTTACGGCAAGTCCATTGGCAGTAGTTTCCCTCAATTTTTCTTAGTATGAGAGAGTCAGGGATAATTTTGCTGAATATAGACTTGGTGGTTGGTGGGTTCATTTCTTCAACACTTAAGTGTTTCACTCTAGTCTCTTCTTCCATGCATGGTTTCTGAAGAGAAGTTTTTGTTCTGTTCATATATAGGTAGTGTTTTGTCTTTTTTTCCTCTCTGGAGTCTTTAAATATTTACTCCTTGTCTTTGGTTTTCTTCGGTTTGAATATGATACACCGAGGTGTAGATTTTTTGGTAATTATCCATAGGTAATTATCTTGTCCTTAATTTCTGGTAAATATTCGAGATGGGTCTGTTGGTTTGGTGGTTTGGGTCTATATAAATTTGGAAAATTCTCAGCCATTAGAGCTTGAGATTATTTCTTCTGTTCCTTTCTCTCCCTCTTTTTTTTTTTTTTTTTTTTTTTGCCTCTGGTATTCCCCTTATGTGTATATTACACCTTTAGTAGTTGTCCCATAGTTTTTGGATATTCTATTCCATTATTTTAATTCTTTTTTTTCTCTTTGTTTTTCAATTTGTCAAGTTTATGTTGACTTATCTTCAAGCTCACACGACTGTCCAGTCTGGTGATAAGCTCATCAAAGACCTTTTTCAGATCTGTTTTGATTTCTGACATTTCCTTTTGATTCTTAGCGTTGCCTTCTTTCTCCTTATATTATGTGTTGTGTTCTTGCATGTTGGCTACTTTTCCACTAAAGCCTTCAGATATCAATCAGAGTTCTCTTCTATCCCCATTCTGATAACTCCAACTCTTTGTCCTGTCTGAGTCTGACTCTGTTGCTCACCTTGTCTCTTTAGACTATGTTTTTGCCTTTTAGCATGCCTTGTGATTTTGTTGAAAGACAGACATGATGCCTTAGGGAAGAGAAACTGAGGTAAAAAGGTCATTACTCTGAGGTTTGCTTGCTGTATGTATAGAATTCATAGGCTAGAATTTCCTCCATAATTCTTCTTTTTTCTTTTTTTTAAGATTTTATTTATTTGACAGAGAGAGAGAGAGATAACAAGTAGGCAGAGAGGCAAGCAGAGGGGAAGGGGGAAGCAGGCTCACTGCTGAGCAGAGAGCTTGATCCTAGGACCCTGAGATCATGACCTGAGCTGAAGGCAGAGGCTTAACCCACTGAGCCACCCAGGCACCCCTTCCTCCATTATTCTTCTTTTTGTCTTTCCTATAGTCTTTGGGTTTCCTAGAGACTCCTTCTTAGTAGTGTCTGATCAGTTTATATTTGCAGTTATAATCTTGTTACCACGTGGGAACCCTATTAAAGAGCTGTGGGGAGGGGAGAAATTTTCTAAAATTCTCTTAGTAAGCTTGGGCTCCTGGGCCGTGACCTTCCAAAGTGCTTTTCAGCACCTTTCTTTCTTTAGGTGAAATAAGAAGGTGAGAGGACACTGGAGTTAGATATTTTCTTCTCCCATGTTGGTTGGGGTCCAGTAGACCCCAAATTTAGGAGAACAAAATGCTTTGGTCTCACTTCAGGGTTGTTATGTATTCCTTTCCTCTGCAAGAAGCAACCAGGGATTTTTCTCATTGATTTTTCACCCTGAGAACCTGGTGGGGCTCCTAGAGCCTGGGTTCCCAGGAGTTTTCTCTCTCAAGCTATTTGATAGCTCACTCCCCAGAAATTAATCAGCTCCCCCGTAAGCATTCCTACCAGTTGCTGGCTCTAGTTCCTGCTGCTGGGAAGCTGTGATTCTCTACCACCTGTCTCTACAGTTTTCCAGTATGGTGGTTTACCCTGTGCCCTCAGTTCTCTAATGGATCCAAGAAGGGTTGCTTGTGTGTTTAATCAACGCTTTTCTTGTGGTGAGGATGGGAGTGATGACTTCCAAGTTCTTTATATGCTAGCTGGAAAGCAGATACAGCTATCAAAACTCTCATAATATGGTTCCCTATTTTTTTCTTTTTTTTATCTTAATTTTTTTTCAAAGATTTTTTTTATTTATTTGACAGAGATCACAAGTAGGCAGAGGCAGGCAGAGAGAGAGGAAGGGAAGCAGGCTCCCTGCTGAGCAGAGAGGCCGATGCAGGGCATGATCCCAGAACTCTGGGATCATGAACTGAGCCCAAGGCAGAGGCTTTAACCCACTGAGCCACCCAGGCACCCCTGGTTCCCTATTTTTTAATACATGGGCCATATCTAAACTTTTAGTGCATATATCCATTATTAAAGTCTCTCTCTGTTTAACTGTCATCTACCCTTAGTTATGCAGATATCTGAATATTTTATACCTGTATACATTTACATCGATCCTCAAGTCAGTCTCTTGTTATTTTGATTCCTTGAGCTTCATACTTGATAGATTTTTGTAGGAAGGGCCAAAAGATGAGTATTTCCAGGGTATTCATGTGTTCCTGATAGATAAGTGTTTGTACCATTCTTATTTAAAGGTCAGTTTTATTGGATATATGGACTCACAGTTTCTTGCTTGGAGGTTTTTTTGTTTTGTTTTGTTTTAAGATTTTATTTATTTATTTGAGTGAGAGAACACAAGTGGAGGAGAGGGACAGAGAAGAAGCAGACTCCCTGCTGGGCATGGAGCCTGCCGTGGGGCTCAATCTCAGGACCCTGGGATCATGACCTGAGCTGAAGGCAGAAGCTCAACCCGCTAAGCTACCCAGGTGCCTCTCAGAGAATTTGTTTTTAGTGTTGAGTTTTATGAGTTCTTTATATATTTTGGATATTAACTCCTTATTGGCTTTATCATTTGCAGCTATCTTCTCCCATTTAGTAGCTTGCCTTTTTGTTTTATTGATGGCTTCCTTCTTTTTGCAAAAGCCTTTTAGTCTGATGTAGTCCCAATAGTTTATTTTTGCTCTTGTTGCCCTTGCCTGAGGAGACAGATCCAAAAGTTGACTGTGTTTTATTTGAGGGGTTTTATGCTTTCATGTCTTACATTTAGGTCTTTAATCCATTTTGAGTCTATTCTTTATGTGGTGTAAGAAAGTGGTTCAGTTTGTTTGTTTGTTTGTTTGTTTATTACCTGGAGTTTTTCAGTTTTTCCCAACACCATTTATTGAAATATCGTATATTCTTGTCTACTTCATTGTAAATTACTTGACCATATAAGCATAGGTTTATTTCTCAGCTTTCCTATTCTGTTCTGTTGCCCTTTGTGTCTCTTTTTGTGCCAGTACCATTCTGTATTGATCACTAAGGCTTGTAGTGTAGTGTGAGATCTGGGAGGATAATGGCGCCAGCATTGTTCCTCCTTTTCATGACGGCTTTGGCTTTTTGGAGTCCAAAATTGGAGTCTGTGGCTCCATACACATTTTTGTATTCTATGTTTTAGTTCTTTTTAAGTGCCATTCTGCTTTCATAGGGAGTGCGTTGAATCCATAGGTTACTGTGGGTAGAATGGGCATTTTAACAATATTCTTCCAGTGCATGAGCGTGGTATATCTTTCCATTTATTTCACCACTGTCTTACAGCGTTCAGAGTACAGATCGTTCAGCTTCTTGGTTAAATTTATTTCTAGGTATTTTATTTGATGCAATTTTATAAATGGAATTGTTTTTAAAATTTCTAATCTTCTAATCATTATTGGTGTATAGAAATGCAACAGATTTGTGTATATTAATTTTGTATCCTGAAAAATTACTGAATTTATTCTGATAGTTTTTTTGGTGGTCTTTAGAGCTCTCTGTTTATGTTATGTCATCTGCAAGTAGCGACAGTTTTACTTTTTCTTCACCAAATTTGTATGCCTTTTATTTTTTTTCTTGCGTGATTTGTGTGGCTGGGACCTCCATACTGTGTTAAATAGAAGTGGTAGGAGTGGGCATCTTTGTCTTGCTCCAGATCTTAGATGAAAAGCTTTCAGATTGTCACCATTGAGTATGATGTTATCTGTGGGTTTGTCATATATAGTCTTTATTATGTTGAAATATGTTGCCTCTGTTTCCATTTTGTTGAGTCTTTATCATGAATGGACCTTGAAGTTTGGTAAATGGTTTTTCTTTGTCTATCGAGATGATAGGATTTTATCCTTTGTTTTGTTAATGTGTATCAATTAATTTGCAAATACTGAGCCATCCTTGCATGCCTGGAATAAATCTCACTTGATCATGGTGTATGATCCACTTACTGTATTTTGAATTTGGTTTGGTAACACATGATTGAGGTTTTACATCTGTGTTCATCAAGGTTATTGGCTAGTGTTTTTCTTTTTCCGTAGCATCTTTGGTTTGGTTTCAGTAATACTGGCTTTGTAAAATGAATTTGCAAGCATTTCTTTATTTCAGTTTTTTGGAATAGTTTGAGAAGGATAGGTACTAACTCTTTAAATGTTTGGTTGAATTTACCTGTGAAGCTGTTCGATCCTGGACTTTTGTTTTTGGGAATTTTTGATTACCGGTACGATTTTGTTACTAGTTACTGGTCTGTTCAGATTTTCTATTTCTTTTTAATTCGGTCTTTGAAGATTGTATATTTCTAGGAATTTATCCATTTCATCTAGGTTGACTACTTGTTGGCGTATATTAGTTAATAGACTTTTATAATCCTTTGTATTTCTGTGGTGTTGGTTCTAACGTCTCTGTCATTTCAGATTTTATTTGGGCCCTCTCTTTTTTCTTGGTGACTCTGGCTAAAGGCTTATCAGTTTTTTTAATCTTTTCAAAAAGCCAGGTTTTTGTTTTACTCATCTTTTCTATTTTTTTGGTTCCTATTTCCTTTATTTCCACTCTGATCCTTATTTTCTTCCTTCCATTAACTTTGGGCTTTGCTTTTCTTTCTTTTCAGTGTAAGGTTGGATTGTTTGATGTTTTTCTTGTTTTTTGAGATATATCTGCGTTACTGCAAGCTTCCCTCTTAGAAATGCTTTTGCTATGTTCCATAGATTTTGGAATGTTTCCATTTTCATTTGTGTCAAGGTACTTTTTGGATTTCCTTTTTGATATCTTTGTTGACCGATTGTTTGTTTCATAACTTGTTTGAAAGTGTGTGTGTTTGGCTCCATGTGTTTGGCTTTTTCTACTTTTCTTGTAATTGATTTCTAGTTTTCAAACCACTGTTGTGGTTTGAAAGGATGCTTGATACAATTTCACTTTTCTTATATTTATTGAGACTTGTTTTGTGGCCTAACATGTGATCTGTCCTGGAGACTGTGCCATGTGCACTTGAACATGTATTCTTCTGTTTTTGGATGGATTATTCTGTACATATCTGGTAAGTCTATCTTGATCCAATGTGTTGTGGAAGGCCACTGTGTCATTGCTGATTTCTGTCTGGATGTTCTATCCACTGATGTAAGTAGGGTGTTAAAGTCCCCTATTATTATTGCTGTCAGTTTCCCCCTTTATGTCTGTTAATATTTGCTTTATGTAGTAGAAGCTCCCATGTTGGGCACCTAGATATATAAGGTTGTTACATTCTCTTGGTACATCCCTTTCTCATTATGTAATGCCCTACTTTGTGTCTTGTTGCAGTCTTTGTTTTAGAGTCTGTTTTGTTTAAGTATTACTACCCTTGCTTTTCTTTGCATTTCCATTTGAATGGAATATCTTTTTCTATCCCTTTCAGTCTCTGCATGTCTTTAGGTCGTAAATGAGTCTTTTGTAGGCAGCATATCAATGGGTCATTTTTCTTTTTTTTTTTTTTAATCCATGCAGTCTCTTTGTCTTTTGACTGGAGCATTTAGTCTTTTTATATTTAAAGTACTTTCTGATAGGTATGTACTTAATGCCATTTTGTTTCATTGTTTCCTGGTTGGTTTTGTAGTTCTGTTCCTTTATTTCCTTACTCTTCTCTGTGAGTTGTTGACTTTCTTTAGTGCTATGTTTGTATTCTTTTCTATTTATTTGTGTACCTTGTAGAGGTTTTGGTTTCTGGCTACCATGAGATCTCTATGTAACACCCTTGTGTATACACTCCTGTGTTTTAAGTTGATGGTAATTTAAGTTCGAACACAGTCTACAAGCACTACCAACAGTGTACGAGGGTTCCTGTTTTTCCACACCCTTGCCAACAGCTGTTGTTTCTTGTGTTGTTGATTTTAGCCATTCTTCATTTTGGTAAAAAAATGAACCTATGGACTAAGCCTCTTTTTTATCTTTTGGATGTCTGAAAATATTGTACAGTTGGCTGTTGGTTGACATGTGTTTGCTTTATTTGGCCAATAAAAACCAGAGCAAGGATTAATCAGATTTTAGTCTGGAAACAACTTTTAAAGGCTTGTCTGTACCAACTTAACCCATCTGTGCCCCTTTTTTCTGATCTGGAATTGGGGGGGAGGTGGTGGATGATATAGTACTACTATGTAGGATCACCGTGAGGAGTGGATGAAGCGGCAAAGTTCCTAGTATCCTGCCAGCCACGTCCTAAGCATTTGGTAAACATTAGTTTTTGTTGTTGTTCCGTTATTTTAACAGGTTTGCTTCTAGTGAGTGGCTATAAAGTGCTGCGCATAGCACATTTATGTAGTAGGCGTTACATAAATACTAGTTCATTCTTACCTTTTCTCTTTTGTTTCACGGAATCAAATAGTTTAATTCAGCCTTTCATTATTGAGATGAGAAATTGTGTGTGCTAGAAAATTCCGGTGATTTTCTCAGGATCTCATGGGATTAGGATCTGGATCTCACACTTCTTGAATCTGGGCACTATTTGCTTTGAGTCACTTTATGTAACTGTCATATTTTCTTCAAGATAGAATGGAGTTTTCTGTACTTTGTGTTATCTTGAGAATTTCCACCGTCTTGCAAGACGGTGAAAAGCATGCCCCGTCCGGGGGTGGGGGTTATTTTTCCTAGTTCAGAAAGAAGCAGCTCAGGTTGGAATCTGGAAAACTCTGAGGTGGCCTCAGTTATGATTCTGATCCTCCCTGGAACTTGAGAGCAACCATTTCACTGCTCTGGGCCATAGTTTCCTTGTCTGTAACGTGAGGGGCTTACGTGTTTTGATTGCTCGGATTCTGACTTCTAAAAATACCCTTTGTTGTGTTACACAAATAGCATAGTTTATGCTAGAAAAACTAGTACAGATAAACAAAACGAACGAAGATGGGTACGTAGGTGGATACAGAATAAAATTGAGTCTGGACTTTGAAGATTTGATGGGGCCTGAAAAACCTTTCAGGCATCTCCCCTTTCACAGGAGTTTGAAGTCATTGTCTCTCCTTTGTGGCACTTACAGTCCACAACGTGTCACAGTGTTGAATTGCATCCCCTTATTATTTCAGAGTAATCTCGCTGAGGACAGCGGCTGTGTCTCACTCATATTCCATCCCTGTCACAATGCCCACGTTCCGTCTCGCAAAACAGACCTAATGGGGACGAAGCATTTGTTAATAGCGTCCCGCTCACACCTCGGGAGCAATTAATGACTGCGTGCCGTCCGGGGCTTGCTGCGTTTTTCTCTCTGATTCTCCCGGGCATCTTCAGAAATATAATTTTTCTTTGTCTTTTTTCCTGAGGGAGAGACTGTGAAGTGACGTGTTTGAACAGGAGTAATGCAGGCTCCACGTTTTTCATAACACAGTGGCTTGGGTCTGGTATCTGTGGACTTAACCTCCTGGGGAGCACAAGGCACCTGTCAGGGACCAGCTCCTGGGGCTTCTCAGCACACACGACTTCTCTGCTCAAAAGAGCAGGTATCAAAAGAGGTATCCCAGGTTTTTTTGCTGTCCCATATATTAAATCGCTTTCTGTTGAAGGAAAGAGCAGTTAATTATGGTTGTTAGAACTTTTATCTGTAAATAGTATAATTCGGTCATATAACTGATTTAGAAAACTCACCGCTACAGAGTTTTCAACTCACTGCAATAATTATTTGGGAAGTAAAGGAAAGCTTTCATATCATGGTTTTTTTTAAGTTTTAAGTTATGAACAATATTCAAAAGAAAAATGTTTTTATGATTCTGGGTGTGTTGATGAATATGATATTTGTATTATATCTTGGTATTGAACATTTTATTTTCTGTCTTCACTTTGATATATTGGCAAAAGCTGCATATTTAAGAAGATCTGAATCTGTGTCTTACTACCAGGGGTGAAATAATTTCAGCTGTGCGACACAGGCAGGCATTTTAATCATGTATCGTGGAGACGCAGAACCCATATTGGTCAGCTTTGCCTTCGGATGCTGACATCTGGCCGGCTTCCACATCCCTGTGGAGTCTCCAAATCAGGGTTATTTAGGGCGGTGGCTGTTGCTAGCCTACTGGGGGAGCCAGAGTGGAAAAACCATTTGAACCATCCTATATTTCAAATTCAAATCAATTCTTCTTTCTGGCCTACAAGTTTGGGAGGAACTGAATTGTTGAGGGTACTGTTTGTGATGGAATCTGTCATTGCCCAGAATTTGAATCATGCCCTGGAGTTACCAAACCAGGCAGCCCTCTTTGAACATCCAGAAGTATGGTGGTTCTTCTAACACGGCAATCTTTGCTACCATAAGAACTGTCTGTAAGGGGCAAACCATTTGCCTTCGGCTGATAGCAGTGTTTTTGTCTGCTTCCCTTTGGCTCTCCGTCTGTGAGATGAGCTGGAAGTTACAGTCCAGTTTCTGTGACCAGTTACCTCATCTTTCCTTTGGTCTTAGAAATGGCCAGTTCCAACCCTTGGCAAGATCACAGACACCTTCAAGTCCCACTCCATGTGGCATGTTTTCAGGCCTCATTCCTTATTCACTCTGGCTGTGTTTTCCCCCCTCTGGATGGAAATGTCATTCTGCAAAGCTAGTACCTTTTTTTTTTTTTTTAACCTCCTCTGAGTGCTACCAGGGGAATCATTTGCTCTCTCATTTGCCAAACAGGGGATGGTAGGGACAATTTCCAGTGTGCCCCATCATTGTGATATGTTAGGTTATTTTGAAAACAAGTGTATAATGTCATCTTAGGTGCCATGGATCTCATCATGCCTTTTTTTTTTTTTTCTTATGCTGCCCATTTTATGCTGAAAAGAAGGTAGAGACCAAGCTGATTTTAAATAATATCTACTTCCATGTGTTATCTAGAAACTATGATTCTTTTTGTAGGAATATTTAGTTAGTCCTTTGAGTTTTCTGGTTTTATTCCATTAGAATACTGGCCACCCCTTCCAGTCCTGTACTTTGTGTGTTTTCCATCTGTTTCTCAGGGAAGCCTGGGATTTTTTCCATAACCTCCTGTTTCCACGTCCTGTATAGGTCCAGCAACTGTGCATGGCGAGCCCTCTGTGCTAAGGCATTTTTGGATGTGTCATCCCATAATAAGTAACATCTCCTGAGCTACCCACTGTCCGTTCTGGTAGACTACTCCTGTGTCCACATTCCTTTCATATCTTGCGTTTGAGCTTTTGGGTCTATGTTCTCTGTTGCCTAAATTGAGTGACTGTGTCATTTTCATCCAAACCAGGACAGTTTTGAGGACAGTCCGCACAATCCGAGACTTTCCCAGGCTCCCCAGGATGTACAGTAGATAGTCCTTAGAGAATTTCCAAGGTAGAGCCTCTTGGCATTCTGAGTGTGGTGAGTGCCCATGAAATTATTGAACTGGCCAGTTCCTTTCTGAGCATTTTCCTGCTGATTTTCTTCTTGGCTAGAGAACAGTCAGTCAGAAATTACGTGTTACGGTGCCAGACCATCTCACCCTCTCCCTCCTTCACAAACACCTCCTTCCCAGCAATGTGGTTTCCCACTGATCATTTTGGCCTGAAACCGTGTTCACCTGAAGACCGTTTCTAAAGGCTGGAGGCAGGAGGATAGCCAAGGCGCTGTAACCTTTAACTGTGTATGTCAACACACTTCTTCGTTCCTTGGTCGATTTCTGAAATGTATTCTCCTTCGAAAATGCCTGCGCAAAGCACAGTTTAATATTGCTTGAGGAATTTTAATAACAGTTTGTTCTCACTGTTCTGATGCTCATTCCTGAGAGCTTCTGGTGCTGCTCATTCTTGGAAATATGTTATTCACATGGTGGATGATCTCCCAGTGTGTGATTCAGGTCCGCAAGGCAGGTCAGCGGGTACAGCCTGCTTCCATTTTCCCAACATGTTTGACCATGGCAGCTTCTGTGCTTTCAAATAATCCATTCTATTTTGGTAGACACTTTCTCCCTTCTTTTTTTAACAGCACGGTTTCCATACAAGACTCACAATGAACTCACCATTGCCAAGTGGAGGGGAGTGGCGTGTTGTATAAATACATTTGTCCCAACTCCATCTTCCCCTGTACAGGCTTTGTGATTGACTCTGTGATTTTGATTCTGTCCAACTTAACTGCCCTCCCCGCAGACTCAGCCCGGAATCCTTTGTTGCCCTAAATATTTTCTCAGAGATCTTTTATTAACTTTTTCTTTACTGCTCTAATTTTTTTCTCCCTCTCATCTACTTTAACATGTAGCTCCATAACAATAGTGAGGAAGAAAAATGCATTCTTGTGGTCTTATCGGGTGAGGCAACAACTGCATTTCCCTTTATTAACACAGAAAAAGAACTTTGAAACTTGGTCACTTTCTGTCCTGCCAGATGCTTGGAGAAGGGACACGTGGAAATGGTGGAAAAGAAGCAGCTTTTCCCTAATTAAGTCTTCCATTGTGAATGGTAACTGGGAGAAAGAACAAAAAATTTTTTCTTCTAATGAGTTAGTTGTGATATTTTAGGAAAACTTAGGGCAGAGATGGGAGGCTTCTTCATTTTCTTTTGTGATCAGGACTGATTTCTCTGACAGTCAGAGGGAGTGGTACGCTAGTGTATGAGGCTGCTAGTTGCCACTTTCAGCTTGTCCCATCTGTGTTAGTAGTAAAACCCTCCTTTTTAGCTGGCCCCTGGTCACCTGGAATATAGACTCCATTTCCTTGCCTCCCTTACATTGAGGCCTCACTGGATTGTAAGATGGTGATTAATTGATTGCAAGTGGAAATACCACATGTAGTTTCTTGGAAGTATCCCAAAGGAGGAAGTGTTCTTTTTTCTGTCTTCTGAGGGGGAATGCAGACACAATGGCAAAGCTCAGGCAGCCATCCTGTGGCATGAGGTGGGAGCCACGTGTTGGGGATGGTTGAGCAGCAAGATACCAGGAAGATACACCTGTGTGTAAGTGAGAGACGGATCCCCATGTGTGCACCCTGGTTAGCTTGTGGTTTGTACTTACATGATGGTGACCGTAATCTTAACCAGTGCATCTGTGAGTCTTTTTTACCTGCTGTGGTAGGAGGGTAGCTCTTTGAGATATTTTTTCCCCCATCTCAGACTGTGTACTTCAGAGAGAGAGAAACGCTTAATTGTTGGACAAGGAATCTTAACTCTTAAAATAAAAACATGCAAGATCTTCTGCAGTGTTTAAAATCTTAAATGTCCTATGAGAAGAGGCCATTTTGACTTTTGAAAACCACAAAAATTCTTTTCTCTTTCCCTATTGACTTGTGCTTCCCCTTCCCTAATGGTTCAGTCCCACGGTCAGTGAGTAAGACAGAAAGAGAGAGGTGGTCAGGGTCAGGAGCACTGGTGGCCTAGAATGGGGGGGTGAGGACCCGAGTGGGGTGAGTTGAGCATCTGTGCAGGTTGGGGAGCCGGACCTGCAAGGTTCCAGCCCAAGCAGGGCAAGGAGGGTGTTGCCGTGGACGGGCGGGTGAGCAGGGGAGTCTGAGCAGAGCGTGAAGTGGTCCGCAGGAGGGAGGAGTGTGGGGGAGATTGGTTACTGCATCAATTCTGAAGTTGGAGAGTTGAAAGGACTCCGCTTCCACAGAGCCTACTCACGGGGTAATTAAAGGCACAGGATCTGGCTTAGCAGGCGTAAGGAAGCCTGGGTGAGCCTCAGGGGGTCTCAGAAGCTCAGTGAGGCTATTCCCCAGAGCCGTTTCTTTATTGCTCGGGACATGTTGGCTCTCCACACAAGGAACCATCAAGACATGTGTGAGGAATCTGAGTTTCAGGATAGCCTGGGCAGACATGTCCAGCAGTGGCTCGCATGCCCCACTCATCACGGGCCCCATAGTCAGGTGACAGCCATCAATCTACACATCCCTAAACAGTTTCCTGGGGGTTTCCTGGGTGTCTTCGACTTTAAGCTGACATCACACGTCGCTGGCCAGCCTTCCTCTGATCTTGACCAAGAATCCGTACCCACCTTCCAGGGGCCCCTGTGAACAAGCATAGAGAGGTGTCGGTCTGGCTGTAGGAGGACTCCTTCATGCGGTTTATATGTAGGATTATTGATACACAGTAAGTGGGGCAGAGGTGACGGAAGCCGGAGTTCTCACTGTTGGAGAAGGGAATCACAAATACAGAGAGGGAAGAAACTGGAGTGAGCGGGGTGATGTTGTATTGGAGCTGGAGATGCTGTTGTGAACTCAGGGTTTTCGGTAATACCCGTATAGAGTGTGTGTGCTCAAGCTCTGTCCACTGAGAGGAGCTGAGAATACCGAGCCCCAAATAGCAGTGAGCACATCTGGTGCCCAGATTTTGTCTTATAAATACCAGTTTCCACAAAAAGGAACCAGAGCTCATTAGAGAAATGGTGGTTTCAGGGCTGTGGCAGGAAAAAGGACAAGATGAGCCTGAGTATCCAGTGCCAGGAAGCGGCAAAGTGCCCAGGGAGCAGGGGGACCGGTCAGAAGGCTCGCGGCCGGCTCGGGTGGGCTCCCTCTGGCCCCGTCGGGCATTTGGAACCCCAGCATAAGTGACAAGGAGACTGCAATGCACTGACCGCCGTAGGACACCACGGGCCATGCAGACAGAAAGAGAGAAACTGCAGTTTCTCAACAGCAACAGTCTTGACATTTTGGACTGGATGGTCCTGCAGAGCCGAAACTCTGCTCTGCCGGCCTCTGCTTCCAGAAGCACCGGGCTGTTTCTCATTCTGGACATT